>NC_081526.1:7724065-8402398 GCF_030273125.1 Centropristis striata
ACAGAGGGGGAAAAACAATGCATAATCATCCTTTTCTTCTTATAAAATGCATTCTGAGCGGATAGTTCAGGAGCCAGGTCTCATATTTAATTGCAGGAATTGAATAAAGAACGTTTTCCATGAGGTGCTGGTGTGTGGCTAGCATAATTGCCAGGGAGCAGGTCTTAATTTAAACCGGGGGGTAATTATCATGCAGAGCATACCCACCCAGAATGTTTGCATAACTATCACAAGCGTTTTCATAAATGATGCTTTAATTAGTCTTAATTAGAATTTGTTTAAGTCAGCAGGGAATGCAGGGCCCGTGAAATGATGTATGTAATAAGCATCAGGGCCCGCTCTGTTTTTTTCCTTACTTGGGGAATAGAGCTGACAAAATCACATCACATTAAATTGATTCAGTCAGAATTAAAATTCTTATGGTATTAATTAAATGGGGGAAGATCTCATTAGCAGGCTGTGTGGTGAGGGAGAGACCCTCTCTGCCAGCAGATGTGACGGTGTCAGAGCTGCTGTACATGCTCGCCATTAGGGCCCCCAGACAAGGAGAAAGTGAGGAAGGGGAGAGAAGGAAGAAGGTGAGGGAGGGAAAGGAGGAGAGGCAGAGACGAGCTGAGAATGACAGAGGAGGAGAGAGTGAAAAGGAAGAGATGGATAGAGGGAGAGAAAAGTGGGAATGTGTGGGAGAGAAAGTGAGAAAAAACGGGAGAAAGGCGGCGTGTGTCTGCGGCTCTGGGAGGCGGCGAAGGAGGAGGAGAGCGTGGTGGCAGCATATTAATGGGCTGTAGGCTCTTCACCATCTATAGCTTTATATAGCTTCATTTGGTCTATTTGGCTGGAGAAATTCAATAAGAGGAGAGCTAATGACTTGACCAGATACCCTGTTATCAGCACTGATGAGACACCCTCTCTGCTTGACTCTTTATACAGCTACAGTAGTCTAATAGGCCTCTGGAAGATTGCTGCCCAGAGTACAGTACAGACCTCCTCTCTGGAAATATAGAACATGATTGTGCCTCGGGGAGCTTTGCCTCGCCGGTACAGGGCTCACCTGATCCCCTTGTTAGGGAGCTAATAGCTATTGACACACTTCTTAAGGAACTGAACTGCAGAATAACAATCCAATTCAGAGGTTTAACTGTACTGAGGATCTCCTTTTTTATCCTATTGTGTTTTCTACTTTTCATCCCTCAGGTAGCGCGTGGTATCATCAGGTCAGCAGATAGTGGGGATGTTGAGCAATAGACACATTGTTGGACCCCCCTGCAGCAGCTGTCAGTTTGAGTGAGCTGCAACCTTGAGCAGACAGAAGAATATGGTAGGAAAAGAAAAAAAAAACACCTAGAGATCATTCACACTAAAAGAAAATCACTCTTTCCTCAGTTGGGTACCATTCGGGTTGTTATTGCGCCTTTTACGGTTGAATAGCAAATATTTACTACGAGATGCCTGTAAATAAGCAGACTGGTCTCATTCACTGTTCGTACTTGTACCTACGAAAAATTATGCATGATTATTCGTATATAACCCACGCAATCGTCAGGCTGTAGCGCAGCTAATTACCAACCATATCAATGTTTGTGCTTGGCAGCAATTTCTTGTGGCCACAATATTTATGTCTGCAGCAGGGATGAGGTGGTTAGAAGGGTCGAATCTAGACTTTGACCCAGGAGGCCACTGTTCCCGTCTCCAACTCAACAATGTACGTAAATTCTCTTTTAAGTAGGGATGCACCAATATATATCTGCTGAACGTCAGTATTGGCTGATATTTGCCTTGTTGACTGAAATCGGCCTATCAGCAAATAAAATGACATTCACTGATGTTTCTATTGTGTTGCATCAGTTTTGCTCTGGCTAAATGTTGCTAAATGTCGTGTTGGTTATTGGTGGTCGGACTCTGACAAAACAGTCCTCTAAAACAGTTCAGCTACTTTTTTAAATGAAGATTTTATAGTTTCCTCAAACAGAAAAAGGGCAGTGAATAACAGCAAAATCAAAACAAACAACAAAAACATTGTTCGACATTAGCTATTGGCTAAATTGTTAGTTTAAACATCGGTATGGGCCCCAAATTTTATAACCGGTGCATCCCTACTAACATATGTGATAACGTTGTGTTTTATGTATCTACATCACCTATTTACATGCAGAATTAGTCATTTTAACCCAAGCTATGGCCTTTTTTTGAAACCTAACCAAGTAGTTACATTTTGCAACATTAAAGATGTTTAAAACAACGAACGTTTCACAACATTAAATAAAACGGATATATTTCATAAGCTGTTATACAAACTATTGGATGAGGATACATTGAAATATGGGTCGGACTAGGCCTCATGTGTCCCTCTGATTAAATAATGAATAAATAAATAACACTGTAGACTTTTTATTGACAATAAAGCCAAAATTTCTGAAAGAAATCTCTCGATATCCAAAAGGGCTCCGTAAAACACCTAAGGCCTACAGTATATGAGGCAGGCATTGTAAACACTGGAAACACTGCCCTGTATAGAATCCAATGAAAATGATAATGGAGGAAACAATGGCCTCAGGCAATGTAGCAGCAACCCAGCACCGCCAATGTTACAAGGCATCACTTTCCCTTTATTAGGAGTAAGCATGACTGTTAGTAGACCCTGCATAAATATTTGGGGTAAATACACACTATATCATTTTTCTTCACACTTGAATTGCATTATGATTTCCATGCAGACTCAGGTGAACCGGGGTCAGGGGACTAAATTAAGTGGGTCCTGGAAGCAGCTGCAATGGTTTCTCTCTTTAACCATGCTTGGCTGGTTAAGCTATCAAAAGCCGCTTGTACATGCATCATAAAAAACACTGTGTGTGTGTTTAAAATTGTATTAAAATGCTGTTGACCCTTAAAATTAGAAAGGGAAACGTGCAACTCTTTGCATGGCAATTATTTCATGTCCATCTAGAGCACAGTAGAGTGGCGACGTATGACTGAGGCCCCTTGAAAATTTATTGACAGGCAGGCGGAGAAGTGAGGTGGTTCATTTATGACAATGGGGCGTGATGACATCACACCATAAAAGCTCTCCGCAGGGTCAGATGGCATACGCTGCACGCGTTTGAGTCTTTGTGTTTGCTATGCATGAATATATTAGATGTAGAGTGGGTCAGTGGTTGACATTGCTTTCCTGTGATGTATTGTGACATCCGCTGCTATGCTGTTTTTTTGAATGCCGAGGACCACGTGAACCACTGTGGTTCAGAATGAAACAACTCGGAGATCCTCATCCGGCATGTGGAGAACCAACATGAATGGTCCTTTAAACAAGGGGCTGATTTTATAATATAAACACTCATTTATTTGATATTTTATCTGGATAAACAGCTCTAGTTTGAGTAAGAAATCTCTCAAGCTGGCTTTCTTCTTGTGAAACCATACTTCTACTAAACTCTGGGTGATATATGCTGCATTACTGTTACTGCAGAGGTAGCTACTTCTGCAATATCTTTGGCTGCATTAGGGCAATGTGGGTGATGTTGCAAGTGAATGAGCAGGACTTTATGACAATGTTGGAGGGTTTTTTTCATTGCAGATATGTTATATCAAAAGAGATTGTACAGTTTTTTTACTTATGAGGTAAGAACATTTTATTGCAGTGGATTAATGGAAAAGTAGCACCTGTTAAAGGCCGGCAGAGAGTGCTGTTTATGTTATTTCAGTTAGTTATATTTTAAAAGAAGCCAATTCTATAAAATGTGGAAATACTTGAGCCTGGTGTAACTGCCATGAGATTTTATTTTCTTGATAATTTTTATTGCACATTATTATGGTAACCTCTGTTGTTGCATTTTTGTTTGTTTGTTTCTATTATGTTATGCTTATCTTTCCTATGATTTTCATATTGTATCCATCTTATACTGGTTGTATAAGTGAAAACTAAATTCATTGCAAACTTTTTTTTTTAATTAATGTGATGAATTGACTTGATTTGTCAGGTATTTACTTAAACAGATTAGCAATATCTGGTGTCTCAACTTATTTCCAGAAAATATACTGTATCACATATAGGCTGTTTATCTGTATGATAGAAACCACCATTATAGGACATTATCTCAATATTTCCCACCCCAAAGTATTTAACAATATCACAAAAGCATCTCCTTGTTTATTTTGTTGTGCATTAATAAGAATATTAGCATAAGTATTATTTGTTCTTTCTAACAGTGAATGGCATACAAAGTTAATTTCATTAGCATGTGTGCTAATTCAGTTACTAGTCCCAGTATGTCCAAACTCAGTGCTGAAACTGTAAGTGCAGGCTAATATGATAATTTAGCTTACTTATAATAATTAGCTGTTGTATATTCATTAGCCTTTTAATTGGTTAACTCTGGGGACCACCAGCAATTCCAGTCAGTCAAATACACTAATGACACACACACACTCACACACACACACACACACACACACGAATGCACACAACAGTTCTCCACACAGAAAGACCTTGCAGAAGTAACCTCCCCCTGAACTTTTGTCGAGCACTCTCGCTCCAATCACTCCAGCTTTCAATACAACTGTCAGTTTTGGCCAGAAAAGCAAGCTTTAGCTCTGAATTTGCAGCTTTGTCCTTAGTGAGAGGAAGTACCTGTGACATCTGCACTGACATGCTGGAGATAATCCTCCATGTGATTGTCGCACAAATTGGGGGTCAGCGGCGCTGCAGACAGGGGAACGTGGCAAGGGACACGGAGGAAATGTTCAATCACGGGCCAGCCCATTCGGGAGCCTCCCTTTTCAGCCTCTCCAGCCTATGGTTCATCTCTCTTTCGCGCTCTCGCTCTCTCTTTCTCTGCCCACAGCTGCCGGGCTTCCACTGGGAGGGAGCTGTATTATGGCTGGGTTAATTTACTGATTAATATCCAGCCACTAGATCCAGCTTTCCCCAGATGGCCAATTAAAAACTACAACTGGCAGCGCGCATAGGCCTGGCAGCAGGTTGCCGTCGGGCCCAGGGCTGGAGGCTGTGACAGAAGGTGTGGGTCCTGTTTGGGCCCGAATAAGAGCCACGGACTATCTTAGTCTTTGACTCTCCACACCAGAAGGACAAACTAACGCCACAACACTGAGCACAACAGCGGCTTCGGCTGCTGAGAGTTCACCTACTGTTCCTACCTGCAGTGTATCTGCTGGAGCTGCGTGGCCTCCATCTACAGAAAGTTATAGGAACATGTAAAGTTCATCATATCTGCATCATTGCACAGTAAAATGATTCATTTTAAATTGTTAAAATGATGAAAGGTTGATGCAAAAATGGTCAAAAAGTCAGCTATTTTGAGTTGGGACATTGTCTTAAAATCAATACATTTTGGTCATTTGTTAATCCTTTTTGGCATACAGTATATTCATTAAAAAGAAAATATAGTTAAAACTGATAAACCTTTGTTTTTTGTAAATATACTCTGAATTCCTAGTTTGACGTTTTTATTTATGTTTCACACAACGTCCCAACTTCTGTTGAATCAACATTATATAATTACTTAATTAATTAAAGTGATAATTACGTGGGTATATTAATAAAAAAGGTAGTTTTTGGCACTACAAAAAAGGAGAAATTCCAGGATTTAATACAGCGATAGCTCAATTAATTACTTTCTCTATTGTACATATTTGCCAGCTAATTGTTCAGTTACTTTTCAAACAGTGATGACAAAAATGTTTTAATTAAACATATGGTAAGAACTGATTTAGAAGAAAGAAAGAGACTTTATTAGGTGAATACTGTGTGTAAAGGTGTTAACTGAATAGAAAATGATGCCATTAGACATAAAGTTAATGTATGTGATCAATAAATAAAAGCTATTTCTTTTATCTAACAGTGCACTTTCATCTAACGTAGTCCATAAAACTTTAATTTTTAATTTGTACATTTGCATAACAAACATCTAGATATAGAAAACAATAAGGCATCTCTATTTTAAACTCACCTCAAATAAGTACATTATTATTTTTTACGGAAGCCCTGAACCGCAAGTGAAGAAAAAAAATTTTGAGATGTTATCTCGTTATTTCGAGATAGTATCTCGTAATAACGAGATAAAATCTCGTTATTTCGAGATAGTATCTCGTAATAACGAGATAAAATCTCGTTATTTCGAGATAAAATCTCGTTATTTCGAGATAACACACTTATGTAAAAAGAAAAAAAAAAAAAAAAAATTAAATTTTTTACTGTCAGATATTATCTCGTTATTTCGAGATACTAAGTCGTTATTTCGAGATACTATCTCGTTATTTCGAGATACTAAGTCGTTATTTCGAGATAACACACCTATGTAAAAAAAAAAATATATATATATATATATATATTTTTTTACTGTCAGATATAATCTCGTTATTTCGAGATACTAAGTCGTTATTTCGAGATACTATCTCGTTATTTCGAGATACTAAGTCGTTATTTCGAGATAACACTTAGGCCTATGCTGTCTCAGTGAACGGACCGGGCTGTCCAGTCCAAGTACTGGCTTCCTCGTGAGGAGATCCACCGCCTCGTCACGCTCGTGTCACCACACATCCAGAGGGCAACCCGCTGCAATTTTGCCCTCAGCCCGGAGGTGCAGCTCCTGGCCGCGCTGCGTTTTTACGCAGTGGGGAGCTTCCTGGAGGTGGTGGGGGACGGCACCGGCCTCAGCAAGGCACCGGTTTCACGGAGTGTGACAGCCGTGACACCGATCCTCCTGCGCCATGCCCGGAGACACATCAGGATGCCCACCACGCGGGACGAGGTCCGCCAGTGGGGTATATATGCGTTAATGGCTTGATTACTACTCGGATACACCTGTTAGCTGTGATCACACACACACACACACACACACACACACACACACACACACACACACACACGTAGCCTTATTGCACAGGTGTGTGGGGTGACTTAAGCGCTGATAAAGTGGTGGGTGATCGATTTGCCTGGCATCGATTGATTTATATTTCAGCACCACGGCGGTGGACAGCTCCCACTAAGAGCTTCTTAAGAAGCTTCTTTGGCGGGATCTTAAGAAGGCAGTTAAGAACGCATCTGGGAAACACCCCTATCTTAGCGCTCCTTCTAAGCCGAACCCTTCTTAAGAGCCTTCTTAAGTCCTTAAGAACGAGCGAATCTGGGAAACGCGAATTAATTCGAGATCTTGAGAAAACAAAACAATAGTGTAGTCCAGACGCATAGCCAGTAATGTAATGTATTTGTAACCCGGCCCGTATGGGATGAGCCTCTCCACACCCTGGGACTCTGCCTTGTGTTGTTTATGATGATGGAGGGCGGAGGAGGGACCAGTCGGACACGGGTGGTCGTTATATTGCGGCTCGGACCGCGTCGTGCTTTATTTCTCACAACGGCTGGCAGCTCAACCTTAAACAGTACAAGTAAACACTGGCGTGAGGCAACAGAAAGATTAAAGGCTTGTGTTGTGTCCTTACTGATTTCCACACTAACTGGTTGCAGGAGATCTGCGCAGTTTCTGTTACGCGTGAGCTGTCCGTGGTACTGAAACAGCAATCGCCCTTAATGTGATAATTTTCTGTCTGATGCAGGTCTATGTTATGCTGCACGTTAACACTTTATCGAGCCTACTGATTGGGTTCATCTGTAGTCGGCACTTTGTGCAATAAAATTATTTATTGTGCCGTGCGATAGAGCCGATACGCATGTTTTGTCTTTACTGTTGTATTGTGTACAGCCTTTATAAAACTCTGTTGGGAGAGCTTGTGTGAAATATTATTTCTGCCTTCGCCACTGGTAGTATTCCCTCTGGGTCCAAAACGGATTGCACTACACACACAAAGTTTCTAGTGACCCGCAATCCTGCTGATCTGCATCTCTCAGTCATCATCTGGTATCCATGGAGACACCCGGTGGCGAAGGCAGAAATAATATTTCGGGTGGGCCAGTACAAAACTGGATGGGCCATCTTTTCCCAGAAAAAGGACTCGTAAAAATGTAGAACTATAAAAATGACAAATATAGACAAACTGGAAAAATAGTGACTATTTTACTTTGCAACATTATGCATTACAAAGGAAATGACAGCAAAACACTGCCTCTAACACAAGCTCTCCCAACAGAGTTTTATAAAGGCTGTACACAATACAACAGTAAAGACAAAACATGCGTATCGGCTCTATCGCACGGCACAATAAATAATTTTATTGCACAAAGTGCCGACTACAGATGAACCCAATCAGTAGGCTCGATAAAGTGTTAACGTATAGCATAACATAGACCTGCATCAGACAGAAAATTATCACATTAAGGGCGATTGCTGTTTCAGTACCACGGACAGCTCACGCGTAACAGAAACTGCGCAGATCTCCGGCAACCAGTTAGTGTGGAAATCAGTAAGGACACAACACAAGCCTATAATCTTTCTGTTGCCTCACGCCAGTGTTTACTTGTACTGTTTAAGGTTGAGCTGCCAGCCGTTGTGGGAAATAAAGCACGACGCGGTCTGAGCCGCAATATAACGACCACCCGTGTCCGACTGGTCCCTCCTCCGCCCTCCATCATCATAAACAACACAAGGCAGAGTCCCAGGGTGTGGAGAGGCTCATCCCATACGTGCCGGGTTACAAATACATTACATTACTGGCTATGCGTCTGGACTACACTATTGTTTTGTTTTCTCAAGATCTCGAATTAATTCGCGTTTCCCAGATTCGCTCGTTCTTAAGGACTTAAGAAGGCTCTTAAGAAGGGTTCGGCTTAGAAGGAGCGCTAAGATAGGGGTGTTTCCCAGATGCGTTCTTAACTGCCTTCTTAAGATCCCGCCAAAGAAGCTTCTTAAGAAGCTCTTAGTGGGAGCTGTCCACCGCCGTGGTGCTGAAATATAAATCAATCGATGCCAGGCAAATCGATCACCCACCACTTTATCAGCGCTTAAGTCACCCCACACACCTGTGCAATAAGGCTACGTGTGTGTGTGTGTGTGTGTGTGTGTGTGTGTGTGTGTGTGATCACAGCTAACAGGTGTATCCGAGTAGTAATCAAGCCATTAACGCATATGTACCCCACTGGCGGACCTCGTCCCGCGTGGTGGGCATCCTGATGTGTCTCCGGGCATGGCGCAGGAGGATCGGTGTCACGGCTGCCACACTCCGTGAAACCGGTGCCTTGCTGAGGCCGGTGCCGTCCCCCACCACCTCCAGGAAGCTCCCCACTGCGTAAAAACGCAGCGCGGCCAGGAGCTGCACCTCCGGGCTGAGGGCAAAATTGCAGCGGGTTGCCCTCTGGATGTGTGGTGACACGAGCGTGACGAGGCGGTGGATCTCCTCACGAGGAAGCCGGGACTTGGACTGGACAGCCCGGTCCGTTCACTGAGACAGCATAGGCCTAAGTGTTATCTCGAAATAACGACTTAGTATCTCGAAATAACGAGATAGTATCTCGAAATAACGACTTAGTATCTCGAAATAACGAGATAGTATCTCGAAATAACGACTTAGTATCTCGAAATAACGAGATTATATCTGACAGTAAAAAATAAAATATATATATATTTTTTTTACATAGGTGTGTTATCTCGAAATAACGACTTAGTATCTCGAAATAACGAGATAGTATCTCGAAATAACGACTTAGTATCTCGAAATAACGAGATAATATCTGACAGTAAAAAATTAAAACATTTTTTTTTTTTTTTTTTTTTACATAAGTGTGTTATCTCGAAATAACGAGATTTTATCTCGAAATAACGAGATTTTATCTCGTTATTACGAGATACTATCTCGAAATAACGAGATAACATCTCAAAATTTTTTTTCTTCACTTGCGGTTCAGGGCTTCCGTAATTTTTCAATATCATTACTGTAAAAAAAAAACTTAATTCACCTGTATTTTTTTAATATAATATTTTATTTTATTTTATTTTATTTTATTAGTCATGTTAGGTAATTACTTATTTTTTATTTATATTATTATTCATAATATCAAAGTAAATGTTAAGTATTTGATTTATTCTCTGCTTTTCCATTCAATGTTGTTAAATAAAATTACAGGTACTATTTTAAAATAATAACAATAATAACTTATCACATCATTCCCAGTTTTTATGACAATTTTTATCTATAATTTCTTAATAAATAGTATGTAATTATTGTGGTTCCAAAAGAAAGTGATCTCGCTCAAAATCCAATGTTTTTAACATATAATGTAATTTATTCCTCGGCGAGTAGAATATAATCTACAATATAAATATTTGCCATCAGTAATATCTGAATACTAACTATGCAATATGGCCTAAAAAGCTTCTTCCTCTGCTACATTTCCACAGTAGTACTGCTGAATATTACCAGTCTGTAATATAATCCAGGCTGCGATGGAGCAGTGTTAATTTCACTGTAATAACCCTCACATTATGAGACACTGCTATATTTAGATGGAGGCCATTTGAATACAGGTCTTGTCTTAATACTGACACAAACCTTATAAATGGGCTAGGGTCACCATGGAAACACTGTAAATACAATGGCCGCTGCTGCTCTGAGAGGAAGGGTAATTAATAACAGAATTACGGAAACGGAGATAGAAAGCCAGACAGACCCGTGCAGCTTCTTAGTCCCTTGATAAAGGAGAGTTTAATACAAACAGTTGTACTTCTACTGGGTCAGCTAAACCAGGGATATCTGGGCCATCTCTGTTCAAAGAGAAAAAGGCCACGAGCAGAATTGATGGCCCATTTCATTATGTAATTGCCTCTTTAACTTCCTTGTTCTGAGCAATCGCTCTTTAAACTCAAGCTCAAGGTAATATATGCAGAGATATGAGGGTAGTCTCACAGACAGATAATTCAGTAAATAGCTGTAATCTTTGCATCACCTTTAACCACCCCGGAGCTGGCTAATATGTCATCTTAAAACCGTGGAGTGCTAGAAATGAGGCGCGGTACATAAAAAAAGTGGTCGGGCTACAGAGACGAGTTGTACATCAACACTGAGCTGAGCTGAATCCTGCAGGATCACACTCGGGAAGCTCGCCGCTGCTGCTGCTGCTGCTGCTGTGGAGGATATCAAAAGTGTGGTCCGGTGGTGGAACAAGGCTCCAGACAGCCTTTAAGCTGCCACCCTCAGTGTCGGGGTACAAGGAGCACAAAGCTGGATATGATTACCTACAAGAGAGCGATGCTTCCTGCCCTCCAACCCTTGAACTTAAGGTGTACCCTACATAGAATCAAAGTAAACACCGAGCCCCTGTTCAGTGCCTGTGAAGTGGGTAGATGTGAGAACACAACACGAGTGACCCGCTTCCTTTCATTTCCCTCTTCATAAAGATCCCACAAATGAAAAAAAAATATGATGCAACACACAAAGCAGTGGTGGGAAGGCTGCGCTCTTATTGAAGGGTCAGTAGTAGGATCACTGGGAGAAGGTCACCAAAGAGCCCAAATTCACACCTCATAATTGAGAAACAGGGGTCGCTGATTACAAGGCGAGCGGCTTGGAGGAACATAGGACAGTGGTTGGAGCTGTGCCTCACCTCGAGCTGTGCTGAAAAAAACAAGACAAAGCACCAGAAAAAGAGGGAGCTGAAAAGAGTGGATGGTCTTCTCAGGTCCACCACTGTGATAAAGAATGAAGACCTAATTAACTGAACAGCCGGATCTAACAGGAGCCACTATATCAGAGAGACAGAGAGAGAAAATTCCCTTTATGTAATTAGATCAATTGGGCATGAAGTGAAGAGGCTTCATCCAAGAGCAGTGTGTGGCTCTGAAGTGGGATCACTGACTGAGGTTTGATTACCTTTTGATTGTTAATGCAAAATTGGATCCAGCCACAAATCCCTTATATTCTAATTAAGAGTTTGGAGGATTGTTTTGTGCTTATTTTTTTTCAACAGCAGATACACACAGGAATCTTAGTTTTAAGAAAAGCTTGACCTTAATGTGCATCATAAATACTTTTTATAGCAAATGTGCTTGTCACGTTCAAATCATTAGAGGTAATTAACGGCTTCTCTGATAATTCACCTGAGTGCTTTATGTCCACTTATTCGCCCTATAAATTACCTTTAGATGGACTCGCTCCCTTGTCATTTCAAACAGAGTTTTTTAGCTGAGGCTGGATAAGATTTTTTAATACCATTTCACTGTTAAGCACTAGAAGATTCACTTCTATGCTGCATCATGCATTTGGCTTTTAGCAGCTATAATTAAGGCTTCTTTTTTATTTCATTCCTTGTTGGATAGTTTTTCTTATATTTCTTATATTTACAATTGCCTGGATTGCCTTCCTGTTTATCATGCATCATGCATTGTTTGAAAAAAACTTGCAAAAATCACTCGAACTGCACGGAAATAGAACATACAAAGTAGGGATACACCAATTGTAAAATTCTGGGCTGCTAACGATGTTTAAAATAATAGTTTGGCTAATAGCCGATGCTGAAGCCTTTTCCTTTTGTTATGTTGTTTTTTGTGCCAACTCAAAACACATTGTGATGTAGTGAATCACAGAAATTAAACTACCGGATGCACCGCTGTGAGATTTGTTTCTATTGCCATTTATTACCCCTTTTGTGTCCCTCAATCTGGGATTTCTGAGGATTTCTGTTTCGTCCTAGTCTGACCACCATCAACACAAAATTTGATCAAAAGTGATGTGCATCAGATAAACACCAGCCACTGCAATCTGTAAATGTCATATGTCATTTGCCAATAGGCTGACTGCAGTCATCAAGGCAAATTTAATCCAATATCGATGATTGGCTGATATATCATTACATGGCAAGGCAAGGCAAGTTTATTTGTATAGCACAATTCAACACAAGGTAATTCAAAAAGCTTTACATAAACATTAAAAACAACACAATTGAAAACAGTCAATTAAAACTGGGAAATAGAAATAAAAATACAAATAAGATACAGCAGGATAAGAAAATAGATAAAATAATAAAAAGCACAAGTCAAACATTGCGTAGTTAAAAAGTAAGGGCAGTAGAGTAGAGCAGATAAGTGTTAAAGTTAAGAGTACGCTGCAGTAAACAATAGTGTTTTTAGTCCTGATTTAAAGGAGCTGACCGTTTGGGCAGACATACATCCCTAATATTAAGAAGTAAACAATTATTTTGGAACGGCTATCATAACAATAAATCTCTTAATTACTCCACTACTGTTTGGCTGAGCGAGCTCCTTGTGTCTTAAATAAGGAGTCAGAGGCGGGTCCCCACATGAGGGTCCCCGGGGACGGGATAGTTCTGTGGCCCAGTGGAGCAGTAGAGTGCCTCTGTCTGTGTCTGTCTCTACACCTCCAGTCGTAGACAGAGGACGTGCGTGAGGGATGGGCCTCATCGTCCAGGGGAAACGGCTTGTGTCGGCCGCCCACACTGCGCCTCCTCTGTGTGAAATTGGCTGAGAGGATGTAGACATATTCCACGCACTGATCCATGGCTGAGTATAAACAAGAGAGGATCTCGCTTTCACTCCTAGAAGGTCAGGAAGCTTCCCCGTGAAACAGTAAGTGACACTGCCTCTTCTGCGCTCGCTAACAGTCTGACCGCTGGAACTTGACCCCTCCCTTCGCCAACCCCTCCTCCCCACCTCCCTCCGCCGTCACCCTTCTCCGTGAGGGTGTCCTGTGTACAACCAATTCCTCCACTCTCAGTGGGGTGCACTGATATTTAGTGGCTGGGTATGCCAACTTAATCAACAATTCCAGGGACAGATACTCAAATTCACATTGAGCAGACACAGAGCAGCAGACATGCAGCCTGTGACTGGAGATCCATGACCAGCTGGGAACACCTGTAATATCTAACCTCTAAACATCACCCTGAGTCATATATCATGAGTAGACAGACAGAGAACCACATCTAAAAAAATCACACTCGGCACCAGCAAAAAAGAAAATATAGTTAGAACTGATAAACCTTCGTTTTTTCGTAAATATACTCTGAATTCCTAGTTTGACGGTTTTTATTTACGTTTCACACAGTGTCCCAACTTCTGTTGAATCATTGCACAGTAAAATGATTCATTTTAAATTGTTAAAATGATGAAAGGTTGATGCAAAAATGGTCAAAAAGTCAGTTATTTTAAGTTGGGACATTGTCTTAAAATCAATAAATTTTGGTTATTTGTTAATTCTTTTTGGCAAACAGTATATTCATTAAAAAGAAAATATAGTTAAAACTGATAAACCTTCGTTTTTTGTAAATATACTCTGAATTCCTAGTTTGACGGTTTTTATTTACGTTTCACACAGCGTCCCAACTTCTGTTGAATCAAGGTTATACAACTACTTAATTAATTAAATTGATAATTACGTGGGTATATTAATAAAAAGGTAGTTTTTGGCACTACAAAAAAGGAGAAATTCTAGGATTTAATACAGCGATAGCTCAATTAACTACTTTCTCTGTTGTACATATTTGCCAGCTAATTGTTCAGTTACTTTTCAAACAGTGACGACAAAAACATTTTAATTTTTAGTGGCTGGGTTATGCCAACTTAATCAACAATTCCAGGGACAGATACTCAAATTCACATTGAGCAGACACAGAGCAGCAGACATGCAGCCTGTGACTGAAGATCCATGACCAGCTGGGAACACCTGTAATATCTAACCTCTAAACATCACTCTGACTCATATATCATGAGTAGACAGACAGAGAACCACATCTAAAAAAATCACACTCTGCACCAGCAATGTCCAAACGGTTGGGACAGAGGCATGAGATCTGTGCATGAAATCTGATTGCGGCTGCAGTAAAACGGACTGGGGAAGGCATGAATGTAATTAAAGTGGCTGACACTTTTATGCTGGGTAATGGGAGTCCAGGGCCCAGCTATTCCCTGACGAGCTCCCCTCACAGTATGGAGTACATTTTAATACCACCCTGCACAATGACTTAAATGCAACTCTCAGGGCCTTCATGGAGATATAATATTGATGTGTAAATAGGATAAATGCCAACATCCTGGGGTTTAAGGGACATAGTAAATAAACACTACCCAATACACAAAATATATAAAACCCACTCAGGCGTCTGTACACTGCAGAGACAAGACAAGAATGAATGAGCAGAGAGTGTAAGCATGCTCCTTTTACAAAATGACATAAATATTATTCTAAATGCAATTAAAACTCAAGATGCTGCACAATCATTTTGTGATTCACATGCAGGAAAAAATACTGTGCATGAAACTGCCTTTGTATGGCTTCAAAACATCCACCTGAACAAAAGAAACTTCTCCATGTGAAATTAGACTTAATGAAATCACAGTCTGCCCTAAGTAGAGCGAACAGATGAGTTGTGTTGTGCACCAGCACTAATGTTAGGAAACAAATGCAGAGAGTAGAAAAACAGTTAGGCATTGTCCAATCAGTAATGTATTTGTTAACGCAGGTAGGAAGGAGGGAGCTTTTAGATCACAGTGGGGCAGATAATGAAGAAGTTAATAAGAGGAATGGTACTTTGAAATGTTCCTCAACCACCCAGGTCCCACAATTTAATCTGTAATAAATAATCTCGCATCATTGCAAGATGGCACCTCATAATGGCAAATGAAATATGCTGGTATGATAGGTACAATAAATCTGGATTTTCCTATGGTTCCCTCAGGCTAGGACAATATGCAACTATAGTGCTCTCTGTCAGGAAGAGCAGATCTCAGAGCCGTCATAAAATCTAAATGGGCACTAATTAGGCAAGCCTTCCCTCTCACACTTACTATTTCTATTGACATTTTCGGCGCGCCGTCCCCCCTCCCCCTGCACTACCATAAGTCACTGAGAGAAGAACTCCCAGGATTGCAGAGCACAGGGCTGTTAAAGGGAAGTTCAACTTAGTGGTAATGAATAAATTTGCCCTCCCATGCAGTACTGTTTCTTTTGTCTTGGACCCAAGCATATTCATGCATCTAAATGGTAATTTGCTTTGTAACAACCCACGCCACTATGGCAGATATCAGAGCCATAAATATACTTTATAATTGCCCTTGATTACTCATTCTCATTTTTAAAAAAGGCCAGAGGAAGGAGGAAATGTTGTAATTGTAATTCAATTTTCACCAACATAATATCCAGCTAATGCATATTTTCTGGTAATATTATAAAAGTGGCACTGTAAATATCTTATTACTTATTAAAAACTATGGTGACATTTTTTTTTTCTGGCTGCAGACACCAGTAGAGTCTAGTTAACTTCTAAAGCGAGCGCTGGGGTTGAGGGGTGGCGAGGAGTGGCGGGATCACGTAAATATATACGTATGCATTCCTGCCGGCTTCAAATTAATAAAAACCTAATGCGTGCTTGGCACAGGACTGCTTGTTGAACATATGCTGCAAGCATGGCTAAGCCATCTGGCTCAGAGTCAAGTATTCCCACCAACTGTAGTCTTATGCTACCTGACAGTGGAAAAGCTTTATTCCCCTGGCATCAGGGGCACAAATGGAGAAATATTATTGAAATGATTATCTGCATCAAGACTCAGATTTGGGCTGACATTTCGCTGGCTCTGTGTAATCCGAGGGGTTGTCTAGGAGAGGGCGGAGAGGGGGTTTGCCGGTAAGCCTTGGCGGGATGATTAATGAAGCCAGGATACTGGGTGGACCCAGCCCACCTCCACTCAGACCCAGGGGCCGAGCCCCGCATATGAAATTGGCCTATGCTGCTCATCTCCCTGGGAGAGAGCCAGTGATGATCCTCCCGACACCGCTCTATACCTCCAGTCACCAAACAGCACTCCAAAGCCAGGCCAGATCCAGGCTTAGAGACAGTGTGTGGCTGTGAGGGAGGGCTGCGTGGTGGAGGACACCACCCTACTCCTGCTCTGCTGTCAAGCACATTTCACTCAAGCCATATTGTGATTTTTTTTCCTTTATAGCATTGCAACCTTTTTGAAGAGCTTGGTAGGTGTCATTTTATTGCAGAGTTACATTTGAGTTTTCAGTTTTTCATAGGTGAATTTTATCTTAAAGGAAAAATAGCCCTTTGAGGTTTTTTGCAGAAACGGTGCTCTAGTTCACTACGGTTTCTTTAATCAATGAATATTTTTTTCCACGCTGATTGACTTATTTCAAAGAAACATACATGCACATCTTTGGTAAACACAAGATTTAAAATGGATATTTTGCATTATTATTTGTCGAGATCTGTAGATTAAATCCATTAATCAATAAGACAAATATGTGTTGGAGTCTTCGTCCACTAAGAATTTCTTATGTCAGCCCTACCTTTAACATTTGGGGGTAAAAAAATACACTGTCACCTTTATAAAGTTACTTCAGAGAGCCGCATGTGATGTCATATTGCGTGGCGAGTCTTCTATATAAAACCATGCTTACCTTTTAATAACCATGAATCCTTCAGTGCTTTACATCACTGCAGCAGCATTGTCGAGGCTCTCCCTCAACCCTTTAGTCTTGATGGATGGGCCTGTGAAAGCCTCTCAGGACGCTGGTAATCGGATATCAGCAAACCGAATTCTTGACCAAGAAGAAGAAGAAGAAGGGGGGGGGCAGCGACATGTAGCTCATGAATGAACGCGGGCGAAGGGGAAGCAAGTAATACAAAAAAGCGAGGAACATCTTTAATCATTCTGTGTCGATGATTAGTCATAGACAATGTCGCTTTGTTAAAAGTGTGCTGTAATTAATAACTGGAGCAGGACAGAACAATTGAGGGAGCGAGTGTCATGTGTTGTACAATACTAGAGAGGTGATTTCTAAATAGTGTAAATTAGGTGTTTACCTATTGTGATCCAGCCTGTGACATCGCAGCCTCTTTTTCCTTGAGAACAAGACCAAAGAGAATGATTAATTGCAAGCTCACTCGGTTTTACAGCTTCAAGAGTAAATCAACTTCTTAGAAGTGCTAACTTGCTAAAATATAAACTAATTTTAGGCCCCAGATATTAAAATATAATCCATCTTCTTCCTCCACAGGGAAAGCTAATTAGAAAATGTGACTGGCATAAGAGAGGAGAGGTGGAGGAATGGTGGGATTAGGCTCGGGAGCAGAAAATCACACCCTCTTGCTAAATCTTGGGATTTCTATACACTTCAAATCAACTATTTCTCTTCGTGCCTCAGCACCTGTCACATTTTCAAAACAAAAGCTTGGAAATTATTTTATTTAAGAAAACTATATTAAATTATTAGCTCACCGGAATATTTCATTAAATTGTTCATCAATAAAAGAATTAACTGACATATGTGGTTTTTATTTTCTTCCCTCAATTACAAATATTTATGCTTTTTCTCCGTCTCTGGCTTTTTATTTGAACATCTACCTGGCACACTTTCTCTTTAATGCAATAGCCAATAAACAACAGTTGCCCAAGGCAAAGAGACTACCTGACTGAGGCTCCACTGGCATTCAGCTCTTGTGTTTTTCGTCTGTATTGACCTTATGCAGTAAAACATCCACAGCCTATTGTACGATGCAATTTGTACGCTAAAGGAACAAAGCAGTTCTAAACAGAGGAATAGCTGTCTTATACTATCACAGAAAACACAACAAAACTGAAGAAATGCTTTCATAAATACACCTGATAAATAAAAGCTTGATTAGCTGATTTTGTAAATTAAAATGTTCTTCTCACACTGATATTTTGAATGTCAGAGAGGGTGTTTTATGTGCAAATCAGTGGAAAATAAGCAGTGTGAGAGTACATTGCATTGCAGCATGACACAGTAGCAGTGTGCAACAGAGCTGAGTAGTCCCAGCCAGCCGAGCTCTCTCTCGAGTCCCAGAAGACAATCCCCTGAGAGGAGAAATGCTCTGAGTGGTGACAGCTTAAAGGCAATAAGCCAATAATAAAGACCAGCAAAGTGGCCATGGGAGAGAGTTCTGTTCCTGCTAGCTTCAAAACAACAGAGCAAACAAGTGTGAGTCAAGAGCCTGCAACCAGGTGTGCAAAGTTAAAGCAATCTTATATTATTTTTTTGCAACTTTTCTTCTTCTCTTTAATTAATGAAACTGCTGTGTGCAGCCTTTTTTTTCCCTGAACCTTCAAGCATCTACAAAGGATGCAATTTTGTTGATAGTGGCAAATTGATAATTTATTTCCAGCTGTTCTGTTAACCCTTTCAGTATAGGACATACCTTCATAATCCATTTACAGCGGCAAGTGTTTCAGTGCTAAAATAGCTGTCCAATTGCTGCCCTGCTGGGTGTCTACTTGGCTGCACCAAATGTAGTGAAATGCTTTTCTCCTGACTGTAACTACTCAAGAACACTCAGAAGAAGATCTTCTGAGCGCAAACAGCACTTAACCTAGCTAAAGTTAATTTTTATAATGTATGGACATGATAAGGAGGTGATGGTAATTGTATTTAAGAGCCGGGATGTAAGAACAAAAGAGTTCCTTTATTCGTAATTGCAAAAATTGCTCTGTGTGATAGAACAAAGTGTTTGTATTGAGGATAAAAGCTTAAAAATAATGTTAAATTCTGATAAAAACTCACCTAGTGACTATACAGTGAAAATTGCACTGAGAGACAAAGCACTAATTGGATACTAAGCAGCACATACTGTATGACAGGAGGAAAAAGTGCATTCATGTGGCCCAATTCCCTCAACCTATCACACCAAACTTTGTCTTTTCATTCGACCTCTATGTAATCAACTTTTCCGGTGGAACTTTAGTGGTCGACTCTCACGTTATTCTTACACTTCAGTGCAGTTGTACCCTGTGAGGATGACAAATTTCTGGGCTAGTTTGAAAGGAAGAGTGCTGCAGGGGAAGGCAGTGGCCGGTCTGCGATGGGGGGCCAACCAGGAGAAAACTCATTTGGAATTCAGCACTGCAACATTGCCATCTTTTGGTCAGACTGTATACTCTGAGAAATCCCAGGGATACTCCATCTCCAAACCCACACTGAGGTCCTGAGGAAGCTTGACACAAAGGTACGTAATGGATTTATTCATTTGTTACAAAGAGAGGAGGATAATACAATAACTAAAGCAGGTGTTTGATTATGCATGTTTCATGAGTAATTTCTAATTCTGTTAAAACAGGAATAATGACTGACATATTTTATAAATGTCCACTGAATTTTCTCTTTCAAGACAACCTTAATACCACTCGGGCTAAAGACATTCTGAGTCGAATATGATTTTGTTGACTAATCGATTACTTGATTATATTTGAGTTTTTCCACAAAGAACCATGCAAACACACTTCAAATCTTAAACCAGAGATGTGCTCATGAGTTTCTTGGAAATAAGTCTTTCAGTGTGAAAAAAGCATGAAAAATCACTTATTGATTAACTAGTTTTACAAAGACGAAAACAGCCAATTAGTCAACTAATTGACTAAGAGGGGGGCAGCCATTAATATCACCTATGAATTCAAATGCTGTAATCTGGAGCCAGGATGCAATGAAAGTTTCTTAAAGTAACTTAAAATTATGTTGTGTGCTGTTTGAACGCCACACTTCAAATATTACACGTGCTGTCCTGTAAAAACAAGTGGACACATTGTAGTTTTTAATCCATCATCCGCTCTTCTTCTGGGAGCAAATTTGCAAGCATGTAGTGAACAGGATAGCTTGAGTGGGTATACTTGTCCTCTACCTGAATAAATATTTGTTGAGGCGCCCGTGCTGTCCTGTTTTCCCACGGTGGTGTATGGGACATCATGGATAAGCGAGAGGATGGGCTCTGACAGAGAGTGACAATTCATCCCTTCATCCCCCCCTAACTGACATGTCACATTCTCTGATGACTTTATTGTGCTCCCTGTCACTGCACTTAATCTGTGTGTCAGTCAAGCCGGAGCAGCCCACACCACCACCACCTCCAGACAGCAGAGCTAATACCCACCCTTTTAATGACATTAGATTTGGAGTAATGCCATTCAGTATAGCACTGATATTATCTTCTATTTGCATCATTCAGCCAGTGACACAGTCAGAGTCGGCCGATAGAGAGCTGGTCATTTCCCCATCCATTTCCACTCGGATGACAGATGTCAAGATGGAAACTGGCTATTATTTACTGTAGCCATGTTTTTATCACAGACAGACATGATGTCTCACTTTACTCCAAGCTGTCAACCAATGAATCAAAACCTGCCTTTTTTGTTATATCTAGAGTACAGCGGTACAAAGTATTCATTTATTTAGTTTGAATCGTTAAAATAATCAGGAGAAATTAACAGTGCTGATTGCCCAAATCAAGAACTGCAAAATAAAACTGAACTTTCTAGTAAAAGTTGACAAGAAAAGACGCATCACACATACAGCATATTGCTCAATTTGTGAATTTTCTTTAACTCGATCATGCATTTTGTATTCTGTGCAAAAGGCAGTTAATAATACCTGCTGCTTAGGCCCGCCAAACCCTGCTCAGGATAACATTCCTCCTCTCAATAAGCGTCTGTACTATCCTCTTCAGGTGCTATGATGACATTGTAATGAACGTGCCACAACTGATTTTGAGTGATTCGAATTCCCTCTGCAGTGTGTTTCATCCTCCCGTCATAGAGAATGAGTAAGCAGCATTACCAGCCTATCAGCATTAGAGGTAACAAAATCTTTGCTCTTTTTTTTTTTTTTTATACTGACAGTGCATTTTCTCTCCCATCAGAGCTCCAGTGCCTAATTAAATGTATTTAGCATCATAAATATTCCAGGGGGACAAGTTGACACAATGAATTAATGTCTCGCCTCAATACCAGAGCCTCTCTATTGGCTGTGGAGAGGAAGTTAGCCCATTGCCAGGTAAATGCTGCAGCTTGTATGTCTTGTTGTAAATCAGCGGTGCATTTGTTTTCTAATACTGTGGAACTGAAAATACACTGATGCTGATTAGGCTGGAATAACCGCTAGTGTCAAAACCTAGTGGACAAGCATCAACTGATACCAAATATTTTGTATTGTTGTAAGCAAATTAAGCTTTTTCTTTACAATTTATTTTGGTATTGTCTTGTTTTATAGTGTGGGAATTGCTTTAATGAAAACAAATTTAAAATTTTGGCAGTATGCTTTCTTGCATTGAACAAGATGAGGATCATAAATTTGTCTGATAAATATGGAGCTAAGGACAGCCGCCGGTTACCTTAGCTTAGCTTAGCTTAGCTTAGCACAAAGACTGGAAACAGGGAAACTACTAGCCTGGCTCTGTCCGAATCATAGACTGTATATAAATAATGGACGTAGTCACCGTGACATCACCGATTGGTTTGTGGCATCGAGTTCACCATTACACTCGTCGCCTTCTTGCGTCGCCATCTTGTTTCCGATACGGGGAGCAGACCATATCTGGACTGTGGAGGAGGCCATTATTTGAGATAGTGAGACGATAGTGTTGTCTTTAAAAAATGTTCTGAGGTAATAAATCAAGTGTGATGTTTTCTCATTTTGCATTGAAATTAATGGACAGAAATGATTTTGCAGCCACATTTACCACCCCCTGTTGGAATTTTCGGTAGAATGCAACTTAAGGCACTTCCTGGTTTGCCTCCCTGCTCAGACCCGGAGGTTGCCGCCTGGTCCGATTGTATGAAAATCCACCTACCAGCACCTTGTTGGTGGCGGCCTCGCGTCAGTTTTGGTTGTGCACGTTGCTCGAAATTAACACCATGCGTTACACACGTTAACAGTACAGGCAGTATAGAAATAATACTCACCATGGTCTCGATGTGCATGATTTGAGGGCAATACATATAATCAGCAGTGGTCCTCCTTTCACCTTTTTTCAGTACAACAATATAGTAAGCCCCTTGAGTGTTGCCATGTTAGTTATTTACATCCGGCAAAATCGGTAGTTATGTACAGTCTAACTTCTGTGGTACGCCCTCTAGTGGGATCCTCCAGTAACACACGTTAGGCAAGTATGTAAACCATTTCTGTTCAAAACGCAGCAGGTTGTGTACACGGTTGCGTGGTTAAACAGCAAGTATATCTCCATCCTAACCCTAACCAAGGGGGGTGCTACGGAAAAACATCACATTCAGTGAAAGCGCAGTGTGAAGCACAAGTGTTCATACACAACACTGCCAAAAAAAAGAATCTAGTACATAACACCTTGAACCTTAACACAACACCGTGTTATTTCTACATTTTGGTTTAGCCAGAACCAGACTAGCTGTTTCCTCTTGTTTCCAGCCTTTGTGCTAAGCTAAGCTAACCACCTGCTGGGGGAAGCTTCATATTACCGTACGGACGTGAGATCTTCTCATTTAACTCTGCAAAAAAAAGAATCCCAAATACCATGATTTTACACAATGTTCAAATGTTTTTTGAGTTTTGAGTTTGAGTTTTTATTAGAGCTACAAATACATTAACTGGAAATTACAAACAGAAAGATTATCTGCTCAGTGATTGATTTTTTGGTTCAAAGAAGTCTTACTTGGGATCTGCAGCAGCCATAAGCCGATCACTGCTGCTAGCTTGGGGTTTTTCCTGTGCTTGAGCCCCACCTCAGCAGTGTCCTCTGCTCAACAATGCCCTCCGCAAGCCCCTTAGGAGGGCAGCAGGGAATTTTGGATGACATCCGGGTTTGAAGCCTTTTCCAAGTCCTCACCCCTTGAAGAGGGAAACGTTTCACAGCTTATTTTCCGTGCATGAGCAGCGAGGAAAAGTGTACTAGTCTGTTAAGCCACCACCAGAACAAATAGGTACAGCTGCCAGACAGGGCTGAGGGGGGCTGGAGAGGATAGAATTACACGTTATTATGTTCATTTTAAATCTAGATATTTTTCCTAATTTTCTCACATTTTCTCTTGCCTGTGAAAACGCATAGACATCACTTTTCTCCCCCCAACACGTGTAATTGCAATTTGCAAGAGCTAAACTAATTTTACGACACAGGAACACCTGTATTCATCTCCATATTAATAGAAAACAGGAAGTATAAATCCCAATTTTCCAGCAGCCATTGTCAGTGAAGATGTTCCTTGAGGGAGAAGCCTGTCTCCTCTCCATTAAAATATTGGTGCTCTCCCCCCGCTTTCCCTCTAGAGCGTCCCTTCTGAGCCGAAATCAGATATCATAATTATGAATGGCACCCAATCTACATCACTGGGCTTGACACTTCTAATATCCATATATGCCAATGCACATTTAAGTTTCCTCTGTTAAGGTGTTCTCTATGTTGAGTTATAGTGCTGTGTGGCGGCGCTCTAGAATACAGGCCCCTGTGAGTCTCATTTGGCTGTGGAAAAGGGAGGTGTGACTGATAGGCTCATTTGGATTAAGCACAAGCGCAAGGCATGAAACATCTATTAGAAAAGAAGAGAACCAACTTTTACACTTTTACTCTTGGAGCCACTAAAAATCTGTTAATCTTACACAGTCACCCTCAGTTATTAACAGAGGAGGAAAAACTGGTCACCATTATAAATGAACAGTTAAATTTCTGTATTTTTCAACCTGGACCCAAGCGGCAACCTCCGGGCCTGGAAAAGGTCAATGCAGAAGTGCCTAAAACCTGCATTCTCTCTGATGACCAGCAGGGGGCAACTCCACTGGTTAGAAAAAGAAGTCTATTTCTAAGACAATAGGAAAATGACCCTACTTTTCAATTGATTTATTACCTCAGTAAACATTCTCATCAAGAGTTTATGGTGTCAATCATTAATTTCAAGTCTTCTTCAATACAGCATGGTGTTTATTTATTAAATTATGGTCCCATTTAGAGCAAAACAGATGATAAAGCAGGTTGGTTTGGGGCTGGGCTACCTTGTGATTGACAAATGGCTACCATAGTGCAGTGTGTTTTCTTTGACAACTTTAACAGCTGGACAAATAGAAACTTTAAGTTGTCACTATTAATTTTGACTGCCTCTTGCTAACCAAGTGAGCTAAAATAGGGTCCAGGCTGAAAAATACCAAAGTTCCCATTAAACACATTAATATTAGGTGACATTTAGTGTTATCCTTCTAAAACATATCTATTTAATCTTTTGTTTTGGTTACCTAATGATCATCAAATTAACACATTTTCACCATTAATGAGTGTGAGTCTGTATGTGTGTTCCTGCATCCCTCTCTGTGTATGTCATTACACCATGGACAGGAAAGCCCAGGAGCCACTGTCAGGTCAGGCACTACAAAGCTACGGCTGATGTAGGTGGTCTACGTTGCCTCATTAGTAACAACACGAGCAGTGGTCTAATGAACTTAAGACAATGCTAATTAATGGAAGAGAACAAAGGCTTAACATTTTTAGAAAGTGTGAAGCACTGAGTCTGCTTGTATGACAGCGTTTAAGCCACCTTAATCCGCTTGTGATGCGGCGCATGGTGCCTCGACCGCGCGGTGCCTCGACCTCGCCGCGGCGGGGCGGGTCACAGGGAGCAGCTTCATACCTCAGCTGATATAGTCACCTGTGACAATGCTTTATGGGCTGATAAAGTAAGGGAAGTCTCTCAAGGAACAGTGCGCTGACTTGGCGGAGGGTCTCCCCAGGGAGCAGGTGTCAGGGTTGTCTATCAGAAGGCTGAAAGGAGAAAAGGGACGTGTTACCGGGCTCTATTGTATCCCGGTTGTCATTGACTGATCGGGTCCATTTAGCTGGCTTTCACAGTGAATGAAACCACCTGAATAGATGAAAGCGAGACAGCCTTCCCGACAAACAAGGAGCCCTGGAATATTCATGGAGGATCTGTGAGGAAAAGATTAATGTATTAGAAATTAAAATGGGGCCCGGACGTATGATCTTGCTCTAACACTTGGCCAGACCTGTGTCACCCGCCGCTAGCGCCTGAAGTCGGCACATGCCGCTGCCAAGGTGGAGAGGAATCATTAAGCACCCTGCCATTGTGTGAGCAGAATAATCAAACCTCACCCCCCCCATTCTTTCCCGCAGCACTGACAATGAATAATTCTGGAGCCATTTGCAATGTTAACGGCACCTATCTGGGCCATCCATGCCTTTATGATAAGAGCTCCAAATATGCATTTCAACAGTCTGAACAGAAGCTGCTTCACCGGCATTTCAAAGGACACCTGTCAGTCATCTGAAAGAGCTGTCAGTCTCTGTCACGCAACGGTGCCAGTGAAATGGCCCAAAAGATAATCTTTACTCTCTCTCTTTCTCTCTCTCCACCTCTCTCTTTCATATCAGAGCAGTTACATTTGCAATAGAGTGACAAGTGATTTACACTGGAAAATGGATTGTGTTTAAACTGAAAAAAGAGGGGGGTTTATTCTTTTAGGCTGCGTTATTCTTTGCCGGTGTACAGCTGTATCAAATATGCTATCATAAATGTGATCAGGGCGACACTGAATGTCATTATGTTTGATACCATGAGCACTAGACGGGCTACTGAGCTCAAAGGTGACTTTGATAATTCCTATCTCTCTAAACAGAGCTCCGTGTCTATGAGGAGTACGAGCCGAGGAGGGTGGGATCAAACAGGTTTGTGTTTCCTAAAAAGTTTGACCTTCTGTTGTTTTTAACTGGAATGGGTCTTTAAATGGACTCGTGGTTTATCTACCATGCTGGACAAAACTACCCTGCTATCTCTATAGATTTTCACTTTTTTTCAAATCTGTTTGTTTTTTTACACAAAAAAGACATGTGTAAAAGGAAAGTTCACTCCAAAATCAAAAAAATTATATTTTTCATCTTACCTGTATTGCTATTGTTATCAATCTGAACAGTTTTGTTGTGAGTTGTTGCAAGTTGGAGATATCATATTTGAGAGAAGGCAGATATCTTTACGGCCAATATCTCACAGATTGATAAATAGCACTACAGCTAAGAGAATACAAACTGTGTATTTTTGATTTACACACTTTTAAGTTTGGATGAACTGTCCCTTTAAGTCCATAAACCAGTTTGTTGCAGATTTTACTTGCATGGCCACTTTATTGGCAAGGAGGCAAGTGAAGCCCCCTGCCCCTCCACATGTAGGCCAGTAATTTGTTAAGCACGACTAACTTGTGTGCCACCAGCTGTTGGTGATATTTACAGCTGAGTGCAGAGGATGTGTTTGGACCGAGGCTTGCAGGGCCAGGGCATCGCTAGGCCCAGTCCCACTTCCCTTATGGCCACTCCATGGGCGAGGACAGCCAGCACAGACCACGATACCATAAAATCACAATACAGAGGTGCACAGAATGAGACAAAACTAAATTTTACATACCCTGGACTGCTTGCTGGCTCAGCGGAGCAGGGAGTAAGCCATGTGCTTATGATACTGTGAGTCTGAATCTGGAGAATGACCTTTATGACAAGTCATCCTCTCCAAAATCTCCTCTGTCACCCTCCAATATGTACCATCCAATAAAGCAAAGTATGGATGGCCCAGCTGTTTCCCTGCAGTGCATCACTCTCCCAATAATGAAGCGATCACAGCTAAGTTGTGGAACATTATATCATGCACACAAGGCATCAGTGGCACATTTTGATCACTGAAGTCCGCCACAACTGCCTGAAACTGTCTTCAATGTGCTCCCTGGGAACGCTGCCAAGAGCCAGAGTCACTTTAGTTCATCCAGCACAAGCCAATACAAAGCTCTGTGGAAACCCTTATGCTTATCCTTTCAAAATTCTTTGTTGTTTTCCAGCAAAGCAGGCCATTTTCGCACAGAACAAACAGCAATTTAACAAGGAATTCCAATTTTGGGCACTCCTCTTTGTCACATAGTTTCCACACCATGTCCGTTCCTTCAACAATCTCCTCATTGTCGCTCAGGGAGGACATGGTTCAAGAAATGAGTCACTCGATGAATGTTCACTTTCATTTCAGAGCGCAGTAGGCTGGCATAATCCCTGATACTGAACCCTGACTCACCAGGTCTTTTTTAGATTGAGCGTTCTGTCCTTCTTCCATTGTGAAAAAGGACTTGCACTCGCACTTTTGACTAGATAAAGTTCACCCGCACGCTCACTGATGAAATTACACATGTCAGAAAGACAACAAGGCTGTTGTGAACAAAAACATTATGAGGAATCCCACTGAAGACAAATGAGCACACGTTCAAATAACTCACGAGTGAATGAAATGTTATGAGTTAATCAAATGAAGTGAATGAAGGAACAAAAGCGAGTAGTTATCTTTTTTTCCCCCCATTTTGAAATCCTCACACAAATGAATGTCAATAGATGTGCTTGTACAACAGCTTTCTTACAAATTATTCAGTGACTACAATTTTGCAGTTGAAAAAGTCACACGCAGAAAGCCATTTACCTGAGTCACAAATGAGTATGTAATTGAGTCCTTAGGGGAAATAACTCAGCTTAACTACTGGAAATAATGTGTAAATTCAATACATTTCCTAATGAGCTCATTTGAGTTTGCTGCAATTATATTTGCTAGTCTAGGTGCAGATAGGATTCTGCAGCTGAGTTGAGGTGAATAAAACCACAGCTCCCTTGTATTCATTAAAATTAGCATATGGACCTGTCAACACTTCTCAGAGGCACGTTGTAACAATGCCATTTAGCCCTGCATCAAGCACTGCCAATGGAATGAATGCATGTGGTGGGTAAATGCCTCCCCACCCCTAGCGACAGGGGTGGAATAGGACTGGCAATGCTGGCTCTGACGCACAAAAGAGGCTGCGTTTTAACAGCCAGGCCCTGGCCTCTGACCAGGGGCCATCCACATCAACACTGCTTACACTCCACCATACCTCCCAGCTACTGGCCCAGCCAACCAGCTCTATGCACACACTGAGACAGACAGGGAGAAGAGCGGGGCTGGAGAAATGAACACTGTGAGTATGTGACCATGTGTGTGTGTTTGTTTGTGTGTGTGTGTGTGTGGAGGTGGGCGGATGGCGGTGGGGCAAGGAGCAAAGAAGAAGAGGAGATAGAAATAAAGATAGGTAGGTCTCTGCAAAGTGAGTCTTTCTATCTTTAACAGCTCTCTGTTGATCTTCCTTGACTAGGAAGCTCTTGTTCAGACTTCCAGCCCAAATAAAAAAAGAAATTGGCAAATCAAGAGTGATTTTAGAAAGTCTGGATGGCAAAAAAAAATAATAAAAAAAACACATTCAAAGCACATTTAAAAGGTAGTCTGGGGTGTCCTGGTGGCTCACTGTTACACTGCAAATTGTTAGTTTCTTACCAAGATTATAAAAAAAACCCCAACAACTTAGATTTAGAAGTGTTAGATAATTTATCTTGTTTTAAGAGTTAATTTCTTATTTGAAGTGTTCAACATGCTTATTTCTAGATTCAACCATCTTTATTCAAGAAATCTTGTCAAGTGAAATTATCTGTCCATGCAGCAAGATAATTTCCCTCAGATTTAGTGTTTTTATCTGACATTTACATTTACATTTAGTCATTTAGCAGACGCTTCTATCCAAAGCGACTTACAGGAAAAAAGGGAAACAATCAAGGTATAAAAAAGGGGAACAATCAAGGTAGATCTTGTTTTTTCAGACACCCCTTTTTTGCAGTGTAGAGTTCATACCACTGAATACTGTCCACTCTGTCTCCCCCTTCCATTCTCTCTGTCACTATCAAATAAAGCAGGAAAATGCCCCCAAAAAATGTGATCGGATACAGATGCACCTCAGTTTGGATGCTGCACAGTGATTGTCTACCGGCGGTCCCTTGGGACCTCTGTGCTGCCAACACCGCTGCCTTTGCTGGGCAACAGCATCAACACATCGTTGACAGCTGCGTTGATTCATTTACGGTTTATCAGATCACAAATGAGACAAGAATTAGCTAGCTAACCCGTGGTCCCTCCCCCTTCACTCCTCGTCCTTGACAGACTACTTCTAAAGCAGCTCCAGAGATGGACGGCTCAGCTGGCCATCCAGCTCGCTACCTAACCGGAAAAGCCGCTGCACACCCCCGCCCCACCTCTTTGCCCCTTTTTTTTTGGATATGCCAGGAGTTAGGAAGAGTCAGGCACTGCCAAGACAGCTGGAGCCATAGAAGCCACCCACCTTGATGTTTAATATGTCTCTTCGGAAACCTACACTGCAAAAAAGGTGTAAAAACACGATAAAAACACTAAATCTGAGCGAAAATATCTTGTTGCATGGACAGATAATTTCACTTGACAAGATTTCTTGAATTAAGATTCTTAAATCTAGAAATAAGCATGTTGAACACTTAAAATAAGAAAGTAACTGTTGAAACAAGAGAAATTATCTAACATTTTTTTTTATCTTGGTAAGAACCGAATAATTTGCAGTGTATGGGTGACAACAGACACTTATTTTAAACAGTCTATGATAGTTACTGACACCTACCTCAATACTACGGAAACCCATGCATGAAGTCTGGACACAAATCTGATCTGATAACAGTGTGGACACTTCGATTTATGAAGCAAATCAGATTTGCCTGCAGTCTGGAGATAAAAGTGCCTTTTAAAGAAATAACAACACCAAAACTTAAAAATATATATATTTTATAAATACCCTGAGTCTATATCTGTATAAACTTAAAAAATATCCTTATCAAAAGGTGCCAGGGATGAGAAAAAAGCCCCCCTTTATTGTTGTTTGTCATCATTACACTGAAGCTGCCAGTGAGAGAAGGTATTGTTGCTCAGCGGAGCACACAAGGCCCTAGTTGCATTGTTGTGCCAGGATTTTAAAACAGGCACGAGTTATCAATAGACCACAGACTATTCGACTCACTCAGCTGTGCCTCTCGATACACTTCAGAACCTTGCACGCTGAACAGCCAGCTATGATCTCACACAATTGGGCTGCTTAACTGACAAACACTTTGTTTCCAGATGGATCCAGGTCTATGTCTAATGGATAGACGGCACCATCACTCCAAAGCCCTTTAGATTTCCTTTCAGCTCTTTATTCTTTATAAAGAACATGAGCTGAATATACACTATCAGTTGGGTGACACTATTTCAATTAATGGAATCTCATTAGAATTTGCCGTTTTGGATATTAGTGTCCACACTGCATTAAGACATAATTAACCTCGCAATTTGCTTATGACAGCAGAAATGGAGTCAGTGAATTTGGCCCCATGAAAAAAGGACAGAGGAATAAAAGACAGGCTAAAGAGAAGACAAGGCCTCAGCTGTGCTCCACACTGATCTACACACTGTGATTACCTGGAGCAGAAAACCGAATGTAAAGGCCTTGGGCTGGCTTTGATATTTCCATCGTTCGTTTGTCTGCTATGACCGGGACTACATCTAACAGACCTAGACTGGAGGTCAGTAGGAATCAAGGGACAGAAGAGAAAAGAAGAGAAGAGAAATTCAAATTAGAAAGGGGTTACAGTTGACAATGTCCACTTCTTTATTTACCCCAGACACTGACTCTTGAAATGGCCTATAGTGGGGCCGTATAGCTGACCTATTGTTCATTTTGTGATAAAAGCACCAAATTTGGTACATATATAGCTTAATATATCTAGAAAAAGACTGGATATTGGGCCAGCGCATTATCGCATTCTGATGACAGTGGCCGCCATGGCAACCAGGGTCCAAATTTGCGGTGGCCCAATATCCAGTTTTGTTCAACACAACTGCCAAATTTGGTGCTTTTATCAAAAAATGAATGATTGTTATTATATATTGAGCTATGACGCCCCACTACTAGCACATACAGGGTTTTCCCTCTCCCTCTCTATTTGGTGGGAGATGATTTGTCAACATGTTCGAGGCCATCCTGAAATACCCGGATCATCTGCTACACAACACCAAAAAAACAGCAGTGGACGGCTCCTCTCTCTCCTTTACAGGACGGAGAGATTCAAAAGATCCTTCGCTCCTCCAGCCATCAGGCTGTCTCATTCTAACAGAGATTCTACCACACTAACTGAATTTCCTCTCAGGGATAACTAAAGTCATTTTGATTTGATTTTGATTTAACTATAGCTACTTTTATCTCACACTTGGTGCCTTAACAACTCCACTCTAACACTAAAGGAAAACTCGGAAAAACTTATTTCTGTCAGGGCGCTTATTAAAAGTTTACCTATTCACACTTCTGTGAGCCTTAATGAGGATGAAGGGAGACTCCAACAGTTGGTCCTCACTTTATGGCAAACCATAGGCAGTAAAGTGTAGATGATTTTTTTTTTTTAAAGCTACCCTATAGCTTGGATATAACTACTCAAGAAGTAGGTAAAAATAAAAAAAATGTCACTAAATTATAAAATGTCCTGGTGAAAATTATAATGTTTGTGTTGTTTGGTTATAATATAAGTTTATAAAACAATATTCAGTGCCAAAACTTAAATCATAAACACACAACCCAACTCCAACCCCCTGAGCTTCAGTTGGGGGCTGAACAAAACAAACAAACAAACAAACAAAGACGGACACAGAACACACTAAAAGTGTCACTTTTTGCCACACATGCATCTAAAGACACACACATACACATGCATGTTCTTGCACACAAAAACTGTTACTAGTATTTGATTTATATTTGTTTGATTTGCTTTATTGGCTGTTGGTTGTTTGCAAATCTACATTCTTTATTTCTATTTAAGTTCTATTTTTTAAAACCCTAACACCATAGATGTTACTGTAGCAAATAATATTAAGATAAATAAAAAAAAAATATTTGTGAGCTGTCTTCTTATACCCCTCAGTAATAGTCAGGTAACTTAAAGACGTTTTATTTATTTATGTAATTCTCTTGAGGTTCATTTTTCCCATTTTTTTAAACTGAAAACGAGGGGTATGCTGTCAAATTAAAGGGCCTGGGGATGCTGGGGACCAGGAATATTAAAACTAGTAGATTTTCATAGATAAGGAAGCCTAACAAAGTAACCAAGGGGTAAGAAACAAACTGGATGATAAATAATTGTTTTTAGGTTATTTTATGGATCATTTAAGACACGGGTTAAAACCGACCTGTTAACACCATGGATAGTAACAGAAACCTAACACAGGAGGAAGGTTAATATTCACAGTTTTAATGTTTACAGTAACACTAAAAAGTGACAACTAACTGTTCCAAAACACAGAAGTGGACTGTTATTTAGTAGCAGTTGGCAAATAAAGTTGCAAAAGCATTTCTTAACACCACCTGTTTCCTCCAAAGTCTGCATGCCGCATGCTTCGATAACATCTCTGAGCTACACGGCCAAGAGGGTCATTCTAGGCATCGTCTCAAAAATATGAACAACAGTAGAAATAATACAGGTTGCCTCCATATTTAAGGGCTTGGGATCTTGCAATTGACACACATTTCTGCAAACTAATGTCCTGTTGATGATGACATTAGTGTACATAGGTACAAAAGAATAATACTAATGTGAAAGCTGAGAGGTGGAGACACTCATACATACTTTAATATGAAAACGTTGTTCGCTTCAGTGTAGAGTTGAAGAAATCAGTTGATGTTAATTGGTTTGTCAATCAACAAAAAATGAATATGATTTGGATAATCAATTAAAAAATGTTTTCATTGACATGTGATCATAAACTGATTTTTTCTGTATTTATTTATTTGCTTTGGGACATAAAAATGGCCATTTTCACATTTTTTCCCACATTTAACCAACAATAAGTACAAAAAAATATTGTGTGCAGCCTTTCTTACAGAAGCCCTGAAAGCCAAGGTGAAAAAAAACATTTTTCAGGCATTGTTGTCATACATACGAGATACTATCTCTTCTTTCTATAATTACTGAATGCATATTTTCCTAATGTAAACAATACAATAGGCATACCATTTAGAATCATAATTTTATTAAGTCAATATTATATGTTAGAGTGTCTATTCAGAAGAGAAGTTTTCAAGTCCGACTACTGCATGGGAATTAAACTGCATTTTAAATCTTCCATAGTTTCAATGACAGCTCACAACCGTTTCTCAAAACATGTTTTTGTGTGTAGAGTAATACAGCCGAGCTCAAATTTCTCTCGTCCCTTCAAGCGCAAAATACAAAAGGCCTAGGCTGCCACCACCTGATTCAATCAAGTGTGTTACATTGTATACCCATGGGCAACAAGGCAACTTGTATTTTAATTAATAATGTAATACCCTGGTCTCAAAGCCTTGACCCCTGGCATTCTTGCTGCTTTTTTTGTAAATACTCTCAAGATCCCAGCAAAGATGCTGGGAGCATTTTTCTACACACTCCAACTCATTCATGCAACTGGATTTGATAAATAAAGCTTGAAACTAACACTGTGGCATATTGAAACCCTATGTGAGCGAAGAGAAATGTATTTTTGCAGCATTATGTGATAGGAACCTAAGAAAATAAAATGCTGCAAATTAATAAGGGAAATAATTATTAGAAAAAGAGCACTAATCAAGGATGAGGGTGACGAAGGAGAAGGAATTTAAATGTATTTAATGGTATTAAAGAAAGATAAAGGTACTGGATGAGAAAGCCTCCTGTATAAGCAGAGTACATAGTGTGAATGAAAGTTAATGTTAAGGGCTATGAAGACAGAGACATGGCCGTGGGTGCTGTGTTGTGAGGAATAACATGCACAGTGAAGGGTAAACGCACGCTTCTTTGGAGATCCTGGACCGGAAAGAAGCCTGAGGGAGCTCAAGGGCTTGTGGGATACGGGCTGTATTCAACCTTTCTCTGCAGCCACACACACCACAACAACAGGGAATGATGGCGCTCTTACAGTATGCCATGAGAAGCACTGACTCATTTGTTCACACATAATAAAAATGTTAACTAAACATATAAAAGTAAATGAGTCACATGAAGTCACAGGAGAACGTCGGAAAGCACTGCAGCCATGTTTTTAGCCGCACAATAACAGATTTCATATGCACAAAAAAAAAAAATTACCTGCCAGTGATTCATATGATTTTTTCAGTGTTTGATTTAAAAGTATTCCCAGATTTTGAACCACAACTGACAAAAAATCAAACAAACAATTTTCTGAAATCACAAATTAAATTTTAAATGGAACAAACATTTTAATTAGTTAACACATGAGCTCAGCCACAAGTAAATCTAAAGTGATTATTCCTGCCCTGAGAGAAAGGCTGTCTCCCTGCGCTCTGTCAAAAGGTCAATTATGGCCCCAAACCGGCATGCAGTGACAGTGACCTGGAAGCGCTACTGATGACCCCACATCCAGGGGCCCAAAAGAGTTGATCATCTAACATGCAGGCTGCCCCGAGCCATGGAAATCTGACATTTGTCCTTATTCAAATGAACACAAACAATATGCATCTCATGCCTCTCCCTAACCTGTGCCAAATCTAAGGCATAGGGACCAGCAGTCTTAATGCATTGTCCTCCAATCCAAGTCCATGCCCTTCCCTGTGAATACAGCCGCACAGCAATCACACAGAGAGAGAGAGAGAGCCTGCAGTAAGAGTGGGCTGCAAAAAGGCGCCATCTTCACCAGGATCTGCACTAACACTGGTCATGATTGTTCCAGTCTACAGTGCCGGGGTCGCGAAATGGACTGGGGTCAGACAGTACAGGAAAATGTTAAGGGTGAGAACAATTCAAGTTATCTGTACTGTAAAATAAGAAATGACAGATTGAGATTTTCTTTGTGAACATGTTTCATGTTCATGCTGACTGCCAGGAAAAGATCTCAATATTTAAAGAGGCTACAATCGAAATATTTTTTTAATATAACAGATCAAATAACAAAGTTAATTTGAAAGAGGGTGCTGGTAGTGATGACAATGACACATCTGATTCTGCAAGCACCTATTATTGCATCTTTCAGCTCATGTTTTGGTTTTCTGACATGCAGATTCACTGTTTGGGTTCAGTCTCACAACTCTCATAGTCGTTTTCAGCACACAAAAATGTCCAAAAGCACACAACCTGCAGCAGTATAAGTAAGTATTAGCACTTAATTGTTTCATAACTCATTCACCATATTAACTTAAAAGATGATTATTTAAGTGATTTTTATTTTATTTTTTGTAGCTTTACAGCCCTGTATTATGTTAAGCTCTTATTGTAGAAATGTATTTACATATGTTGGGTAGACTTTAAGGATTTTGCAATGTCCCAAAAATGCTTTTCCCATATTCTTTAAAAGAAATAAAATAAAATAATGGTATGAATTGGGAAAAGTTCTGAATTTTGGATGACTTGGCATGGAGTGACCCGTTCGTCTCTGCTGCCCCCAAGTGGCCTAAAAATGTTTTTGATAGTTTCAATTAAATCTCAATTAAAGGCACAGTATGTAATTTCTACAGGCAGGTGTCTGTCAGTCAAAACAACAACAAAAGATGGACTTTGATGGCAGTGTAAAGTAGTGTAGATTGTTATCTTCAATGTAAAAAGGCCATCACTACTGATGAAAATATCTGAAGTGACTCAGGCAGGATTAATTCTCGCCGATGAGTTAATGTGCTAAAGTTTTCCTTACGTCACATTTACTCACATTTAATCTCATTATACCATTTTATTATGATGCAATATCCTCACATAACAGCTAAAGTTACATTTACTTGCTCACATAATATAACAAGCTACTGTTGGTAATGTTATGGTGAATCCAGTTGGTCAAAACAATCATACTTGAAAAGTATGTAAGATGCCTATAACTAATTAAAAGATGATGCTGTATTGCCGTTACTTAATATATACATAATTATGTGATTTTGCATGATTTGTAATTACTGTCTGACATATCATCTGCTGTTTCCTGTGTTTTTTTGTAGGAATTAGAGCAACTTGAAGGTGAAGGGAAGATGAAACGCAACATTACCTTGAATAAAATTGAAGATTTATCTGGGTTTGAACATTGTAGAAAACATTTGGGATAATATAAGTACACAACTCAACCAAATATAGAACAACGGTCTCAACATTTTAATGCGAAAATGGAAATGTTGCATATTGTATCTTTAAAGGAGTCAACAAATGAAAATATAATACATGATCATGATCATAATGAAGGAACATGTCACCCAGTGGAACACATTGATGCTCTTTTAATAGTTTTTGGAGAACAATGGAGGTCTATGGTGCGTAGGGTAAAAGCTGTATCAGACTTTGACTGCACAAGCAATATTAACAAGTACTCTAATCCAGGTTTTGTTTTGTTTTTTCATTAAATTTGCTGACACTATAGGAAATATCCAAATATCACCACACTTTAAGTTTGGTAATGTATGACAAATATCCGTAATGCACTGTGCCTTCCTGCTGAAGCCAACATGAGTCCGTTTACTACGCTGGAGTAAAAAGCTTTGCACAAATACCTCTATAAGAAGGTTATTGCCGTAACACCGGTGTATACACAGTAAATTCCCCCTGAATAGCACTTGCCTGAAGCAACACCTACCATAGTAAATGCTTATCCATGTGGACTTCCCATCTCATGCTGTTTTGTCTGTGTGTGCAGAAGGTAGCGGCCTGGCCTGGAACTGTATGACACAGAGCAAGGGCTCTCATGTCTGCAGGGCGTTCCACAGAGCATGATCATGAAAAGCAGAAACATGAAGAAAACTGCAAAAGGTTGAGCCATGGAAACGTCTTTCTTCTGCACGTCAGTTAATTTCCTCTTTTTCCCTTTGGTTCCACATCACTTTTCTATTATGTTTTGAACACAGTGAAAACATAATACAAATCATGCTGCTGGAAAAAAAAAAAGAAAAATCTAATCATTACGCCCTCAAATGAAAAAATGGATACCAGTGAAAAATGTAAGGGAATTGTTATTTTTCACATTCTAATTCACATCACAAGGAACCGAAAAGAAACACATGCTGTATATCAGATTGGTTTGGTGCCTTTTGCCCCGAGCCATGCAGCACACACTGATATTAGTTTTAAATACAGATTGCTGGCAATAATAGAACAGAAGAGCCCATGCCTGCCACATAGGCCCGGTCTGGAGTTCCTCACACTGCCGGCTTGCCAGGACAGCTTCAATCAAAAAGCTCAAATAAATGTAGTTCTTTGGGCTCTGTCAACTGTAAACTGTTATTGATCCCAGCAAATGAAATTTGTTCACGTTGATCGATCAAACACATTATCTGTGTTTTCCAGTCTATTACCAGCAAGTGGAAACTCAGGAGGCATCAATAAATAGAGTTGGGTCACCCCGGGTAGATTCCTTTCAAGCTAGAAGAGCTGTAAAAACAGGCGACCAAACATAAGTACTTGTACTTAAAGGTAATGGACCTGCATCCTGACTAAACGCTAAGTGCCTGAGGTGTCTAGATGTGGAAAGCACTTCTGTAGCACCTTCAAGGTCTAGAGACACTTGTGTATGTACGGTATACTTGCCCTCATCTCTTCTGCCCTTGCTAATTCCCCCCTCCACCCTCGTACACCAACATGTGAAAGCCTTCCAGCTGGCACCCATCGCCTGTACTTGGCAGGTCGGGGGGAACATGAGAATTAAACCTATATCGCCCCAGCTACCAGTTCTCAAATATCAGTGGAGTCCAGCACTTCACCAGGGACTAGTGAGAGGAAAGCATGTCAATGGAGAAAAAAGCTCCTTCTGGCACCACTCTGCTCTGCTCACTGCGAGGGCAGGAGTGAAGTTTTCACAAGGAAGTAGGTGTAGCTGTACCAATGCTGCGATGAGGAAGGGATCCATCGAACAGTTGGGTGATGTAATGTGTGTTTCATGGACAAAATGTACCTACAATTCTACAATGTCATTTAGCAGACGCTTTTATCCAAAGCGACGTACAAATGAGAGTTAATACAACACAAGCAAGGATGAAGTCAAGAAACATAGCCAGAGTAAGTGCCGTGGGTTCAGTTCGAGTCCATTAGGACAGTGGTTCCCAACCTTTTTCTTGAGGGACACACATTTTTACCATTGTAAACTTTGGCGACCCCGCCATTGTCCATTGCTTCTATGAAGACGAACTCAATGTGACTTTCATGGTACCCTCTCTTCTTCTTTTTGAGATATTCAACATTTTCATCTCCCTGACGTTCGCCATTTTTCCATTAGCTCTGTGTTTCTGTTGTTAGGTGAGGTTACCGCAGGTGAGGTTACCGCTAGGTGAGGTTACCGCTAGGTGAGGTTACCGCTAGGTGAGGTTACCTGTGTATACTGCAGGAGGGATGTTACACATGTCCTTATTCTCGCAATATAGCCTTTATTTTTAAACTTTTCTATAGTGATTTTTCTATTTAAATAAATGAATAAACGTTTAATGTAGCCCTTATTTAGTTGTTTGTGTCCCACTAATTAATTAAATGCTGACTCATCTATATTTAACACATTAAATTTATTACATCCCTTAAAATCTAGAGGGCTTCGCGACCCCCTGTGGATCTTTGGCGCCCCCCTGGGGGAGTCGGGCCCCCCCTGTTGGGACTCACTGCATTAGGACACAAGTTCTTTTAGGTCGTGACAGCGGTCAGTGCGATATTCATCATAGTCGTCATTGTAGATCAAGAGTGAAGGTGTTCAGTAAAGAGTAGGGTCTTTGGTCTCTTCTTAAAGATTGAGAAGGACTCAGCAGATCGGATGGAGTTTGGAAGTTCGTTCCACCACCGGGGCTCTACAGAGGAGAAGAGTCTGGTTTGAGACGTAGAAGCCTTCAGCGGTGGAGGGGCCAGACGTCTTTCACTGGAGGAGCGTAGTGGACGGGAGGGTTTGTGAATCTGAACAAAGGAGTTCAGATAAGAAGGGGCTGGGCCCGTTGCTATTTCGTAGGCAGAATCATTAGAATCAGCATCTTCCTTGTTATTTTGGCATCAATATTTTCCACTATATTAGAAGTTGTCAGTGTGATCTAGATCAGGGGTCGGCAACCTTTACCAACTAAAGAGCCATTGTTGGCCAGAAAAACTGAAAAAATATCAGAATGGAGCCACAAACCTTATTTTGGTTCTTAAAAAGAAGATAAAACAGCCTACTAGCTCCACATTAGCCTACCAATATTAGGTCATAATGAGCATTTATTAATATGATTTTGTTAGAATGCAGTGAGGACAAATGAGAAGCTGGACACCAAAGAAATGACTCAGGAGATTTAGAATAGAAACACAAAACAGGACATGAAGTTGGCAACATTTAGAAGTTAAGGCACCAGGCCGTAGACTTTAGTAAGCTATGATGCACATTTTAGTAGTTGAAACTTTTTCTAAATGCCGCATATAGGCTACACAGTTTTACAATTGTAGAAAACAACTTCCTTTGGCTTACAGTACACCAATGATGAATGAAAACTAAAATGTAAGGCATTAATTCATTTGTTCATTTATTCATTTAATTTCATATAATTTCTTTGTCACAGCCTCTGGGAGCCGCTGCAGACGGCCTGAAGAGCCGCGTGGGTCGCCTATCCCTGATCTAGATCTACATTGTTGCCAGTTTAATAGGTACAGCTAGATAAAACTATTACAGTCTAATTAAATAAATCCTGCCTTCATTAAGGTTACTGTTTTTGCTGGAAATGAGAGGTGCTGATTCAACGTTATGATCATTTTGGAGGTTTTAGCTTGTGGTGCAATCTAGGAACCCATCAGGTTTGAGTCTGATGACATTTTAGCCTAACATCCAGTATTTTGGGGGTTCTGGTGTCCAGATAATGGATCCAGGCCAAGACTTTCTCTTCCTTTCACCAGTCAATGTTTAAAATCTGAACTTGAGATACAAGAATCTCCAAATTATGCATAGAAGTTCATAGTTTTATAAGATGTTTTAGTTCAGGCAGTTCCATAAAAAAACTGTGACTCTAATTTTTTTTTTTTTTTTAATGGATTCAATTCAGGTTTATTGGTTTGAACATAAAGTACAAAGTCGCCCAAGTTGGAATAATTTTGTTTTCAGACACAATCCTCTGTTAATTGTGGTTTCCTTTCCATCATGATATATTTGTAAGAGATTGATTAATAATGTTTTGAGAAGATATACACTTTATCTGTCAAGAATAAATCACATTGTCACAACAATTTCATGGAAAGAGGTAAAAAATAAAATAATATTCCAACTTTATGAGCAACCGTGTACAGTATATTGTCTTTGTACAGTTTTCAATTGTATGTGTTATGTGAGGATTAGCAAACTATCACATTCTGTTTATTGACATTTTGGACGATGTCCCAACTTTTTTGGAATTGGGGTTGGAAAACCACAAAATGCCTTCATCACATAATGTTGCCATGAGACTATGAATGTGAAATAAGATTTCAGTTTCTGGATTTTATTAATTTTACATGATTTCAAAATGCTGCAATATTTAATCATTTTTCCCTGTGATTTATTAGATTGTGTTCCAATAATATAATGTTCTATATTATATAGAAAAGCTAAAAAAAAAAAAAAAAAAGCTAATATTGATTGATTGATTCAAGTTTATTTCGAATATGAAAACAAAATAATAAAAAAAGAGTCAGACAAAACATGTAACATGATATGTAGAATACATATTCGAAAAGGAGTGAGAAGAAGTAAAACGTATAAACTCCCACCCCCTTAAATATGAAAAGTTAAAATCCTTGTCTAAACATGTCTTGAATTACAAAACATAAATATAATTTACCTAATAAAAAGTTGAACCATCGTTAGACAAAAGCTGATTGGTTCAGATTTCTTTTCAGCCTGTTTTGCTCTCCACTCAGACTTGCATGAAACCAAAGTCTGCTCCAATGTGACTGGTCAATACTACACAAACTACACAGAAGAAACCAGAACACTTTTGATGCCGCCCAGCTACAATGTGGCTTTTTTTTGTTTTTTTGGAAGTGGTGGAGAGAAAGAAAAATACTAGGAGAATCGCTGATCCTTCTTTTGATACTGATGGTCTAAAATATATAGAACAGCTAAAAAAGATAATAAAAAAGTTGAACCATCATTAGACAAAAGCTGATGGGTTCAGATTTCTTTTCAGCCTGTTTTGCTCTCCACTCAGACTTGCATGAAACCAAAGTCTTACACAGAAGAAACCAGAACACTTTTGATGCCGATCAGCTTTTTTGTTTGTTTTTTTGGAAGTGATGGAGAGAAAGAAAAATACTGGGAGAATCGCTGATCCTACTTTTGATACTGATGGTCTAAAAGAACTCATTTTCATTCAACTTATGATTTAGAAGTAAAAATGTAAAAACTCTGTCATGGAATAATGCATAGTTATTCAGATCAGGAAAGTAATATGATAAAAAAAAAAGCATAGTAACTTGCAACTAGCTGTCCAAGTAGTTTTACTTGTTTTATTTCCTCTGTGTGATGTTCACAAACCTCAGCTGAACTTTACTAAAACCACCTTCTGTCCTTTCACATTTCTTCAGACTAACAGCAGAGTGACAGCTTGTCCACAAACCAAGAGCAGCCTTATAGAAAAAGGAATAACCGCCCCTCTACAGTGATAGAGCAGCTCTGATAGCTCCTTTATTATGGAAAATTATTTTAAACAGCATAAAACGGCAGAGGCTCATTTTTTCCATGTTTCTGCCACTATCACTCCAGCTATTGATAAGATGTCTAAATTTATTGCAGAATAATTCTGCAGGAAAAGAGATAAAAGGTTGCTGAATAAAATATGAGGCGAAGGCTGTAAATTGTAGCAATGCATATCATTTCATTCAAATGTAGGACGCAATTACCATCTGCTACACTCATCAGTCCCCTCCTTTATGACTTAATTATATGTTTAATGCTATCAGATCAAGGAAAGGGCAAAACAGATGAATGAGAGAGAAAGAGAAAAGATTCCGCAACAAGACAAAAGGCAGATGAAAAGTAACATAAAAGGATGGAATTGATTTCATTCACCAGGAAATAGAAAAAGTTAATTTAGATACAATGTTCCCTCATCTCCTGTGCCTTTGTAAGATAATAAGCCCCGCGTGTTGCCAATAGGTCTCATACCAGCCAAACAAAAGAAGTCAAGTTCCTCAAAACTCAAAGTCTTCCTGCATGCAAGACGGCAAATTGGGGGAATCGTTTAAAGTGTTATATGATCATAGCAATAATTTCAGCCCATGACATGAAAGCATTATCTTAATAAAACTTCACGTGAGTCATAGAAGATCACTTATATCTATTCTTCTTCTTTGTTTGACCTGTTTTTTCATTCCTATTCACTCTTTTTCTATTGTAATTTATAATAATATAACCATTATCTTGCTTTATTTTCACACTATGGAGCTAGATGTATTGTGTAGTCTGACTCCATTGCCAGGGTTAAAATGAAACTTCACAATGCTGAAACTTTTTGTTTGGATGCAAATGGTGTACGGCAGTGTTCACAAAGAAAACTGGGGTTGTCCAAATGGCTGTGGGGTAAAAAGCTAGCCAGTGGGCATCCCAGGTGCCAGCGGGCACTGTCCTAACTGTGTACCTTTGGCCAGAACTCATTATAGGGTGACATTTAGGACTGCTGCTGTCCATGCCAAGTCAGCCCTCTGGATTGAGACAAATTATGTAGTTATTTTTTATGTCAGACATTAAGTCATGTCCAGTGGGAGCCAAATCAGTATCACCTTCATGTCACCTGGAAAAAAAATGATAAAAGGCTGTGGACTCCTTGAACAGGGGCGTTATTTAACTTATTGGTGGAATATTTTGTATTTTTCAAAACAAGGCTAGATTGAATTTTGATTCGTAGTGCAGATGGTTCAACGGAATTATAAAATGTTTGATTATAGACAGTTTTTTATTATTTATTTATGCTTTTTTCCTAACTGAATTTGCTGAACATGCATTCATACATTAAATGGAGCAAAGTCTTGTTCAGCTTGTCTTATCCTTTCTCTGTCTGTGAATTCTAGAAATACAGATAAAGTCACGTCATGAAGGGAGTTTTCTACCTGATGCTGCAGAAGGTGCAGGTTTCCTTTGCTCTGTGGCGTCCGATTCTTCCGAGCCTGAAGAAAAAAATGAACAGAATTAGAGACTAGCTTATAATTTCCTATAAATATGGTATGAAAGACTCACTGAGGTTTATATTACAAAAGAAACATGACTTTAATCTCATGATCTGCATGCTATGATGTAAAATAATTCACCTACACCTATGTCTAATCTGTTTATGATTATCATAGACTTACACAGACTTTCAATATCCAATAAAAAAAAATATTTTTCAGTGGTGCATTGCAATTAGAGCTGCAACAATTAGTCGACTAATAGATTAGTTGATTGACAGAAAAATTATCGACAGCTATTTTTGATAATTTATTGATTTTTTTGTACAAAAATAGCCAAAAAAAAGGTTGTTTTCTGCATTTTTCTGTTCATATTTAACTGCATATCTTTAGATTTGAACTGACAAAACAAGACATTTAAGGACATCACTCTTGAGATGAGGTGGACATTTTTCACTATTTTTTGGCATTTTATAGACCAAACAATTAATCGGTTGAAACAAAAAAGAATTGGCAGATTAATCGATGATGAAAATGATCATTAGTTGCAGTCCTAATGTCTATACTTTATCACCTTATGGATATATTGCAAAGGGAATAAGGCAACATGAGTCCTTGTTGCAGATTCCTCTATGAAGCCAGACGATGGTGAACAACATGAACAGAACTAAAGCTCCATCTTGTGGAGCAAAACAAGAACAACAAAGGGGGCCACCCTCAGAGCTGCACAGCTTCTTGACTCACATGTTTGGCAACAGATGTGCTTCCACTAAGCCCCAGAAATGACGTGTGAGTATGATGATACAGTATCTGTTTGAGAAAAGAGTAAAATCTGCAGTACAGTGATTAATAAATATTTCATGGTATTCTTGTTTTTGAGTTTTGAGAATGCCGTGAATACATCAGAGGATAATAAGCTAAAGAGAACGATTAAACAGTGGCTAAGCGAGCAGTCTGCACCACTCAAAGGTATCTCACAGAGCAAGAAATGAATCAAAGTTGTTTATCTGCTTTGTATTAGTGGGCAAATTATAGATAATTGCTCATTTGATGTATTCAGAGTAAAGCATTCGTATGCTTATGCTGTGGATATTTTCCACACAAACTTCAAGATGTTACAAACAGAAAAAAAATAGGATGTAATTGATTATAAGTTAATTGTGCAAAGGTCTCCCTGATGGGAACCATCTGTCAAAACAAGCTGTACATTCACTAATTCTAATCATAATTAATTAAATGGCTAACAAATTACATACATCATAGTTAGTAGAGGGGGGGAAACTACCGCAGGAAGTGTTATGAAACAAATTATCTTTAACAATGAAAGAAAATTACATCACATAACTAAATATTATACTCGTTTCCGCGAGCCATATTTCTTAATGAATTCTCTAATTAATTTAATTCACACAATGTGCATAATTTGGAGCTGAAAATGTCAGTGGGTCAGACTTAACCATATTGTTGCTGGCTGTCTATTTCAACGAGAGCCATATTAGCACAACATGACCTCTATGTAAATTACACAGACCAACTGTTGTAATTTTAATTCCAGGGTCTAATTAACATGTTCTAAAGATATCATACAAGTACATTTAGCTCATTTTACACATGCCAGCGTCAATGGAAGATTCCCATTCGCCTTCGTTCTGTGTAATCCCTTTGATGGGAGACTTCATGACGGCTTATGTTACAGATGTCAATTATTACCAAAAAGGCTATTATTTTTTTATGCTTCTTGTATTAAAGCTGAACTTTCTAGTCAGGGTGACTCACTGCTCTCAAAACTGGAGACTGCTGCAGCTGTGAGCATTTACACACACTGAGGCTGAGCTCATTGAGAGAGCACTTACATGTAAATTATAAGGGTATTTCTAACTACGTGGGAATTTCAGCTCCCTTTTCTTACACTCGTCTGAATTACTCACTCTGTCACACTGAGGTCAACAGGCACAATCAGAGTTAGTGAGACCGACTGACGACGTCACAGACTTTAATAATAACACCGACCATGGAGCAGTGGTTGATGATCTTGAGCTGTGAAGAACTGATTATTTTCTAGTGGCTCTCGGTTGCTACTGCTCCTATAAGAAATAATATTTTTTCTTTCTGAGAATAAACGATTTATCAAACATTCAAATTGTTATTTATATTAAGGTGCACATAATCACCATTAACTAGCTGCCCATTAGCATGCACATTAGTAGCATTTCGGCTTTTTATTAGTCATTATAAAGCACTTATTAATGTCTTATTCTACAGGACAATATTCTACAACTACTATGACATAAACTATGAGTTTTCCGTCAGCAATCTCTTTATTACTGTTTATATATAGCAGGTATGGAAGTAGTTGAACATGTATATGATTCTCTATTAATTACACTTCATAAATATAATCTCAGACTTTAGAATGGGGAACATATTCTGACTTGGAAAGACTTCATTTAGAGTTATTTAAGACTATTAACCTTTGTGGTTTTGTGTTTTGTTACATAAGAGTAGACCATATTTATTAAGTGTTATAAAGGCAGAATCACTATTCCTACATTACTACCACCTTATACTAAGTAGAACATCGTAATTAATGTACAACATCTTCACTACTAGTTAAGGGATATTATGAGTGCCAAAGTTTGTCCAGATTTACAGATATTAAATCAAATATAAATAATCAACTGTGCTGTGCACTGGAGCTTCAACATATTATTTTCATTATCAAATAATCAGTTAATTATTTACTTTTGGTCTGTGAAATGTTAGAAAATATTGAAAATGACAATTACAATTTGCCCGAACCAACAAATCAAACCCAAAAGATGTTTTCGATTGAGAAAAGCAGTAAATCCTCAAATTCGAGATGCTCAAACAAATATTCAGTTATAGACTAATAATAACTACTAAATTAATCTTTACAGTACATTGAGTAAGTAAAAGCAGAGACACCTGTGTGTCTGCACATTGTTTCACTTCAGGTAATGCAGATATGAATGAAATCCTGTGTAATTATATTGACTTTCTCTGCTCGGTCACCTCTGTCTCGCTGCTGTTTTTCCTGTTGCCCGTTCAGTTTAGAGAAAATACAATCAAATTTACCAAATGATGCCATCATGAGAACGAATGCAGAAATGGATGAATAAATGAATAAATTGCCCAGTGGATGGAACATATAAGCTAACACATGCATTGCAGGGCTCGGGGGCTGTCCTGAGGCCAATCATTTAGCTAACACACTAATGAAAGCGTGTGTAGTGTGGCTAAGGGCAGCCACCATGGGAGGTACCACTCCCCTCCCTCCTCATGTTGGGGAGCATTAATAGGCTGAATGGAGCCAATGGGACTCCCAGGAGAGGTCCGCTGATGAAGAGGAAAACCTGTCGTCGCCTTCACTAATCACTGCCTAATGGCTGCAGTAACACAGGTTTTACAAATGTGCATGCAGGCCTGTTCGTGTGTGTGTGTGTGTGTGTGAGAGAGAGAGAGAGAGAGAGAGAGAGAGAGAGAGAGAGAGAGAGAGAGAGAGAGCGAGAGAGAGAGAGAGAGAGAAATACTGGTGTTTTAGGATATTGATAATCTCACTAAAATGTTGAGGGAAATGTATTGTGTTTCTATATATATTTTTGCTGCTAAGAGAGATTCCGTAAAACTGAAATTTACATATCTAGTGTTGGCTTTTTGTGCTTTTTTTTTTCAGGGATTGTCTGATTCACCATCACCAAACCAGAAAAGATTAAACCTTTTGGTTTGTTTGCTTTGTTTCATATCATTAAAGGTACAATCCACAATAAATATAGCCTGGTCATAAAACCTGCTATCACGCTCAAACTGACTGGGTGAGGTGAAATGATAGCAGATTAATCAATCAAAAATCAAAATCAAAATTACTTTATTTATCCCAAGAGGGGAAATTCAGTTAGTGTGGTAACTCTGTTAGAATGAGACAGTCTGATGTCTATAGGAGAGAAGGATCTTTTGTATCTCTCCGTCCTGTAACAGAGAGAGAGGAGCCGTCCACTGCTGTTTTTTTGGTCCATAAAGGTTTTGTGTAGCGGATGATCTGGGTATTTCAGGATGGCCTGGAACATGTTGACAGTGCATCTCTCCACCACCTCCTCCAGTGTCTCCAACCACAGAACCAGCTCTTTAGACCAGTCAGTCCAACTGCCTTGCATCTCTGTGTCTGATGCTGCCTCCCCAGCAGACTGCAGCATAAAACTACATAGGAGCCACACAAGCTTGTCAGAAAAATGACATGACAAGTATCATGAGCATTAAGTAACATTAATGCTCATGATACTTGTCATGTCATGTTTATGACATGCTCATGTCACTCTTATGTAGACACCTTCAAAATAAAGTGTTACCATATCTTGCTTAAGTCACAAAGGCATGTTCAAAAAATTGCCTAAGTCACATTTTATTTTGACTTAGGCATAATACATCTGCTTAAATCACACACTTGACATAGGCTATTATCTTAAAGGGGTAAAATCACATGATCTGATCAACTGAGGATGTAGGTGATTTTACCATAGCTGGCCGGCGTCATGAGGAGATGATTTAGGCAGAAAAACAAAACAAAAAACAACAACAATTTTGATGAAAAATGACAGCAGTGTGACGAATTGATTTAAATAAATAAAAAAAGTCACCTGCTTTAAGTATGACCGCACAGGTAGCCTACCTTTCAGATTAATCACAGCAGTAAATCAAGTTCAACCGCATTTTAAGGTGTGTGCATTACTGACTGTGCAGGTCCTGCTTATGTATGACATTTAAACCGACGTAAAACAATAAGACATGATGACGTCAGAGCTTTTCTTCACAGAAAGTACACCAAACAACTGACTGAAGACATTTCACGGTCATTGGCAACTTGCACATTCCGCTTTAACTGTAGTTTACAGGTTGACGCGTCTGGGTGTACTTTTGCCAACGTAAACGGGAAGCTGTAAGTCTACCGAGTTAAAGAGTCGCTTCCGGTTAACACATACAGAATAAAATTCTCTTTAAAGAGTACGCCTATTTTTTTTTTTTTTTGCAATAAATGGTGTAATTTCTTGCATCACATGGTCCAGTTGCAGATTAGTTAAGTTACAGTCAAGTTAACCTAAATAGTGATGTTGAAGTGCCATGTAAAAAAAAAAGGTAGGTAGAATGGTACAATAAGATGGGCTGAATGATGTTCTAATAATAATAATAATAATAATGATAATAATAATAATAATAATAATTATTATTATTATTATTATTATTATTATTATTATTACAAGTCATTATTATTATAAATCATTATTATTATTATTATTATTATTATTATTATAAGTCATTATTATTATAAATCATCATCATTATTATTATTATTATTATTATTATTAATAATAATGATAATAATAATCAAGAAATAAACCAGTTTGGGGAGATAAATAGTGGGGATAAGTCAATGAAAAAAATACAGAAATAAATACATACATGTAAATTTAAATAAATATATTTAAAAAATAAATTACATTATTTAAAAAAATGCTAACACAAATTACTTATTTGAAAAAATGTAAACATAAATAAATAAATAAAAGGAAAAAGTAAATATGAAAGTGAATAAACAGTGAAACTAACACCCATTAAATTCAAACAGAAATGTCAATTCATTTTAAATTTGCTGGGGAAAAAATGGTGCTTTTGTCCGACGTGTCCCCTTTATTTTGCTAAGCTGCCTGACTATAAGAAACTTTGCTTATGGGTAAAGAATACATCTTCGTGCTTTAAAGTGTTTTTGAGGCTTCCCATTAACTACTTTGAACGTAAAATATATCAGATTCACCATTCTGCCACACTGAAAACGACCGGTGAGCGCTTTATTTTGAAAGCTATTACAAAACTTCCTGTACGGTTGCAGCTCACTCCGGCCAGCTTGCCGTTTTCTCCGTGCAGGCCGAGACTTTCCTGCAGATCTGTCCAATCAGAGTTTACTGACAGAGTGGAAGTTGGTCGCAACGTCCTCATACAAAACCGTGTGTCAGTCAAAGTTGTGGCGTGGATATTCAGCGAAGAAACCGACAACTTTAGCCAAGTTACTTTGGGTGACGAAGAAGTTTTTTTTACCTTACGAACCAACAGGATGTCCCCCGGTGGCTGAAGGTGACCGGAGCTGCACGGTATGGCAACATAACTTTACATTGTAGCTTTGTGTGTGAGTGTGACGCTGCTCTACTGACAACACCGACTCCTGCTGCTGCTGCTGTGTAATATCTCTAGCATGCCACGCAGGCAGTTAACTTCACCAAAGAGAAGAAAACTTCGCCTAAAACTCCGAAGTGGGCCACACATTGTCATACTTTGACACGTTGTATATTTTCCACCCAGATTTCCTTTTTGTTTAATCACTAATGATGAAGATTAGGAGATACTTAAGGGGGAGTGGGAGGGTACTCGCATTTGTGTTCATTGCCTCTGTCATCTGGCTGCTGCTCGACATGGCTGCTCTCCGCCTGTCAATAAACGATGGGAACAGTCAGCTGCTGAAGGATCAAATCATTAAAGAAAGGGAGGTTTTCAAGCAGCAGAACAGGGTGACTCAGGGGATGAGAAGGGGCTTCAAACACCCAGTTCAGAGGCTGGACTTTGCTGTCACACATGCTGCTGGAAAAGGACCACTCGATGTAAGCCTCAAACTAGCCCAAGTGTACAGACAAGGGGGCAAGAAACAGGATCAAATGGTGAGGGATAAAATCTCTCTTCATCACCAAGAAGGTAAAGTTCATGTGACTGAGCCTCCCAAAAATGTTGTTAATGAACATAAAGGAGGAGCTGCCCCGCCAAAGCAGGATGCTCCTGCAAAGAACAAAGCCGTGGATTTGAATGGGACAAAGTTAGAGAAAAGTAAAGTAATAGATGACTCTATTAAAGTGAAATTGCCTGTTGTGGTGCCTAATATAACCCAAGTGCCACCTGGAAAGGAGAACAAACATGCAAAGAAGGGGCCAATTAAAAGTGGAGATGCCGTACAAAACGCTCAGGACAAAATTGATTTAAAGAAAGATGAAAAAGTCAAGGATGAGCCGAAAACCAAGAAAGAGAGTCGGCCTCAGGCAGAGGAGCCGCACCCTGTTAAAGTAACGTCCAAACCACCAAACAAGGATGTAAAAGGAAAGGAGGTAAATAAGAAAATAGAGGACAAACACATTAAGGCAACTGCCAAGAGTGACGTGAAGGCAGCGAAGGAAACCCCGAAACCTGCAGTCAAAGCTAAAGCAGAAGAAGACACCAAGGATAACTCCATAGGAGTCAGGAAGACAGGAGTCCACAAAGTGCTTTCTCTGGATGTGACCAACGCTCCCAGGAATGCAAGAGCAAAGGGTCAGTTTGGTCAGGCGGCACGTGTCGCCAGTAGTGAAGATGCAGAGGTGAGGAAGAGGTGGGATGAAGGGCATTTTAATGTCTACCTGAGCGACCAGATCCCAGTGGACCGGGCCATCCCAGACACCAGGCCGGACATGTGAGTCTAAAGTTTTTTTCCTCATCTGGATCCTCAGTGCCTTGCCATGTCTCTACACTGTCAATCACTATGTGCTGTGTGTGAGTCTGAGTGTGTGATTGTGTGTGTGTTTGTGTGTGTGCGTGTCTATGTGCGTGTGTGTGCATGCAGGTGTGTGTGTGGGGATGGGAGGGGTGGGTTTTAAAATTAGATTAAGATTAGATTAATTACTTTTATTAATCCTACAATGGGGAAATTCCACCTCTGCATTTAACCCATCCTTTTTTACACACAAGTTAACACACCATGCAAGGAGCAGTGGGCAGCACTTTACTGCGTTTTGCCATTTTTATTGTCTGTTTTTATTGTTATTTTTTGTAAAGCACTTTGTGTTGCATTTATATGTATAGAATAGAATAGAAATCTTTATTGTCATTGCACAGAATACAACGAAATTGGATGGCAGTCCTCTTGGTGCTTATAGATTTAAAAAATAAAAAATAGAGTTCTATCATAATACAAGACAATATAAAACATACATGTCCAGCTATTCACAGACAGCCCCCCTCTCTACCCTCTAGGGTTGTCACGATACTAAAATTTTCAACTCGATACCGAAACTCAGGAAAATATTTGATACTCGTTACCATTTTCGATACCATAAGGATAAAAACAAAGAGCCCAAAATGTAACAGAAATACTTTTATTAACAAGAAAAATGCACCATGTAAAAATGAACAGAACCACAGGTTAAATATTTATAATAAAAAACAGTTGTGCAAAAAGAAACTGCAACTATGATAACAAGCTTCAGGTCTGAGGTAGTGCAAAAAATAAATAAATACAATAAACAATAACAATTAGAACAACATTTTCGGCTGTGTGTGTTGCTGTTTGGTTGCAGGTCGACTTTTCTCTGCTTCATTCTGGGACTTCAAGAGAGAAAATAACACTTTTCAGTCACCAACATTTATGTAAACTTTTTTGAGTATCGATACTTTTGACAACCCTAGTATGTGGGGATGGGAGGGGTGGGTTTTGTCATTTTTATTGTCTGTTTTTCTTCTTATTTTTTGTAAAGCACTTTGTGTTGCATTTATATGTATAGAATAGAATAGAATAGAAATCTTCATTGTCATTGCACAGAATACAAAGACATTGGATGGCAGTCCTCTTGGTGCTTTTAGATTTAAAAAATAAAAAATAGAGTTCTAACATAATACAAGACAATATAAAACATACATATCCAGCTATTCACAGACAGCCCCCCCTCTACCCTCCCATTATCCCCACATACATTCACATACATTCTCCAGTGCATGAAAAGTGCTATATAAATAAAGTTTGATTTGATTTGATTAAAGTCTCCTGCAGAGATTTAGCCCTCACAGTGCTGTGGCGGCCAAGCTGAATAGCTGATTTTTTCTTTTTGCAGGTGTGCACAGAATCTGGTCCATGATAACCTGCCGTCCACTAGTGTGATTTTCTGTTTCGTGGATGAAGTGTGGTCCACGCTGCTGCGCTCTGTGCACAGTGTGCTCAACAGGTCTCCACCACACCTCCTCAAAGAGATCATCCTGGTGGATGATTTCAGCACCAAAGGTAATTAAAGTCCTGAAGGCTTCACAGCTAGAGTAGCTACCTTGAGATTTCTGCGTTTCCACAAGGTGACAAAATTGACAACTGCAGCTGCAACTTAACTCTATGGAGTCTTGGGCTGTTGTCTCATGTCTTTTTTGTGTCTTTTTTGGTCATTTGTGTCTTTTCTGTGTCTTTTTTGGTCATTTTGTGTCTTTTTTTAGTCATTTTGTGACTTTTTGTGTCTTTTTTGGCAGAAAAGCTGAAGAAGCCGCTTGACGAGTACATGTCCCAGTTCCCCAAAGTGCGAATCGTTCGTCTGAAGGAGCGGCAGGGTCTCATCAGGGCCAGACTGGCTGGAGCTGCTGTAGCACAAGGTAACCAACCACTGCTGAACACACACACACACACACACACACACACACACACACACACACACACACACACACATTCTTGTACTTCTATCTTTGTAAGGGCCTTCATTGGAACATTGAATTCCCTAGCAAGGTTATAATAGTTTTGGATTTTTCATTAGTTTTGGTTTTAATTTTGTTGTGAATTTTTGTTTTCAAATACAGTAAGTTTTAATGAGTTTTTAGAGTGAGTTTGCTAGTTTTAGTTTATTTATTTTTTTGAAGTGCTTTAGTTTTAGTTTAGTTTTAATTAGTTTTAGTTTTTTGTAATGGGGTATTTGTTGGGTGCCTTTATGCCTTTGCCTTTATTTCCTTTGTCTGATCCATCTTCATTATGCATGAAATGAGTTGACAAAGATGAAAACGAAGGACATTTTCACTATAATTTTAGTTAGTTTTGTAACCAAACAATACAGTTTCAGTTAATTATCATTATCATGTAACCTTTAACCCTTAAAACAAAGTCTGAAATCTCAAAAAAGCCTCACTTTGCAAAAATGTCCTCACTCTGTTGGTTAAAAACGTGTTCTGGTCCTCACTATGTAGGAATACAAGAACACACACACACACACACGCACACACACTTATGTACAAAAGTGATGGAGACACAGATGAGAGGAAGTAAACTGAATTCACATGAGTATTGAATCATGTAGTCAGACAAGCGTGTCCTTGTCTTCTGGGGTTGGGTACTTTTAATTGGCTGGCATCTCCCGGTGAGTCATTTACTCCTATTATTTAAACTCCGGCTTAATTTTATCATTGTGTGTGAGTTGTGGAAGATGGCGACACTCTAATTTGAGATGAGGGTTTGTGGGTTGTCTGCTTGCACAAGCTTATAACTGTGTGGAAAATTGTCATCCACCCCATCAATAAGACGCAGCTAAAAAAAAACATGCAGTTTATAGACCGTGTTTCTGCAGCTTTAGTGCAGAGTTAGTCAGATAAGAAGAAGCATGTTAACAAAACTCAAATCTGAAATTGTTACTGTGCCTTTAAAACTAATATAAAATAACTAAAACCAGGTTGAAGGATTATTACATTGTGAGATGGGGGAAATATATCCTGCAGGCTAAAGCTTTGTTAGGACACAAAGAGTAACGTTTTCAGGTGAAAAGATGTTTGCTGTCAAGTTAGAACATGCTCTCTCAGACAGTGAAACATTATTAAGTTAATCTTCGCTTTCTGGTTTAGTCATTCACACTGATTGGGTATTTGCCTAAGGTTGAGTCTTCTCTGTTTCAGAAATCTGAGCTGGGTGCAGGTTAATGCATTTAAATAGATCAAAAGGATAGAAAGTCTGTGACCCAGTCTCTGTATCAACACCGCTTGCATGTTTGGTGCAACTACATTTGCACCATTTTAGTAGAATTTGCATGAAATAACGAGTATATATCATATATCATATGTGGACTGATAGTATTGAAACATAAGAGCAAAAAAAAGATATTTTAACAAAACAACACAACACCAAGTTGAATGATGACTCCTTCATTTTATGACTTAATTGATGCTTAGATTTTTTTTATATTAGAATTTGTACATTTAATTAAATTAATATTTTTGCAGCTTTCTTCACTTCATATCAACGATGTGGGGAAATGTCCCAGCCGTGTTAATCACTTTTTGGTGCTTTAAAGTGTTTTTGAGGTTTCCTATAAGCTACTTGGAACGTAAAATATTTTATATTCACCATTCTTTATGCCACATTGAAAATGAGTCCCAGCTGCACTGCACATTATTTTCCACCTTCACTATCTATCACTAAGCTGTACTATTCGTATTATTTACATACTTAGATAAACAACTGCCTTTTAGAGCTCTCTTTGATACATGCTGAAAGGGATGACTGTTTAAATGCTAATTTGGTTATTTGTTTAACTGCAGCAGGATGTTTGCTTTCCCATAACACACTGTAGGTGAGGTCCTTACCTTCCTCGACTCCCATGTTGAATGTAACGTTGGCTGGCTGGAGCCGCTGCTGGAGAGAGTCTATCTGGATCGCAAGAAAGTGCCCTGTCCTGTTATCGAAGTCATCAGTGACAAGGACATGAGGTGAATCAGCAACTCTACTGATCTGACAAGCTGTTGTTGGGATTTGATCATGTTTTCTACACAGTTATAGAATAGAATCATTAATGTCATTATACCAGCAGTACAACGAAATTCATATGTGCAACTACTAAAAAGAATGCAGTACACGCAATCACAACACAATCACTTCCACATGACAAATACATACAGCATACTAAAACTAAAAACTTTAAAACATCAACAAGTTTTAGCCTCATCATCATTATCATCATCATCATCATCATCATCACCAGGATCACCAGGGAGCACAGGAGCAGCATCAGAGAAACAGATTTAAATATTGCACTTAAATTTCATAAACTAGTGCAGTGCCCATATTTGAAGTATGTGTTCGTTAGCATGCTAATCATGAGATAGCACATTTTGCAGTATGCTGCACTAAAAGTACATTAACATAAACCCAATTAGCTGATATAATATACTATATTGCATGTAAGTATCTCATATCAAATGATTATGGGCATTACGCTAAGCAACATGAATGTCATCCCTGAATTACATAGTAATGCAACATAAGAAGTGAATAAAGCTAAATCTCCGCTTAGCATGCTAATCGCGAATAACAGAATTTGTACATTACATGCAGACCACTACAACGACTGCAACTCCATAAAATACTTACTTTTCATAAGGTACCACACCATCCAGCACATACACATTGAACATTGATATTCGCTGGAAACTATTAGAATATTATTGGAAAATTGAACCTTGTAGCCACTTTAAAACTCCTAAAGATAGGTAGGCTAAATAGACTTCCAGATGAGATGAATCAGGGTGGAAATCCAGAGTGAATTGTGTTACTGACCAGGAGGGCAGAATCTATTTACCACACTGATTGCCGTGGGAAAGAAGCTGTTTTGCAGCCTTGATGTGCGCAATTTAAAGGTTGTAGGTCATGTAGAAGGAAACTGCATCAATTATTAGGGCTGTGCATCTTCACTGGTCTTACAATTCAATTCAATTACAATTATCTAGTCCACGATACGATTTGATTCCCCGATGCACCACGATGTGTTACATCCTTTTTTTATTTTTTATATTAGAACACATGGTTACTTTTTCATCAATAAATACTACTGGTCTGATAAATGTGGGTTCACTTTTTATTATTTTAGGTGCTTTACAAAATGTATAGCCGACTTTTGGAGTCAAGTTGTAACTTCTAACAACTTCCTACTGCTCTAAGGACATTCCTGATCACCAAAATTAATAGTATAAGCCTAGTCTACTACCCACATTATCTGTCTGATTTATTAATTATGGACTGTCACTGCATCGATGCAGAATCATCCACATCTGGATTACCATGCATGGATTATACAATTATATCAAATATAATTTAAAGGTTTGTGTTTCTGTTGTGGCTCTGTGTTCTCAGTTACATGCTGGTTGACAACTTCCAAAGAGGGATTTTCAAATGGCCTTTGGTGTTTGGCTGGAGTGCATTACCAGACGACTATATTCAGAAGAATAAAATGACCATCTCGGATCCCATCAGGTACCCAAACCAGTCAATTTCATATTTATATTTCATTATTGTTTCAACGGCATTTGTATTTATTCATTGTTGTATGTTACAGGTGTCCAGTTATGGCTGGAGGCCTTTTCTCCATCGACAAAAAATACTTCTATGAACTTGGTGCTTATGATCCTGGCCTGGATGTTTGGGGTGGGGAGAACATGGAGATCTCATTCAAGGTATATTGTTCTTCTAAACCATACATGGTATTTCAAGTTTATTTATATAGCACATTTCATACGACAGGCATAGACTCAATAAATGAAAAACAAACAAAAAAAGGAAATAGGCAAATATCATACAGTCATGGTAATATTAAACCACCCTTGTTTACATCAGTTTCTTGTTCATTTTAATGCCTGATACAACTAAAGGTATGTTTGTTTGGACAAATGTAATGATAACAACAAAAATAGCTTGTAAGAGTTTAATTTAAGAGCTGATATCTAGACATTTTCCATGGTTTTCTTGATGATGATTTTGATTATTATCAAGAAAACCATGGAAAATGTCTAGATATCAGCTCTTAAATAAAATTCTTATAAGCTATTTTTGTTGTTATCATTATATTTCTACCTTTAGTTGTACCAGGCATTAAAATGAAAAAGAAATTGAAGAAAACAATGGTCTAATATTTTTTTTCCATGACTGTATATTACAAAAAGAAACAAAAATACAAATATAAAGGCATACAGTGTAAGGTTAGATAACATGAAGTAGGTTATTACAGATATAAATTTACAAACATGTATGATGCAAATGTATTACACAGCATAAAAAACTTAATATTAAAAGGAAATTAAAAACCTAATTAAAAGCTAATGAAAACAGATATGTTTTTAGTCTGCTTTTAACCCATTTAGGCCTAAAACGCCTGTAAAAAATGCCTGTAAAACCTCGATTTTAAAATAACCCCCTAAAACCTGAAGTTTTTCTGGAAATTCAACAGAAGTGCCAACGCTTCTACTAAATAATAGATTTTTCAGCCTCTGAAGCAGATAGAAATGAAATTCAAAAAGTATTTGAGAGCTTTTACCTTTGGCTTTCATGAGAAGTTGAGTTTATTTGTCCAAACCTTCAATAAAGTTTTTTTTTTTTTTTTTTAAATCAATGTGTGTTGCATTGCGACACTCCCACATGTATTCTGATGCATTTCATTGGCCAAGAGACCGAAAATAGGTGGAAAAAACTACAAATACTACAAAACAACGTATCCGCTTTCCCAGCTTTAATGGTACAATAACACAACACCCCCAGTTTTTTGTTTTTTTTTCCACAATATTTTCATTTTATTTTCAGTTTATAACACTTTGACATACAGCTTTTACATTTATGTATCGTCATTCAACTTCCATATGTTAAGATAGCTGCATTTACATAGACAGAAAAATAAAAACAAACAAAACATAACGCACCCCCAGTTTTAATGGTAGAAATGCGGTAATGCTTTCCCGGCTTAAATGGCTTAAAAGAAGACACAGATGCAGCAGAGTTTAATTCCTGTTGTAGCAAGTTCCAGAGAGTCGGGCCATAATGACTAAAATGTGTTTGTAAAGTCCCAAGAACTCCTCTGACATTACTCCTCATTCTCCGTCTTCTTATCTGAGCAGATCTGGATGTGTGGAGGGGAGATCGAGATCATCCCCTGCTCTCGAGTGGGACACATCTTCCGAGGACAGAATCCCTACAAGTTCCCCAAAGACAGGCAGAAGACGGTAGAGCGTAACCTGGCCAGGGTGGCCGAGGTCTGGCTGGACGAGTACAAGGACCTGTTCTACGGCCACGGGTACCACCACCTGCTGGACAAAAAGACCATCGACATCGGCAACCTCACCGAGCAGATCGAGCTGAGGAAGAAGCTCCAGTGCAAGAGCTTCAAGTGGTACCTGGACAACGTGTATCCAGACATGAACGCTCCTCTAGTCAAAGCTGAAGGCCTGGTATGTAGATCCAAAATCTTTGTTTACATTTTCTTAAGGGCTTAAAAATTCAAGTTTGTTCAGCTTCTGTTGTTATCTCTGCTGAGAGCCTCTTAAAGGTGCAGTCTGCCATTCTAATCCACTACACTTTCTGTAAGATTTACCGCCATGGCCACTTTTAATATGAACATTTCACATTGTAACATTATGCACTGCAAAAGCTGAAATCTCAGTAAGATGAAATATCTTAGATCAAGGGGATATATGCTTATAGGATAGTTCTTCTTAGTCAGCATTTTTTTATGTTCGACTGTTTTAAGTGTTTTGGTCCTTAATTATCTAAATAAGATATTACAGCTTGTTACTGAGATTTTATGACCTATACTGAGTAAATACATGCTTGAAACTAGAATATCAAAAGTTACAAAGCTGTTTCATCAACAAGACTTACAAGAGGCAAAAAGACAGAAAATGACTAAAAATAAGACACAAAATGACCAAAGTAAAGAAACAAAATAGCTAAAAAAGACACAACAGACACAAATGACTAAAAAAAGAGACAAAATGACCAAAAAAGAGACAAAATTACGGAAAAAAAGACACAAAATGACCAAAAAAAGACACAAAATGACTAAAAAAAGAAACAAAATGACCAAAAAAAGATACAAAATGACAAAAAAAAAAAGACTTCTTTCGACTATTTCACTTTTTTAAAGTGTTTTGGTTCTTAATTACACCACCCTTGTTTTCTTCAGTTTCTTGTTCATTTTAATGCAATGGTACAACTAAAGCTACATTTGTTTGGACAAATATAATAGCTAATAAAAATAGCTCATAAGAGTTTAATTTAAGAGCTGATATCTAGACATTTTCCATGGTTTTCTTGATAATGATTTTGGTTATTATTAAAATAAAAAAACATGGAAAATGTCTAGATATCAGCTCTTTTAATTAAACTCTTATGAGCTATTTTTGTTGTTATCATTATATTTGTCCAAAAAATGTACCTTTAGTTGTACCAGGCATTAAAATGAACAAGAAATTGAAGAAAACAATGGTCTAATAATTGTTTCCATGACTGTATGACAAAAATGAAAGAAAAAAAATAAAAGCACAATAGGTCCTCTTTAACAAAATCCACCCACACAGAGACTGTGATTGTGCTCCTTTGGAACAAAGAGCAGCTATCCATTTAATCCTTTCAGCTTTCTGTCAGGATCCATTGAAGGAAATGAGAACAGCAACAAGGCCAATTGTCATGCACTAATGAAAATCAGAAACCAAATGTTTCCAGGGCAGTTGTTTCACTTCTGTAAAGTTATTTTTTCATGTTATTTTTCCTTGTAGGTCTTTAATCGTGGCTTAAGAAAATGCCTCAGTCTGCAGAAGGGCTCTCTGTCGTTCGAGACATGTGATCTCAGCAAGCAGGTAGGTGTTTTTTATTTCCCTGGCAATGTTTCAGGGGAAATTGGGTACGTATTGTGCAATTCTGGCCTCATGACTGATATAATTAAGGGGGGCGCATAACAAAAACATCCAGGAATAGATCTAGATCGGGACAAATGCAATCAGTCCAAGACAGGACACGAGCCACGATAAACAAGGGTGGAGTCCAAGACGAGACCGAGCCTTTCTAAATGTGGTCGTTTTGGATTTACAGCAGCCCCACTGAGCAATCCTTCAAAATCTTTCAGTTTTCATGGAGCATAATTACACCCTTACGGCTCCTCTCTCTCTCTCTCTCTCTCTCTCTCTCTCTCTCTGTCTCTCTGGTATTCAGAGTCAGCACTTTAATTACACCTGGATGAGGCACGTTCGCCAGCAGGATCTATGCATCACTCCCCACAACCAGGGCAGCAGCCTCGCTTTACAAGTGTGTGACAACGCCAAGAGTGACCATCGCTGGTTCCACAAGTCGTCTAAAGCCGCTCTGGTGAGTTGATGTTGGGCGTGTTGTTTGTTTTGTCTACGATCTTTGTTTTTCTTTCCTTTTTCCTACTCAGAAAACAGGACTGCCCTGCTTTAACCCATTTAAGCCGGGAAAGAATTACCGCATTTCTACCATTAAAACCGAGGGGGCTGTTGCGTTATTCTACTATTAAACCCGGGAAAGCGGATACGTCGTTTTGTAGTATTTGTAGTTTTTTTTCCACCTATTTTCGGTCTCTTGGCCAATGAAATGCATCAGAATACATGTGGGAGTGTCGCAATGCAACATGGGAGTTTTCAGAACTTTGAAATCATCACCAAAAAAAGACACAAAATGACCAAGAGAAGACACAACATGACCAAAAAAATACATAAAAAGAGACAAAATGACTAAAAAAAAGACACACTATGACTAAAAAAAGACACAAAAGACACAAAATGAGAATACATGTGGGAGTGTCGCAATGCAACATGGGACTTTTCCAGAACTTTGAAATCATCACCAAAAAAAGACATAAAATGACAAAATAACTAAAAAAAGACACAAAATGAGAATACATGTGAGAGTATCGCAATGCAACGTGGGACTTTTCCAGAACTTTGAAATCATGGCGGAAGACGACTATAGCGGAGGGAGCTCAGATATGACAGCAAATACTTTTTGAATTTCATTTCTATCTGCTACAGAGGCTGAAAAATCTATTATTTAGTAGGAAGCGGTGACACTTCTATTGAATTTCCAGAAAAACTTCAGGTTTTAGGGGGTTATTTTAAAATCGCCCAGAGGTTTTACAGGAATTTTTTCCAGGCGTTTTAGGCCTAAATGGGTTAAAATGTTGCTGTCAGTTGGAAATTAGTGTCCTAGAATCAAAGAGGCCAAAGCTCATTAATCATGCTTCCTGTTTTGTTTGTATAAAGGCGGAGCACCTCATAGCAGAGTTCGTTTCCCACCACATGTGCCTGGAGGCGGGGGCTGATGGCACTCTTATCCTCAATCCATGTGAAACCATGAGCGCTTTCCAAAAGTGGCAGTTCACCAACTACCATGCGTAGCGAGGGGGCTGGATTGTGTCAAACATGCACTATAGAGACCTGCAGTGACCTCACACACTACAGTACGGTACGGTCTGGGGTCCAGACTGACACATACTGTCCACAGGAAGCGCTTTGGTGGCAGTGAAGTGGTGTAAAGCAGAGGGGGATGTGGGGATGTGCAATGTTTTTAATTTCCTTTTATCATATCAGCTTGGACTGACTTTGAGATTTAAACACTCCTGTGCCTGAGGAAAGAGAGCAGCGTCTCTCTGTTTTGGATCAGAGATTCATATCTGAGGAAGAACACTCCAACATATCATCTCCCTGCCAAAGAATAACAGTGCCGCTTTGATGTAAAAAAGAATAAATGTCTTTTTGTGTTTTTTTGCTCTGCTGGGACTGAATAATGACTTCAATGATTTGCATGTAGAATGTGTACTTTTGTATTAAATACATCTTTTTTTTTTTTTCCTTTGGGTGCAACATCTTTTTTTCTAGATGTCGTATTTTTATGTTTGGTGAGGCACATGAGGGAAACGGCTGCTTCTATGGTGTTTAATGCTCCATTATTTAGGTGAAGGTTTCTTTTTTGTTTGTGAAAACTGTCTATTTGTATGAATTTCTTCTTGTCACTAGAGGGAAGTGTTGTGTATAAAACCCAACGTGCTGTGATTTCATGATTTTGTGGCCTGTTATCAAATCCTTTAACCACATACTGATGGAAAAGTCAAAATAAAAGGATGCCGATGAGAACTTATTATCATGTATCTCTTTATTGTTTCTTTATCCAGGAGCCATTAGGACATGCAAATATATATTTAGTTGTTTTTGTCAAAGTCAAATTCATTTATATAGCGCCTTTACAGACAGTGGAGCTGCACTAAAGTGCTTCACACAAAAAGTGCAATAAAATACAGAATTGACAAAGTTGGAAGAAACAAAACAAAAAGTTTTTGAATTTTTTTGCAGTGATAGAATGTCTGAAATTACTGTACTTAAGATATTTGCACTCAAAACATATGAAGAGTTTATAAAATATGTTTTTGTATAAATTAAACTGCCCAACAATGACAAAAAAATATAGTGTAATTAATCAAGTAGTTTGACAGAACTACTTTGAGCATTTCAGTCATTTTTTATGTAAAAAAAAATGTCTGAATTAATCTGCATTGAGTACATTTATTTTCAATACTTTAGATATATTTTTTGATTATACAAACATACAGTACTTTAAGATAAGTAATGTTTTCAATGCAGGACCTTTTGTGGTTTCTTACAGTGCAGTATTGGGGTTTTTTTTTACTTAAGTAAATATAATACTTCTCCCTTCACCAATCACTCAAAAATACTTACCCTAATGCTAGAGGTTAAGCTACTGAAGCTCTAATACCAAACAACATCTTGGTTATTACAGCTAGTAGGATTATAAAAACCCTTAAGGCGTCTTATTTGTGTAATCTGCTGCTTAAATACCTTCCTTACATAAGATGTTTTCATCCTTAAAGCATCAGATGAAAATCATAAATCTTAGATATGAGATGTTTTTTAGGCATTGCTCTCCGATCAGATACTACACAACATATAATAAAATAATAATCTTCATTTGGAAAACTTGTGTGAGCTGGAGAGTTACATCAGAGATTTCCAATATTATGTACAAGTAGATTTTAGAACAAATAAATATGCGAATGGCACCACATGTATGGAAGCCATGAGAGGCAACATAGAAAATACTCTGGTGATCCAATTATTAATGTCTGATTTAAATAGTTTTCTCTCCTGTGTTTTTTTATTATTTAAAACAGGTGAAAGGGAAGTCTTTATCAGGATTTATATACCAAGTTTCTTATTTTTTTAAATCTTTTTTTCTGTGAAGACATTTGTGTAGAAAAAAAGTGCCAGGATACTTTTTGAAGTGTTTGAAGTGTTTGTTGTTGCAATACTCATTTTGGCCACAAGAGGCAAAAGGGCACTAATATCCAAATAGTGTAGATTAATTGCAAAAGCATAATACATACACCGTGTGTTTAGAGAAAATAAGTAAGTAAAGACATAAATGCATTTAGTCCTGTTTAAAACATATTGTAGTTATGCACATCAGTTTTTTGTGATATATTACAACAATAAACACATAAAGATTATGTATGTATGTATGTATGTATGTATGTATGTATACTTTTCCTTCTGTTTTTAGCTGTTTTTTCCTTTTTTATCCTTTTTATAATTAGACTGTTGCTTTTAACCTGTAGCACTTTGAGATTTCCTGTAATGTAAACTGCATTACAAATAAAATGCATTATTATTATAATTATTAAAGTTAAATTCTTACTTTCAGTGTTTAAAACAACAGGACTGTCCTGCTTCAAAATGTTGCTGTTAGTTAAAAATGAATGAGAGAGTTCAAAGGCTAAAGCTTTGTTCATTAATCATGCTTCCTGTTTTGTGAATTAAATTATTTCCCCATCTTTCACAGATCACAAGTAAAACAACTGCAAAAACCCTTTTCACCTGTTCTGAGGTCATAAATACAGACGAAAACTAATTAGAGCAGACCTAGAAAATTGACCTTTTTTCTTCTTATGTGTCTCATGGCTTCTGTATACATGACATAGATGTATCAGTTTTGTTATGCGTCATGTCCAACTGCATACTTTCCCAGAAAAGAAACCATCTTTTTACAAATTCACCACCATGAACTCAAACTTCTCGATCTTCTGGCGGGTGTTGCCTCTGCGGATCTTGCGGTAGCACACGGTGCTGTATTTGGAGGAGGAAGAGAGGTGGTTGAAGGATTCCTGGGTGCTGACTCTGCTGCAGGATTTCCTCAGCAGAGGCAGAGTGGAGGAGCCTGGACTGGGCTTTTGATGAAATCCTACAGGGGCGTGGAAGTTGTGGTCCTGCTGTGGCTCCACCTGAAGCTGTGTGTCACCTGATATCTGGAGCTCAGCGCTGGACACCTGCTCTGCCTTCCCGTTCAGCCTTGTATAACTCTCCTTATTAGTTACATCAAAGGGTTCAAGGTTTGGTGTCACTTCTTCTTTCTCAGCTAGATTCACTATAAAGAAAAGGAAGCGATAAAACTGTTTGCATTCTGTAAAATAAGATTTTTTCTGCACAATAATTCTAAACAGTGGCGGTTCTACACAGGGGCCTAGAGGGGCCACTGCCCCTGTGAAGAAGCCCTTGGCCCCTGCTGTGGCCCCTGTGTCAAATGAATAATGAAATGATCAATTTATAACGATGAACGACGGAACAATTCTCACCTATTTTTGGTTCAAACAATATCTCATTGTACACAAAAGGAACCCAGAATGTATACATTGTATGATAGTTTAATTGCGCACTTTCAAAATAAATTAAAAGTAATTGTGCACAAAAATGAGAAATGTCATTGTCGTACATAAATAATTATTGTTGGTAAGTCTCATTGTTTCAATCAGTGTATTTGTATCTTCCAAAAATTCTTAAATGAAAATTTTAAATGAGCTAAAATAAAGGTTTTGAATGCTTAAATATCATCTTTGCCATTTTTTAATGGGCCCCTCTGATTATACACTGGCCCCTGCTTGGCCCCCACAGTAAAATTAGTCTAGAGCCGCCACTGATTCTAAATCCCTCTTACCTTTTCCTGTTGGTGTAATTTGCTGTGTTTGCATGATGCCTCCACTTGTGCAGCTTAGAGATTCTCCACAGGTGCTCTCTGACATCTCTGGAGTTGGATCTGCTCCTGGATCTGACTGATCTTCAGTTTTGGCATCTTGGCTTTCCTCTTCTTGAACACAAAAAACACACAAAAATAATTACAAAAACACACATAAAACACACAAAAAACACACACAAAAAGACAGAAAACACACATAAAAACACAAAAAACACAAAATAATTACAAAAACACATACAAAAATACATACAAAACACACATCAAAACATAAAAAAAATACAAAAAACACACATAAAAACACACACAAAAACCACATAAAAAACACAAAAAAACAGATAAAAAAAATAAATAACAAAAAACACTTAACACAAAAAATGCTGAATGCACACTGCAAAATTAGTAAAAAAAAAAAAATGAAATCACGTTACTACACTTGGTCGAGGTGGGTTTTTTTTTACCTTTGCTGAAAAAGGGTTGTTGCATTAAATTGGACATGGAAACTTCTGGAAAAGCCAAAACTGGAGTTGGATCTGCTCCTGGATCTGACTGATCTTCAGTTTTGGCATCTTGGCTCTCCTCTTCTTGTTCAGTCAGAATTACCTGCTGAGGTAAGAAAAGCTAAGGTAAAAAAAAAAAAAAAATACTGGAATGACGTATGGGTTGAATTGGGAAAAAATACTGGGCTACAAACTACCAATGCCATTTGAGGTATTATATCTATGTAACAGTGTGAGGACAATTATCTGGTCAAAATACTTCTGGCTGCAACCGAGAAGGTAATCACAAGGAAATGGTGTAGTGAAGGCTCTCCAACTCTGATTACTGGTTGGACACAGTCGAGGAGATATACAATATGGAAAGACTTATATATACTGAGACTCCAACACACGGAATTCTACACAAAATGGGACAAATGGACAACGTACAAATCTCACTACAGAGACACCACTAGGACTCTGAATGAAGTTAAAAACATTGTAACACCACTACAAAAGACTTGTATCCCTCTGACACTGCTGTTTTGTTTTGGTTTTTGTGTTCTTTTTTCGTTATTTTCTCTTAAAATTAAATAAAGAATGAGTTAAAAAAAAAAAAAAGAATGACCTGCTGAGTCACATCCTTCTCCAACTCTGCAGTTTGTTCATTAGTAAAGGATTCTTCCTCCTCTGCATCATCCTCCTCAGCTGCCACACTGTTGACGAGAAGCTTGCGCTCGTTGGCACCAAAACCGCTGTTTGTGTTTGCTTTATTGTCCTGGTGAGCTTGATCCTCGTCGCTGTAGAACACAGAGTCGTCTCCCTCCTCCATCGGCCACACGTCTGATTCTCCAGCTTCCTCCAGGGTCTGAAGGGCCTCCAGACTGAACCCGCCTATGATCTCCAGCACATGAGATGCCAGAGCATCTTCGTCCACTGAGAGTCTCGGGGCCTTTGGAGGCAAAGTGCTCGTCTCCATCTCCATCTCCATCTGTCTGTTGTTCTTTCTAAGAATAGTTCTTGTTCTTTCTTTGCAGATTATTTGTTGGATCCAAGTTTAAACAACCTCTGGCTTTTCATCATCACATCGTCTGCTCCAGCGCTCCGAGTTTGTTGCCAAAGTACTTCCTATCTATTGTCAAAGAGTTAGGAAAAAAATCCATGCTGCATTTCAGCAGGTCGAGCTCTCCAGTGTGCTCTCTAGTGCTAGTACCATGTAATTCTGTGTGCGTGTTGAATCAGCGAAGAAGGGGGGTTTTGTTGTGGCCCCAACAAAGACTCTTTGTGATTCTGGCATCTGCATATGAAGTGATTGTACTCATTCTGATAATCTTTGCTGGGTGACCACCTTCACTCTGTAATGTTTTTTAGTCTGGATTAACATTCCCCTATAAGGTTTCTTTACACTGTTTTTGCATGAGCTGAAGCTAAGCCCCATCTTAAGATTTAAGTGCACATGAATACCACTGCATCTTACGTAAGGCATCTCAAATATTAATATAACCTGACAACATGCAGTGTGCTCAACACATAATATCAGCCCTCTTCATGCTACAAAGACGTAAACCCCCCAAAAAGCAAAGATAAGAGAAAACGAGAATACAGATTTCTGGTTTTCCCTTTCCTCCCCTGATTTATTTTGTGACCCTTGAAAGGGCCCATAGGTCTACCTTACTGTGTATGAAGTACTTAACCCTTTGGAGTTTGAGCCTGGATCAACTTACTGGATCAACATTTTGAACACAAAAAACACACAAAAATAATTACAAAAAACACATATAAAACACACAAAAAGCACAAATAAATGACAAAACGCAAAAAACACAAAATAATTACAAAAAACATACGAATACACTCAGATAAAACACATAAAATGACAAAAAAACACAAGAAATTACAAAAAACACACAAAAAGAATTACAAAAAAGAAATGACACACACACAAAAAACAGATAAAAACACAAAAACACAAAGAAATAACAAAAAACATTAATATATATAATAAAAAATTGTATTATTAAACCTCATAACAGTATTTAAAGTAGTTCAATCAGCCATACCATTCCAAAATTAAAACTCTGCTTACATAAATGCATCATTACAAATGATCAAATAATACATTTGTAATATATAAAACATTCTGAGTGGGTCTATTCTGCATAAGGAGTACTTTAACTTTGATACTTTAAGTACATTTTGATGCTGATACTTTTGTACTTTTACTTCAGTAAGTTTTGAATGCAGGACTTTTACTTGTAGTGGAGTAATTTCACAATGTGATATTAGTACTTTTATTGAAGTAAGGGATCTCAATACTTTTCCCACCTCTGGTCATAGGGAATGTTTTACTGCAGAACTTCTACTTTTACTCCTCATACCTTAAAGTCACTACAAAGAACTTTTGTGCTGATTTTGGCGCCCCCTGTGGACAAACACAGTAGTGTATCCATCAGCACCGCATCTTATATATATTATATATTTAGCTTTTCTTTTCTCTTTGCTGATCCTACCCCTGTATCAGAGAACTGCCAGACTTCGCCTGGAAAAATATAAAACTTAGGCACTTCTGGTCTGTTTGCCATAAATTATTTCATCAGACCCGATGACAGGCATTAAGAATAACTATATATAAATATATATTCTTCTCAGTGACGGAGTTGTTTGCTTGTAGATAATATAGATCAGGGATGGGCAACTGAAATGCTGGAGGGGGCCACAATTTTTCATCGATACTATCACAGGGCCACATATAGGAGCGTGCACTTAACCAGATATGATGAAACTACAATTTTAAATATGTTTACAGTGCAGTAACTTAACATATTTCATGCTCAAATGCATGTATAACAGTATAAATAGGAATACAAAAGGTTTAAAAAAAAAAAAAACTTACTGTGATTTCTTCTTCTTTTTCAGTGCAAGAACAGCAGACCAACATTAATTTGCAAGAAGTAATTTTGTGCATTTTTACACTGCACTTTTAAGATTTCATGCTCAAATGCATGTAGTTGTACTGAGGGCCACTACAAGTGAGGGTGCGGGTCATATGCGGCACCCGGGCCTCCAGTTGCCCATCCCTGATATAGATGCATTAGTATTAAATAGAGACTTTTTCATGACCACTTAAAGACGCCTTGTAGCTGCTTTGAAATTACTTGCTGAGAATATTTCTGTAGTTTGAATGCAGGACATAACTGTTTCATAATAAATCTTTATCATAAGAAGCATTTATGAGCCCATTTCATATTCTGCTTCATAATACCATCAAATGAAAATTATTTTTTTAATGATCTCTAAATAGTAATAGTAATAGTAATACATTTAAGAAGTTTTGTTTATCATACTGTGACAATGCCCCCGTCTATCTCTCTTTCTCTCTCTTTCTTTTGCATCAGCAGCAGGAAACCAAAAGAAGTGAGACATATTACAGGAAATGTGTGGGGTTTCTGTTCTCAAGTGTTATATCTTCATTTTTTTTTTTTTTACAAACTGTCATGCATTCCTCAGAAAAAACATTTGTTTATGTGCATGAGTAAATTATGATATTATTTGCATTATCAACAGACTGTGTGATGCACAAGTGACACATTTCCTGTTAGAAGCATCCTTTTAGAATGAGTGAATGCATTATTATGTGGTACTATATCAAGGACGACACTGGTGGGTTTGCACGTCTTTACAAGTTTATTATCTTTTTTTGCATACAGGTCTTGATTTGAAATGACAAGTTTCAGTCAACACCGAAACCTGTATACAGCCTGAAAATAATGTTGGAAATAAAGACAGTTAAGTTTTACGTCTCTACCCACATCCTGTTTTGAGCTGAGCAGACATCTATACTGAGCAGCGCTTTGGTTTTGGTTTTGAGCACCTGAACGTGACAGAAACACTGTTTAAATGTCAGACCTAAAAAAGAATGAATGGCTCTGATGTATTTTAGTTCACAATAGCCTCAATTTAATAAAACAAAAATGTGCTACATTATGACAGCAACTGCAGTTCAGACTATTCTGATTAATGCAATTTATATTCAAGCTAGTAGGATACATAATCTCATCTATTTACAATATACATTCATTTAAACAAAGGGAGAATATTTTCATAATGCTGTTGTGCCACCACCAGCCAAACAGGCTACTATTTAAGGCTCTGGACCCTCATGGGTAGACAAATGTCAAAATGTCCATCATATTTGTGTTCCCATGAAGGAAAAACTGTTTTTTAAGGGTATCCTCCACTTTAAGTGTGTGGAGTCACTTCATTACAGTCTGTTTCTTTCTGCAACATGTGCATGAGAAACTTTGTGAACCCTTATAATCAGAGGAGCATGTGAGCAACAAGTCACTGAGTGTTTGCTCCCGTCTCCTCCTCTTCAACTGATCGCTGGAGTCCAGGAAGTAACTTCAGGATGTGTTTGCGAACGCTGGTTCTCCTGCTTTTACGGGGCAGGGTGCCGAACAAGGAGGTGATCCTCGTCTCCTCCCAGGAAGGCGAGAGGGAGCTGCTGCTGCCGGCCAAGCTGGAGCTGCTGGAGCGGGCGAGGGATTGGTGATGGTGGCCGGAGCCCGATGATAACCTGCAGGGGCTGTCCCGGGACGGGAAATCTCTGGAGAAGAAGCAGCTGTCGTCTGTGGTGCTGGCTGCGCTGCAGGGACTGGGAGAGCACAGATCTCCAAACACACTGGCCTGGTCACTGTCCTCTGACATCACGCTCCTGTAGCTGCTGCCACTGGAAAAACGCCGGCCAATGCGGCTTATGGGGGAGCTCACAGTTGAAGATGAGTCCAAGGAGAGGTGGAGGCTGCTGTTGTTCAAGTTACCTGCAAACATAAACAAAGTTTAGAGAAAAGCTGCAGCTGATGAGAAGTTTGCAGCAGGAAATCCGTCAGCAGCTTCTGTATTCATCTCTCTGGGGAACTCCTTCATCTTTTTATCTGGAGTTTACACTTGATTAACTGTCACTTAGAAACATGACACTGTGAGAAAGGAAGTGCGTCTGTGGTCTGTCAAAGCCTCTCACCTCGCGTTAGCCGCTTTTCCTGTAATGTAAGGGCCTGCAGCTCCACCAACTTCTCACGTAGTGATTGCTGTATGGGCAAAAGACGTCAAAGCTTTACTTCCAGTGAAATCATTTCAAGTTCTGCAGTCAAAGCATTTACCAACAGAGAATATCTCAATGTGAGAGCAGACAACTCTTCTGCAGTGGGTTTCCTCTACAACAGGAAGAATTTCATCAAATCAAAATTCCCATAGTATGCTAATAGTACATTTTTTATGTGTTTTTTCTTCTCTTTTCTTTCCTTTTTTTTAACTCTAACTCTGTTTTTAAATATAGTTTATTTATTTTTTGTTTTATTTTTATTTTATTGTTTTCATTGTTTTTTATTTATTACTATATTTGTTTATGCTTTTTTTTTCTAATTTAATAACTGTACTGCACTTTGGTGAATTGAGGTTGTTTTTAAATGTGCTCTTTTACTTGACTTGACTTGCTTTCTTGAGGTGCATTTAAAAACATTAATTGATTTTTTTCAACATAAAAAACTATACTTTAAATATTTGCATCATTAATAAGCTCTTAAGTATTCTTTTATGGAATATAATAAAATAGAAGCTTTTTATTTGCAACGTTTTGTGTATTTACCCCCCAAAATATCCATTCCTATTATTATTATTATATTACTAACAGCACTATTTAGTTTTACTGTGTGTACTGCAAAACAATTCAACTTTAAGTGTGTTCTAAATAGACTTTTTGAGCTTTTGAGAAGTATGATTTTTAAAGGATTTTTTCTACCAACTTTCTGTTTTTAAGAGTCCCTCAAATATGACAGAAAAGAGTATTTTAAATGTAATGTAAAGTTATGCATTTTGATTGAACAATAAAATATATCATTAATAGCTAAAAATTTAACTTAACCTCATCTAAAAGAACACTTAACATCCTTAAAGTTGTTGTAAAATAGCACATTCAGTATGCACTTTGTTTCTACAGTGATAAGTACATTGAATAAAGCACAACTTAAGGGCGTTTCTGTTTCACCTGGGATTAGTAGTATGAGCTGTTTCACATACTATAGCTCAGCCTGTAATTATAACCAGCTTGGTTTGTGTGGCTTAGTTTAGTCGTTTTGTAGGCTGCAATGCAACCACAGCGCTGCAGTATGTCAACAACAAACATGGGCTGGGTCAAAGAAGAGACTCACCTTAAGCAGGTTCATCTTCTTCTCCAGCTCTATCTGCTTCACTACGTTGCCACATACAGTCTCCATCCTGGAACCAAAATATTACACATGATTACACACACTTTTAAAAGAAAACGCACATATTATCATGCTGTTTTGACTGCTTGAAGTGGATTTATAATTTTTTTTCATAAATGTCACTCACTTTAGATTGTTGGTTGATTCTCTTATGAGATCCAGTATGTGCTGATGAGATGATCCTTCGATGCTGACCCCGTTGATAGTGATGATAATATCTCCTATAATAAATGAGGATGCAGAAAAAAGGAACTTATCATTTACGAGAACACATTGTGGATGTGTTTGTGCATCAGTATATATGTGTGTGTGTGTGTGTGGGTGGCTGGGCGTTCACATGTGTGGCAAGTGAGATATCTGATCATCTATGTACAACGGGAAGTCATTACAGGGTCTGTATTCTGTGTGATTGATGTTTCGTGTGATTGAAAGCCTGTGTCGGGCCTGTAGGCTATAGAGGATGTGGGTGGTTCACCTGTGGTCAGGCCGGCACTCTCAGCAGCGCTGTCCTCTTGCACTTTTCGCACAAACGTACACATCTCCACTGCAGAGCTGTCCTTCAGCTGCAGGCCATAGGTCTGCACAAAAAACAATTTGTCTGAGAAACAATACTTTCCACAAAAAAGTCCTCTTACAGGTGCGGTGAGCATAAACATGACTCTAGGAGGCAATAAAAAGCATGACAGGGAAACAAATGTGCTTCCTCTTAATGATTAAAAAAATGTAATTACCTGAATTTCAAAACCAAATGTTTCATTGTCTTGTTTTTCCAGTATGATTGTGGTCCTGTGCAAAAGAGAAATGCAAAAAAAAAGGAACTTAATTTACTTTCAATAAAATATATATTGCAAAAACAAAATATGCAATATTTCACATGTAGTAAAGTTAAAGGTGAAACCTTCTACTGTATGATAAATTGCACATCAGGTTTGATATATTTACCTTTGTGGGTCAGAGTAATCCACCAGCGAGTTGGAGTGCGTGAGTTTAGGCTGCAGAGGGAGAAATGCAGAGTTCCTCTTTAAAACAATATAACAGGTTCAGGTTTTAAACCTCTCAGGGAACTAAAAATGTGAGAACATGCTGATCCTACAGTGCTAAATAACTCAAAAGATTAAAATTGTTAAAAGGCTTTTGGCCAGTTGCAGGGAGCTGCTGTACTTCTGCTGCACAGTTGGTGGTAAATCAGTGACCTGCTTTTCGTTCTTAAACAATGTATAAGAAAAAAAATCTCTGCTCTTGTGCAGTTTTATTGTTTTACAGTGTTTTAATTGAACTGCAGAAGTGTGTGTGTTTACACCTTATATTCCAGACATATACTGATTAACTTGATTTCTTTTCTCACCTTGCTAACTCTGGGCAATGAGGCTGTGTTGTGCCGGTGTCGATCATTGTTTCCCCTCAGTGAACGTCGGTACCACAGGGAGCACTTCTTCCTCAGAGTATTATCCAGAATGTAATTCTCTTGACTGCCCTGGCGTGGAAGTCCATTGAAATTCATGGTGGACTGCATGGTAGAGTAGTCCTCAAAGCACCATCATGTCCTGCTGCAGCAGCTCTTCAGTGATTGTGTGGCCCTGCCCCGCTGTGCAACCAGCAGCAAAGGGTGTCAAGCGGAAATCCACGTCATGTGACGGCTGTGGTAGACCTGCATCTGCAGCCCCACGTACCTTATTTCCTGTTCACCTCTTTTAACTTCTTCTTCTTTCTTGAGAAGGAAGGGCTTGCTGTTAAAAGAAATTAGCTTTTTCTTATTATCCCCCTTCAAACAGTCCCTTTCCCTTTTTTTTGCAGTCTAAGCAATTCGATTTATGGTCTGTCAGAAATCAGCAATGCATGAGAAACTGCCACCTCACGCCTCCACCTGCACCTGCTTCCAGCCTCTCTCACTCTCAGTTTCTCAATGGGCTTAGCTTCGGTCTGAGCCTGAGTCCTGTGTTCTGCCAAGCAGGGAGACTTGTCTTATGAGGACAGACAAAAGGCTGATTTAGCTCGGGGCCAGTGTCACGCTCCCCAAACAGACAGTATGGGTCATTGGGTCGAAGGCATCAGACATGGTCGGATCAAAAGGGAAATCACACACACAGGCCGGCAGCCACGGAAACAAAGGCTGATGATGGGGTAAAGAAAACTGAACTATAGTGCACAAACCTTCTACCACACCCATGCAGACAAAAGGTACACTGTTTAATCTGGAGGGAAAGAATATCATCTTTCACCATGCACAAAAGCTGCAGTTCTTTGGAAAATCAGACAAAATTATCTTTACGCTTCGATCGGGAGTACTGTATATATAAACCCAGTTGAAATACTCTTTAAACTAACAGATTGCTTCACAGCAGCAATCCCCCTCTGCCCCACTGACCCGCAGCAGAACCGTTGGCTAACCGACCACGGGACCGTCTGGAACATAGATCTCCTATTTCACCAGGACATTGCAAATTCTTTTCCGCAGTTTTGCCACTATAAGTACAGGAGAAACACATTTTGTTCGTCACATTGACAGCATGAACTCTGCTGCTGCTTGATTAAAGTGCATGACAGAAAAGCATTGGATGTCATCAATGACTCTAATATGTGATGAAACAGAAAGACTAGAATCAGATTTTTGTGTGTTTTGTGTTGAAAGGCATTCTAAAGCAGTGTTTGTTAATCTGAATGAGCCCAGGGGCCTCAGTGGTCTGTGTGTGGTCTGACTCACAAAATGACCAAAAAAAGGTGAAAAACAATCACATAGAGACAAAGTTATTAAAAATAGATACAAAACAATAGAAAAGAGAGGGAAAAATACAAAAAAGATGCAAAACATTCACGGAGAGACACACGATTATTAAGAATAGATGCAAAACAATAGAAAAGAGATGGAAAAAATACAAAAAAAGGATGCAAAACAATCACAGAGACTCAAAATTATTAAGAATAGATGCAAAACAATAGAAAAGAGATGGAAAAATACAAAAAAAGATGCAAAACAATCACAAAGAGACTCAAAATTATTAAGAATAGATGCAAAACAATAGAAAAGAGACACAAAAATACAAAAAAGGTGCAGAACAGTCACAAAGAGACATAAAATCATTAAGAATAGATGCAAAACAATAGAAAAGTGATGGAAAAATCCAAAAAAAGATGCAAAACAATCACAAAGAGACAGAAAAATACAAAAATGGATGCAAAACAATCACAAAGAGACACAGAAGTATTAAACATAGATGCAAAACAATCACAGAGAGACACAAAATTATTAAAAATAGATGCAAAACAATAGAAAAGAGATGCAAAAAATACCAAAAAGGTGCTAAACAGTCACAAAGAGACATACAATTATTAAGAATAGATGCAAAACAATAGAAAAGTGATGGAAAAATATAAAAAAGATGAAAAACAATCACAAAGAGACACAAAATTATTAAAAATAGATGCAAAACAATAGAAAAGAGATGCAAAAAATACAAAAAAGATGCAAAACAATCACAAAGAGACGGAAAAATACAAAAAATAGATGCAAAACAACCACAAAGAGACACAAAATTGTTAAAAATAGATGCAAAACAAAAGAAAAGAGACGCAAAAATAACAAAGGTAATAAAAAAGGTGCTGAACAGTCACTAAGAGACATAAAATTATTAAGAATGGATGCCAAATAACCACTAAGGGACACAAAATGACTAAAAGCAGACTGTTTACACATCTTTGGTTTGGGTGTTTTGTTCCTGTGTAAACAGGGTGGGCGGCCTCTAACATTGTTCATTGTCTCAAAATCCATCAATGTTGTTAATATAATTAGGTTATCTTGCAATGTTACAGTCTGTTTACAGTCTGTAAATGTACTCTGTTCACACAGTTTCCATAATGTGAAAAAAGTGAAAACATCTTTTAATCAAGCAAAAAAAAAAGGTTAAAGCTATTATCATTTTGTCACATTTTGAACTGAATCCTTTGCTGTGTCATTTGTGTCCCATAAACCTCCACTAAACCTCTCTGAGGTGACAGCCAGCTCAGTAAAAATCCGTTAAAGAAACTCACAGCACAATCTTGTGGCGATGACTCATCTGCGGAGTGCTGATGGCCTCAGTATAACACTTTATTTCCTCTGTCTAACGGACATATCATAAACACAGCGCACAAATAGAGCAGTAGAACAGAAAGCACGGATGAGTCAGTTAAGGTAAAGTTTTGTGATGAGGAAGATAAAAAGGACGTGTTTCAGATAAGCTGTTACGGGAAATTCTAACCTACGTGCGGTGATGTGCATAGCTCTGCACAATCAGTGTTTCACATTCACAATTGCAAGGTGGGGACAATTCATACTTTAAAAAACATACTTTTATAGTCAATAAAGTCGTGTGAACAGTTCTCTGATGAAAAACATTTTATTGACCCATTGATATCACTTATTTCTATACAGAATAAATAGTGCAAGAGAAAAGATACAATGCATGAAATCTGAGCAACGACACAAAACAGTTTCACATAAATCAAAAGTATTGATCTAAATAACTGGATGGTTTGTAAATCAATAAGTAGGTCATATATTTTATGAAAGCGATATCCCATTTGTTTATATTTAGCGATTTCATATACAATATATATATATATATATATAAAAAAAGACACCAGTCAGAAATTGCACATGGTGGTCACTCCTCTTTGGAATGATTGATAAGTCTTTTATATGCTTAGCTATCAGCTGTGCCACCTGTCTGATTCTTGGAGAAGCAGATATGACACAACAGACAAAATATAAGCTCGGCTCAGCAACATCAGATAAAAAAACACATTTATATTACAAGTATTTTCAGTGGACACAGGCAGAGCTTTAATACTGCATTTTTTTCTCGATATTTCATATCTGTATTCTGCAACACACACAGTAAAATGATCCCATGATTGAAATCAACTAATAAAATTTATAGAAATAATTAAGACTTGTAGATTAACTGATATTTGTCAAGAGAGCGACAGGCTACTGTACATAGCTTATTTTCAAGAGGCAACACAGCTGATGCTACATATCACCCAGTAATCATGACACATTCAGAAAAGGAGAACATTTATATGTGTCAGCATATGTAAGTATGTAACTCGCCTCTGCAGCTAAAATCATGTACATTAACTGAGGATGAACTGAAAGTCATTACGAATAGAAATTGGACAGGTTTTTCTGCACAGCACCTGTTTCACAAACACTGAGATGATAAATCAGTTTCACATCTTTAACCCTTTATCAGGCAAAGAACTATATTTGGTAACTTCAGGTAATATTTTGAGAAAAAAGTTGCAAATTTACTGGATTAAAGTGGCAAATCTACAAGAAAAAAAGTTGCAGATATAAGAGATTTCAAGTGGCAAATCTGCGCAAAAAAAGTAGCAGATTTAAGAGAAAAAAGTGGGGAAAAAGCTACTTTTTTCTCCCAGATTCACCACTTTAACCCTTAATAGGGCACTCATTGAAATACTTGCAAATTCCAAATCTCAACCCTAGACAATATTGGAGGATATTACATACAGCAAGAATGTGTAAAAAAAAACAAAAAAAACATACGAAAATAATATTTTGAGAAAAAGTTTACGAGATTAAAGTGGCAAATCTACGAGAAAAAAATGTGCAGATTTATGAGATTTAAAGTGGTGAATCTGTGAGAAAAAAGTTTTTTTTCCCCACTTTTTTTCTTGTAGATTTGCCACTTTAAACTAGTAAATTTGCAACTTTTTCTCGAAATATTACCTGAAGTTACCAAATATAGTTTGTTGCCCGATAAAGGGTTAAATACAGGATCACTTCATACGGTATGAAACACACACACACACACACACACACACAGGCACACTTTCACACAAGTGGGCGTGTACAAGCACACACGGTGCACAGATTCACCCATGTGCACTTTCCCTAAGCCAGTTATGACAAGGCTTTACAGGCCCTATCAGACAGTCAGGCATCAGTGATCAAATGTGGACGCATCAGCCCGACTGTGTCCTCCAAGTGAAATGTCTAAAACGACCCCATAAGTCTTTTGTCCAGGCAGCTTATCATGACCCATATTTACTGTTATGATGGCCATAGTGGGAAGTTAGGGAATGTAGTATAAAGAGCGACAAAGTCAGTGTTAAACACACACAGGACTTTAACCCTGGAGGCTGCTGTTTATCTGCTGTTAGCACACGTTTTATTGTTAGTACATACTGCAGCTGTCCTTACAAAGTACATACTGTTGCATGCAGTATGTATATATTCAAAATACTACTTCATAAAATTGTCATGGCTTGCATACTGCAGAATTCAACCTGATGCAGAAGAACATCCTGGTATTTTTTGGGATATTGCATTACACATACTATATATTTGGGACATAGTTCATACTGGAACATTGAGTTATTTTAACTGACATATTTAAGTTAACTTAAGTTACGTATTTAAACTAAGTCACTTTAAAAAATTACTTATTTTAACCCAAACTGGAATCTTTTCCAAAACCTAACCATTCTCCAACCATTTCACAACGTTTCACAACTACATTTATATTTGCCATCATTAAGTTCAATTTTAGGGACTTGTTATCTACTGCTACTAGTAGATTAACCATTTAGGAACTGCTCCTCTGGGTCATAATAAACAGCAAGAACAAATGACCTATGTGATCGTAAAGTTTGAAGGACTCTTAAAAACTGATTCACTACCAAAAAACAATGTGTTTTCCTCTTGTGTTTCTTTATCAAGGTCTGATGTTTTTTTTGTTTTTGTTTTTTGTTTTTATCACAATTATCTGGTAAATTTGGAAATCTGCTACTGGGCTTTTAAAATGGACTGTTTCCTAAAATATACTGTACTGTATTTGTTGATTTGTGTATTAGGATGGCAAAGATTATATAATTTGAATAACATGCTTCCAGTGTGAATAAATATATTGAGAAATATATAATGTAACTTTTCACATTCATGTCTGAGCTACAAAGTAGCATTCACCTGTCAGAGAGCAGCTTATTTTCAGCAACTGAAAGCTTTAAATGTGCAAAATTCATAGCAGGAGCTTAAAGCTGTACTTCTCTTTATGTAAAGGACAAGACAAAAAAAAGCCTACTCTCTACTGATCCTGTGAGGCTGTTATAAAATGGAGACAACGTCATAATTAAAATTAGATTTTTTTAAGTTTGGGTCAATTAACAGTTTACTCTGATGATTTTAGAATAGCCTAAGACTTGACTTGTAAGGCTTAAATCTTATTTAAATAAATAGTTCCAAGTGTTATTGTGTGAGGTACTTTTCAATAATCAGTGTATTACCTACAGTAAATGGTGGTCAGCACGTCCCCAGTTAGAAAAGAGACAGACATTTTATATTTAGTGTACATTTAAACTGATATTGATTTAGATTGATGTCTCTTGTCATGGAAAAAAATATTAGACCTCTCCTACAACTACAACTAAAAGCTGATATCTAGCCATTTTGCATGGTTTTCTTGATAATAACCAAAACCATTATCAAGAAAACCATGGAAAATGTCTAGATATCAGCTCTTAAATTAAATTCTTATGAGCTATTTTTGTTGTTATTATTATATTTGTATTTTTCTGTGCTTGGTTTCAGTCTTAAAATGTTATATTTGAATGTAATTTTATATACAGTCATGGAAAAAAAGATTAGACCACCCTTGTTTTCTTCAATTTCTTGTTCATTTTAATGCCTGGTACAAATAAAGGTACATTTGTTTGGACATTTGCCATGGTTTTCTTGATAATAACCAAAATCATTATGAAGAAAACCATGGAAAATGGCTAGATACCAGCTCATAAATTACACTATTAAGAGCTATTTTTGTTGTTATCATTATATTTGTCCAAACAAATGTACCTTTAGTTGTACCAGACATTAAAATGAACAAAAAACTGAAGAAAACAAGTGTGGTCAATGGAAAAAAATGTTCCATGACTGAACATTTTGTGCTATCCTTGTCACAGCCGTGCATTGTTTAGCTTCTCCAGGCTACATCTACTGTAGTAATACACTCTATGGATAAGTACCTCACACAGCCCCACTTCAATAAATCCATACTATCCCTTTAACGTTATGGGGATCATCGAATATATGATGGTTCATCCTCTGGGGACCAGGAATGTCTATACCAAATGTCAACGTGATCCATTTAATACTTTTCAATACACTTGGACCAACAGGACCAACTGTCATTACCATCCATGGAGCCATAAGGATTATAAATCAATAATCAGAACTTTAAATGTCCCACATGGACATATTTAGATAAAGGGTGACTTCCATATGAAAATGCACACTTGTTTAACTATTCAAAAGCACTTTAAACACTTTAAAATTCAGATTATCAGGGACAGTCTGTCTGTGTCTTATCCAGTATCCTTTGTGATTGTCAGTTAGCAAACTAACTACTCAGCAATACTGTGTTTTAAAAGAGATATGGCACAAAAAACATCACAATGTGCAACTTCAAGCTTTGGGCACTTAAATGTCTGAGGTAGCAAAAACAATCTTTACATACATTATACATATTCTTACTTCATATGGCTCTTCCTACCATCTGTTTGGTTCTTTTTTCTTTTTTTTTAATTAGGCGTCTATGTGCAAAGCAGCCACAGACGGCCTCTACAATACTTTGGCACCAAAAACAACCTGCAGTTGCTCTCTGAGGGTGAACAGTGTGTCTGCGTCCTGAAGAGGGCAGCCTCAGGCCGTTAGACAGCTCCCAGTTTGCTTCCAACAACTCTCAGTCCGTCGTGCTGCACCAGTGCCAGCACCAGTGCTGATCTGCAGGGCGACAAATGAAGCTAATCTTTGATGTCCTTGATGACGGAGAGCTGAGACACAGTTTTCTTGACCCGCAGAGCAGTGAGCCGAGCAGCAGGGTTGGCGTACCAGCACTCTCTCATCAGCTTGCCCATCACACGCAGAGCCTGGTGCACCAACAGGGATTATTTAGAGAAAAGAGCCAAAATGTTAAATATATCTGAATAACACAAATACTAACAGCTTTAGTTATATGCACGTCAAATCTTCCATTTCTCAATTATCAAAAAGACGGAAAAATCTGAGTTCACTGTACATTAGGGTTGTCAAAAGTAACGATACCCAAAAAAAAGTATTGATGCTAAAACGTTGTATCCGGATACAATACTCATTTTAAAAAGTATCGAGTATCTGAAGCTTGTTGCCATAGTTGCAGTTTCTAAAAATATTTCTGTTAAATCTTTGGTTTTATCCTTGTGGTATCGACAGTGGTATCGAGTATCGAATATTTTCCTGAGTATCGGTATCGAGTTGAAAATTTTAGTATCGTGACAACCCTACTGTACATATAGTTATAGTCCTTTTTTTTCTGAGATGACCAATCTCATCACAGTTCAAATGGGCTGTTTTAACCCTTTGATGCACAAAATGGGTCTAAAGTGACCCGACTAATTTTTTATATTCTATATCTTTGCAATAAATTAATTTCATCATTCAGTATTGCAGGTTTTCCTCAAATAACTTGTTTTTGATCATCATACATCCTCATTTTTTGTTTTCATTTCTTACTTTTTCAATAAAAACCCTTTTTTTATCACTACGCTTCTAATGCACAATGTGATTTTTGACCCATGTTGTGCATTAGAAGATGTTTATATGTTGTCATCAATTTACCTGACAAAGAAGACACAAATATTAACTATCCTGTTTTGTTAAATTGGTGTTTTTCCAATGTCTATTTGGTTGCTCTAATAAGTCTCAAATGTTAAAATATGTAACTTCAGTCTGTTTCATTAATTTCAGCACAAACTATGTCAATAAAACTACTGTGATAGATGCTTCCTAGGGCTGGTCGATATATCAATATATCTTTAAATGTGATATGGAATTAGACCATTTTGCATATATTGATATAGTTTAATTTTGTCATTGGAAAAAGATTGGATATTACGAAGATTTTATTTCTTCGGCTATTTTTATTTCTATTTCATCCCTTGGTTCTCAAGACCACAACACAATAGGAAAAAGCACAGCAAAGACTTTCTTATTCTTATTGTCTTTTTCTTGCAGTTATTGTGTTCTTATTGTGTTTTCTAAATGCTGTGCTTGTGTTGTCAAATTGATGAAGATGTTTTCTCAATTTGCTTGTGTTTTGTGTATTTGCATGATTTTTCTTGAGTTGCAGCGCTGTGAGCTCCGTAGGTATCTGTCTCTCACATGCACACATTAGTGATGCGTTAATATCATACTGTCCGTGATAACGATTTTACATGATGACACATAAATGACTGTACATCCTGCCGGCTCACCTCACAGCTCTGCCACTGGTTGGGGACGTTGGGTCTGAGTTTCTGCTCACACACCACCTTCCTCATGTCCTCCACGGTCGGATCAGAAGGCACCAGGTCGTAATAAGGCAGCTGGAAATCTTCATTAAGTCCTGCAGAAAAGATGAGACAGTTTGTTTGTCATGCTTTTTGTCACCCACGTAATGACGCATGACACTGATTATCTGTAGTGTACTAAAGAACATAAGGATCTAAATCTTAAATTAGTGTGCAAGTGACAAAAACACGACACTTACAACATGTTATTGGCTTGGTTTATCAGCCTCTGTACTATTAGTGCCATGACGTATCCATTAAAGTGTCTATAATCATCGACAAACAGGTTGTGTGTATATGTGCGTGTGTCATTTAAAGGACCTCTAACGGAGCATCGGCGAGCCAGTTCCCAGAACACCAGGCCCAGCGAGTAGATATCCGCCCTCTTGAATGACTCAAAGTTGCTAGTATTGATTGTCTCGTCCAGGATTTCTGGGCTCATGTACCTGCAGAGGACAAAATGATTAAGACCTAATGAAATAAAAAGCCCAGCACTTCTTTCCCTAACTAATGTTTGTGTGGGTTTGTTGCTCTGAACTGGAAATCATAAATGCAGAAGAAAAACAAGCTCAGCTCAGCACTCTGAAGAGAGATTTAAACATTCGGGTTTCTGGGAACTTGAACAAATACATCATCTTTAAAAATCAACACTGACAGCACTCACAAAAATAGTCTCAATCTAGTGTTTATCTTGATATTACCACTAGGAGTCGCCAAAGTCAAAAAAATGAAATCCTACACACTGGGTTCCTAAAACTTTCCAAAATCAAGCATATATATACATATATATATATATATATATATATATATAGTCATGGAAAAAAATATATGACTACCCTTGTTAGCTCTAATATCTTGTTCATTTTAATGCCTGGTACAACTAAAGGTACATTTGTTTGGACAAATATAATGATAACAAAAAAAATAGCTCATAAGAGTTAATTAGTAATTTGTGAGCTGACATCTAGACATTTCCAATGGTTTTCTTGATAATGATTTTGGTCATTATCAATAAAACCATGGAAAATGGCTGGATATCAGCTCTTAAATTAAACTCTTATGAGCTATTTTTGTTGTTATCATTATATTTGTCCAAACAAATGTACCTTTAGTTGTACCAGGCATTAAAATGAACAAGATATTAGAGAACACAAGGGTGGTCTAATATTTTTTCCATGACTGTATATATATATACAGAGTGCATACAGTATATTTCTGTATAATGAATATTTCAATTCATCACATAAAATGAAATGTTATTGTTCTATAAAGAACCACAACTATGTTCCAGGACAGTATTCACCTGATTGAAAGCAGACATGATATTCTATGTAATCTAAATTTCAGTAGTTTTTTTTTCAAACCTTAAAATCACCACATTAAAATTCAAGTGTTTTCAAGGTTTTCCAGCACATGTAGGAACCCTGACACCTACAGAGTTTAAGCTTCATTTATATTAATACATATGTTTCTGTGTCACTTAACCAGAAATGTGTGTCTTTACAGTAACTACGTGTATCATGCCTGCATCAATCCTATTTGCCTTCTAATACAAAATAACTTACAAGACTTTTGTCAGGCATTTCTGTCAGCAGACCTCCAACAACACTCATTATTTCAGCGTTGCACTGTGTGCACACCCAGCTAACTGTTAAGAAACCCTTTGATTATGGAATCTGCTTTTCTTGCAGAAAACAGTGCCTAATAAGCTGGCTCACTTCACGTTGTGAGCCAATTAATAGTACTGGCCAAAAAACTTTTAAAACAGGTTGACTATGGAGACTTTCAGAGGCTGAATATTATGCAGTGATGGAATGTAACTAAGTACATTTACTAAGTACTGTACTCAAGTACAATTTGGAGGTACTTGTGCTTTACTTGAGTATTGCCATTTTATGTAACTTTATACTTCTACTCCACTACATTTTGAGGAAAATATACTTTTTACTCCACTAAATTTAGCTGACAGCTTCAGTTACTTGTAACTTTTTGGTAATTCTGTGTCTTTTTTTTGTAATTTTTTATCTTTTTAAAATAATTTTGTGTCTTTTTTTTGTAATTTGTGTCTTTTTTTGGTCATTTTGTTTCTTTTTAAGTTATTTAGTTTTTTCTGTAATTTTGTGTCTTTTTTGGGTCATTTTGTGTCTTTTTTAAATCACTATGTGTCTTTTTTGGTAATTCTGTCCTTTTTTTTGGATCATTTTGTGTCTTTTTTTTGTAATTTGTGTCTTTTTTTGGTCATTTTGTTTCTTTTTTAAGTAATTTAGTGTTTTTTCAGTCATTTTGTGTCTTTTTTCTGTCATTTTGTGTCTTTTTTTTTAGTAATTTTGTGTCTTTTTTGGATCATTTTGATACTGCCTCCAGCGGCCCCCAGGTAATTTGAGTTTGATTTAAAGTGATTAGACATTTGTTTTTAAATGACACCTCATAAAAGTATATGAGGTAGTTAAAATGAGCCCTGTCTTTACTAAATCAAAACACTGCTTAAATAAATGCACCAATACAAATAATCCAATAATATATTTAGAATATATAAAACAATCTGAATGGGTTCATTCTGCATAACTTTTTATACTTTTGATACTTTAGGTACATTTTGATGCTGATACTTTTTACTTTTACTTCAGTAAGTTTTGAATGCAGGACTTTTACTTGTAGTGGAGTAATTTCACAGTGTGGTATTAATACTTTTACTGAAGTGAGAGATCTAAATACTTCCTCCACCACTGCTACTATGCAGGGACGTGTACAGACATTTTGCGGCTGGGCTGCTGATCTAAGCTGAAATAAGGGAAACCCCGACAATATTGTCATAACATTTGTCATTAATTATTTCCACAATTTTAAAAACCTAAGCCTAAGAAGTTTGGATGCCAAAGTGTCACATGACAGGGGTCAAAGGGCATCACTTTGCTACTTTTTTCTATCTCTGTGTCCCCCTGAGGCATGACTATCAAAAAGTAATAAAAGTTTGCATGACATGGGGATTCAATTTAGTCTAACTTTAGTGATTATGAGCTCCCTCCAGAGGGGCAGCTCAGCCAAAGAGGGCAAATAGGCTGCTCGGGCAACTTTAACCCTGCTGCCATGTAGACTCCATGGGAAATCTAGCACATCAAATAAATGAGACCAGGTTTGAAGTCATTTCAGTTCGATTTTCTATTTCTATTTTGTGTGTGTGTTCATTTTGTGTTGTGAGCTAAATCTAACCTCTTGGTTCCCACTCTGTGGTTGGACGGGATGTCAATGGAGTTGGTGCTGGAGTCGTGTTTCACAGCCAGACCCAAATCTGCGATGACTGCTGTGCCGTTCTTTTTCACCAGGACATTTTTTGATTTCAGGTCTCTGTGAGCAATGGCAGGTTTCCCTAGAACCAAGGAGCCGCAAACAAGGTTTTATACTTCATTAAAAAAAAAGTAGACAAAATGAGTCATCTTTCAGTGAAGGATAGAAATAGAATAATAATTCATGACTACTGGAGTGGAAAAAAAATATTCTTTCATGCTGTATAACATCTCTTCAGATACAAAATCTGCTCCCATTAGACGTTATTTTACCCTTACTACAAAACGCAGGTACAGGTGCATCTCAATACATTAGAATATTATGGAAAAGTCCACTTCAAGTAGCTCAAGTCAAATAGCCTCAACCAAGTATTGAGTCATATAGATGGACATACTTTTCAGAGGCCAACATTAACATATTAAAGATACTTTTTAAAATATTTTTTTAGTAATATTACATTTTTTTGAGACACTGAATTTTAGGTCTTCATTAAATGTAAGCCATAATCATTATAATTAGAATAAATTAAATAAATTAAGACATGAAATGTTTTATTCTGTGTGTAATGGATCTATAAACTTTTCTATGATATTCTAATTTATTGAGATGCATCTGTATTTAGACACCTTTTTTTTAGTATATGGTGGATTTACTGCACACACATCATTATTTAAATCCCCCAAAATGAGGTCAGTGTCCACTAATGATTGTTCTTTATTTTCGTATCCTCACCCTGTGTTCCAATGATTTCCATGTGGAGGTGTGCCAGCCCACTGGCGATGGACGTAGCGAGGACCACCATGCCTTCCAAAGACACTGTGTACCTGTTCAGGTAGTCGTACAGGGAGCCATGCTCGTGGTACTCTGACACCAACCAGAGCTGGGTCCACGAGCCGTTATCTGCAGCACACAGCAAATAATACACGAGTTGGCACATTTATCTTCTGATGTGGACTTGATTGAATTTGGTTATCTGACTCTGGTACCTTTGTTGTCAGCAGCAATGAAGCCTAAGATGTTCTCATGTCTGAGCATGATTGTCTGATAAATCTCTGCTTCGCGGAACCACGACCTCTCGTCCCTGGAGGAGAAGATCTTCACCGCCACATCTTCTCCTCGCCACTTTCCCCGCCACACCTCCCCGAACCGACCCTTCCCAATGGTCTCCTGCAGGACGATGGTCCGAGCTATAGTCCGCTGCACCAGAAGTGGCAGACCTGCAAGACACAAAGCAGCAACACATTGATATTGATATGCAACCACATCACTTTCTTGACATTTATCAAGTTTTGTTGAGTCATCACATTAGCTGAGACGCTACAGGCAAAAACATTGTTTTATTCATGCACTGGTCAATTTGAATTTGGGGCTATTTTGCTTCCATAACATGTCTTCTTTCAGACTTGGAGAGAGTAAAATACACATTTATGTTTATTTTTCTGCACTTTGTAAATTCGCATCTGCACATTTCTTCTAGATCAGATCTCCCTTTTTTCTCCTAGATTTGCCACTTTTAATCTGATAAATTTGTGACTTTCATACTTGGCCCTAATTAGCAAAATTTAAATGATTAGAGGATGACCAAAGAATTATACGAAATAATACGTTTTTGGGTTTTTTTTACATTATAATTTTAATTTATCATTGATGTATGCCCAAATGAATTTGTATTCTTCAATTGTAAAAATGTGGTTTATAAACAGCAGTAAAACATTTTTTTAAAACATTTTAGTCAACTTAAATGTGCATCATAGCTTTTGAAAGTCTGCAGCCCGACACCTTAACCTCTAAATTTAGCCAATTTCAAGTCTAATTTTGAGTTTCCCTCACCAGGCTAGCTTTCCTCAGATATTTCTCAGGAGTCTAGCCTCTCATTTGCTCTTGTGTCCTCACTGCATTCTGACAAAACCATCTTAATAACTGCTCATTATGACCTATTAGTAATGTTGCCAGGCTAATAAGGCTCCAATTAAGGCTGTTTTATCTTTGTTGTAAGGCAAAAAAAGAGATTTTTTCTTTTTTTTTTGGCCAACAATGGCTCTTTTGTTGGTAAAGGTTGCCAACCCCTGTCCTAGATTCACCAAAAGTTAGCATTAAATAATAAAAATTTTGCATAATTAAACACAACATTCCAAAAAAAATTGTAATACAAAAATATAACTTAATGCAAATCACGGACTGGGGAAGTTTCAGTTAAGATTTCTGCCTGGTGGCGTATGTCTCACCTGATCCGGAGCCCGAGGTGCTCATGTCATAGATGAGATCTTTGAGACATTTGTCGGGGGACATTAGCATCTGATCGTCCAGAGGCTCCTCTGGGTCCTGCTTGTGGGCTCTGCTGTAGGCACAGCGGTTGCCCTGCACAACGAACACGCCCAGCAGGATCCCCATACACAACAGGCAGGAGGGGACGAGGATGACCACAGAGAGCTGCACCCTGCTCCAGCCGGGCTCTTCCAAAGGCCTCTCTGTAAACAGACACATACATACAACATGACAATGTAGCCGACATGTTAGCACGTCATCGTTCCCTGAAATTTAATCATTAAGACAAAGAATCAGCAGAATGAGAGGGAATATGTTCATCTCTGAGCTCCACATGACTGTTGCACCCTCTGGTGGTCGTTATTGATTATTTTGTGTCATGAATGAAACCATCTTCTCAACTTACCAAGACAGACTCTACTGTCATTCAGTTATAATGATAATAATAATAATAATAATAATAATACCTTTATTTATATAGCACATTTAAAAACAGCGTTCACAAAGTGCTTTGACAGAATAAGCATGAATAAAACTCATGCAAAAATAAGAAACCAACAATGAAGAAGAAGAAATACCACACAAGTTAAAAAGACCAACATCACGTGAATGCAAGTCTGTAAAAATATGTTTTGAGAAGTGACTTAAAATAATTCACTGGACCACTGTTAGTGGTCAGAAATGTAATTAAACTATTAAACTATTAGTTTAATTACATTATAGAGTAGCTGTTGGTAGTTCAGCTATGTTTTCACAGTGGTTCAAGTAGTTTAACACAAACTATTTTTAAAAAAAGGGCAATAAAGGAAAGGATTTTTTTTTTACTCAATGACTGCTGTGAATGCTTTCCCAGCTAATGCATTTATCAGAAAGCTACCACACACTTAACCTTTGACCTTTGTGTAGTGCCCACAGGTGCAAAGGGCAAGCATTGCTCAGTGCTTACATAATGATGGCGTCGTCATGGATAAACCTTCTGAACAAATGTTCAGACAAGTTGTTGCATGCTATGTTAGAAGCTACCTGGTTAACTAAGTAATCCTGATTGGTGCAATACTCCCACCTTCTACACTGCAAAAAAGGAGTGTCTAAAAACAAGATAAAAACACTAAATCTGAGGGAAATGATCTCGCTGCATGGACAGATCATTTCACTTGACAAGATTTCTTAAATTAAGATTGTTAAATCTAGAAATAAACATGTTGTACACTTAAAACAAGAAATTAACTCTTAAAACAAGAAAAATTAAAGATGCAAGCGGTGATGAACTGGCCCGAGGAGAGTGCACTGCAAATTATTTGTTTCTTACCAAGATAAAAAAAAACTTTAGATTTACAAGTGTTGGATAACTTCAACATGCTTCAACATGCTTATTTCAACAATCATAATTTAAGAAATCTTGTCAAGTGAAATTATCTGTCCATGCAGCAAGATGATTTTCCTCAGATTTAGTGTTTTTATCTTGTTTTTAGACACCCAGTGCAGTGTATAAAGCAAGTTTACCTGAAAGCTAATTTATCATAGTCCAAACTCAGGTATTATGGCAACTTATACTGGGAAATATGCTGAATTTGTTTTATGAAACCAAATCAACTGAAAATAAGTTTTTTGTCAATTTGGGGTTTTTTTGGCTACTTTTTTGAGTAGCTTTAGTGAAATTAACCCAAATTCTACCAAGATTAGCTTTGCTGTTAGTTTCCCCAACATTGACTACTGCTGTAACAAAATGATGAACTATATTTCAGAGAAACACTTTTATGATCCTCACACAAACTCAGCAAAATGAAGCCATCACCCTGTAGACATTTTTAAAATTTAGAGCGACGGAAATTGAACATTTGGCCGAAGCAAAGTTTAGACTGCCAAAAAACGTTTTCCCAGACCACCAGAAATTTCTATCACTGCTCATAAATGTCATTAATCAAAAGTAATAAAGAGATACAGAGGCAGAAGCTTTAAGTGCCAGGAACCATTTCTCCTAAAATCAAAATGCATTTCCTTTCTTACAATATTCTGCTTCATTTTCAATAAGTGGCGGATGATCAACGGGTGCACTATGAGAATAAATTGTGGCTTTGGTTCAACAGTGTAACCTGGCATTTCCCTGTCTGACCTTCATTCTGTCTGTGGGTGGACAGTGGACACCTGGACATAAACAAAAATAGCAGAGCTGGTGGGCGCTGTGATGAGATTTAAAGACATGCTGACAACATAATGAAGAGTGAGCACTGCAGAGCATTGTAGCAAAGTATTTAGCTTTAAGAAAATACAAAGAATAAATCATTTTTGGAAGATACCAACTTGATTTAAACTTCACTTAAATGGCTGTATAGCCTCATGTTAACTTTATAAACCCTCCTGTTGTGTTTGTTTCTCAGGAAAAGCAATAATATTTGTGGGTCAATTTGACCCGGGGCATGTTTAATTATCCAAGTGTCAGAAACTAAAAAATCCCAATAAACATTGTTTATTTCTCATTTATTACCCAACAAACTCAAAACAAGCTCACAGAGATGAGAGTGGATCTTTCCTTTATCTCCTGGATCTCAGATTACCTGACAGGAAGACCTCAGTATGTCAGGTTGGGGAACTGTGTTTCTGGGACATTAATGAGCAGCACAGGGGCTCCACAAGGCACTGTTCTGGCTCCACTCCTGTTCACACTGTACACAGCGGACTTCAAATACAACTCTGAGTCCTGCCACATCCGGAAGTACTCCGACGACACTGCTATTGTGGCGTGTATCAGGAATGGACAGGAAACTGAATATAGGGATCTGATAAAAGCCTTCAGTGACTGGAGTCACAAGAACTATCTCCTACTGAACACCTCAAAGACTAAGGAAATGATCAGAGATTTCCGCAGGTTCAAGCCCCCCTTCAGCCAGTGAATACCTGTGGGGTGGACATGGAGGTGGTGCCAAATTCTAAGTTTCTAGGTGTATACCTGGATAATAAGTTGGACTGGTCCCTAAACACTGATGGTCTCTACAAAAAGGGGCAGGGCCGCCTCTTTTTCTTCTTGAAGATGGTGTTCTTTACCTCTCACAGATCATGGTTCAATGAGGATAATTCACTTGTTTTTCATTAAAAAATGCACGTTAAAACTTTTTTTATGTACATTGGTAAGACCTACATATGAAATACAATGGTTTTACATGACGTTTTTATATTTTTAAACTCTGTAATGGGGCAATTTGACCCGCAACATAACAGGAGGGTTAAAGGATCTCAGAACTCCTTGAACCCATCAAACCTTATCTATGTTTCTTTCGCTTTTTTATCTTCTCAAATCCCCCCAAAGCATGAAATGTCCTCAAGAGTGCTTTAAACATGCAACATCTGCAGATGGCCCAATATGCAACACGTCGTGAACTAAACCACAGTTTCCTAAGAAATCTTTAGCCTTTTACCTAAATACACATCCTGCCATGTGTCCATCTGGAGCTCAGCAGACATGACGCAAAACAAAACTTTCCTCTGGCCCAGTGGCTAAAGACCTTCTGTGAACTGTTGATTGGCTTTGAGGTGACTCTACATGGGTCAAGGAATTAATCTCAGCAGTCATTTTTTTTACTTTTATACTGTCTGACTCAACAGCAAAACAAATGTTTGGAAATTGGGGATTGCAGAACAAGGTGTTAATAGGGTTAGGTCAAAGAACATCCCAAGACGAGATTACATTTTAATACTTTGCCTTGTGAGACAACCTTTTCTGACGGGAAACTAGAACCATCAAATCCATCTACACTCTCTTTAAATCGACCAGACTCTAATGACAAAAACACCAATTTTGGTCATTTTATATACAGTCATTTTATATACAGTCGTGGAAAAAAATATTAGACCATTCATTTCTTCAATTTCTTGTTCATTTTAATGCGTGGAAGAAACTAGAGGTACATTTCTTAGGACAAATATAAAGATAACAACAAAAATAGCTCCTAGGAGTTTAATTTAAGAGCAGATATTTAGACATCTTCCATGGTTTTCTTGATAATGACTGTGGTTATTATCAAGAAACCCCCCTACTCTATTTGGGTCCCCCATCATAGTCTGAGAAAATCCTGACAGACAACAAATTGCCCAGCAGTATGTTCAGGGTAATGAAAGGAGGAGAGATGTTTTTGGGTCCTTCATTGAGTCAGTAAATTTGTTTGGCTACACTGGGAATTTCATGAATTTTACAAACTTATTTTATGTAAATATGTTGGTTGTTGTTTACACTACAGTTCATTTAAAAATGCTTAAATAAAACATATTTTGGTTAAGGCATGGAGTGGAAAAATAACTAATTGAGTTGAAAACATTTGGTGAGCTTCGTCCCCTCCACTTAAAAAAATCCCATCTGGGCCCCTTGGTAAAATTGCTGGTTTTGTCAATGGAGTCTAAGGTTGGGCGATATGGCCCTAAAAGAATATCACGATATTGCAGGCTATTTTTGCGATAATGATATCCTTGACGATATTAGGAAATACTTAAAAAGATATAGAAAATATGATTTTTTTTTAGTCTGTATAAATAATCAAAAATCTAAAATGTAGTTTGAAGTGCAAATCTCAACAGTTGCCAAACACAAAATTTTACTCTTGACTCTTGAGAATGAGCAAATAATAAAAATAACCATTTAGGGGTTCCGGGGGCATATTTTAATGACATTTTGTAAAGGAGAATAAAGGTTCTTGTATGTTTTATTTAAGGCATCTTATGTTGACAGTCTTCTCTTAACACACTGTGCTCTTATTTTGAAAGCTGCATGTGTTTAGCGACAGGGAGTAAGTAGCTTTTTGTGATTAAAACAACTTTAACCACTATATCAAGTAAGAACGTTGCCAATATCATGATATGCATTTTTTTAACCATAAAAAAATATACCGATATTATTGTGAACGATACGATATGGCACACCCCTAATGGAGTCTGGTTGCTTTGCATAGATACCAACTTCAGTTCCTCCCTGCGAAACTTAAAACACAGCTGTCGGTAAAGCAGGCAGGTAAAGCAGTGAAAATAGCCTAAATATAGTGTACACTTAAACTGACAGTGCTGCCCCTGTCCTCTGCTGTACATTTCTCTGCTTCTATTTCAGTCCTCCTGCCTGCTTCTCAAACTGAGGGTGTGCTGACCACCATCTACCTAAAGCAACACACTGACTATGAATCTCACCACTCCACTTCAAAGACTCTAAACTCTCCCCATCAGTGTAGAAAATACAGCTACACACAACCACTAACCACAAACTTTACCTTATAAATGAGAAATGCATTCTACAATTCAAGGCCTTTACATAAGTCAGAGCAAGGGCACCAACAAACATTTTGTGTTTGTGTGTAGAAAACTAATAGCACGCTGGATGAGCTCACATGCTGATATTAAGCAGAGCAGAGGAGCAGATTGATTCTGGTGTCCTCATTCACAGTCAGCACCATCACAGCCTGAGGGTGCTGCCCTGACCCATCTCATCAACAGTCTGCAGCACTTTACACTTTAAATCTCCAGTATCACCTCTACTTTTGATTTGGACCAGAGTCTGACTTTGCCATCTAACTCAAATTACTTAAGATGAATAAATCAGTGAGGGGGGTCATTTATTTTTTTCCTTTCCTTTTTTGTTTTCTTTAGTTGTTTTCTTTTAATTTGGTGTTAGAAATAAGAAGGGGACCATCATGTGTTAGGTCAAAAGTAGTGGTGGAAAGTACATTTACTCAAGTAGTGTACTTAAGTATCATTTTGAGGTACTTGAACTTTACTTGAGTGACTGCAAAAAAGGTGTGTCTAAAAACAAGATAAAACACTAAATCTGAGGGAAATTATCTTGCTGCATGGACAGATAATTTCACTTGACAAGATTTCTTAAATTAAGATGATTAAATCTAGAAATAAGCTTAAAAGAAGAAATTAACTCTTAAAGATAAATTAAAGCTGCCAGCAGCGATGAACTGGCCCGAGCAGAGTGCACTGTAAATTATTTGTTTCTTACCAAGATAAAAAAAACTTTAGTTTTACAAGTGTTAGATAATGTATCTTGTTTTAAGAGTTAATTTCTTATTTTGAGCATTCAACATGCTTATCAGAGCCTCAGATTTAGTGTTTTATCTTGTTTTTAGACACACCTTTTTTGCAGTCTATTTCCATTTTATGTGACTTTATACTTCTACTCCACTACATTTAGCTGACAGCTTTAGATTCATGTCAATATATATGAAGTAGTTTAAATGGACATCAGTAAAATGCTGCTTACATAAATGAAGCAATAATAGCAATCCAACAATACATTTGGAATATATAAATACTGAGTGGGGACATTCTGCATATAAATACTTTTACTTTTGATACTTGAAGTACAAGTGCATCTCATTCATTCATTATCCTTGACCGTAATTCAATTCAAAAAGTGGAAATAACACATACATAGGCCCATTACATACAGAATGAAACATTTCATGTCCTAATTCATTTCATTTATTCTAATTATAATGATTATGGCTTACATTTAATGAAGACCTAAAATTCAGTATTGAAATTCAGTATAAATTTGAATATTACAAAAGACCAATTTTTAAAAAGTATGTTTAATATGGAAATGGCCTCTGAAAAGGATGTCCATCTTTATGACTCAATACTTGGTTGGAGCTGTTTGACTTGAACTACTGGAAATTACTGCACTTATGACTAATATATTGAGATGCACCTGTAAATTTTGATGCTGATACTTTTGTACTTTTACTTAATCAAGTGTTGAATGTAGGACTTTTTCTTGTCGTGGAGTCTTTTCACAGTGTGGTATTAGTACTTTTACTGAAGTAAGAGATCTGAATACTCATTCCACCACTGGTCAAAAGTAAAGATTTTGTTAAAAATACAGAAAGAGGATATTATGGCTGTTATTGTCTTTAATATATCCTACACAATATACAGCAGTGTTTCCTATTAGGATTTGGGTGACCCACCTACACAGACTTGCTTTATGTTTTCCTACAGGTAATATTTTTAAAAACAAACCTTTCTTTTAGTGGAATAACTGATCAATTTATAATCACAGTTTTTCTTATTAATTCATTGAAAAGTAAATCCCCACTGCTTCCAGAGTGAATATTAGCAGTTTTTAATCATCATGTATGATGATTAACTGAATATCTGGGAGTTTTTTGTGGATCAAAGCAAACATTTGACCTCGGGGCTGTTAGATAATGAGAGAGTTTTCACTATTTTCTAATATTTTATGGAACGTTTAATTGATTTGCTGAGAAAATAATTGGGAGATTAATCAATAATGAAAATAGTCGGCCAGAAAAGGTGTGCTCATGAGTAATTAACTGGATAGGAAAAAGGATCGGGATAGGTGTTTGCAAGCACTGAAATTAAAGTGAATGCAGCAAGAAGCTCAGTATGATACATTTTCTTAAAGCTGCAAAAATCAATATTGACATTTTAACAACGGGTCAAATGACTGTATAATGTGTAGAGGCTTGTTCCTGGTGAAAGACCTGCAGAAAATTATCGCTCTGCACTCTGACTCCAGAGAGCGTTTTAGCATTTTAGTTTTGTGCTCGTTGTTTTGGCTTTACAGCAGACAACTTTACTGATTTGATTAACTGCTCTCTCAAGCCCTTTTCTGCAGGCTGCTGTATTTTCCAGCTCTGATGAACCCACTGCACACCTGCTCCTGTTCTGCACCAAACAGCAGGGCAGCATGACTGAATATCTGACTTACGGGACAGAAATTGGACAGATACACACACAACTCCAAATAGACGATAATATTGCTCCATGTCAACTTCACGAGGCCATTATTAAATCCTAAGGTGACCGTCCACTGTGGTACGAGCTTCCTGCAGAGATAAGGCTTGCACAAATCGTGACTCCTTTTAAATCATTTCTTAAGACCCATCTGCATTAATGTGATTTCATAATTTTTTTATTGCCTGAACTGCTATTTTAACTGCTATTTTTTTTTTTTTGAGAACAACTTTTTTTATTGCTTTTAAAGACAGAACAGCAGTCCGATAAAAGTAAAAGGTACATTGCAATCCAATTAAAAATAATAATAATAATAAAATAATAATAATTATAATTATAATTATAAAATAATACTAATACTAATAATAATACTACTACTACTAATAATAATAATAATAATAAAATAAATAGATTCTTTTTTATTAAAATAGAAAAAAATTTAAATTAAAAAATTAAAAATTAAAAAAATTAAAAAATTAAAAAAATTAAAAATTAAAAAATTAAAAAATTAAAAAATTAAAAAATTAAAAAATTAAAAAATTAAAAAATTAAAAAATTAAAAATTAAAAAAATTAAAAATTAAAAATTAAGAAAAAAGGGACCAGGCGGCGACCCCCCAACTTGGATCTCTATAAAACTCTTACAGGACATGAGAGACCATGTTCAAGAAATGCAAATTAAAAAAATGATAACAGCAATCCCTTGATCTTATCTGCCATTGTTTGCCATGCTAGAATAGTATCAACTCCAGCACCGTGCATTCTTGCCACTAAAAGCTCCATATTTATTATGTCAATGTACTGTATGTGTTAATCAAATGGGGCTTGGTAAGTGTATGTGGAGGTTTCCAGCGTAAAGCCAGCATCTTTTTGGCAGCAGTGTTTTAACTGCTATTATTATCTTAGTTTGTAGTTAATTATTTATTTTATTGACATGTTTTTATTGTTTTTCATTAGTCTTCTTTTTACGACTTTGTTTCTTTTGCTTTCTTTTTTTTATTTTGTCTTGCTTTTATTTTGGCCATCTCTATAATAAGAATGTATTCAATTTGTATACCGCTTATCTAGACAGTCAAAGACGCTTAATAACTAAAAAATAAAGTTATTATAATATATCAGATGAGTGTTTAACAGTCATTTCTGCTCCTAACTGTGCCAATAAAAACTGATTAGTGCAGCTTTAACAAATCTGATTTACATTCTTAATAAGTGATGCAATTTACATGAACACAAACTGAATAAGTTACAAATAAATGGGACGAAATACTATACATGAAAGAATAATTTATGTACTGCAACAATGTAAAACAGTCTTTGTGACTTCTTTTAAATAATTTCTTAAGACCCATCTGCTTTTATGTGATGTCATCTTTTTTGTTGTTTTTTTGATTGCCTTAAATTATTATATTATTTTAGTTTGTATTTATTCATTTATTTATTCATTTATATATTGATTCATTTAATTATTTAATTTATTGATATTATTTTACCTTTTTTCATTATTCTTCTCTCTCTACTTTTTAATATAACACTAATTTTGTCTTGCTTTTATTTGGCCGTACTGTCTGGCTCTCTATTATAACAATGCATTCAATTTGTATACTCAAAGACGCTTAATAACTAATAAATAAAGTTATTATAATATATCAGATGTGTGTTTTACAGCCAACTCTGCTGCATTGATGATGAAATTATGAACACAAACAAATAAATGGGAAGAAATACTATACATGAAAGAATAATTTATGTAATGCAACAATGTAACTGTGACCGCCCAGTGTTTTCCATTGAATTGTGTCTCCACAGGTGTTAGTAATCCCCCTCTGCTTTAAGGCCAACTTCCACCCAGCAGACCCATGAGAGGCTTTTAACTTGCAGCAGGACTAGAGGCCTGACAAAGTATTTATTTATAAATCAGTGGAGGGAGGGGGAGGATCACTAACAGCCGTCCCTTTGCCTCTGCCAGATTTGTTATGTCACAGGATCTAGTCGGATCAGCATCCACCTCGTCTAGCCAGGGCCAGAGTGAGTGGGAAATCCCACACTGATTGGAGTGGTGTTGCTGTCGAATGACTACTGTAACTACAGAGCAACGTGACATTGTCTGAGTAACTGTCTGAGGGGATGAATCCATCTTTCCTCTGGTATTTTTGTCTCTTTTTTTCAAGGCTTCTGCAGGTGAAATATTCATCTCCATTGTTTGGAATTTGAATACATTCATTAAAACAATGAGTTAGAAGACAGACAGAGAAAGAGACAACATTGCATCACTTCAAAAGCATCATATTAGCTTATAAGAAATTGGGCCCCCTGGGCACAGACATGTCATAGGCCGCCCACGCTGGCGACACCCAAAACTCAGAAACTCTCAAAAATTCAACTTTTAGTCTTTTTATTGTTTTATGTATGTATTTGTAGTAGTTTTGCATCTTTTTGTGCATGTTTTAATCTATTTTGTTGTCATGTTGTGTCTCATACAAGTAATTTTGACTCTCTGTGGTCTTTTTGTGTCAGCTTGTAGTCATTTGTGCCTATTTTAATCATTTTTTGGGGTTTCTTTTTGCATCTCTTAGTGGTATTGCATCTCTTTGATAATTTTTCATCTATTTTTTAGACATTTTGTAGTAATATTCGGGTCTCTTCATGGCCATTTTGAGTCTATTATGAGCGTTTTATCTTTCATTGTGGTTGTTTTATGACTCATGGGGGTCATTTTTTGTATGTTTTGGGTTTTTTGTGTCTATTTTCAGTCAATTGGCTTGTTTTCGTGCTTTTTTTAGCATCTTTTCAGTCATTTTGTGTATCTTTGTAGTGGGTTTGTGTATTTTTGTGGTCATTTGGCTCCTCTTTGTGCTTCTAAACTGTACCTGGGTATACAGGTTTTTTGTCATGTTGTGTCTCATACAAGTAATTTTGACTCTCTGTGGTCTTTTTGTGTCAGCTTGTAGTCATTTTGTGCCTACTTAGGTCATTTTTTGGGGTTTCTTTTTGCATCTCTCAGCGGCATTGCATCTCTTTATGGTCATTTTGAGTCTATAATGAGTATTTTAGCTTTCATAGTGGTTGTTTTAAGACCTATGGTGGTACGTGGTGTATGTTTTGGGTTTTTTTGTGTCTATTTTCAGTCAGTAGACAAAAAAAAAGACACAAAATGACTAAAAACAGACACAAAATGACGAAAAAAGGCCACAAAATGACCAAAAAAGACACAAAATCACTAAAAAGTGGCCTGTTTTGTGCTTTATTAGCATCTTTGCAGTCATTTTGTGTATCTTTGTAGTGGTTTTGTATATTTTTGTGGTCATTTGGCTCCTCTTTGTGCTTCTAAACTGTACCTGGGTGTAGGTGCAGAGTTTCGTTGTTGCAGAAGTCAGTGAAGCAGCAGTTCCTCTTGGAGACATTTCTGGAGCTGTAGCAGAAGACCTGGCCCTTCATCTCAGAGGGCGACAGGCAGGACTTGACCGTCTCCTCCTTCCCGTCAATCAGCATCACAGAGTTCCAGCACGCGCCGTCTGCAGTCGTCTCACAGGTGTGGTTGGTGCAAAGCTGGCACACACACCTCAAACCTGAAACAAATTACACCACTCAAGATGGTTAGTGACTAATTCTTCCCAGACTCTTCCCAGTAGACACGTGTTAATTCACTGATTTGTAAAACAGCTTCATCCACAGACGCGCCATGGCTAGTGGTCTTTAACCCTTTAGAGTCTGGATGCTCCTGTTACGTAAGCAGGTACATGCTCTTAAATGGCTGGAGGTGGAGGAACCAACGTAATGCCTCTTAGTTTAACACCCAGATAATCTTGTGCTCCTCTTGGAGCTGCTGTCAGGCTTTGTTTGATAAGACTGTGAGTGATTGATAAGCAAGCTTGCACTGCTTGCTCACTGGAAGAATCTGGAAATAAACCGTAAGAATACTACACGTTATTCAATTATACGTTATCCAATGTGTCAGTTCGTTTGACTTCCCTATTCTGTTTCCTTATTCTGTACACAGGAGCACTGAAGAACTGCTATTTTGTTCCACTTCATACTGAGAGAAAGGCAATACCTTCTACCTTGACCCAAGCAAACATACTCCTAAAGAAATAAACAGTGCATTCAGGTGTAAAAAACACTGAGAGTAACGATGGAACGGGTCGATACACTTTTGTCTTTTCCTTTAATGACAGTGTGAAAAAAAGAGAATATACACTCTTATATTTTTAAAAGGATTTTTAAAGCTCCTCCAGCAGTGAGAAAGGCATCTTAGAAAATCAACCTGCAACAAAGCAGATCAGGAGTTCAGTTCAAGGAGAAGCCTGACTGGAATATGACAAAAATGTTCTTAACAGCAAACCAGGGAGTTGCTTGGCAACAAACTTTCTCAAGGACAACGATTAGTAAAGTTTGAATGTACTGTTACTCTGTAACTAATGAATGACAAGGTTCATGTTTTTAAAGCTTTTTTTATTTTTTTTTATTTTAACCCCTCCTATGTATCTGGGAAAATGTGACTGCTCTCAATGTTTAACGTCTCAGAAATGCAGATAACTATTCCTGCTTCGTGTTTAATGACTTTCCCTATTTTAACACTGATACTGTACTATGATTAACATTATGATGTGTTTTCAGCATCCTACATTTTTACTCAACACGTCCGTTTTTTTGGTCATTTTGGTTGTTTGTTAATGACTCCCAAAATAACATATATGACCAACGACACATTGTTCAGTGCCTGAAGTGGGCCAATACTCTCCAGTACTGACTCAACATGAGGACCCTTACTCCTAATTGAGTGTGCTTGAAAAAGCACACTAAATACTATTCACCTGGCTTATTGCTAATTTTATTATTCTTCCGTTTTTCTTCCATGTTTTTTCCAGTCGACTACTCCTTCCAGAGTTTTGGTCGCACATACACTAAAAAGGTATCAAATCAACCGACTCGGCCATGACAAGTGTGCTATGACTTTTCTAAGGGTTTCGGCAAACGGTTTTCAAGTTATTCTGCAAGAACACAACAAAAAATCCCCCCAATGTTACCCTATGGAGAGGCTAGAGTGAATGACATCATTGCTAGAGTGCAGAGGGAGAGAAAAATTTGTGAAAAAATATATTTGGAAACTGTGCTCGAGGCCGTAGATACCAAGCAAACAGAAATAATTTATACATAGAAAATTGAAAAATTGGTCTTCTCGCATACATTTGTCTGCTGAAGCTGTCAGAGTTATAGTTTGGGCGTAATCTAATGTATGGGTAGAGTCACGGGCCAGAGTCAAGCACACTCAAAATTTCTTAAGAAATTTTGTAGTTGTTATTAACAGTCTTATTAATAGTCTAATATTTATACCAACGTAGGCTATACATAAGGATTTACTGGGAGAAACCAAACAATTTTTTTGTAAAATCAGACATTCAGTACACCCTCAGCCTGCATTAAATGACCCTTTGCCTCATAACCACATTTTCCCACCACTGCAGCAGTTGGATAAGGTTCCTTACACTTGTTTCATGCTTCTTGTGGTCAGCATGGTCAGTCGGTGCGGTGTGGACAATATTGCACAATCACTGCCGGGGTGCAAAGGGTCAGAGTGCACAACCACGCACCTCCAAGATTTTCACAAGGTCACACAGAAAGCCTTTGCAATTACTGGCTTACTCCAGGACCTGGAAGTGTGTATATGTCGGATTTAAACTTGTCTACAACAACAGAGAATCACTACAGAGGAGAAGAGGCTGGTGGAGGTGATCATGGGGGATGTGCACACCATCTGCACCTTGACCACCAGAAACATGAAAGAAGCATTAGATCAAATTGTAAAAAAGTTGATTGCCCCACAAGACATATGTGATAAGACACATGCAATGATCATGTCATGCAAATTAGGGTGCAGGCACCTTTTTTTCTCCAATTCAGGCACTGATATGGTCATCGTTGAAACAAAATTACTTGGTTAGGTTTAGGAAAAGATCACGGTTTGGGTTAACATATGTATGTTGTATGTTTGTTACATACCTTAACTAACATTAAACACGTAACTTACGTTTAATATGTTACATAAGCTAACTTAAATATGTATGTTAAACTAAGTAATTGTTGATTTTAGTTTTCATAATGTATACCAACAGTTGTCTCCTTGGTGCTGTGTTTGATTAATTCATTCGATCATCTCCACCACGTCTCTATGTGGACTTTGTCACTCTTTATACTGTGTCACCTAACTTCCTCTTTTGCTCCCTTCATGATTACGACATGTCGCTGCTTAACTATAAACATAAATATGTCGTTCTGAGCTACTTGCACATACGATCATCACAGCCATTTTTGTGGGGTAGAACGGTCTGTTTAATACACGTCAGTGCTCTTTGCAGTAAATTTGATCCTAAGCTGTTTAGTTGTATAAAGCTGAAGAAATATAAACATTTTACACATGTTTTATATTATTTGGTTGTTTTGGCTGGTGTTGAAGTCACGATCACATGCAATTTAATAATCTTTACGGTCCTAATTATTACCTTTATTAGTGAGGGAACCCCTGATATTTCCCAAACTGGGGAGGTTAAATATGGTTTCTGCTTCACACAACATAGGAGAGGGACATAGGAAAAGCATGCACAGCAGGTTTCTAAATCATTTCCCCTCTTGCTCTGTGTGCGTTGTCTTTATGCTCTCTGTCAGTTAAAGAATGACATCTAAACAAATGTTTTCTGCCAAGAATTAGGTTGTGTTGCAGCTCTTTGACAGTGAAAGTAATTTGGGGAATCCTGAGGAGCAGTGGCGGAGATGTAGGGCTGGGTGATATATATATAAAAAAAAGATATCACGGGACTTTACAGGAAACTTTTTGTTTGTTTCAACTCAATTATCCAAAATGTGTTCCTTCCTATTATTTCAAGAATCAAGAGGTTTTGGTTAACTCTGCAGTTTCTCTAAATCCTGGAGGAGATATAAAAGTACAACCAAATATGTAACACCATGAGTCAGTTTGGAAAAAAATCCTTCCCCGGGATGCAACAAAAGTAAAAATACAACCTTCTAAGTAATTATTTAAATGTCGTTCCAAATTGGCAAATTTTTCTGCCACTGACATCTCCAGCAGGAATTCATTGTTATGAAAAGTACCACTTGTGCTTCATATTTCCAATGGATCTATTATAAAAGACTTGTTGAAAACATGTCCTTGAGTTTAATTTGTTTTTATTCACCTGCATTATGCAGCTTGTTACCTGAAATGAGGGCATCTTAGAGAAAAACACTCATTCAATTATATCTAAGCAAGTAAAGTGTGCAGTAAGTGGGCTTCACTTTGCGATATAGAAAAATATATCGATAGATTTTTAAATGTGATATGGAATAAGACCATATCACATATATTGATATTGTTCAATTTTTTTTCTTTCTTTTGTATAAAAAACGCTGCCCTTACTAGGGTTTGTCTTATTTAGTTCTTTTGTAATGTTTGTTATTCTTTTCTCATATAAATATATTTCTTTCAGAAAAAGAATGGCCTATTTTATTTCATAGGCTATTTTTATTTAAGATATTTTTTTTATTTAAATGTGCACTTTATGGAGCTTTGATTTTTTTTTTTAAAGGTACTTCTGTTGTTATACAGTATTTATGTTCACTTAAATGGTTTCAATAAAACTACTTGTGACATGTCATATTTGGCTTTGACTTTGACTGAACATTTGCTTTAACTTTGCGATAAAAATATTGGCATATATATCGTATATTGATATTCAGCCTAAATATATCGGGATATGACTTTTGGTCTATATCGCCCAGCCCTAATCAGCTGCATGTGGTGGGGCACCAGCACACTGAATAGGGCCGCTGCTATGGCACTGCACCATGTTTTCTACACTGGAAGGGCACTTTATCATCTTATCTACCATAGGGGCATTTAATTAAGTCCCTCTGCTGCCTTCTTTTTTAACTAAGTGCCCCCCTCCCTGAGTCCACCTGTGCCGAGGAGGATCCTGATTATGAGGCATCCTCCTCTGATGAGAATGAGACCCTTGCGGTGGACCCTCCTGCTGCCTGTGGCTGAGTTGGTAGAGCGGGTGTCCCACTGATCGGATGGTTGGTATTCGATCCTTGACCGTCACAGCCTACATGTCAAAGTATCCTTGAGCAAGATACTGAACCCCATATTACTCCCGATGCTGCGTTCATCGGTGTGAGAATGAATTCCCAATGGTGGCAGGTGGCACCGTTTAGGGTAGCCTCTGCCACCAGTATGAATGTGTGTGTGAATGGGTGAATGAGTGCAGTCTGTAGTGTAAAGCGCTTTGAGTGGCAAAGCGACTAGAAAAGCGCTATATAAGTGCAGGTCCATTTACCATTTGCCTCTCAACCACCAGCAGACACATCACCTTCCAAATATGAAACGTTAGTATGTTCCCTCTCCCCACTGGAACCACAGGCTAAACTTAGTGCTGCTAATGTGATGAAAACAGTGCCAGGTCCCACCAGATACGTTGTCCAAGACATAAAATCAGCATTTGAGCTCTTAATAACGCCATCAGTCAAACAGGATATACTTGAGATGACAAACTTGGAGGGAAGTTGCATGTAATGGGACAGTTGGAGGGACTCCGAGACACATCTGAAAGCTTATATTACGATGCTGGCCACTCATTACTTACATCACTCATGTCCTTATGCTACAAGATATAAGAACATATGTCTATTTTCAGTGGTGGAATGTCACTAAGTAGATGTCAGATGTCTTTCAGTCATCAGACATGATGTCATCATGTCTGATGATCCAGTACTGTTCTTAAGTACAATTTTGAGGTACTTGTACTTTACTTAAGTATTTCCATTTAATGTAACTTTTTACTTCTACTCCACTACATTTTAAGGCATATGTTTCACTTTTTACTCCACTACATTTAGCTGACAGCTTTAGTTACTTTTCAGGTCAAGATTTAAAATAAAAAACATTATAAATTAAAAGTTATTATATATTTTCTTCAATTAAAACTCACAAAAGTTTACAGTTTATTATTAAGTAGTTAGAAAGAGCCCTGTCTATACAAAATTAAAACACTGCTTACATAAATGCATCAATACAAATAATACAATAATATATTTAGAATATATAAAACAAACTGAGTGGGTTCATTCTGCATGACGAGTACTTTTATTTTTGATACTTTAACTACATTTTGATGCTGATACTTTTGTACTTTTAATTCAATAAGTTTTGAATGCAGGACTTTTACTTGTAGTGGAGTAATTTCACAGTGTACTTTTACTTAAGTAAATGATCTGAATACTTCTTCCACCACTGTATATTTTAACATAATGAATAAGTTGCAACAAACACTACAAACTGCACGAAGACAACCAGAAACCAGTGGAAGAGAATGAATCTCAAGTCTGACAGCACAGCTCAGCTATGGAGAAAAATGTTGATGGAATTGCTTTGAGTTTTGAGCTGCAATAGATGTAGTCCTTTTTTTTTTTTTTTTTAATCATTGCTTTCTCTCCTTGAAGGTGTAAAAAACGTGTTTTCTGCATTGTGGACACAGTTTTGTAGATGGAGCAGTTATAACAGGAAAGATTTGGTCACAAACAGTTGAATCCAATCACTGACTTCACGGGAAACTTCTTGTTGGTTTCAACTCAAATATTCTGCACACTCCCTGGAAAATATACATATGTGTTTGTTCCTATTATTCCACAAGAACCAACAGGTTTGGTTAACTCTGCAGATTCTCTGAATCCTGGAGGAGATGTAAAAGTACAACCAAATATGTGAGTCAGTTTGGAAAAAAATCCTTCCCTGAGATACAACATAAAGTAGACATACAACCTTCTATGTCATTATTAAGATGCTGTTCCAGTTTATAAAAGTATATTGCTGAGGGGATCGTACTCCAGCAAGAATACATTGTCATGAAAAGTACCACTTGTGCTTCATATGTCAAATGGATCTATTATAAAAGACTCAATGAAAACATGTCGAAGTACTTCAAATGTCCTTGAGTCTGATTTTTTTTTATTTACCTGCATTATGAGGACATCTTAGAGAAAAAACACTCATTCAATTATATCTAACCAAGTGAAGTGTGCAGTAATTGGGTTTCTATCATTTACTGTGCATTAAAAACAAGAGATGCATGTTGACAAAGCCGTCCAGACTTTTATCCCTTAAACAATTAAGCCAACACATCCCATTGGACAGCTACTATAATAGCTCCCAGACACGTTGCTGTCAAACAGGCACGTGTTCCACTTGTTTTCAAGTTAGTGTTAATGTCCGATTCTAAGTCTGAACCATCGGTAGTCACAAACAAAGGAAAATGGGTCAGCACACTGCAAACATTGCTGTCTTAAACTTGATCTGCTTTATCAGCTTTCAGTCACACATCCATTTATCAAAACACACACCAGGACAAACACAGACAGCAGTAGGTAAAAGTCAGCGGCAGTTTTTTTTTTACTAGCAATGTAAAGGAGGTGTTTGTGTTTCCAGCTGCCACTGAAAATATTATTCAAAATGATGATATGATATCAAATGCAGCATAACACTTTCATTTCACCAAATCATTATTTACCTTATTGAGTAATTGTGGGGTCTATAAATTGTGAGAAAATGATGGAACGTGCAAAATATACCCTCCAAAACGACATCTTCAAAGTAGCTTTGTCCAACTAGTGGTTCAAAACTAATAGATATTCAGTTCACTATCATGTATGATAAGAAATGGCTGCAAATCATTGATATTTTCTACCTTACTTCAACTCTAGTGTGAATACAGTCAAACAAATTGAAATAGTTCTATTGTAAACAAACAACAAAGATGTATTCTCCAAAAAAAGACAATTAAGATTTTATAAATATGTGTAAATGAAACAAAGCTATCCTTCTGTATGAAAATATCAAATGTGATGTTTTTCCCACAACACTAACAACATGATCTGACCATAATACAACATGAGTGCTGAGTGGGAATGAAACTGACTGTTTACTATTTTACTATTTCAACTTTCTGTTGTTTTTAATTCTAAGAAAGCTATTTTGGACAACAAATTAAAAGACATGGTCTATTAACACCTACTTGTGACATACCATGGAAAAACAGGTACCTTATAGGGGTTTTATATTTTCTTAAAAATATATATCCAGAGCTTTAATAACAAGAGAAATAAGCCTAATAACATCAATAATACAGTTGTTTTTACTATTCAAACATAAAAAAGTGAGTTTATTGGTAGGCTGTGAAAAAACGTGTTTTTTAAAGTTAGACAAACTTAATTCAAGGTGTTTGGTTTGGTGCTAAGTAACCCACAGCAGCTTTTTGAGAACATACTGCCTATATGGATGGTTTTAAAAGTCAAATGAATTGTCCTGGTTAGCCAACAGTTTATACAGTAGGCAGTATAATAAAGCACACAAAACCTTAAAATAGTGTAATTTGCTAAATGAACGCATTGGATTAACGTCATGCAAAGTGAGTGAGAGAGGATCTGTCAGCCTGTGTACCTGCAGTCAGCTGGGCGACGGACAGAAAGATCAACGCCGCTTGAAAGCTCTGCTTCCCGGGACGACTCATGGCAAGAGCCGCATCTGCTCCGTCCCCCACTCTCCGTTCACACAGCTACTCTACGGAAAAACACATTATTCATTGCGGTAAAGTCCGTCGGCCATGCATGCAGGCTCGCACAGTAAATGCGTGGAGGAAAACTGTATAACGCAGTAAGAGGTTTGCTCCGCCTCTGTTGACTGGGATTTAAGAGGATTAGCGCTGCAGACCTCTGATAAAGACATGTGAATGAGAGCCAGAGAGAAAGTGTGCTGCACATCCATTTAACTGCTGCAGGTCCACTGAGTGAAACACCACCTCCTGTCTGCGGACCGAAGGCGGACATTTGTTGAGTTCATGTAGGTGTCAGCTATTAAATGCTTACCAAAGAAAACGAGGTCATATTGTTCAGATTATGCCCATTATGTTATGAGAAGACTCTACAGGTAAATAGGGCAAATATTTTTGAACTCATTTATATCCCTTTCAGTTCATTACTTGCATTAAATATTATTTTTCTCAAATTATATGTTTAAATATGAAAATTAGGCTTTATTTCATTAAATATCGTCACCCTGTTAAAATAATCGCCTAACTTATTTTTTCAAGTTTTGCAGGAAACACAAAAAACTTCACCAAAAGTGTAACATATGACATTATTTATCATTACACTCAAAAAGGATGTAACAAAGGATGGCTATTGGCATAGTAATAACACTGTGTGTAAATTATGTAACTTAAGAGAAATAAATGACTTAGGCAATTTTTTGAACATGCCTTTGTGACTTAAGCAAGATATGGTAACACTTTATTTTGAAGGTGTCTACATAAGAGTGACACAAGCCTGTCAGAAACATGACATGACAAGTATCATGAGCATTAATGTTACTTCAAAGTGTCATTAATGTTCATGACACATCCCATGTCATGTTTATGACACGCTCATGTCACTCTTATGAAGACACCTTCAAAATAAAGTGTTACCATATCTTACCATAACTTATCATATATTGCTTAAGTCACAAAGACATGTTCAAAAAATTGCCTAAGTCATATTTTATTTGGACTTAGGCATAATAAATCCACTTAAGTCACACACTTGACATAGGCCATTATCTTAAAGGGGTAAAATCACATGATCTGATCAACTGAGGATGAAGGTGATTTTACCATAGGTGGCCATGAGGAGATGATTTAGGCAAAAAAAAAACAATTTTGACAAAAAATGACTTAGGCGATTATTTTAACAGTGTGACGATATGTGCTAACAGAGCAGATTGGATAAAACCACATCAAAATGTTTTGTTACATTTTGTTGATATATTTGAGTCCAATGTTTTTACTGAGGACTTTTATACTCCATATATCAGAAAATACTGTCGACAGCCATAAAAAAGTAGGAGTAAAATGTTCTATAAATCAGGCTGTATAGGTGATCTATAAAAAAACCTTCAGAATATATATAAGAATAAAGTGCTACTGAAGTGGAGTAAGTGCTACTGAAGTGGATATTTCTGGCTCAGAGTATGATTTTAGAAAACAACCTTTTAAAGAAGCATTGTAAATGTGTATTCATTTTACAAGAGACCAGTTAAAAAAATAAAACTAATAAATATTACCATGATACCTCCCCAGTTGATGACTTACATTTAGAAATGATTAGTTCCTTGACAATATTTTATTTTATTTTATGTGTTAATATGCACATTTGGCATTATCTAATGCTAACTTTGAGTGGATTTAGAATGATTTTCCTGATGGTAATAGACAACTGCATTAAAATAAACACCTTAATGTGTATTTTTGGATGTTTTCTTTCCACTAGACTCAAAGAAGATGTTCCACGTTATGCAAGCAAAATCATTGAAGTTTAAGAATATTAGTTATTATTTTGATGGCTCTTCTCCAACTTCATGTCCTCCATACTAATAGGCCATCAAAAACATGGTGTGCTGTACACTGACATGCAGGTTTCCAAGGGGAACTTATTAACCTGTTTGTGGGCCTTGAGCCAAAGGCAGTTGCTGCATTCTGTATGAACTCCATCTATCATACCTCCAAACCAACCAGTTCTCCTGTGATGGAATACCTGCCTAGAGTTTTTTTTCAGTTTTTCAGTTTTTCAGTTAGGTCTTAAATCCTGCAAATCTCCTCTGCAAAACAAGGCCTTAAGATTAATGCAGGTGGTACTGTTCTTGAGAGGTGCAACTTCCAAAGACTGATTTTTCTGGTCCTTAAGGGACTGGCAGTTGTCTGCTCTGACTGTCTGGTGCACCAGCCTGCTTTGCACCCCTGTGGTCATTACAATTCTTCTGTCTCTCTGAGCAGCAAAACTGAAGAAATCAGCCTAGAAAGATACATCCCGTCCAACCGAGCAGAGAGTAAACATTGCCAAGTAGTGTGCTGTACATTAAGCTCAGTGCAAAGGTTACAACTACATGCAATAAGTTATTTACTGCAGGCCATGTGTGACCAAGTTGTGCTCCCACTGCTTGGGCTGCATAGCAACAACAGGTGCCAGTGTCACCAAGGAGAGGGAATGAACTGAGTTTACATGAGCCAAACAAGCACGGATTGCACTTTTCTATGTATTCAGTAGGGAATCAACATGTTCTGTACATAGTGAGACACTATTCTGGGATCTGCAAACACCATTTATACCTTTAACCTCTGCTCTTACTGTAACCCCTGTGAAAAGTTTCACAAAGTTGGCCATACAAACACACTTTTTACGGGCAATCATCCACAGATTAGTACCTCTCCCTCTCAGTTGTATCTATAAGGAAGTAAACAGCATGTATACAAACCCAGTACAGAACCTTTGGGAAATACAATGCCATATTAAAACTGTTGCAGTCAAACTTGTGTGCTGTGTGGGTGCAGGGTGGATCAAATGACACTGAATATAAAGACAGTACACCGAGAAAGTCTGACAGCTGTTGATATATGCAAGCAGGGCGTCTCAGCACTGTCAGACATCCACTGTTAGTGTTTCTATCATCTGGCCTGTTACTCCTCTGGCATATTAATCAGTCTGAGAACCATCAGGGGCCCAGTTTCTGTTTGACATCTGCCAAGATATCTGCTGTGCTCACAGTTTCACTTTACAGCTGGCAAGGGAAACTCCTGGGCTTTTGACCTTTTCCGAATGAATATAAATTAATTTGTTGCTTTATCTGTGCAGATGTCAAGTTTTTCTCCAGTAAGGAAATAGATTATTGGATAGAAATAACTGTATATTGGTGAATTAATTCAGGGTAAACTAGCATTTTGCACCGCCAATAAAACATAGGCAATCAAATTTTAGCTGGAAGGCTAATGGCTGCAACGTTGACTTTTATTTGAAAAGGTAAATGACTTGGCTGCTGCTAGACACATCGGGCATAGTTTCCGACTGGACTTATAAATAACGAGAGAATGGTTGGAAAGAGAATAGAGAGATGGTAACAATGGTACTCAAATAAAAACTACATGACTAATAATATTACAATTCCTGCATAATTTACAGATTAGTCACAACTGTACCGTCTAAAAAGAAACTAAAAAAATAAATAAATGTAAATACATGAAAACCAAGGCCAACAGCCATGCTAACAGCTCTGTTAGCCCAGAGATATACTTGCTGTTAACTATGTGCTCCTGTGCGCCTTATGGCTGCCTCGCGTGTCCTTCATCTGTTAAATTAACGCCTTCCTGGAGTGTTGCCATGTTTCTATTAGTGGTCACTTCTCTGGTGTTGCCTCTAGTGAAAACCTCTAGGAACATGTGTTGTACAAAAGCAAGTATGTGAACAATTCCGTTCACAATGCAGCTGGTTGAATACACAAATGCACGGCTAAACAGGAGCTAGTGGTTAGCACTCTTGGCACTCGTGCACTCACAGCAAGAGGGTCGCCGGTTTGATTCCGGCCTGTGGCTCTTCTGTGTGGAGTTTGCATGTTCTCCCCATGTCAGCGTGGGTTCTCACCAGGTACTCCGTCTTCCTCCCACAGTCCAAAAGCATGCACTTAAGTTTAATTGATGAATCTAAATGGCCCGTAGGCGTGAATGAGAGCGTGAATGATTGTCTGTCTTTATAGGTGTGTTTCCACTGAGTACTTTCTGAGTTCTTTTTGGAAAGTTAGCTAGTTAGTTCCCATCAGCCTCTGTTCCTATACAGGTACTTTTGTAGCGGCTTACCGACAGAGTCCGAATGTGACAACAGACCTTGTTGCCAACTTAGCGACTTTATCTCTATATTTAGCGACTATTTAGACCCCTCTAGAGACTCTTTTTCAAAAAAGCAACTAGCGACAAATCTAGCAACTTTTTCTGGTGTTATTGGAGACTTTTGGAGATGTGTTCCTACTCTTCTTAACGAGTAGTGCCGTCCCAAAGCACTCACAATCGGCCCAGTCTTCCTGCAGCAGTCTCTCCCAGCTGCAGTCAGCAGAGCAGGAGATGTTAACCCCTCAGCATCCAGTTAGCACCAGTCTGCAAATGAATCACGCATGCACGAACTTGCCGCTCAGTAGCGGCTCAGAAAGTACCTACCCGAGGCCGGTACTTTCTGAGCCGCTAACTGGGTTGCTAACTGATGAAGTTGGGCGGATCATGGGCGGATCCTCTCTCCTAAGCCGCACCCATAGCAGCTCACTAGAGGAAAAAGTACCTTATTGAAACACGCCTAATGTTAGCTGGGATCGACTCCAGCCCCCCGTTAAGCGGTTCAGGATAATGGATGGGTGGATGATTAAAAAGCAAGTATATCTCTACAGCTGATAATGAAGGGTTAAGTCATTAGCTTTGCTGGTCATAAACCATTGTATTGGTTAAATTAAAACTTTGACCTGATGATGCCGTTAGATGAAAAGCTGGGGATCTAGATTTATGAATGAATGTACCAAATTTCCTGACAATAGTTGAGATATTTCACTTAAAATGACAAATGTAAAAATCAGAGGATTTCAAAGTCAGTAGGAGTCTTCCTCTGGGGATCATGAATGTGTGCAACATTTAATCCAGGCTTTGTACAGCTTTTTAAAATGTAAGCACTTTTCATGTTACTTAAAACAAAAATTCCCAGAGTCTCAAAGCCTTCATCATCACAACTAATAATTGTTACTTTAAATACAATTTTGAAAAGTAAACATTAATTCATTTTAATCCCACAGCAATAAATGTGCATTTATTCTTTGTCTATTTTACCAGCTGTTGATCAGGATTACTTAATGCTTATTTAGTGCTCAAGCAGCTACTTTATTTTCTCATTTACTGAGAAGATGAAACACCAGATTATGCTGAAAATCGTCATTTTCATCAAGATTATATTCAAATTTAAGCATATTCCTAACCTTGAAAACATAACAGCTAAAATCAACCCTATTCATCATCCAATAGTTGTTGAGATATTTAAGTGTAGAACTGTCCTACTATCTCTGGAGCCGCCACTTTTTTGGCTCATAGTAAATAATAATAAATAAATCTACAAGATACAGCATCAAGACAAATGAGACAGATAAATCACACTTTTTTCTATTTAATTAATATAAATCACTAATTGATATAAAATGTTAAAGAAATAAAAAAGGCTGAAGTTTGACTTCATTTACTTGACAATGCACGCATTAGGACAACAATGCACGCGTTAAGACAGTATACAGGCTTTACAGGCTTACTTACAGGCCTCTGGAGAGTTCAGTATCTTGCAGATATTTTATTTGTTCTTTTAGCATTTGTCTCTGTAAAGCTGAAGAAACAAAACATAGAACAGGTACATAATTCATTGTAAAATCCATTGTGATATACAAAAGGTTTGCGACAGAGTTCCTTTAGTTGGACGATATCTCAGGAAAAGAACAGTGCCATCGATGCAGCTGTACAACTAAATGTTACATGATTGGTCACATCCCAAGATACTTGTTCTGACAGCATTGTAAACAGAGGTGCGTGACACACAAAGTAAAACATAACACTGCTCGCTGTGATCACCGTTTAACAAAGTATGCAGATTAAATTGGCAAGTTGACTCCAAATGAATCCACCGTAATGCAAATGAACAATGCAGTACAATTAAAGAGATAAAGTGAAGTTGCTAATATGTTCAGACATTTTTTTTTTTCAAACTAAAAAAATGTGTCAAACAAAATCTGCGCTTCTAAGAAAAGCGAGCCTACTCAAATGCCCAGGTAACGGTTTCTTCCATGAAGAACATTGCTAACAGTCCAGCTCCTATGTCATAATTTGAATAGATATTTTCCTATTTCCAAGACCATTGGCAGTCTCAGAAATGCCTGGTAAGCCATCTTTGGATGCCAAAATGTGTCCCGCCAAGTGTTTTAAAATAAATATAGGTTTGTGCCACTATAAGGGCACTGAACCAATCAAGTCTCTTGTCTTGTCTGATTTCATTAGGATGGTCCACCCTCTGGATGTCTTCAAAAGGCCTTTAAGTACGTGCGCCTCTTCTCCTTCTTCTTCTTCTTCTTCTTGAGACAGGCTCAAATGTCTGTTTTGATTTTGTCCAGAGAGTTGTCGATCTTTGTGAGAGTCTTTTTGATGCGTAACGCTGTTAATCTGGCCGATGGATTCTGGTACCAGCACTCCTTCATGAGTTTAGCCATGGAGGTTAAAGTCTGAAAATTAGTAAGGAGAAATAAATCAACTGCTGTGTCCTGCATTAACATTAGAATATTATTGAAACGATTTATTTCTGGATATGAAAAGCATGCAGAGGTGAATATACTTAACGGAATAATTCATGTTTTTTTGAAGTGGGGCTGTATCCGCTACTTATCCAGTTGGTGTATTACTTAAAGTAAAGTACCCATAGTAGATGCCATCCCCAGTTTGAAGAAGCAGGCAGGAGTCCAGACAAAAAAGCTAAACAATGTACTGCTGCAGACTGGAGCACACACTAAACCACATCTCAGTCTAAGAGTTTGCTCTGTTCAGGATATTTTCCTCTCTTCACCTTGCCCTCAGTCAGCCCTGTTTAAGTTTACCCTGGGGGAACTGAAGCTTTCTACAAAACTCTTCAAAGCCACTAGACCCCTTTAACAAAAACATGAATTTGACCTTGCACAACAGGAGAATTGGTGATTTACCACAGCCTCGATCTGCAGTAGGTAATATACCGAGTATGGATAAGTACCTCATACAACTCCCCTTCAAAAATAAAATCTGAACTATCCCTTCAATGACAGTTTGAACGTCACTTACAGTGTCTGAAAACCATCGGTTTGGTATGTTGGGCCTCTGCTGATCCACGCACACGACCTTCTTCATATCCTCAAAACTGGGGTCGCTGGGGACCACGTCGTGAAAGGGGGGCTTGTAGTCTTCAACAATGCCTACGAGTAGAGGAGAGCATGCAGAAACTCACTTTCAATATCACTCAATCACTTAAATGTGTAAAAAACAATTTATTGACAAATGACCGACATGTAAACACATTTTTTATATAAAAGTGAAAAAAACAAAATCATGTTGTGGTATGGCTGTTTTATCCTTAACTTGCTCTCAAGTGTAGTCGTGGGACAGAATTGAGTTATGAGGTTACTGCGTTGGGGGTAAATCAATATCTTAAGTGTTGCTGAAAGCCCAGTTCCTACTCTAAAGTGATAAACCCATTTGACAGTAAATGGAGGAAGTGGGTTTTATTTCACGTAAGATGCCTCTGGCTTCTCCACAGACCGCAGACAGTGGATGTTGACGTGTGTATCGAGGCCAAATCTTTCTATCAATAGCAGAAAAGCTTTTACTTAGTCCAGCTTGAAGCCATATTTTACGTGTTATTCCTGAAAAGAACCGCGGGTTTGCAGCAAATTCCTTTTTTTTTCTGACAAACGGAAAATAATGACACCTAGATTGTTTAAAAAACACATATAGTTATTAGTTATTTTCTGTTATTTATTTTAGATTCTTTGTCAGGGAATGTTCTGCTCTGTTAGCAACCAAAATTAAAAAAAACAATTCAATCCAATCCACTTTATTTGTATAGCACAATTTTAGCAAACACAAGGTTTCCAAAGTGCTGCACAAACAATAAATAGATAACACAACACAAAGAGATGTAGAAAACAATAGAACAGTAAAATGCAATAAGATAAAATAAATTAAAAATAGGATAAAAATAAAAACAACTAGGGTTGTCAAAAGTATCGATACTTTTTTGAGTATCAATACTTTTGACAATCCTAGTTGTTTTATAAAACGTTGTATCCAGATACGATACTCATTTTCAAAAGTATCTGAAGCTTGTTTTTCTTGTTAATAAAAATGTTTCTGTTAAATTTTGGGGTCTTTGTTTTTATCCTTGTGGTATCGAAAATGGTATCGAGTATCGAATATTTCCGAGTTTCGGTATCGAGTTGAAAATTTTAGTATCGTGACAACCCTTAAAACAACAAAAAAACAACAACAACAACAACAACAACAACAATATGCTGCTTAAAGCAATTCTGTTGGACTTAAATAAGATAACGGACTATGATGTATAAAACATGCACTGACCGTTGCTGACTGTCCTCCTGGCGATCTCCCACAAGACGAGACCCAGGGCCCAAATGTCCACCCTCTTGTAGGACTCGAAACAGTCCATCTGGATGGAGTCGTCGAGCACTTCAGGAGCCATGTAGCGCTTGGTGCCCACTTTAGGGTTGTTCCCCACGTCTAACTCGTTGGTGTCTTGAAAGTGCATGACTGCCAGACCTAGCATGAAAAGACAACACTTTAAAATTCCCCTTCATACATAAAAATTTATGAAAACATCTGCAAAATCCTGCTGTAATTTACACCGCCTAAAACTCAAGATTTTCAGAATATTTTAATGTGAACTCAGCCTTTTGGTGTCAAACTGAACAAACTTCATTCTGCACAGATAGGCTCAAACATCCAAGTGAAGAAATTATAAGACAACACATTTCTGAGTCAAGGGGGACTTGAACTTTCCCTGTCTCAGACAACTACGATAAACAAACACATCAGACTCTTTCATACTTGTTCGCTAAAAGCTTCAACACTACTTGTTTGTCCTGTTCCCACAGGAAGTACTCCAACATAAGAACAACTCGCTTGGGAGACAAACAACAGCCACGATATTTGTCAGCAGAGCATAATGCGTCAACCTGAGCAGAAAGTAGTAGGTCGAGCCGAGCCAGCCGCCAGGTTACGGCTTGTACCTGAATTAGTCTGTATTCAAGTATCTGCAAATGGAACATTGATGTAAAAGATAAAGTGGTCTGAGTTCCTCTAAATGTGTTTTTGATTAGAGGCCCGGTGGAACATTTAAGCACTGGTTGTTTTTCCTGAATTAAGAACAAATATGGCTAAGAGGGTAGATGTGTCTGGAGTGATATTGCTGCAGATGGATCCCTTCAATCCCCTTAGGAGCTTTTAGGTGGTTAAAAACATCTGACAATTACAGTGCACCAGCTTCTATCAGCTCTTTGTTGAAGTAATATTATGTGCAAACCCCAAACTCATGATTATACTTCACAACTATCTGATTAAAAGAAGTAGAGGAATATAAAAACATATATTATCGCATGTATTAATGATATGGATCTTTCAGTTTTCTCACCAAGGTCAGCAATGCAGCACTGTCCGTTCTTTTTAACCAATATATTTTTGCTCTTGAGGTCTCGGTGGGCGATGGCCGGTTTGCCCTGAGTGCCGAAGATCTCGACGTGGAGGTGCGCCAGGCCGCTGGCGATGGAGAGCGCCATGCGGAGGCAGCTGGACGCGTCGAGGGTGCTGAGCTGAAGGTAGTCGTACAAGGAGCCCATCTCATGGAAGTGAGTAATCAGCCACAACTGGGTACTGGAGTTCCTGGAGGTCATGTCTGAAGCTATGAAGCCTAAATTGAGAGAAATATTTGTCAATGGGATTAGTAAAACAAACTTTGATCAACACATGCACCCTAGTATGTAGCCAACGGGACATGTTTGATCAAGGCGGCAACCTCCGGGTCTGAGCAGGGAGGCAAACCAGGAAGTGCCTTAAGCTGCATTTTACCGAAAATTCCAGCAGGGGGCGCTAAGTTTGGCTGCAAAAACATTTCTGTCCATTCACTTCAATGTGAAATGAGAAAACTTCTCACTTGATTTATTACCTCAGAATTTTTTTTTAGGACAACACTATGGTCTCAATCACTAGTAAAAAATCTTCTTCTTCAATTTGATGTTAATTGTTCAAATAATGGCCCTATTTAGAAGAAAATAGAATATAAATAAACATATGATTTGGGGCGTGGCTACCTTTGATTGACAGGTCACTAACAAGGCGAGCCGTCATCAGGAGAGAAGCAGAACAGTGCGTATCCATGGTTATATATACCCTCTCTACTCTACTACTACTACTCAGCTCTTCAGAGAGCATCTTCTACTCCTAGCACCACACAATAATTTTACTCCTCAAAGAATTGCCACTAGCACTTATTGCTGCACTCATGGCTCTTACTGCACTACACCTCGATTGTTTGCTTTTTCTTCCTGTAAGTCGCTTTGGATAAAAGCGTCTGCCAAATGAATAAATGTAAATGTAAATATAACGTTATATAGATATAAAAAAGGACGTTAAGCGGTTCGGTCTCATAACTTTGACCCTTTCAATGTATTTTCACTTAATGACAGTTTATTTGAACGTTTTGTTCTTGTTCAGCGTTTGGTTGGACTAACAGACACTCCAAGGAGTCGCTGTTCAATTCTGAGGTCAGTAACATACATTTTGTTTTTGTTTTTTGCAAGCCAAAACTAACATCTCAGTTAATGCTATCATGAATTAGCAGCAGCTTCTCTCAGTCAGGTTGAGGTGTAGAGAGGCTGTAGTCAGTGATCAGATCCCTCTCCTCCTCCACAGTCCAGATATGGTCTGCTCCCCATATCGAAAACAAGATGGCGACGAGTTTAACGCTGAACTCGCATGTCAATTATTTTTACAGTCTATGGTTTGATCACTACAGTACAATAGTAGGTGGAATGGTCTGCATATGTAAACTTCTTTGCTAAGCTGGAATTGATTAGCATTTAGTTTTATCACAACACCAGGTGTGGTAAAGTACATACTGTACTGCTATACATGTAATAAGATACGTACCTAGGATGTTCTCATGCCTCAGCAGCACCGTGTTGTAGATCTCAGTCTCTCTGAACCAGGACTTCTCGTCTCTGGAGGAGAAGATTTTGACGGCGACACTCTCTCCCTGCCACTGACCCCTCCACACTTCACCGTAACGGCCCTTACCTGGCAGGCAGAAACATGAGAGGAATGAGCAAACAGGCACACACTGGTATTATCATTCATCAAAAGCCTCTCGTAAGGTTGCTCTTGGTGCTAGAATGACCATATTTTACCATCATATTTCCCAATTTGGTTTGTTGTTATTGTTGTTTTGTCAGTAGGATTACAGAAGAACTACTACACGAGAACTTTTTCTTCTGTTTTTAGTTTGTTTTTCCTTTTTTATCCTTTTTATAATTAGACTGTTATGCTTTTAACCTGTAGCACTTGTATGTGTGTATTATTATTATTATTATTATTATTATTATTATATTATTATTATAACTGGTGGTGTCTGTGTAGATGTGAGCTTATTTTGCTGCCCCCTACTGGCCACAAATCAATGAATGCAAAGTGAAATGTTTGTTTTTCTTGGAGAAAACCAACTACAGCAGTGGAAGGGATGTAGAAAAGTGACGATTAAACTTTTATTACAACATCAGTGATTTAACCCTCAACACTGATAACCATGGCAACACGTCTGTCCACACGAAGGACTGCTGTTATTTCGACACTTAACATACTACAATCTCTAAACTAGAATTTGTGCAATTTCTGGCTCGAGGGACTTGATTGCTGAAACATTCTTGCTCAGTTTCATATGATCTGTTAGGCAACACGAACTTGATTTACTTCTTGTGGATAACATTAAAATATGAACCAAGAGAGTCCAGTTTGAAGAGTTGGCAGACATCAAGATGCTACAGAGTCAGTTACAGAGAGAATTTAAACTCTGCTATATCACAATAGTGTCAAAGATTTGCTCCTCCTCATGTAAACAATGCTACAAAGTGCTACAGATTTAATGTACTGCTAAAGGGAGGTTTAGTTGACCCAGGGCCACTTTTTGCAAAAAAATATCCAATAATATGTTGCTGCAGTACCTGAAGCTGCAGTCCTAGCCCTACAGCTGCAGTCTGCACCTCTAGGACTACAGGGCCTTTGCCACAGCTACTCCACTCATTATCACAGTGGTTAGGATAAGGGTTACTAAATAACCTGTCAATGACGAGCAGCCCCACAAAAATCTGGGGTCCTAGAAATGCTGTTGTGAAACTGCAGCCTTCGATTCTGCAGGAACATTCTCCTCCAGGCATTGTTTGGCAGTGCCCCCCTGTGTCAGCACAGTGGGAGTGCCTCATTGAAATGAATGAGGAGGCAGACTAGTTTTCTGAGGCAGCGCTATTGTCAATATGAAAACAGCCATTAACAGAGCACTTACCCACACACTCATTGAGTGTGATTTGTCGTGCAACAGTTCTCTGAACGAGGAAAGGGAGTCCTGAGCCGCTTCCCGAAGTGCAGGAATGATCCAGAAGATCCTGGCAGAGAGAAAAACAGAAACAAAGAGTAAAGGGTTTGTATATTTACATGTGTGTGTTTATATTTGCAAGTGAGCGAGCTGAATGAAAACCCTCCCCGGAGGAATCTGTGGCTCGAGCTTAAAAAATGATGAAATACGGAGCATCTGGGACTCAGATGGAGACTAATACAACAGGCCGCCTTTGATGTGGCACCCACATGGGATGGAAGGGTGCAAGCAGTGTGTGTACCAGGATATTGCGTGTGTGTGTGGGCGTGTGTCTGTGCTGGAGGTGCAGGGTGCCCCCTGCTGAGTAATCAACAGAAGTGCCACCCCCTCCCTGATGACTGGTGTAGGCGCTGGAGATTTTATCTAACCAAGGGCCAGACTCCAAAACATGTGCAATGCTGCTAAGCCTTTTATTTTTATCTTGGCTACAAGACGTGCAGCGTCCCGGAGCTGACACAGGAGGGCAGTGCGCAGCAACAGAGCCGGCAGCTGCTGAGCAAAACAAACGGCTAAACTGGGAGGGGAGGATGAGGATTGAAAACAACAGAGAAGAGTGATGCCTCAGATAAACAGATGCATAATGCAAGAGCTGCCTGAGAGACAATTTGGAATCACAACACAGGAATGCAAGACAGGGCCCATAAAATGAATGATGAGTTGCTCTGCAGAGACTTTAAATCCCTCTCTTTGGTACAGGAGGATTGTTTTTAGGAAGGGTATATTTGGTCCAGGCCGTTAAGCAGCAGAATGCAATCAGAACGATTTAATATCATCATAATCAGAGACGACTTCTGGGCAGCAGGCTGCAGAGGGACAAGCACATGTGTTTCAGTCAGATTTGCTTTTCGCAGCCACACCACTGTTCATAATATCCCTTCTCATGGTGCTGCCAAGCACTTTTTAATTATGCTGAAACAAACATTCTGTGGTTCCATATTTGGGCTTTTCGTTGCCAAGAGTATTGATGGACTTTGGAAATAGCTTGAAAAAGAGCCAAAATCAGCCATTACTTTCTCTCACACACACCAATGATCATACTTTAACAGTTGGACATGTTATTTACAAGTTTCATAATTAAAGATAAATGGGATAATCTGGGCTTTGTAGACTTTAAACACGCTTATAAAGAGACAGTCTGTGTTCCATGACAGACGGAAATGTAAGCTACACGTGAAATAAATGCTTTCAATTAAAAGAAAAGTATCTTAAAGTACAACGTATGTTTCTGTGTGGATTTGGAATAACAAAATGGATGGTAACAGGCGTGTGTTTTGTTAGGGCACAAGCTAGACTGTGACCAGTTTCTGCTGAACTTGATTACACAGTGTGTGTGAGCCAGTGAATGTGCTGGGTTGTCTTTCAGACTAAACGCTAACCACAGGACTCCACCTAAACTCTGGATCAGTTTAGTGGCCCTCAAAAACAGAAACAACTCGGCAGAGAACTTACAATCCACGGTTGAGTGGAGAGAAAATAATAAGCCAAAGACATTCCTCTAACAGACTTGGAAAAATATCTGAGAAGATTCAAAACAAGTTTTGGAGTTGGATTACAGCAAATAGCACCACCCACCTACACATTCACACACAAACATTTCATGAATATGTAGACACTGTGCATTGTTTTAAATGTTTTTACATAAGAATTAACAAATACTCTTGAGAGCATGATCTGAAATGTACAGAAGGTTTACAAAATTATAGCCTGCACTGCTGAATTTAATCATTTTTTGAGGGAAACATGCACATGTTGACCCAACAATGACACTAAGCACTTTGATATGCATAGGCTTAGACTTGTACTTGTGTTTATACTTATACATATATATATTATTCAGTGGTAAGTATCCAGATCCCTTACTTCAGTAAAAGTACTAATACCACACTGAAATTACTCCACTACAAGTAAAAGTCCTGCATTCAAAACTTACTGAAGTAAAATTACAAAAGTATCAGCATCAAAATGTACTTAAAGAATCAAAAGTATAAGTACTCGTTATGCAGTAGGAACCCACTCAGATTGTTTTATATATTCTAAATATATTATTGTATTATTTGTATTGATGCATTTATGTAAGCAGTGTTTTAATTTTGAAAAGACATGGCTCATCCTAATTTAACAACCTAATTTACTGTTATGAGGTATCATTTAAAAACAAATGTCTAATAGATAACTTTAAATTTATCATAATTTTTCATGCTAAATCTTGAACCAAAACCTAACTAGTAACTAAAGCTGTCAGCTAAATGGAGTGGAGTAAAAAGTACAATATTTGCCTCAAAATGTAGTGGAGTAGAAGTATAAAGTTACATAAAACAGAAATACTCAAGTAAAGTACAAGTACCTCAAAATTGTACTTAAGTACATTACTTGAGTAAATGTAAATAGTTACATCCCACCACTGATATTATTCCATAATGTTTACTGAATACGAGGTTTGGGGGATTTTGTGGCCCATATTAAATTTACAACAATGGTACTGTGGACTGGATTTGTTCTCTTCTTACATTTTTTTAATGTTTTATTAGACTGGCATACACTGAAGAAAAAAGAAAACCTTTCTTTGAACTGCTCCTCATTGTCTTCAAACCAGTGTTTGTGTCGTGTTTGGGTTAATCGCAGCATATAAGAAAGACTAAACCCTTGATTACAGTGCCACCACATGACCGCCTTGATCACAAATCTGGATTAGAAAGAGGCAAACAAGGTCTATTGTGTCATCGTGTCTCTTTTGTATATTATTTGGTGGTAAACAGAAGAGGCGGAAGTCCCCACTAATCCAAGTGTTTTAACTCCTCTGCTGAATCCCTTAATTTGATACATCATTACAGAGGGGGGTTTCCGTCTTTGTTGATACACATTTTCACTTCCTGCATGACTTTTAAGACCCTCTCTGAGATTGTGTAGAGCTGCTGTACCACCCAAAATCAAAATTGGATCTGCTGTCACATTCACAATGATTAACATGTCTTTAAGCACCGGAAATAACACTAGACAACAACTTAATCTAAATGATTAATGGTTTTCGGTTCGGGCTGGTTAGGTTTCAGATACCGAAATGAAGTTGTCTACCGCAATAACCCAGTAACCCAGCAGCTCCCTGTGCCGAGATGTGACCAAAATGGTCAAAAGTATTGCTGCTACGCGTCTGTGGCATCGGATTAATATAAATGCAGTGGTTGTGGCGGCATTTTATGCAACAGAGTGCTTCCTTTTACATAATAGACATCAAGTTTAGTAGAAAAAAAGATATCAGGTGAAGTACTCTGCTGGTGTCACTCTGTTATTAGTACTGGTATTGTGATTTGTTATGCTCAGCCTTATGTCTGGTGCTGTAAAATGTAATTAAATATGTGAAAATACTTATAAAACATATGGTAAGTAATGACACAAATTGAACGCCTACTCTATGAAAAGGGGCCAAATGTATTTTAAGTATATGAAAAACCTTTTCTGCTGATCCCGATCCAAGTGATTTAATATTATGTAATCTTTTACCAAGCTCTCGACTGCTATGCATTTTCTTACATAATACAGCTGTGGTCAAAGAGCAAATGTCAGATACATCAAGATGGCTGGGTTAAACTAACTGTGTTGCTCAAAGACAGAGTTTTATTTACTAATTCAAACATCATTCACACAGCAGACATTCTGTGCCTCACTAGAGGTCAATTTATAACACCTACAGTATGTGGCAGCTTCCACAGAGAGAAGAAGTGGGTAAAAATAAAAGAACCAGAATATAATTTGATATTCAGCATACTAGTCAATTAAAATCTGCCTCCAGCAGCTTTTACACCATTCTTTCTAATGAGCTCGGGAGGTAGCCTCCTACATGGTTTCTACCAACTCACCGCCAGAGTGCTCTCCCCCACGTTGGAGGCTATAAGGCCATCGATTGTCCCGTATTCTGCATCTCGGGATGTGAGTCGCTCCATTTGGTTGTTGTGAATGCGTCTGAACACCAGGATGGCGATAGCAGAGAGGATGATGAGGACGATGATGGGCGCCACGATGACGATAACCAGTGTGGTCACGCTGTAGCTGGATAGCTCATCGGCTGTAAGGGGAGAGAAAAAACCATAATGTGAGACCTTTTTGAATATCTATCTATAGATCAAGAATCGTCTGGGTGGGTGGGTAGGTGTGTGTGTGTGTATGTGTGTGTGTGTGTGTTTGTCTAGTGCATATCTCGCTGACCGTTAGTCAGACTGACCTCAGATTTCGTATGTGTCTTGCGCATGGCACGAAGGTGTGCATCCTCGATTTTGAAGATTTTTTCATTCGTTTTTTATATTTCATTATTACGTAGGACGTGTTGCGGCATTGCACTGTTTCCGATCGGACGCCCTTTAGGGGAGCTCCGCCCCATTGTGTGATAGGCCTACACCTGGTCAGTAACACAATTCACTCTGGATTTCCACCCACTCTCATCTGTTAGTCTATTTAGCCTACCTATCTTCAGGAGTTTTAATCCATTTTAGCCGGGAAAGCATTATCGTATCTACCATTAAAACAGGGGGGGCGCTACTGCGTTATTCTGCCATTAAAGCCAGGAAAGCGGATACGTCGTTTTGTAGTATTTGTAGTTTTTTTCCACCTATTTTCGGCTTCTTGGCCAATGAAATGCATCGGAATACATGTGGGAGTGTCGCAATGCAACATGGGACTTTTCCAGAACTTTAAAATCATGGTGGAAGACGACTATAGCGGAGGGAGCTCAGATATTACAGCTATAAGCTCTCAATACTTTTTGAATTTCATTTCTATCTGCTACAGAGGCTGAAAAATCTATTATTTAGTAGGAAGCGTTGACACTTCTGCTGAATTTCCAGAAAAACTTCAGGTTTTAGGGGGTTATTTTAAAATTGCCCAGAGGTTTTACAGGCATTTTTTCCAGGCGTTTTCTAAATGGGTTAAAGTGCGCTACAAGGTTCGATTTTCCAATAATATTCAAATAATTCTAGCGAATATCAATGTTCAATGTGTATGCGCTGGATGGTGTGCGTACCTTATGAAAAGTAATTGTTTAATGGAGTTGCAGAAGTTGTAGTGGTCTGCATGTAATGTATGAATACATACTTCCTACGGGCACTGCACTTTTATTTTGAAATGCAAGATAAAGCTTGATTTTTGAAGATTGAATTTGGCTTGCATCTGTGACCGAGTGCTTCAGTAAACAACAGATGGGAGCTTCCACTGGAAGGACTCAAGAAGATGTGATCATGACTATGTGCGTAGAGGGAAAACTCTCTTCTTGCTGCGGCTTTTCACTGACTGGACCACACATACTGACACAAATAACAGGTTTGCTGCTCTCTGCAGACCTTCTGAAGAAAGCAGTTAAGGGTGGGGGTGCACACAGAGCACACATGAGCATTCACTCTCATACATACACACACACAGTGGATCTCATGGAGTCAGCGAGGCCGGCCTGAGGAACTGACCACCATTCACACTTTCCAAACATTCCAAGGGAAAGAGTTTTCAGCTCGGCCTGCAGCGGAGACAATGATCCCCTTTTCTCCGCTCGAATAATGAACCGTTTCTCCCAAATACACATCAGAACGAGCAACACATTGTAGGATGGGCGGGGATGCATTTGACAAGACGACTTGAAGCCATTCTTCTCATTTGTGGCAATGTAAAGAGAAGACAGCAGTGGTTGTGGAGGCATGCGAGACAGTTGTGACATCATAAATGCAACACTTTATGCAGGATGTCCAATGACACACTGGTGACAATTTTCTCTGACCAACCAGTGGTCTGCAGTGTTTTAGCTCCACCATTAAATAGCATCTTAGCTCACTTGGAACCTTGACTGAAGTGGCTGTTTTGTATCATGCAGTGGAAATGCAGCATAAGTGAATTACTATGATGTGGTAAATTACCTCCAGTTAAGTCAAACACTCAGTACGTTTACATGACACAAAAACGAATTATTGCCCTAATCTGACTATAACTGGATAACTGAAGTGCATGTAAACGTGTTAGTCTGACTAATGCTGACTAATAGTTCTCCAACTTCGTTTAAGACACCCAGATAATGCGATTGGAATAGGATTTTAGCCATCATGTTTAACAAGACAACGCATGTGCGCATGCTTCGTATGCTCCGCCCCCCCACGCCGCGTGATGGCGTATGACCCCAGAACAAAAACAGCCGGTCGTAGTAGCTGGTCAGTATCGAAGGCACAAAGTGTCAAACCGGAGACAGGCTACTGTTGTAGCCCACCAACAGCATCTGGCGTTCATATCTGCCCCTAAAAATCACCTTCAATCTTGTTGTTCTTGTTGTTCGAAAATGCTGGTTTCCCGCCTTTCTCCACTTGTTTATTATGACATAATAATATATATAATAGGTCAACCAGAAAGGGCGCCGTATTAACCTGCTGAAACGACGCATATCACCACCTAGTGTTGAGGAGGAGGACATGTTCCCGTCAGTTATTCCATTTTCTAAGTTGCATGTAAACTGGGACAAGGACAGAAGTCCGATTAGACGCCAAAATCGAATTTAAAGCACAGCTTGATCAAACTGTGCATGTAAACGCACTGACTGATATTTCCAATTTGCAAACTGTATTTATCGCTGATCTACTCTCCAACAAGTATAAATATTTATCTTAAAATATGATATGAAAGGCTGCTATAGAGAGAAAAGGAAAGGTGAAGGAAACAAAAAGGGCAACAACAGCTCTGTGTATAGATGCCAGCCTCTCCTTCACTCCCAGGTGGCTTCACCCTCTGGGCTCTTGTCAGCCAGCTCTGACAGCCTCCGAGAGGACAGAGGGGAAGTGGACCATGACTAAATAATATTCAAAACCTCCCTTTGGTTGCCCACTGTCTCCCTCGTCTCTGTTTCATAAGGTGCCAGGAGTGTGACCACACAAAGGTGTAACTGGGGCCAACAGTAACCATCCAGAACAGCCATGGCAGACGATTTCACAGGCGATGACGTAGCTCTCTCAGTAGAGAAGTAAAATGTGTTACTAATGAGTTATAACACATGGTTGCTCCTATTCTAAAGAAGTTAAATCCATGCAGCAGTTTGGTTAGTACACAGTTCAGTGCAGAAACAACAGATGGAGCTCTTGAGTATCTTTGATAGAAAGGTAATCTGCCCTACAAAGTCTAACTGCAGTAACTACATTTTTTGGTTGAATTTGAGAAAGAACTCCTTGATGTCCGTTTTATCTTGTGACCAATTTTTTTGATTTCAGTTTTGCTTTATTTCAGAGAAATAATTATATAAAAATTGCAGTTACTACAAAATCCAACTCAAAACCAAAGCAGACCGCAGTAATTGCACTTACCACGGTCTGCTTTGGATAAAGATAAGAATTTAAACATAAAACCAAAGCAGACGGTCTGATAAGGTGTAGCCTTGTATATCTTCATTGTGTTGAATAGTGGAGACAAGAATAATAGACATTCTAAGTTTATTTGATTGGGAAATTATTATTTGGATAGTGATTAAGCAGAAAAGTGAGATAAAATTATATTAAGACTAAAATACAACATTACTTTGTAATATTATGTCTTAAATACACAAATCTTTGAACAGAGTTGTTAAAGATTCTTAAATACATTTATAACAAAATCAATTTGAAAATGTTTATTCACTGAAAACAAAATATAAAAGCCGAAAGAAGACAACAACATTGTAGTTACTGCACTCTCTTTGTGCATTACTATTAGAACCTTTTACAGCAAAACCAGAGTGCAGTAAGTACAGTTTTTGGGGTCAAAGGTCAAATAAATTGTCGTTTTTGAGCGTAAAAAAATGACATCATCAATACATGTAGAAATAAGTGTCATATCACTTTCCTACCTATAACCCATTTGGCTGGCCAGTTAAAAACTTTAAAGCAGTTTTTCTCAGTTTCACCCTTTCCGTAGTTACTGCAGTAAGGATTTGTAAGGCAGTATAGAGCACTGCATTCTGGGTAGTATAGTACTATACCTTTGACAGGCAGCTCCACGGTGCTGTTCATGTTACACAGGTGTCCGTGGCAACACTCCACGATCTGGTCTCTGGAAGGTGGGGTCTTGCAGGTCAACGTGCTCTGCTCGTAGACCTTGAAGCAGCCTTTCTGGTAGACCAGGGAGCCGGCGCTGACTGTCAGAGATGAGAAGCACTGGTGGCCCATGCAGCGGTTCCCTGTTGCACAGGAGCTGCCCTCACACACACACTGATGCTCTTCTTTGATCAGAGGCTTCACTTCTACTTCTGCAACAGATTCAAGAAAGAAAGAAAAAGGAGTCATTAACCCTTTAATGCACAACATATTGACACCACTTCTAATGCACAACATGGGTCAAAAATTACCCTCATTCATTTCCAATGTTATTTCATGCTGGCTATGTGATTGAATATCTTTTTTTTTTATTACAACAGATCATTATATCCATTTTTTCTTTGATACTTACACATATGGGTCAAAAATGACCTTGTACATTAGAAGCATAGTGATAAAAAAAAGAAACGTGATACACTTAATTAACTTATTATTATTAATTAACTTAATTATTTTTAAGGTTTAACTTTAAGAGAGTTGTTAGAACCACCAGATTACATTGGAAAATCACATATTTTAACATTTGAGACTTATTAGAGCCACCAAATAATAATTTCCATTGGAAAAACACTAATTTAACAAAATAGGATAGTTAATATTTGTGTCTTCTTTGTCAGGTTTTAAATTGGTGACAACATATAAACACCTTCTAATGCACAACATGGGTCAAAAATGACCTTGTGCATTAGAAGCGTAGTGATAAAAAAAAGGGGGTTTTATTCAAAAAGTAAGAAGTGAAAACAAAAAATTATGATGTATGATGATCAAAAACAAGTTATTTGAGGAAAACCTGCAATACTGAATGATGAAATTAATATATTGAAAGATATAGAATATAAAAACTTAGTCGGGTCACTTTAGACTCATGTTGTGCATCAAAGGATTAATGCTGCTCCTGCATTACTATAAACATGCAAAATTAGTTTTTTTTCTGGTGTTCTTGTCAATTTTGTCATTAAAATTAAATCGTTGTGAGTGACATAAGGTCTATAGTGAACGGCAGCCAAGAGAATTGTGTACAATGTGTACAAAGTCACCTTTCCCTGGAGCTTGCACAGTGACGTTCATGTTACACAGATGGCCCTGGCAGCACTTGACAACATGGGCCGATGAGGGTGGCAGGGCACAGGTGGCTCTGCCCTCCTCGTCGTCCCTCAGGCAGCCCTTCTGTTGGACGGCAACCCCATCAATCATCTTCAGAGAGGAGAAACACTGCTGGCCTGCACAGCGATGGTCACGCTCACACACACCGCCCTCGCACACACACTCCTGGTCTCTGAGGACTGGTCTGCCAGCAGACACTTCTATATCTGATAAGAGGAAATACAGATATGGGAAAACCCATTAGAGCAATACCATTAGTCGCCCATTAAATTAAATGGCAATCACTCAGATCCAAAAACATAAAAATGTATCTGTTGGCTGGCTGGAGAGCTCCATAGAGTAAGTTTGACAGAGAATAAATGACAATTTCTTTATATTTGCAAAAGTTGGATCCATTATCCTGTTAGTATCTGTTTATAATATTTCATATTATATATATCCTGACAACAAAAACACCAAAAAAGAGTTCATAAGAGTTTAATTTAAGAGCTGATATCTAGACATTTCCCATGGTTTTCTTGATAATGATTTTTGTTATTATCAAGAAAACCATGGAAAATGTCTAGATATCAGCTCTTAAATTAAACTCTTATGAGCTATTTTTGTTTTTATCATTATATTTGTCAAAAAAAATGTATCTTTAGTTGTACCAGGCATTAAAATGAACAAGAAACTAAAGAAAACAAGGGTCTAGTAATTGTTTCCATGACTGTATTACATACATTTATAAAAAAATGTATTGCTTTATTAAATAGGTCTTTTTGTGTATTGTCATTGATATATTAAATGGTGTTTTAGTGGCATCATTAATGAAAAGTGCATGATATTTTTCTCACCTTTCACCGGTAAGGAGAAGTTCATGTTACACAAATCCCCGTAGCAGCAGTCTACCACCAGCTCAGGAGTTGGCGGACCTCCGCATTGCAAGGACCTTTCCTCATTACCCACAATGCAGCCCTTTTGAAGGACAGATGTCCCGTTCAGTATGGAGAGGGAGGTAAAGCACTGCTGGCCGAAGCACCGGTCCCCACTGCTGCAGGACGCTCCGTCACACAAACATTCGACATTTTTCGCACTGACATCACCTACAAAAGAAAACAATTACGGAACAGGTCAGAATTCATCTCTGAAAGCAGATTGAGAGCTGCTGCAAAGGAGGGATTGAATCTATAATATGCTTCCAAATGTTTTGTGACAGCAGATGATCGGTGCTTATCCCTCTCGTAAGGATGCATGTATGTATTGTACGCTAGGGGACAAGTGTGGATTGCCACCCTGAAAAAAAGCTCCTCTTTCCACTGCATTCCAACACCACTGCAGTTGTTTAAAATAACACTGCGAGACAGCAGATGAGAGCGAGACAGACTGGGGAGGGGTGGTGAAAGGGAGAAAAAAAATGAGAATTTTTTGGTGTATGCATCTAAGAGACTTGAGGGGGGGACAGAGAAAGACACGGAGGCTGAAAGATTGTGTGCATGTTTAACTGGAGTAAAAAGGAAAAGGGGAACAGAGACATTCAGTACACACCCTTGTACTTGGGACAAGCTGTGTTTGGTGACAAGGCACTTACCTTCCAAGCTAGAACAGGGGAGGATCAGGACGATCCAAACCAAAAGCAACATGTCCCCAACCTTCATTATGGACCTGGAGGGAAGAGAAAAAAAAAAGAAAAATACAAAAATGAGAGGTGCACTCCAATGAATATGTTTATTTTTCCAGGCTGAAACTGTATCCATAGCAAATGACGGGGAATTTTATAATGCTGCACCTAGTTAGTTTTTGTCAAGCATCTTCACAGACAGAGACAGACAGACAGACAGACAGACAGACAGACAGACAGACAGACAGAAGCGTGATTTGCGACGATTTGCTGTCGACCTAAGAGTATTAGAGAGAGCAGTTTTTCAGAGGGAGACCTTTTCCTGTTTTCAGAAAAAGAGTCAACACCAAGTTTAAAATGCTCAGTAAAGTGGGTCTAATGCCTTCCTGTTGTCCTGGCAACAAGGCATTGAGTGGCAAGCAATGGGGAGACTGGTGCTCTCCTATTGGCTGCCTCTGTGCGTGCATGAGTGTGTGCGTGCGTGGTGATGTCTGTGTGTGTGTGTGTATGTGTGTGTTGGAGGGACAGGCTGCTTGGCAGTGAGGGGAGAGGAGCAGACAGACGAGAGAGGAGGAGGAGGAGGAGAAAGAGGAGAGGAACACAGCGGGGAGAACGAGTGTGGGTGCCCAAATACTATCGTTTAGAGACCTGGAGACAGTCTAATCCTTCAATATTTAATGCGTCTGTAGAAGCGTCCACATACGCCGGCGTGCAGTTATGTTTGTTTGTTTTATCCAGTGACAGATTTTTAACAGACCACCAGTCTAACTCGCGCTGTAAACTCAAGGGACGAAAAAAATCCCCCTCTAGACACCCATTTTATAAAGATGATGTGTGAGTTTTGTGGAGACATCACAGCCTGCAGCGTGCCCCGTTTATGCCATACTAAGCACCGGGGCCGTTATCTTGGAAGCATGTGTGTGTGTGTGTGTGTGTGTGTGTGTGTGTGCGCGCCTGAGTGCATCTGTGCCACAGATAAATACGCCAGCGCCCCCCCCCTCCCACCCCCCCTTTTACCTCCATCCCCTCCAAGTCTTTGTGCCCGTCTCCCAGACATAAATGATTAAGCACGTAATGTTAGCATGAGCCCAACGGCGGCGTCTGTACAGGCCGCTCACACACAGACCACATGCTGCTCCTTTAATCAGAGCACAAAACAGAGGCTGCCACACAGAGATAATCAGGAGCTCTGTCTGCTCCCTTTGGACTAGGGGAGAACGGAGCGGCGGTGGGATGGGGGCAGGGAACGGGCAGGAGGGCATGGAGAGGCGAGGGAGGTATAGCCAGGGGGCAACTGGGGGACAGTGGGTCAGAGAAGGGCAGAGAACGGGGCCAAAGTGGGAAAGACATGTGGGCTGCGGCAGCGAGGTAGGATAAAGGGAGGGAGAAGTGGGACAAGGAGGTGTCTGGTGTCAGCGCCCAGGGGGACAGCAGGAAGAAGGGCACCGGTGGGGGGGTGCGGGGGGGGTGGGAGGTGGCTGCCGGCTGGGCTGCGGTGAAGCCAGGGGGCCGAAGGAAACAGGATAAAGAGATAAGCAGAGGAGTAGAAGACAACAGTCTGCAGCGCCGAGGAGGAAAAAAAGTGTGATTCTGTCTGACTGGTTATCTTGATATTGACTCATATACTGTATCAGTCATGAAGGACAACAAAGAGCACGATATCCTGACTCACACGCTGCTGACAGATCAATAACTCACCTCAATTAACTAAGTAGAGCATGTCATGAGGCTCCCTTTAATGGCTTCAATTAGTGTAGGTAAATGATTTGCTGCATTTTTTGTTTACATTTGCAGCTGAAAGACCCTCGATGGGGCACTGAAATTATCTCTGTCTCAATTCATCTCTCCCACGCAGACACTCCGTCTTAAATAAGCTATCATGAGCAGAGAGCTGCACGCTGACGACCAGGCGGATAAGTGGTCCTGTTATGTGTTTGTCTATATGTACATAGCAAATACGTCAGTCTATTCATTGTAAAACCTGAGGGCCTTTTGCAGGATCTCACACCTGAGTTTATGAGGGTTTGTACAGCTTTTTAAGAGTAAAATTCTTTCAAGGCACCTAAACAAAGCTCTCGAACCCTTTATCATCATATGGAAATCTACAACAATCAACTTTGTTTCTTTCTGTTCCAGCTGTTTATATTACCTTGGTGTCTGATTTAATGCTGGCTATGAGTATGGGACCAGCAGAGGATTTATCTTGCGTATTAGCTAGATTTGCTCGTCAGGTGCGAGGCAAACAAAAATGAAGACCGGATTGTTTAATTTCAAATATTGAGAGGATTTTGGTTTACATGACGGATTATGGATTATGTTGAGAGTCAGGCAAAGAATAAATAATTAATCTTGAAAACGCAACGGATAATACTAAGCATTTTCCAATTATTTATGACAAACCCTGGTTTATGCAAGTATTTTACAGCTGGGCAATATATCGATAATATGTCAATACTATGTGAGACTAGATAGACATTGTCTTAGATTTTGGATATTGTAAGATTGCATAAGTATTGTTTTTTTTAACCTATTTTTAAAAGATCTACAGTCATGGAAAAAATATTAGACCACCCTTGTTTTCTTCACTATATTGTTCATCACTGTAGCCATTTTCAATGGTTTTCTTGATAATGATTTTGGTTATCATCAATAAAACCATGGAAAATGTCTAGATATCAGCTCTTAAATTCTCTCTCTTATGAGCTATTTTTGTTGTTATCATTATATTTGTCCGAACAAATGTATCTTTAGTTGTACCAGACATTAAAATGAACAAGACATTGAAGAAAAAGGGTGGTCTATCAATTTTTCCATGACTGTAAATTTCGAGAATTTGACTTGTTTGACTGTTTTGCCTCTACCCACTTAGTCATTAAATCCACAGTATTGCTGATTATTCATCAAAACTTCACTGTGTAAACATTTGATAAAAGCACCTATAGTCAATCCTACAATAACACCGCAATATCAATATTGTGATACTCAAATTTCTCCGTATCGCCCAGCCCTACATATGCAAACATGCTTTACTGTATTACTTCCTACAAGGCTCATTTCTATTACAGTAAAAACAATCGACTCCACATCTTTCCACACGAGACACAGCTAGCTAGTAACATATCATGCAACCAGCTAACAGCTTTGCCTGATGAATACACAGGGAGGACTAGTCCTGATACTGGAAACCTCAGAAGGGATTCTTGGAAAGGAGAGAGGCAGGGCTAGCATCTGCAGAACCGATTGCGATCTGAGCAGACAACTTTATGGCGCTATGTGTGTTTGTGTGTGTGTGAGTCTGTGTATATGTGTGTGTGCTGCAGCTCTCTATCCCTGCGTATTGAATTCTCTGGCAGTGTTCTGCACTGTGTGTTCACAGAGCTGACATCCTGCCAAGGGTGCGTTCTCATTTCCCCCCCTCTATCTGTCTCAACCCCCTTCTTTCCTTTTATTCCCTCTTCCTATATCCTCTGATGTGGTGCGGTAATAGGAAACCAGCATAAATACCACATGGTAATTATAACGTAGATATATTTTCCCCATGTTTGCTGCTCATGGAACTAATAATCTAATGGGTTTTACTGTAGTATAATGCAGAGCAATATTTAATAAAGGTTCAATGCCGTTTCCACATTGAGTAAGCTGTTTATTTTACAATGTATTATGATGATTCCTTCTCTACTTCAAGCTGTGAAAGGACAAGTGCCTTGTAAATAAAGCGCTGTACTTAACGATGTTGAACCACTTGAGCTTTACTTTATGCTTGTTCGGAGCTATACCATCTAGTTACTTTGCAGATTGAGACTTTAAAGAATACTTCACCGTCAAAATGACTATCCGTGACTGCTAAATACAGCAAAACCCATACCCATATACTTTTATCAAGAATCTTCTCCATTTTTTTGATTCTCCATTCACCTCAGAAGGATGTATAGAAAGAAGTTTTCACCAAGAATTCAAGGCAACACAAGGTAAGTCATTCTTAGCTGAGGGTAAGACATTTCCTTCGCTTTTCAAAAGAATTTTACCCACAATGCAGCCCAAAAGAATGGAGCACTATTCAGGATTTATCTAACCAAATATATCAAAAGTAAGAGCTCCATTTCAACCAAACAGAAACCATAAACGGACAGATTTATATAATATGTGTATTGAAAGGGTCATTCTGCAAAAACAGTACTTTTACTTTAGATTTTTAGCTTCTTTTAGGGGATAACACTTGCATAAGTAAATCAACTAAATGCTTTTCCGACCCCAGGTATTCTGGGTGATTATATCATTGCCTCTGAGATGCACAAGCACTGACCTTGCACGCTGAAATACAAAACCCACATTGAGCTCAACACAACGCAGCCAAAGTGTGTGGAACCCGGAGAGAAATAGTTGAAATAGACGTGGCCCAGTAAAAAGTATGTTAGGGTTGACTCCTGCTGAGTGCTGCTGGAGAGACTTAAAAGTGATGCTACATATCAAGGCTCCCATTTTATGACGCCGCGTTTCCTTCCCAGACTCTTTCCAGTGATCCCACTCCAGAGAGCTATCTTGATAAGCACTTCTCTAAGATGTTGAGAGGAGCTTAAAGTGATTAGATGAAGATGATTAAACATGCCACTCAAATCTTGCCATCAGTACAACTGAACCCGAAAAAGACAAGCATGTTGGCAGTTATGATGATTTAAATACATTTGAGGAGTTGCTACACAATGCCACTTACAAGACGACGTCTTCAAGTGGCATTTTAAAGCCGAATGTTTTACCATTTGTTGTTTCGAGGTGACATTTTCAAAGTGATCGCTGTAATAGCTTTCAACAACAAATAAAAACATTAGTCTGGTTGGATGCTTTATTATTTTGGTCTGTTCTGTATTCGGGTCAAGGCGAAGGAGAGAATGACAAAACACTACTTTGTCTGATGAGCACAGTGTATCACTGAGGTTGAGGAGGGAGGAGGCTGGAAGCCCTGCAGGAGCTGCTGAGTCATCATGCTGGCAAAGAGGGAGACGAGAGGTGGAATCTGTGTCTGAGCTGGCAGGCTGGCACAGTTACCATGGCACAAATAGCCCGAGCGCCGAGGAAACTGCAGCAAACTGCGGGGCGGCGAGGGAAGAAGCGAGGCAGAGACTGGGGCAATGCAGTGCCTGCTGTTCTTGTCCCCGTCCCCGTCCCCGACCCAGACCCAGACAGCCAAAGTGTCAGCATGCCATCAGGGACACACAGATGGTTCGCTCCTAGGTGGATGTGGGTGTAACACAGACCTGAGGGCGAAAGTCGTCCTCTTTGCAGCAGCCCACATTCATATTCACACTACAGCTCAGCAAATCAACACGTTCACCTCAGACTAAAAAACACTCTCTGCCTACAGTCAAACACGGCGCTTGAGATGACTAAAAACTAAGTTAAAAGACTACACAGCCATAACTTTATACTAGGTTATGAGTAGGGCTGGGCGATATGGACCAAAAGTCATATCTCGATATATTTAGGCTGAATATCAATTCACGATATATTTATTTATTGCAAAGTGAGAGCAAATGTTCAGTCAAAGTCAAAGAAAAAAATGCTGCTGCCAGTACAATGCATGAGTTAAGTTTCAATACCAACACCATCCTTTTGAACCCTATTCTGCAAGAGTTTGTCCTAGCCTCATTGAATATAAAGGCCAGCATTCCCTAGATATATAAGGCTTTAAATTAGGGCTGGGCGATATGGACCAAAAGTCATATCCTGATATATTTAGGCTGAATATCGATAAACGATTTATATCCTGATATTTTTATCGCAAAGTGAGAGCAAATGCTCAGTCAAAGTCAAATATGACATGTCACAAGTAGCTTTATTGAAACAGTTTATTTAAGTGAAATTAAATACTGTAGAACAGGAGTACCTTCTTTAAAAAAAATCAAAGCTCCGTAAAGTGCACATTTAGATAAAAGAATATCTTAAATGAAAAAAGCCTATGAAATAAAATAAGCCAATTTTTTTCTGAAGTAAATATATTTATATGAGTAAAGAATAACAAACATTACAAAATACCTAAATGTAACAAACCCTAGTCGGGCGGCATTTATATATAAAGAAAGAGAAAAATTGAACTATATCGATATATGGGATATGGTCTAATTCCATATCACATTTAAAAACATATCGATATATCTTTTATATCGATATATCGCCCAGCCCTATTATGAGGGGATACATGCTCGCTTGACTCATGAACATGGTAGAATATAAGATTACAACGAAATGCTGTCTAAAAAAAGAAGGGTGCTCACTAATGATTTAAACGTCAGTGTTGGATTTGGAGGCATCCGAGTACCAGGGGGACTACCAAAACAAAACTGCAATCCAAAAGCCAAGGACTACCTCCCAATGTGCCAACATTCTGCATAAAGCAAACTGGTAAACCAATTTAGGACAGATTTGATGGGCCTTGTCATCTTGTAGAAGGCTTGTAGTGCTGCTGGCGTGAGGCCCCTACGCACTGCGTGATATTGGCAATCTTGCAGGTTCATTGCATGTCACACTGTGCAAGATGGGTCTAATAAAAGCTTGGTCCTAAATCTGTGTCAGGCTGTAAAATATAAATTTTGAGAGTGAAATGATTGCCTGATGAAATGTGGGTCTACAGAGGGAAGAAAAAGCAGAGATGTCATGAAGTCAAACCAACCATCTGCCCTGCTCACTCGCTTTAAAACAGCAAAACAATAAATAAGGTTTGGCCTCACTTTTATTCAAAATGCAACAGTATTATGTGTGGTTGGTTTGCTGACTAACAGCAGTCAGATTGTTAGAATTTGGTTCTAGATTTCAAACATCATTTTGACACAGGCTGGATGTATCTCTCAGTGTAATTCTTGGACCAATGTTTTACTGTCAACTTTTGTCAGGAACAGCCCAAAATCGTGCAGTGTGTAGGTGTCTTTAGAACAAGCACCCACAACAAGATGGCAGTCGAGTTTCCAAAATCTGCCGGTCATTAAAGCAGCAGGATAAGCAAATAATATTACAGCATAACAGTATTTTACTTCATAACAGGGTTTTTACAGCTTTTTGAGAGGGAAAATTCAAGCATTTTTAAGGATCCATTCCTGTCAAATATTAAAAAGATTCTTGTTTTTTAAAGTATATTCAATTTCAAGTATATTCCTAATCTTGAAAACATAACGGCTGAAAATATTGGACAAACCCTGTGATAATATGAAATATTTTTCTGACAGAATAACATTGAGTGAGCAGATGGTTTGAGTGATGAAAGTCCAACTGGGCTTTAATCTGCATGATGGCACAAAATATCAACACAACAGGCACTAACTCATCAAAACTTGCTGCCCAAACCCCACACATATATATATATATATGTGTGGGGTTTATCACCCAGCCATACTTATACATAAGTATGGCTGGGTGATATATCGATATAAAAGATATATCGATATATTTTTAAATGTGATATATATATATATTCAAAATTTGCACTTTGATCCTTGCTCCAGGCAAGCTGCGGCTTTTATTTAAGATATTTTTTTCTTTAAATGTGCACTTTATGGAGGAATTTTAAAAAGGGTAATCCTGTTGTTATACAGTATTTATGTTCACTTAAATAAACGGTTTCAATAAAACTACTTGTGACTTGTCATATTTGACTTTGACTGAATATTTGCTCTCACTTTGCAATAAAAATATCAGGATATATATCGTTTATCAATATTTAGCCTGAATATATCACAAGGTTCATACACTTTTTGAGTGGTCAAATTCAAGCACTTTTCAAGGACCTTACAACGGTTGTAAGTTGCATGTTTTAGATGAGTACTTACATGCTAAAAGGGGTAATTTCACCCCACCATACCGACAGCAATGGTTTTACACTTTTAACAAGCAAAAGTACAGTTTGCTAATCTCAATGTTGGTTATTTTTTTCATTGAACATGTGATTATCTATAGTCAGATTGCAAGAGAAATACAGTAAGAACTTCAAGCATTTTCAAGCAGTTTATCCAAAATCCAAGCACTTTCAAAACCTTGAAAATACAACATTAAAATTATAGCATTTTCAAGGATTTTAAGCATCCGTACGAACCCTGACATCAGGATATGACTTTTGGTCCATATCGCCCAGCCCTTATTTAAAGCCTTATATATTTAGGAAATGCTGGCCTTTATATTCAATGAGGTTAGGACAAACTCTTGCAGAATAGGGTTCAAAAGGATGGTGTTGGTATTGAAAGTAAACTCATTGTACTGGCAGCAGCATGGAAATAGAGCTCAGTGCGGCGCTGTGACCTTGTCTGGTGTGACTGTGAAACGCAGGTCGACCCCTTCCTGATATCCTGTGTCATACACTGAGGCTGCTGTGTGTGAAAGGCGTACGATGCTGCTGAGTACAAAGCAAAGCTCATTAACCTTTGGGAACACACATCCCTGGCTAAGGGGCCTCGTCAAACGGGGGGGGGGCCTCCTGTGGAAGGAAGAGCTGGAGGAATCTGCAGTGAGCCCCGTCAGGTGGAGCAGCCTCCATCTCTCAGGCCCTACAGTATCTCAGCAGCTGCCTCCTTTCCCAGTGTGAGGAATGTAATCAAATGCAAATGCCCCCCTGCGCATGTTCACTTCTCACTCTCACATTGGTTGCAGAGGGCAACAGAATAGCAGGGTTTTGTTCCTTGGATACAGTGTAACACAGGGTGTGTGCGCACATACACACACATACACACACACACAGTGTGTTCGGCCTGGATCAAATGTAATCAGAGACAATAGTTGCCTTTTCTTCGCGCTGTGGTCCCACCCTACCATCCACCTCTGCACCCACTCTGACACACTCTGCCAGGCCCTCATCACAGAACAGACCGGCATCTTTGATTACACTTTCGTTTCTAATTCATGACAACGTTTGATTTGTTAGACGCAGCACTCCAGGCTAATAGTCGTAAGAGAGACAAAGACTAAAGGTGTGGGAGAGTACGGTATACAGACAATGCAGACAACAGTTCACGTCCCGTTTTCTCACGAGCCGTAGCATCACATTAGTGGGTTTTGTGGCCCTGCAAGGTTTTATTATGGTTTTGTGTTGCGTTACATCTAATGAGACGCAACTTGGAAGATTTAACAGCACTGTGAAGACTCTGTTAACACGTCTACACACTGGTCACCATAGCAATTAGACATTCATTTTCACACAGTCATCAAAACACCTGAAACAGCCAATTCAAACACCATCTTTATGGCCCTCAGCGATGTTTGCCAACAGAGGAATGCACAAACACTCTCCCTCCAAACGACCGTCTCACAAAAGTTCACTACCCTGGGGCAGTGCTATTCTCAAAAGGACACCTTGATTTGTATCACGTTACACCCTTTAAACACATTTTCCTCCTTGTGAAACAAGTAAATCAGGCAAACAGAGCGAAGAGCCGCGCGCGCAGCTAGTCAAAGCTCGGGGAATATTTAGTCTTGATCGATTGTGCTCGCTGCCTGGCAGAGGCTGAGCTCCAGGAGTCAGAGGGCTAACATGATAACCCCCTCGCTGTGTGACCCACAAACATCGACCAACCATTCACCACCGTGATGATAATCACTCAGCAAACAGCTTGCAACAAAACAATGAATGTGCATACAGAACTCAGCTCCGGAGCCGTTACATCCTGCTGCCAATGGAGCCCTTATGGCCGGGAGTTTCCTGGCCTTCTGGAGAGGAAAGACTTTTCAGGAAAAAGACCAGTAGTAAACACTTTCGGAGCTTTAATGATCGAGTTATAAATGGGAAATGAAGATGTGAAGGCTATTGAATGTATGGCTGGGGGGTAATTCAATAGGGCTAGCTATAAATACACAGACCAAAGGAGTATTTGGCTTTAAACTGTTTTTTTCTCTACTTCATTCATCAACCATTCTATGAATTGATTTATTCAGTTGTGTAAAATGCAACACTACTACTCCTCCCTGACCAAATTATTTATACATGAATACATTACATGTTGATCTGCCAACTCCATCAAATCCACGCACTCAGCCTCACCACACCACTGACTGTTTGGGTTGTAGCAGCTTTGTTAGTGGGCCAATCACATTATAGTCACATTAAATCAAAGAATGTCTGCAGTGATTGGCTGCAAAGATCACACAGATAGACAGTTTTTAGATCTGATATGAAATAATCAAATGCTGGTATCGGTTGACTGGAGAAGAATTTGTTACTACTTGGTATTGGGTTAGTTCAGTCAATACAATACCCAGCACTATAATATAATATAATATAAGCATTTATCAGTTGTCAGTGCAAGTGAGTTGTAATGAATGACAATGTTGTTTTCATAACTCAATGCTAGGTCTAATCAAAATGAAATTTGACTCATTGGGTCGAACACAGTTCATTGCTTTTGGCAAAATGCAATTATTTTAAAGTCCTTCTGCTTGAGCAAAAATGTGAACAATGTTGTGTCATTTCAAAAGCAATAATGCCCCCAAAAATAATATTTTTCAGCTTCTAAAACATGAATATTAGCTATCTGATATTGTAAACGCTAAGCTACCTGGTCAATTAAGAATTTAGAAAATAATCATCAAATGAACTGATAATGAAAAGAACTGTTAGTTGCAGCTTTAGACTTTACATGAGTGCATTGTCCATATTATCATAAGCAGATATGCCGAAATTGAAAATGATGATCCAATCATATTGTGATATTGACTTCCAAACTATCCCGCTTCCCTTGTTTGTCAAAACCAATACCTAACTAAACCATTATAAATGTCTCATTTCACTCAAGCATGGGGAACGGACTGGACTAATTCCAGCCGGCTCCATTCATGTGATGCTGAAGTACTGCCATCATGACAGAGCTCCTCCAGTCTACGACCCTGTGACCCAAGAGATGAAACATAGATTATTCTGAAGTCGTAGACAAAGTGCCCACACCAAATAAGAGCCCGTGCCTATGGACTGGGGAATGAGATCAGAGGGAGGCAGCAACTGAAACAAAGCCATAACTTTTCCCACTAACAGCTGAGCGATAAGACAAGAGCACTGAAGCGAGTGAAGGGCTCATAAAATGTGTATTGCAGACTGTCTCCAGTGCAGTCTGGGGTTAGTGTGCACAGAGGAGAGGAGCCACGAGCACTGCAGATCTATGTGTGTGTGCATCTGTCCAGACAGTAGTGTCTTTTCTCCCTTCTCTCTGTCTCCACTGGTCCTCATCCACATTTGAACACAGAATGAGAAGGAAAAAAATCAATAAGTCTGTGTGCAGAGCCACCAGAAGAAGAGGATAGCGATCTCCCAAACAGGAACAAGACTAAAATCTGGCACATACACAGGCAGTCTTTTATCTTATTCTCTTTTCCCCTCTAACTTCCCGTGTCATGCTGAGACTGCAGTGCCCGCAAGTCCCAGACAGCTCTTCTCATCGTGATATGTTTGGGCTACATAAGGCTGATGATTATTAAAAGGCTCAAGGATTTTTTGACTAAAAATAACACTGCAGACAGAGGGCCCCTTTCTAAAAAGCTGGACACGAGCACAGAGCAGAGGCAAATTCAACCCACATGCTGTGTTCCTCTGCAGCCTGCTGCCTCATCTGATGCCAGGTTTGTTGCAAGTCAAACTTTTTCGTAAGTCAGCATATATACACATAGATGCGCGCACACACACACACACACACACACGCGGGACATACACCTGGCCAAAAGCTAAAGCAAGATAGCTGAAGGTTGCTGCTCTGAGCTAGACTTGGAGCCAAATCCTGCCCTCCTTCATCTTTCAGCCACCGCCTCCCACCCGCATTGACACACACACACACAGTCATCTAATGTCTCACACACACACACACATAAGCAGACATAGAGTACAGTATCCCCTCCCTCCTCCTCCCTCCCTTTCTTCCCTTACTTGAGAGCCACCTACATGGAAGAGCGATGAGCCTCAGACTCTTGCTCAGACTTGAAGCAGTCTATCTTGGTCTCATAACTGCAGTTCTCTTGTTAATGACAGACTGTGTAACCTGATTCCACACACACACACACACACACACACACAGAGAGAGAGAGACACACACACATATGCATATACACACACCACCCAACCCCCCAACACTCTCTCAGGGTTTTTTGGGAGCTAGCGCTTCCTCTCCCTCCACTTGCATATTGTTCCAACCCAAACTGCCAGCTGCTTCTGACAGCCAAATTACTGTGCACAGAGAAATGATTGCTATCGGAGGCCTATCCCCCCCCCCCCCCCCCCCCCCCTCTACCCCAACAACCCCCCAGCCAAACTCTCCTCACGGTTTCTGAAAAGCTCAGACCTCTATGGGGCAAATTATACACTTTGTGTCCATCAGAAACATCCGCTACAGCAGAGCACGGACAAAGAGGTCAAGATTTCTGCAGCCGACAAATTCGGAAGTCATAATGTGATAATTGAAATAATAAGACTTGAAATGAAGACTCGACTGGGGCCTCTGTAAGAGAGGCAAAATGTTCAGATTGCTATCAAAAGCCCAATTTCTAATACGTTAGGTTCATAGTAGTGCTGCGACGAATTACTAGCTTCATTATCAGTTCATCTGACTTTTTTCATTTAGTCTACAAGATGTTAGAAAAATAAAAATGTCCAGAGTCTCAACTGAAATCTTCAGACATGGCAGCTTCCTTTTCCTACCAAATAGTTCAAAAACACAAAGGGAAAAGCAGCAAGTCACCAACATTGGAGACATTGGAACCATCGAACAATTGATATTTATGTTTTCTTGATTAAAGCTACAAGAAGCTGAAAGGATTAGTCCATCGGCCGCTTGATCAACAAGTGACTGTCAATTTCAAAAGAGAAACCGGGACTTTTTTTGCTTCTCGGATGTGAATATTTGTTTTTTTTTCTTTGGCTTATGCAACAGGAAACTGAATATCTTTTGAACTGTTAGTCAGACATAGAGTTGAAAGCCATCACTTTAGTTGATTAGTTGACTCAGCTGTCATTTCAGTCTTGACACAAAGACTTCTTAAGTCCATTAGTCTATTTTTTTTCAATGTATCCCAATCCCAGAGCGGATACACAAATTATTTTCCACCTTTGTTAACGTTTCAAGAACAGGCATGGCATTGATGGAGCTCTTTGTTGGCGGCTTTTCACCAGAAACTAGCTCTACTTGTTGGCAGTAGGTCAAACTTGTATGGCGACATATATGAACATAATAAAAGCATCTAACGTCATAAATCAGACACACATAAAGCCTCTTTGAAACAAATGCAAGGGAAAAAAAACATTCCGAGACACCCAAACCAGTCCCATTGTTGGGATTGCTTTGTTAGGCTGAGAGAAGCAGATAACCTCCAACTGGTTTGAGGAATAAGTTACCACAGATAGGCCGGCTGAAACAATGACACTGGCCCAGGACCAAACAATAACATTGTTAAGGACCAAGAGACGTTGAGATGGTGAAGAGGACTAATCACAATGGCAGGCTAAGTGACCACAATCAGGCTGGTGCCCGTTACCTCAGCTGAAAAGAACAGGATCCAACAGATCCCCTGCTGGAGCTGAACCATATCTCAGGCTCAGACTGCCTGCCGTCCTTTTATCAGACCACTATCAGCCAGACTCCACGACGCAGGCAACCGAGAACAGCAGGCGCCCACACGGAGGCCCGACTTCAGTGACTGGTCAGCTATGGGGTTACATTCCCCAGATCATCAAATAACCACACAAACACTCAGCCACTAACCGCCACTAACAAATAACATCAACTGTGATTCCACTGAACCAGTCATAAGCAATGATTCATGTGTGACAGCTTCAACTGGTGGGGGTCATAACCCTTCAGATGCATTTTGAGCGGCTAAGCCATATTGATTAAACAATACGCTATCCCCGGTGCCAGACACCATCATTTTCAGCATATGTTTAGCTGTCAGAGTGTCATAAATGCATGAAAGTGTAGTCAGCTATATGTTAAGGCACATCACCATAAATGCATCACGCTATTAATCAAGCTTGGCCGGGCGTGTTCAATCACACAGGCTGCACAGCAAAAAGCAAATGCACAATCAAGTGCTCCCCAGACATTTGGGCTACTAGTGGAAAAAAAGCCCTGATTAGTATGTGGGAATGTAATTTCGTGGGAGCGAGGATGTAGCACAATGAGTTGATTCTGACTGAGGAAGAACACTTCAGTGTGAGACATTCCCATTCACACATCTTTTAATCTGCACAATTATCTCTGAATGTTTTTCAGCAAGCATTAACACCTTAGTAATGAAGTTTACACCCTCTCCTCAGCAGGTCTACTGGCTTTAAATGTAATTGCCCTGCAACCTTATCACATATAGCATTTCCTTTTTGGTATCACTGTTCCTCAAAGGCAACATACATGTATAAAAACCATATAGGTGATATTTTAAATGTTTCTCAGAATGAACCCCCAGACCACTGTAAGCCACACTGTGTGTTCACTAGTGTTTGTGGCTCTTCTCCCCCCTCCAGGAGAGCGATTGTGATGTTAAAAGTGCTCAGCATGGGATGATGAGACACACGATCAAGCAGGAACGACCCTCCCAAAGACTCTTTGCATGACAAAAACTCCTAACAAAGTCACAACTAGTTGCAATTTTGCAAGCTTGATTTGATTGTGACTTAGAAATTACAAGTCGCAATGGTAGACCTGATACGTTTATTTGGAGCTCATCCCCATTTTATCAACAACTAATCAAAAACATCCCCCTGACGCGGTAAAAATCATAACAGGCTGTGCTGCATGGAGGCTAAATCATAATTATAGGCTATAAAATGCAGTTATGTGTTTACCTGATGAAGAGGGTCAATAAAATGTGTGTTGCTGCAATAACAAATCAGGCCAAGATTTTACGAAGAAAAGCTCACAGGGATTTTTTGTGAGAGAGCACGTCACGAAACCTTTTACTGCAAATCAGCAAACTTCTCCACGTCTACAGAAATGTCTGTATTATAAAACACAGTGTTACAATGTTACAGTAACATTAAAAGGCGCGTCATGATTAAACTTACCTTGCGGGTTATTTTTCAAAGTGCTTTACGAGGGCTCGGAAACTGGCGCAGGTCGAACTACTCTGCCATCTCCCGAGAATTCACCGACAATACCCGATTTGTTTTCCAAAGTGTGAGAAGCAGAGCCTACATGACGCCAACATTTTCCTCCGTCGTCCACTCGGTGAAAAAAAAAAAGTGACAAATTCACGCGATATTCAGGAGAGAGAGAAAATGAAGATACATTTTGTAACGTTGCCTCCCTTCTTCACACATTAGCACTGTCTGGGTCTCCACAACTCCAATCCACGAAGGCAAAAAGCCAGGATTGCAGGAGGAAGTTACCTTGCAACAACTCACTGTAATTATCTCGCGTAAAGCTACAGGGTACACATGGGCGCTTCCGGTCAAGCGTTTCAAAATAAAGCACAGTAGCTCACAATGTCTCTTCACAGTTCTTTACATCTAAAATATATTTATTGTCATTGTACAAGTACAATGAAATGCCACATGAGCTCACTTATAGATGTAATAGAAAATATTTACAATAAAGTTTATGAAAAGATATTGTGTAATGCTATGTACAAACAGTGCAAGGTAAACAAAAATACTAGGCTATATAACAATAACAACAAGGCCATAAAATACTAGTAGAACAATATTATAATAACCACAAGAATAGTATATAAATAACACAAAAAGTGACTGTGCTGCAATGTATCCCTGAGTAAGACAATGATGATGATGATGATGATGATGATGATGATGATGATGATGATAATAATAATAATAATAATAATAATAATAATAATAATAATAATAATAGTAATAATAATAATAATATGACACACATGAAATACCATTATTGCACATGAAGATAGATAAATATATTCTGGGATAACAGTGAATTTAAGACGATTTCCTGGGGTAGATATGGTTTCTTAATTATTAATAGTGGAAGAAGTTTCCAGATTTTTGACTTGAGCTACAGTACTAATAGCAAACTGTGAAAATACTCCATTATTAGGAAGTAAAAACCTGTATGTTTACCATTAAATATGTCACTGTGAAGTAAAATGTTCTGTTTTGGATTCATATTTTAGCTGTATTTATGTGTTCATTTTATTGTACTGTTGTAGATGTTAAATGGGAAAATTCACACCAAATTCTTTTACCATATAGTTCCATTATATTAGAGAGGATATCTTACTATTCTACATAGGCTACTACTCTATACACTGTGTACTGCATTCCCACACTGCCCATGTGCTGTGCGTTAATTTGGTTCAACACAAATTAATTAAGAAATATGCTACAATTATGTTGAAATCTAGCTTAAGTGCCTTAACTGTTTCAGTTTTCCACTTGAACTAAATTTTAACAGAGGGAATGTAGTTTAGTAATAACAAAGAATTAACTTTAAAGCTCTTATCATGTTAACTGATATTGTGTTTTAATATTTACATTTTCAACAGAATTCTATAAAGTGAAACACATGCTTCCAGGGCCCCTCAAAGTTGTTACTGTTTTTTTTAGCAAGTATTTGACTTAAGAGTGTTAAACTGTAGGGTTGTTAATTGTTGTCTTGTTTGTTTCTTACTGTTTGTAGTGTAAATTGAACTATACAATATTAATTGAACTAGAGAATACAGTCAGTGGTGGAAAGTAACTAAGAACAATTACTCAAGTAAAATTTTGAGATACTTGTACTTTACTTGAGTATTTCAATTTTATGTAACTTTATACTTCTACTTCACTACATTTTTAGGCAAATATTGTACTTTTTACTCCACTACATTTAGCTGACAGCTTTAAATCTTAAAACAGTATATTAAGTAATTAAATTTAACAAAATTAAAACACTGCTTACATAAAAGCATCAATACAAATAATGTTATAATAATATGATAATAATAATAATAATATATGAAACAATCTGAGTGGGGACATTCTGCATATCGAGTACTTTTACTTTTGATACTTTAAGTACATTTTGATGCTGATACTTTTGTAATTTTACTTCAGTAAGTTTTGAAAGCAGGACTTTTACTTGTAGTGGAGTAATTTCACAGTGTGGTATTAGTACTTTTACTTTAGTAGGCCTAAGGGACCTGAATACTTTTTCCACCACTGAATACAGTAACCCACCCCCTAAAATATCATATTATGCATCCAAACTGCTATTAAGTATTTCAGTTTTTTGCTTTTATGCTGAAACAAGAGCGTACACTTCCTGTCACAGCCTTGTTTTCTCGGGCTAGCTTCATGTGCGCAGTAATTAAAGGAGCACAGCTAGTCTGCTGTGCGCATGTTCCCGACTCAGCATTCAGGGAGCGAAGGGTTCAAGCCTTTGGGCATAGCCGATATTACAGGCAATAACTATTATCTGTATGTTTCAAAACAACCAGGACCGTTTAGCAGGACGTATTCCAGTTGTGTTTCCTATGTTTTATTACGTAGTATTTGTACGTAAAAAAATATATGTATATAAAATATATATTAAAAAAAATATAAAATTAAATTAAATAAAAATAAAAATTAAATTAAATTAAATAAGAAAATAATTAGACAATATATTAAAAAAAAAAAAATGAATAAATACAAAGAGATTAGTCAATTGTTCTATCACTGTGTCTACCTATTTAAAAATAACAAAAAAAACAGAGGCATTACTTATAATGATGATAGGTTAATATAATGGCTTATAGGCTATCATTAAAAAAGAGCAAAACCATTATGCAGTATGTTAAAATACTTATTGAGATTAGGCTACTAAAAAAGCAATTAAGAGCTGTCTATAGTACCATAGAGAACTTATTGGATTTTTTCTGTAATAAAACCACTGAATACCTCTTCAAATAACTGGGAACATTTGCATTAAAAAAGACGTCTAATTTCCCAGTAATAACTCTATCCCTTCTACAAAGAGCTTCCGGCAATCAGGCTTTTCTGAGTGTGCAACGCCTCAATTATTTTGTTGAAGCATTTCTCAAAACTTGCAGACATTTTACAGCATTTCAACCCTTCAAATATCACTGTGTGTGCAATACAGCACACAGCAGCCCACAAACAGAAAAACACTTTCAGTGGTGGGAAGCAGATCTACACTTGTTCTACTCCAATGGACTACTGCAGGCTTTACTTCAGAGCCGCGGTTACTTTATACTTCTGGTGCACTACATTTTGTGTGCAAACATTGTACTTTTTACCCCAGTGGCCTACATTTATATGACAGGCTTGCAGATTTAGATCAATACCAAACAGGCTATTGATTATACCAAAGCTGTCCAGTAGTAGGCTATATAGAGTATTTAAAATCAGCCCCACCTGTACCAACTGCAACATTAAAGTGATACGCACACATTGATCCATCAATTATTATGATCCACAGTAAAAATACATAGGGTATTATTCAGAAATGGTTCATTCTGCATATTGAGCAATTTAACTGGCTTTAAGTAGGCTATACTGTATTTGATATGTTACTTCTGTTCTGTAGAAATTGAAATGTATGACTTATAACAAGCAGATTCCTACACTGTGGTATTACAACTTTCACTTTAAAAAAAGGTTTAGAATACAGGCCTATGTATTAATTACTCAAATATAGGTTGTCTAAAAATGGCCAGCATATTTTCAGTTTTGGCAACAAAAAGCAGATGCTGTGTTGGCAGCCTGCCAACCACTTTGAAAAGTTAGCATTGAACCATGTTTCTAATTACAATTTGCAAATTAATTTGGAGAGCAGAAGCTGTATAATGACATATTACCCCTGAGCATTGAAGATTATAAACCCTTATACACTTTTACTCATTTGAAGTAATTTATTGATTCATTAATATTTACACATTTATGATTAGAATAACTTGACACACCGTGCCGAGGTGCATTTCAAATACAATTCTAGGTTCTCAGACACTCCTATGTGGTATCTACAGGTGCATTTCAACAATAAAGATATCATAACAAGTTTATTTATGTCAGTAATTAAATTCAGAAGGTGGAAATAACACATTATATAGATCCATTACACACAGAAGGAAAAATTCCATGTCTTAATTAATTTAATTTCGTATTATTATGATTATGGCTTAGGTTTAATGAAGACGTAAAATTCAGTGTCTCAGAATTTTTTTTTTTTTACAAAAGACCAATTTTAAAAAGTATGTTTAATATGGAAATGTTGGCCTCTGAAAAGTATGTCCATCTATATGACTCAATACTTGATTGGGGCTCTTTGACTTGAACTACTGGAAATTAACTCTTCCCTGATATTCTAATTTATTGAGATGCACCTGTATTGATGACCTGCTATGTCCCCCTAGATATAAATAAAAGGGGTCAGGGAATTAAAAGGGGATTCATCGTGTTGTTTCCCTGTCATAGATTAAAAAAGAGAAAAAGAAACTAACAACTATTTTTTTAATCACATGAAACTAACTAACTAACTAGCTAACTAACTAGCTAACTAAGAAGAAACCATAGAAGAAGAAACAGCTTGCATCACTCCCCTACAAAGTCTAACTGCAGTAACTACACAAAGGGTAAAACTGAGAAAAACTGCTTTATAGTTTTAAAACGTGTTTTAACTGGCCAGCCAAATTGGTTATAGGTAGGTAAGTGGTATGACACTTATTTCTACATGTATTGATAATGTAATTTTTATGCTAAAAAATCATGATGATTTATTTGACCTTTGACCCCAAAAACGTAGTTACTGCATTGCTGTAAAAGGTTCAAATAGTAAAGCACAAACAGAGTGCAGTTAATACAACATTGCATGTCTTCTTTCAGCTTTTATATTTTATTTTCAGTGAATAAACATTTTCAAATTGATTTTGTTATAAGTGTATTCAAAAGTGTTTAACAACTCTATTCAAAGATTTGTGTATTTTAGACTTAATATTATAAAGAAATGTTATATTTTAGTCTTAACTTTTACATCAATTTTATCTCACTCTTGTACTTCATCACTATCTAGATATTAATTTCCCTTTCAAATAAACTTATAATTTCTATTATTTGTATGTATATTTTGTTTGTATTGTATATGTTTATTATTTCTATTTAAATTAGTATATATATCCAAAGCAGACCGGTTTTGAGTTGGATTTTGTGGTTTTTATATAAATGGAGCGCTGCTATCAACTTCACTCCAAAGTACAGACTTAAAACTTTCTCCCAATTTTTCTTTGACATTCCTAGGTCATATAAAACCACAGATATGATAGTTTTAATTTGATAATGCATAAATATTTGAGCATTGGTGTAGCTCTCAGTGTAATTTTGCACATAGTTTGTTTTGAAGAGTTGCAGCTAACAAGGGAAAAAAGGCCTATAAATATACATGTTTTTTGGGACTTTTTTTGTATATAGTTTTATTTAAAAGTTTACCTTTTTATATGTTAATTGTTGTATCCTATGTTTACATTTTCAAGTTCCAAAACAGTTCACTGAGCATATTTGTGGTTTTTATTGTAGTAAATAGTATAATTTTTCAACTTGGATTTCATGATTTTTGGGCTCAATATGCTGATAAAGTAGGTTAAAGTGAGAAAATAATTGTCAAAAGTATCCAAAAACGGCCAAAATAGGCTCAGACCAGCAACATTTAAATCTAAAACTTTGTCACAAGATAAAACAGACATCAAGGGGTTCATTTTTTAGTTATAAGTCAATTTTGACCAAAAACGTAGTTAGTGTAGTTAGACTTTGTAGAGCAGATGACATCACATCACGTCACAGAGCAACAGCTGTGCTCCTGGCTGTACCGTTTCCATGGCGACGCGTCAATAAGTCACAAACAGAGCCAGCGCTTCGTACAGTTTCCTGCTCTGCTTCTAAAATGCTTTCAGAGTAAGTAAAACACGTCTACATTTATCTAAGAACTTTTATTGCTGTGTTTTGAAACTTTTTTTTTCTTTTTTTACAGCAGACTAATTAGTGCCGTCACTTAGGTGTGTGTAATTTAAGACTTGGACTAACTGCAGTCAGCTAGCTTTAGCTTACCAAGGCTAACGTGATGCTGACTGCTGTAGGTTGTAGCTGTAACGTCACCGTGTTGTTGAAAGGACAACAAAGTCCTGTCTAACGTCATTAATGTTCGCTCGTGCAACCTGTCGTCGAAAAGGTTGATGTTGTACCGGGTTTTTGTCTCCATTTCCACTAGAAATGTCTCAGATCTCTTGAGTAACGATCTTCAGTCCTCAAAATCTGGCAAGTACACCTGTTATATATACATGCTGACTTGAGTTTGATACTGACTTACTGACTTGACCTGTTCTTACTGACTTGACCTGTTCTTACTGACTTGAGTTTGTTACTGACTTACTGACTTGACCTGTTCTTACTGACTTGAGTTTGATACTGACTTACTGACTTGACCTGTTCTTACTGACTTGAGTTTGTTACTGACTTACTGACTTGACCTGTTCTTACTGACTTGACCTGTTCTTACTGACTTGAGTTTGTTACTGACTTACTCTGCCCTACAAAGCCTTACTGCAGTAACTACATTTTTGGTCAAAATTGAGTTATAACTAAAAATGAACTCCTTGATGTCTGTTTATCTTGTGACAAAGTTTAAGATTTTAATTTTGCTTAATTTCAGAGAAATAATAATATAAATCTTGCAGTAACTACAAAATCCAAGTCAAAACCATGCAGACTGCAGTAACTTCACTTTGACTGTGATACAGTGCAGCCTTGTATTTCTTCATTGTGTTGAATAGTTGAAAAGTTAATTTGGTAGGGAAATTATTATCTAGATAGTGAATAAGTTAAAAAAAAGAGATAAAATTATATTGAGACTAAAATAGAGCATTACTTTAAGAGTTAAACACTTTTAAATTCATGACAAAATCAGTTTGAGAATGTTTATTCACTGAAAAGAAAATATGAAAGCTGAAAGAAGACAACAACATTGTAGTTGCTGCACTCTGTTTTTGCATTACTATTGGAACCTTTTACAGTAATGCAAAACCAGAGTGCAGTAACTACAATTTTGGGGTCAAAGGTCAATTAAATCGTCATGGTTTTTGAGCAAAAAAATTATCATCAATACGTAGAAATAAGTGTCACATTTGGCTGGTCAGTTAAAAACATTTAGAAACTTTAAAGGAGTTTTTCTCAGTTTTACACTTTGTGTAGTTACTGCAGTTAGACTTTGTAGGGCAGTACTGACTTGACCTGTTCATACTGACTTGAGTTTAGCTATCTCATGTTGTGTAGCTAACGAACTTGCAACTTGGTGGGAAGTGGTGCTCTCAGGCATGGACGAAATGTTGATTTCAGAGGTGGGGGACACACAAGTATCTTTAATAAAACTCAAACTCTTTCAGTTCACTGTGTTTTCTAGTAGTTCTTCTAGTTTTCTAGTGTTACTTTTAGGTTTACTGTTCCCTTTTTTGGTTTGACCTTTTTTGACCTACATCTCTTCCAGCCTCTCCTCCTGTATCTCCTTCTGCATCTCTACTATCCGTCACCTGACAAAAATATATTGATGCATGATATGAACAGTGTGACAATTTGCGGTGTAACAATCATCAATTTTGATGATACGGTTATTGAGGAAAAAACTTAGTTTCACAATTATCACGAGTATGGATGTATAAAATCACATTTGTAATCTGAGGTTTTATTGTATTTTTCCCTAAATCTTTCATTGTTGGTGTTTTTTAAAACAGTTGCTGCCTTTCAACACATATGAAAATAATGAATAAAAATAATCTTATCTAAGTGTATCTCTTTGGCATTAAATATAAGCTTTTTTTTAAAATATCTGCATTGTTGAGGTTCTAAAGTTATTGTAATAATAATAATAATACATTAATAATAATACATCAGCACTTTAAAACTCAGAGACACTTTGCAAGATTACTGAGAGCTTTGTAATTGATGAGGAGGATCTTGAAGTGGATGCTGCTTTATTGTGAGCCAGTGAAGGTGTTGCAGGATGGCTGTAATCTGAGTAATTTACACTTTGACTTCTAAAGAAGTCTCTTATGTCCACTTTCAAAAACGGCCTTTTGAAAAAGTGCAGTGGACATGTCCCCTGTGTCCCCCCAAAAAATGACGTCCGTGCTCTCAGGTGTCAGTTGCATAGGGCAAGTGTGGGTAGTTTGCCTGGGGTAATAGAAGTCATAAAGCAATAATAATAAATGGTATTTTTCCTGTTTTCCCCACTTCACTGTGTGTGTGTGTTTCAACATTGTGAAATCAGAGTCCCAAGGAGTAAATGGCCAGATCTCCCAGATCCCAGGACTGTCCCCAGCCATCAGCTCTCTCCCAGAGGAGAGGGCACGAGGGAGGAGAGCCGGAGTCCTAGACAGTGATTCTGAGTATATCAAGCTTGCAAAACAAGGAGGACATAAGGGTAAAGCCATCCTGTCGCCTCATATCTGAACTGTCCCTCTTGCTGGTTAATATATTTGGCGTATATTTATTTTTGGTTTTTTTTCAACAGGACTTTTGTGGCATGACGAAACAATTACTTCTAAAGCTGATGCATACAAACCTCCAGGCTGGTTCTGCCCTGAATCAGAAGGAGATTGCAAACCAAGGTACATGTAACATTTATTTTATTATCATGCACTGTGATATGTATTCAGTTTAGGGCTGCAACTAACGATTATTTTCATTATCGATTAATCTGTCGATTATTTAAATGATTAATCGATTAGTTGTTTGTTCAATCTCTTGTTTTGTCCACAAACCGAAGAGATATTCAGTTTATTGTCATAAAGGAACAAATAAACCAGAAATATTCACATTGAAGAAGCTGATATCAGAAAATGTGGACTTATTGTCTTTAAAAAAACTGCTCAAACCAATTATCGATTATCAAAATAGTTGACGATTAATTTAATAATCGATTATTGTTAGATTAATCGAGTAATTGTTGCAGCTCTAATTCAGTTTATAATGAAATACTTCCACTTTCATTACTAACAACACTACTAGTTAGTTGCTTATACTACTGCTATCAGTACTGCTACACTATTGATACAGCTAGCTTTCAGTCTTTTAAATACACTAAAATAGAAGGAACAATAAAAACAGTAACAATCTGCCATAATAATTGCTGATTTCTTCTGTTAATTTCCATTATGTGTTCCAGCTAATATTAAACGAAGGATACACTTCATATCCTCATATTGTGTTATTGTGGTATTTTTTCCAGCAGTCTAATTAACAGCGAAGAGAAGAAAAACCCTGGAGCTTTTCAACTGCCAGAGCCCCCCTTTGGGACTGACAATATGTCAGCCTGGGAGAGGGATGATAGCAGCAGCAATGGCAAAGAGAAGGTAAACAAAGAAATGCCAAAGTCATTTAAAAAGTAATTCAGCCACACAAGCCACCACAATAACAATTTATTGAATTTCTTGTGTTGTGTTATTCTGTTTTCATCACGCATTAAAAACAAAATTGAGGAATTGTAAGTGATGCTGTCATGTTGCACACTGTTACTTGACCAGGCAGAGCTTTGCTGTTTATTAGGGATTTGTTTCTCATTTGTTAATAGTCAAACTGAGAGCATTCTGCCAAGTTGAAGGGATATTTGTGGGAAAAAATGATATCCATGTTTGTGTAAATTCACGCAAAAAACATCACACACTGTGACTTTGCTTTGTGTTCTGCAGAACAACAATGTTCATGAAACCCAGATTGAGAAGTGGCAGTCACCCAGTCAATATCATGTGGCCAGCAAGTTCAAGAGGATGTAAGTTCATGTGGTCACAAGATGGTGCTGTTGCTCTGTGTTATATTCAGTACAAGTGACTGGTGTGTTCCAAGTGTTTGAGATATTGGCCGTAGAGATGTCTGCCTTCTGGAATATAGCTGAACTACTGCTAGTTTGTGGTGCTCAAGGTGCCAAATAAATACTCCACAGCAACATTTCTTTACAGAAACCGAGGCCCTGTTACTCAAGATAATCCTTGTTCAAAGTAGTTTAGTGTAGGAACTAGAAAGAAAACAACTCTCTACTGTCGATATCTCCAACACTAATCTAGATTGATAAACAGAGCTACAGGTAAGAAAAAAAATGTATATTTGTCTGCAGGGTTTTGCCAAATAGTTTGGCTTTTCATTAGTGGAATGATATGGATTTAGGAGGGTGTGGTCAGTAAATTATACATCATGTGTTTCCATGTTGTGATGACTCAGCAGAAATGCTCATAAGCGCCAGTAAACATAGGTCAAGTGAAAACGGCACACCGCTTCCAGACAAACCAGGACATTCACCTGTTTGCTTTGGCTCACTGTTGGTCACTGTGTGTCTGTTGTACCCTTGGGAAAATGTCAATGACTGGACAGAAGACCAAAATATCAAAACAGTAAAGATCGGTCATAGTCCACGCATGCAATTATTCACTGCAGAAATAGTCATCTAGTCCTCTAATCTTGAAGTGCGTCATTGCAGTTGAGCGATGAGCTATTTAATGTCTTGGTGTAAGATATTAACTTTGTGAGTCAAAGGAACAGAGTGTCCTGGAATGTGACAAGAGTCATTGACTGAGTAAAAATGACTATTTCACACTAGGGTTGTCACGATACTAACATTTTCAACTCGATACCGATACTTTTATTAACAAGAAAAATGCAACATGTAAAAATGAACAGAACCACTGGTTAAATATTTATAATAAAAAACAGTTGCGCAAAAAGAAACTGCAACTATGATAACAAGCTTCAGATACTCGATACTTTTGAAAATGAGTATCGTATCCGGATAAAACGTTTTAGTATCGATACTTTTTTGAGTATCGATACTTTTGACAACCCTATTTCACACCATTTTGCCTTATTTCACGTAAGGAAAGGAGTTTAAATCTGAGATTAGATTAGTTGTGCAGGGTCGGGTTGATTTCAGGTAAAGAGAAACTGACAGTTGTAAATAGGGAAAAAACGATTTATTGACTCTGTGTACTTTGTTGGAAGAGTACTTTTTGTAATGAATAGCCAGAGTTTATCTTGGTAAACAATGTTTAAAGGGTAGGGTCCATATTTAATGTTTAAACAGTGTCTGCTGCAGTCCCTTTTTGTTAATTTAACAAAAACGTTTATGGTATGTTTGTAACTACAAAAGCACTTTCTGGTTTGATTTTAATGGAAAAAAAGCTTTCCACAATTGCATTTCCACTCAATTTGGACTTGATGTCTTTGGTGTTTTCAGAGTATATGACAAGAATCCACCACCTGTCAGCATGTCTAAGCTGTTGAGCTTTGGTTATGCAGGAGACAACAAACCAACAGCCAACGCTGATTTATCCAGTAAGTAGCACAGTGTTTCTGACAGTGTGAGTTACGATCGTTCAGGTCATCATAAATCATTTCCTTTATTGTTTTTTCATTGTGCTATCAAATCCGCCCTATCATAATAAAATAAAATGAGTCCGGAGATGTGAAACTTAAAGATTTCAGCTATTAAGAATTTATGATGCTCCTTGACAGTTTAATGCAGGGACTAACAGTGAATTATGTGATTAGTTGAATGACTTGTATACACTTCTGTGTCAACAGATTAGAAGACTGCCATCGCCGTGTGGAAAGGATGCTAGAACTTGAATGCGTTCAACAAGAATAGTTGCCATCCTCTCTTGCTTTAAACAATTTCTTTACATTTTTCATACTGAGCAACATCAAATGTTTTATTAGTTTCAATTGTTCTGTTGTGTCGGATGTATCACTGGAGTGTGAAAGTTGTCATGGAATTAAAGCTAGGGCTTTTAATTTATTATGCATGTTACTGGTACCTCATTGCCTGCATTCTTTAAATAATTAATATTCCTAATAAAGTTTTTTTGCTTTGTCTGTAACTCTGAAAAGGCAGCTTGAAGGAATAAAAGTTTGTAATTCAAATAAAAGCAATGTTCTTGCCTTGTATATCAACATCGACTGTTCTCAAAGGCTGAATTTTAAACATTAATAATTTGCCATATACAGGTAATATTAAAATATTTCAGCAAATGAACCAATTTTTTTGCACACATCAAGATAGTGATATTAATGCTGGTGATACAATTTAGATTTACATTTCAAAATTATAATTTTTTTCCATACCTGGAGAAGTCATGGGAGTTAGTCTAATCATAAAATTAGTTTATTGTCAATTGCATTAAGAAAACATTGATAGTACACTGCAAAAAAGGTGTGTCTAAAAACAAGATAAAAACACTAAATCTGAGGGAAATCATCTTGCTGCGTGGACAGATAATTTCACTTGACAAGATTTCTTGAGATTGTTAAATCTAGAAATAAACAGTTTGAACACTTAAAAAATGAAGTGAATTCTTAAAACAAGAAAAAAGTTCTAACACTTCTGAATATAAGGTTGTTGTTGTTTTTTATTATCTTGGTAAGAACCAAATAATTTGCATTGTATAATTGGTTCTCTTTTCCCATTAAAAGCCAGTTCCAGACTGATATAAGTGCCTGAAAGGTTTTTCGCTGTTCCTGTTGTTTCAAATATTAGTCTTAAGTATTCAAACTGAATTTTAACATGAACAACTATTTGGGATTTGGGAAAATGTACACTGAAGGAAGAGGATTTTTCTTGGTTATACATTAGATAAGCTTTGTGTTGTCATTGTTTTGACACACCAATGTATGGCATACCAGTGCCAGAGGTTATCTCAGTCAGTGTTCTTTGGGAAGCCTGTATGTCATAATACATAAGTTATTCAATAGCTTCAGATGGTTTTCTTTTTCAAGGTATATTGGAACTGGGCCAATAACATCTCGTGTGATTGATCTCGCTCTGTTTGTTTGGGGCTGGTTGATGTTTTCTGTGAGTGTGTGGACAGGAGGTGCTACACCTCTCTCTGGAACCAATCAGTGCCGGGGTCAGAGGTCACCGCTATATCAGCTCTGCAGTCAGACGTAGCTCTTATTCTGAATCAGCCGCAACAAGAATTTAGAGGTTTTACAGAACTTTTGAAGACATTTTTAACTTTTTCTAAGCATCACCTGCAGTCATGGCACCGATTTTACTGAACTGTGTGGGGAATGACCACAATGAATATATCAAGTAAGTCTTTGGGAACCTCATTTGACTATTTCTGGTCTGATCTGATCTGTTTCTTTATTAATATGTTGTACGATACTACTTGTAGACAACAAGTCCAAGTGAAAAACCCCTACTTGGACACCATGGAGGAGGATATTCTCTACCACTTCAGCTTGAGCACCAAGACTCACAACCTTCCAGATATGTTCGGAGATATTAAGGTTTGAGAAATGCTGAGAAATAATACAACATATAACACAAATAATAGGGTTTACAATCTGAAAAGTTAGAAACAGATTTGATTTGTCCTCTTTTTTTTTACATTTCCTATAGTTTGTGTGTGTTGGAGGCAGCGCAAATCGGATGAAAGCTTTTGCCCACTTCATGCACCAGGAGCTGGAACTGCCTGGAAACCCAGAGGAAATCAAAGATATCTGTGAGGGAACAGATCGCTACTGCATGTATAAAGTGGGACCGGTGCTCTCTATAAGTGTGAGTATTTCAGAACAACGATATATATACTGTTCCTGGTGGGCTTTATGTCTACAGTTTTTTAAATAGTTTCTATTCTGGTGTGGTTTCCATCACAGCACGGCATGGGCGTCCCTTCCATCTCCATCATGCTGCACGAGCTCATCAAACTGCTGCACCACGCTCAGTGCCGTGATGTCGTCCTGTTTCGCCTTGGGACATCCGGTGGAGTCGGTAAGAGCATTGCATTTTTTATTTGCAAGTATTAAAAATAATTTCCAATTGGTGCTATTGTTGAAATGTCACATTTAAAACTATACAATCCAGTGGTGGAGGAAGTATTCAGATCCTTTACTTAAGTAAAAGTACTAAAACCACACTGCGGAATTACTCCACTACAAGTAAAAGTCCTGCATTCAAAATTTACTCAAGTAAAAGTACATAAGTAGCAGCATCAAAAAGTACTCGTTATGCAGCATGGACCCACTTAGATTATTTTATATATTCCAATTATATTATTGGTTAATTATTATTGATGCATTTATGTAAAATGCACTTTTCTGCTGTCAATGTACAGTATGACTGATTTTAACTACTTAATATACTGTTATGAGGTGGTTTTTATTTAACATTTTGACCTGAAAAGCAACTAAAGCTGGGAGCTAAATGTAATGGAGTAGAAAGTACAATATTTGCCTTGAAAATACAGTAGAGTAAATGTATAAAGTTACATAAATGGAAATAGTCAAGTTAAGTACAAATACCTCAAAATTGTACTAAGTACAGTACCTGAGTAAATTTACTTAGTTACATTCCACCACTGATACAATTGCTTAACTTGTTTGTTTGATAGAATCAAAAGTAAAAACAACATCAGATGATTAGATTTTCAACCAAAGGCTTCACAGGTGAAACAACAGGGAAGAAAATCTAATTGTCCTCAAGCTGTGTGTGTTATGGCATAATTAAAATAAAAAAATACATAAAAACAAAAAAAAGTCCTATTTTGTGTGGCGAAGCCTTTTTTTTTCTTTTTGCAGTGGTAGCCTATCAAAAGCATGATTTTTAATACAAGTACTGCAGTGAAGTCTCATGACAACCTGAATTACTCCTTTAAAACTAAATCGATTCAAATATCTGCTTGGTGTCTTCTCTAGGTCTGGCTCCGGGGACAGTGGTGGTCACGGATAAAGCAGTGGACTACTCCTTCCGTCCCCAGTTTGAGCAGGTGGTTCTGGGTAAAGTCATCACCAGGAGCACCGAGTTGGACGAGGGAGTGGCCAACGAGCTGATGCAGTGCTCCTCTGAGCTCGAAAACATCCCGGCAGTGATTGGAAACACCATGTGTACCCATGACTTCTATGAAGGTATAGACGGCATCTCGTGCTCAGATTGTTTGTGATCATATTCGAAGAACTACAGCAGGTTAAAACCATTGGTCAGGTTGTGACAAATCCTCTACTTTGTCTCTCTAGGTCAAGGCAGACTTGACGGAGCTCTCTGCTCATTCTCTCATGAAGAAAAGCTGGAGTATCTGAGGAAAGCTTACGATGCCGGTGTGAGGAATATTGAAATGGAGTCCACAGTATTTGCTGCTATGTGCCGTGTCTGTGGCCTCAAAGGTATTGTTAAAAAAGTGAAACATTCACATTCACAATTCAGAATAGACCAGGGGTCTCAAACTCAAATTACCTGGGGGCCGCTGGAGGCAGTATCAAAATGACAAAAAAAGACAAAATTACTAAAAAAAAGACACAAAATGACAGAAAAAAACCTAAATTACTTTAAAAAAGACACAAAATGACCAAAAATAGACACAAATTTACTAAGAAAAGACACAAAATGACTGAAAAAACACTAAATTACTTTAAAAAAGACACAAAATGACAAAAAAGACACAAAATGACCAAAAAATACACAGAATTACCAAAAAAGACACAAAATTATTTAGAAAAAGACACAAAATGACCCAAAAAAGACACAAAATGACAGAAAAAAACGAAATTACTTAAAAAAGAAACAAAATTACCAAAAAAGAGGCAGAATTACCAAAAAAGACACAAAATTATTTTTTAAAAAGACACAAAATTATTAAAAAAGACACAAAATTATAAAAAAAAGACACAAAATGATTACAAAAAGGCACAAAATTACCAAAAAAAGTAATTAAAGGGACCTTCCACACACAACATGGTAAAGTGTTATTCATATAAAACTCACATTAAACTTTCATATCAAGGTGGGGGCCACAAAATATCGTCACAAGGGACGCGAGTTTGAGACCCCTGGAATAGACAGATATCTTGCTTCTACATATTTATGATCTGACCCGAAGAGGGCATTAGCATGTATTATATAACTGATAATCTCCATTTTCTCTCCAGCGGCTGTGGTCTGTGTTGCATTGCTGAACCGCTTCGAGGGAGACCAGATCACCTCCCCTCATGATGTTCTGGTAGAGTACCAGCAGAGACCTCAGGCCCTGGTGTCCCACTTTATCAAGAAACGCCTGGCACAGAGTGTCTGAGAAGCCTACGTCCCCATTCCAACCCCAGCCTCTCAAATAGAGTGTATATAGCCAATATGTGGATATGTATATACATATATCTATACTGTACTCTGCATGTTAATATGTGTATTAGACACTTATTTAAAAAGTTGTTTTGATTTCATTGATGAAGCTAAAATATTTTCTATGTTGCACATGTATATGTAAGTATGTGTTGTGTCTTTTAATATTTAATACTCTGGTATTTATGTAAGATAACAATAATTTTCTAAAGAAAGTTGTCTTTTATAAAGGTTTTTCTTCATATATGCTTGTTAGCTCGGAAAGGAAGAACTTAGTCTTCCTTCATGATTTGTTTTATGATTTAAGAAGCTGAAGTGGGTCCTCCTACAATGTATTCAGTGATGGATGTGTCATCAGATGAGCAAAGAGTTACATCACATTTAGTTGCTTCTAAATGTGGCTTGTTTATGTAAAAAAAAAAAAATCCTGAAAGTTACGTAAGCGGTCAATAAATGTTGATAAATGTGCAGGTCATTTTCATTTGTTGGAAGTATGTTTATCATCACGCTGTAATACTGTATTTCTCATGAGGTGCTGTAGAGTATAAAACCTTTAATAAAATCAATAACAGTTATTGCACTGTGTCACTTGGTGGTCAATACTATAGCTAGTGTATATCAGTACAGCAGTTGTTGAAAAGGATGTAATCTGTCCAACTGTAAATACGATTCTTAGATATTGCAGCAAATTTAAATGTCATGTTTGCATTTAAAGGTCATTTATTGTAAAAAGTGAAAAAGCAAAGAAGGTCTGGGTGCTTTATAAATATTGTGAAAGTATCAAAATGCTCAATTCACAGAGAAACATAAACACTTTTCACTCTATTCATAAACTGTGTATTTAAACAGGCTGTCAGGACTTCTGTATGGTTATGATGTCACAAATATAGGGCTTTCAAAATAAAACATTAAAGGGCGATTCTGGGATGGAAGAAAACACCCAGCTAGAACTGTTAGCAGCAGTGTTTTTGCAACATCTGCAGTAAATAATTTCCATACCATTGGAGAACTTGAAGCCTGAACTATCACCTCAATGCAAAGCACTTAGCAGCTAGCCCAGAGGTCAGCCCTAGCACAGCCCACATGACACTAAACTGAGCGAGCAGTCACGCCAAAGCGTTTAAAAGCAGACTGATGTACGAGAAATAACAGAGATGTTGAACAGTTTATGTCATATGAATATTTTTAAATGCTTCTCACAGCAAATATTGACATATGGGATTAATATGCATTAATTAATCACAATGCATGTAATTAGATTCATTATTTTAATCGCTAAACAGCACTTGTCACAATTACTACAACCAAATACCATGCACATAAGGGTAGAAAGTGCCCCTATAGTGCCCTTACAGTCATTCCCCGGCTGCAATGATGGTGCAGAGATGCTTAGAGTGCAAATGCAGAAGACTCGGAAAAGCTGACCAATCGAAGCAGAAAAGGCTCATTTGGTAGGGGGGCTTAAAGAGACAGGCGCTAAAACAGATCGTTTCAGACAGACAGTGAATACAGGTGTGTACATGGACAATAAAAGGACAACAAGATGTTTTTTGAACATTAAAGCATGTAAACATGCTCAAGTAGAAACCCAAAATACAAGTATGAACCTGAAACATTAGCGTAATAGTTCCACTTTAATATAATGCTGAATAGCAGAATAAGGGTTGGACTTGAAGAAGCCCCAAGTCAGAATTTAACTATGGATTTGGTATCTCGTCTAGGTGGTTTCAGGGGCGTGATAACAGACAAAACCTCTTTGGCATACCGGCTGTGGTGCAGACCAGCCTCCCGCAGAGCCTGCTCAACCCGCACTCTTGGATCAGACACGATCTGGAAAACAGATGTAAAAAAACTCCACAGTAAATAATACATATCCAGCTGTTCCACACTAGCTCACACCCACTATGTTACTATGGTGTCTTTTCATGGTTAACTACGTATTTATTGCTGGAAACAAGACTAATCAGTAATCCTTCACAGTTTGGTATTGGAGGAGAGGATTTGCACAGCTTGACAATCATTAGTCATTGCCTGTGTTACACAATAGGCAAATCCTAACTATGATGACAAAACCACAGACACAGTAAGCCATTTCACCAGGCGTCCCAACGTTCAAGGCTGTGTATACAAGTCTCTGAAGACAAATATTGTATGACCAGCCACCCAGATTGCATAATTTTACTGGACTGCACGGGTCACGGGTCAGTCTCACCTTAGATAAAAATGAACATTGTATAATCGGTTGAACAAGGCCAAGAAAAACTGGGGAAAGAGGCCTTGTAAGCTCATAATTTGCAGAGCAAAGATAAGGAAATTAGAGCAAATGACCTTGTAATAACTCAAACAAAAGCTAAAGGTTATCGGGGGGTAAATGTAATCATGCCTCACCTGTGTGTCTGTGTACGTGTTAATACTGTAGAGAGGTCTCTGCAGCTCAAACTCCTTTACATTCAAGTGCCGACTCCTCCAAGCCTCTGTATCTGCCATCATCCTCTCTGGGTCTGTCTCTGCCACCACTGCTACCTAAGATAAATAGGTTAAAAAAACACACATTTAATATAGTGATACCATACAAGTGTCTTTTTACTTGGTGCCATAAGGTGGCAGTGATGTCTCCACTCAGATAAGGAGTCCAGCTCCTCCCTTGTGGGTCATTTAAACCAGCAGATTAAGTGTTAAGAGCAGATCCACCTGCTTTCTGAGGACTTCCAGACGATTCTGTTTCTCTTCCTCTTCTCTCTGCCGCTCAAGCTCCCGCGCCTCTCTCTCCTCCCTTCGCTGCTTCAACATATCTGCCCGAAACTGCACCCTAGAGGGGGCACAGAAGGTGTGGACATCAGACCTGAACAGCCCTCTCTCTTCCTCTGCCACCGCCTAGACCGACATTACCTATCGCTCCTGACACAGCAGGCCTCCGGGCTGTGGAAGGTTTTATGGAGCTGCCAGAGAGCAGCTCCTCTCCCATCATCTGTTTTTATCGCTTTTTTCAGCCCCACATGACTCCCATTCTCATTTCTGCCTGGGTTCATTCTCACGGCCAATGTCAACACCATTATCTGGTATTAATGTCAGTCTCTGTAAGTGTCTGCAGAGAAATGCTAAGCAAATACCACTGAACTGGATGTTTTAAATGCAGAATCTTCTATTTTTCCAGGCTAAAACACAGTGTTTCAAATGATAAACGGACTGCATTTGTAAAACAAACGACTCAAAACAAAGAGCTGTCCACCCACAAATTCATACATTGGCGGCAGGAGCCATACAAGATAAACATTCACACACCAATAAGACAGCTATCAGGAGGAATTTAGAGTTCAGTAACTAGCCTAAGGATACTAAAACATGTAGATTACCATGTCTAAGGATTGAACCACCAACCTTCCATTTTATCTGATGATTATTGATATTCGAACTCAACACCCACACAAATAAACATGTTTACACAAAGTTTGCAAGGAAATATCTCCAATGGAAATATCTCTTTTTTAAATACTAAAACTGGCAATGTGCAATAATTTGTGCAATAAATTGTCCTTCAATGTGCAATATATTTATGAACACTAAATAGCATCATATCTGCCTACCTTACCTCTCTTCCTTGCCTATGTTTTACATTATATCTTTTTTTTTCTTTACATTTACTTGCCTAAGTGTGTGTATGTTTATATATTGTATATTTTTATGTATTTTATTTATTGTCACACTGCTTTTTGGAGTCAGCACTCAAATCTCATTGTACATGTGTATAGTGACAATAAAGGCATTCTATTCTATTCTATTCTATTCTATTCTATTCTATTCTATTCTATTCTTTACATTTCATTACACTAATGGTTAGCTGCATTCCTCGTTTTATGGCCTCCAGTTTCCCTACAAACTCAGATAACTTTGTTGACTTCACAAGGGTCATTCTTTTCGGATACGGCTGAGCTCCTGAGAAGTAAAATAGCTGTTACGTTACAAAAATAAACCAAGGCTGATATTGGCTATGTTAATAAAAACATAAATATACATAATGTAGTAAAACTGTCATTGTAAAAGGTTGTATATGTCATGTCAGTCTTATAACAGGTAATTAAGTATTTTTAGGGTTCCTGATTATCTCTTAACAACTTTTTCAGTATCTCTTTGAAAACTCAAGGTCCCATGGTGCAATACTCACCTCTCTTTATCTCGGCTCGCCTGCTCTTCCATGAGGCTCCTCAGATTAGCGAGTCTCTCTTGATCCCTCCGCTCCAGCATCTCCCTCCTCGTCTGCTGCTTTAAATAAAACTGTCTGACCTCGAGGAAAAACAACAATTTACAAAGAATAACGACAAAAAGTTAACAACCGCCGCAAGAACAGCCGCCACACTCCCACTAATTTGACTCCCACAGAAGTCTCAGGATCGTGATGTCCTATTGATTGTGACAGAGCAGGAATCAGATAAGTGTAAATAGAAAGAACAAGATGATATTTCAATGTCTGGCAGACTATTGTGCTAAATTATATGGAATCCAATGCAGCCTAAATGCTCTCATTAATCAGACAGTGTCTCAGGTTGCCCATGGTCTCCAAGCAGACCCCTGAGGAGAGAGTTAATTAAACAGTCAGACACACACACACACACACACACACACACACACACATAGTGGAGTTGTTGTATCTATGAGGACAATAACTAAATTAAATGATCAAAATACCCAGATAATTGTAACAACGTATGCTTTTAATTTAATCTCCATGTGTGCCTGAAATTTAAACCTTCAGGGAAGCAATAGGAGGCAACTTAAAGTTAGCTTAATTTTACCCAATGGCTGCAGTACATTCAAAAACCTTATTAAATGGTATGGAAATATGGCTTTATTCTATATAGGGCCCCTGGTATCCCAACAGATTACATATTTTTATTTATCTAATACAAAATGGTCATATAAAAGTGTCAGCCATATTATTTTTAATGAGAAGTTAGTCATTAAACACACCAACATTTTCTGTTATTTCTGTTTTTTGGCCCTGTCAAAGAGCAGGAACGTTTTTCTCCCCTGAGAAAAACCTGGTTGCTGAGAACGCTAAGTAGGATGTGACGTAGTACTGGACGCCACAACAACACGCGTCATTTGTAAAAGCCTGTAAAGCAGTGTTGCCAACTTAGCGACTTTGTCACTACATTTAGCGACTTTTCTTTTTCTGGTGTTATTGGAGACTTTTGGAGACTCGTTCTTAATCTTAAGTAAGAGTAAAAGTAAGAACGAGTCGAAGCGGCACAGTCCTCCTGCAGCAGTCTCTCCCAGCTGCAGTCACAGAGCCGGAGGGGATGTTAACTCCTTAGAGTCCAGTCTGCAAATTGCTAACAGGCTAACAGTTAGCTCTGTAGCAGTACAGTGTGTATGTGCTGCTGCTGCTGCAGGAGGTGTTCACTTAGCGATCTCTGTTTGTTTACAACAAGCACCGGACATTCTGTGCACAGTTAGCAATGCCGGTTAATTCACCATTACAATGTTTATGATCAGCGGAGACTATGTGCATAATTAGCCATGCTGCTTTGTTTATGATCAGCCGCGGACATTGTGCACAGTTAGCGACAGCAGCCACAGTGGCTTCTACCGTGTTTAATCCGTCACGTAGGTGATCATGGATCGCAGTCGAAACTGTCGCTAAGCGATTAAGTGACGATCGAATACGTCACCTCCGGATTCTTGTAAATCCCTCTGGGGGCCTTTTTTGTAATGGAGACACACAGAGGGAGCGGACATTTGAGAGGGCGTGGCCTGAGACTTTCCCAGCGGCCACTATTCCCCATAAAGGAGACACGGCTAATATGACTGTTTAGACGGGAAACCATCTATAGCTATTGTGCATTAAAATATACAGCAGGTCATTCCTGCTTATGACTGCTGCCAATAGCTGCTTGATAAAGAAGCATATGAATCTTTAGTTAATTGTCTCCTCAAGATGAACTTGAATGCATGGTAATAAGGTTACAATGGTATGCTCACAACATATGGATGTTGTGAGCACAGTAAAAAAATCAGTCATCTAGAAAGAATATTGACTTTATACTAATATTTGAATTTAAGTTGGTTTGATCACAACATGTTTTCACAGAGACTGTAACTAAAGCTGCAAAATTCTCTTAAATTTCCTTTTATTTTCTCTTAAGAGAAAAAAAAGAGAAGTCAGCTTAAGATGCACCAGACTTTCTTAATCATCCGTATCTGCTTTCACCCAAGTGTGCTAAATGATGAATCCCACTTGATCATTACTGTTAAACACCGGTATTGCTCTCTAAACACTACAAAAGGGCAGGTGCTGTGCCGGGTGCAAATACTCTGGCACAGACCCAAGAATAGAGCGATGCCACCAAAAAAGGCTGGAAGATGAAAATGAGACAGGAAAGTAAAAAACCCAGCTAAAACATACAATTGTCTCATATATAAATATAATAATCTATATATATAATGATCTAAATTTGATTACATGATATTCATGGGGTTTTATGTTCCCTAAAATGTATGTTTCATTGCATTAGGAATACTATTTATGCATGTGTGTGTGAAAATATGCATAAATGCTGATATTAATCAAGTACTGCAGTAAAAAAAATAATAGGCATAATAAACATTAACTCTGATGATGTTTACTTTTTCTTTCTGCTGTGATCTGACGGCTGACTCCTTCTCCTGCTCCCTCTTCAGCCTCGACTCTTCCTCCTCTTGTTGTCTTGCCGCTATAGCTGCCTCCAGCTTCGCCACCTCCTCCTGCTGGGCCCGCCACTGCTGCAGCTACAAACACACATGCAAATACACACCAGGGGGAAACAAAAAGCAGGTTATTGTCCGTTAACAGCTGTCTTGAAAGAATCATTCACAGGGAGACAACCAGCTGAGCCCCACTGCCATGGTGGCAACTGTGCCATGAACTCTGGAAGAGGTGTTAAAAACTTCCTTTCACACTTGTGTTAGATCCCCTCAGGATCCGTCAAAGCACTGAATTATAAAGAAAAGCCTTGTGTTTGAACTCTATAACAAACAGAACTTATTCTCGGGAGGAGAATTCTGTCTTTATGCAGCAACTCAGGAAAAGTATCATACATAATTCCAAAAAGTCAAGATAAACCTTTCACATTAATGTCCATCCAACTATTTTGAGCAGTAACTTTTAGTTAAAGTATTTTAAGAACTGTATTTCCAAGCTATCAACATGGACTTCTTTATGATCGTCGATTTTATAGCCGGTAAGATCATTGGTGTTAAACTGCCTGATCTGTCTTATATCTTTTGTAAGAGAGCAATTTTTAAGGCTTGAGATATTTCACAGTGTCCTCTCCATTCTCTGTATATGAGCTCCTACCCTCCAGATGGACATTAACACCTCCAAAGGCCAGGTCTAAAAAGCGGAATAATTCCTTTATTTCTCAGGCCACCAGACTGTTAAACGCTCAGGATGATACAACTGATGATTAGCTTCCCATTTAACCACTGCTGGCTGATGGGGTTGGATTCTATTTTTTATCTGGCTGCAAGACAGATTTCCCTTTGGACACAATAATGTTAAAATTATTCAAAAGGCTTTTTATGAAACTACGAGGTTGTGTAAAAGGTTGTCATGGTGTTCAATTGTTTTGACGGAACATCGAACATTGTTATTGTCTTTCTAATGGACTTTGAGTCGAACAATAAAGATGAACTGAACTGAACTGATTGTCAAATATGTCCCTTCTTCTCTCTTTTCTTCACTTCACTCACCCAGCTAGACATCTGGAAACAGACGGTCTAAACTTATCACACACACACACACACACACACACACACAGTCCAACATTTGCTGGGGCGTGAGTGACAGGTTCGTTATGCAGCAGCCTCTCTGCGGCGTGCCGAGTATTAGAGTGTTGCATTCCGACCGGGCTGGCGGATTCACAAATCTATCAGCAGAGAGCTTAGGAATCCCCGAAGGAATGAACTGCAAATTAACATGGCCTCACACACATTAACACCAGCAGTATCATCAAGTCAATCATACTTGATGTCCGCCTGAGAAAAAGCAGCAGCTGTGTGTTCGAGAGAGGACTTGAAACAATCCAGCCTCTAATCCACTTCCATTTGACAGTGTTGACGCTTGAGATGCAATATGCTTCTTCTTTAGAAATCAAAATGTTCTCTCGTGCTGACATTTAGGGTTTGATTTTCCAGAAACTGGGTTCAATATGCAATTTCCGTAACCAGAAGAGCAATCCAGAGTGGTGACAGTCAGCAGTGACTGAGTAATGATGGTGACAGCAGTGTGTCAATATTTATCCTGCTACATTAAGCTGCTTTCCAGCGCTCTGTCTGTTAGGCCTGCTGCTCCTTTGGGTGTTAATATGTTAATATTCGCCCGTTAATGTTGCTGTTGTTTCCATTATTTCCTCACATAATATAATTTTGTGATTGTGAAAGGGCAAGGTAATGATTCCAATAACTACCAGTGTTGCCCAAAGCAAAACACCAGACCTATACAAAACCTCAGCACATTAAACAAAAACAAGCCTACTATAAAATTCTCCAGCGTTTATGATGGGGATCTTTACTTGCAACATTATTTTTTTACATTATTCTTAGGACAATACCTACAGTGTATAAATAAACTATGAAAAGTTGAGACATGAGCAGTGTTTGTCCATGAGTATTTAGGCTTTAACAACTTTGTTTATATACACTACCGGTCAAAAATTTTAGAACACCACAATTTTTCCAGTTTTTTATTGAAATTCAAGCAGTTCAAGTCAAATGAACAGCTTGAAAGGGTACAAAGGTAAGTGGTGAACTGCCAGAGGTAAATAAAAAAAGGTAAGGTTAACCAAAACTGAAAAATAATGTACATTTCAGAATTATACAAGTAGGCCTTTTTTCAGGGAACAAGAAGTGGGTTAACAACTTAACTCTATGGAGTCTTGGGCTATTTTGTCCATGTTTGAATTCTTTTCATGTCTTTGTAAGTCATTTTGTCTTTTTTTGGTCATTTTGTGTCTTTTTTTAGTCCTTTAGTCCAACATAAAATGTGATTTTGAATCTTTTTTTTAACTTTCAAAACACTATCATGCTCAATAAAGAATTTTAAATGTTGCAAATGTGCATTCATTTCAGAGTACACTGAGACATTAAACTGCATAATTTTCAATTAAATTCTGAAAAAGTTGGTGTGTTCTAAAACTTTTGACCACTAGTGTATAGAGAGAGCTCATATAATGCTTTGAACACATTTTAAACTAGAATGGAATTCATGAGAGTGCACACAGAAAATGTGTTGTATTTTATTTGGTAGATGGTAAAACAACACATTGAATGCTGTTTCTATTGCTTGTGTGACACTGAGGTGCAACTGGATCAGGTGAGCCATGAAATATAATAAGGAAACTCGTACCCATATCTTGCAATGCTAAACAAAAGTGAAAATTAATTTGCCCCATGAATCAGATCCGCCCCAAACTCTAATGGGTTCTTATTTGCCCCATGCTACACCCTTCCACAAAGTTTTATGAAAATCGCGTTGTTGTTTTCCCAGGAACAACACAACTAACCATATATCTGAGTGTCCTGCTGACCGGGGGGCTCTAACATAAAAGCTGACCATTTGCAGTAATGACAACAGCTCTGGTTTGAGTCCAGCTGGAGGCCTTTGTTGCATGTCATTCCCCATCTTTCTCCCCTTCTCTGCCTCTAAAAATGAAATTAAAGAAGGTTTGGAAAAAAAATACTGAAAAACAAGCGCACATAATTAAACCATCCATCAAACTCCAGCCTGGCCCAGATAAGATACCTGCATGTTTGATGCTTGTAACATTGAGACATGGGATGTGTAAACAACCTGTTGGGTGGGTTTGTAGAAAACATATTTGTTCAGACATACACATTAACATGTGACAGATTACACTATCTTTGTTTTCCCTCTTAAGTTTTATGACACAAAAGTCTAAAGTTCAAGTGCAGTGGTCACCTAAGGTAATCTGAAATGCATCTTTATAGATCCACTGTGAACTCAGTAAGAGCCACAGTGGCTGTATGCATTTGTATGTGTTTCCTGTTTAGGCGTAGGTGAAAAGGCATTTCAGGGAGCACAAAGGGAATAAAACGGTCATTATGTACAGTCTATAGTAATTTGTCACTGGAATCTCATTTTCTGTGAATTCAAAAGGAAATGGGACACCATCCTTTTTTCGTGGCAGCACAAAAATGACTGCAGAGATGTCAGAATAACAAAAGAATGATAGCCTTTTATCTGCACACTGCAGCCTGCTCAGAGCCTTTGTTAATGTAACTGTACAGTGATCGTGATGTCTTCTGTCGGGGAGGTGCTGCAGGAGCCATCATCGTCACTTTTCATTGCAGGACATTTAATGACAAACTTTAGATACATAACAGATGAGTGAAACAGATTAGGTATGACTTCATGCAAATCTTGAATTAATACCATTGCTGTGAACTGGAGCAGCAAACTGGAGAGAATGAGTGGTGTATTTATAACAACTGCACCACTCCTCCATATGCGGCACCACTCTACTGGGTGACATTAATGACACGTAAGATTTACTGAATCTTTAAAGGGACAAGAACTAATGCCCATTAAGAGATGAGAAAAATGTAACTATGCAATTATCTTTGTATTTCCACAGCTGGCACAATAAGAATTTTCCTGCGGTCCGTAACAGGTACATCATTCTGCAGAGGAAAAATTATACACATTTGAGCAATTAACTCCTCCGAGTTGTCAGCCGAAACACTGTGTAGCCCACGCACTGTCTCAACCACTGAGACTGTACCGTGTCCGTTCAATCTCCAGATGAAGAGTTGTACTTGCTAGTCACTAACACTCAGTGACAGGGAATCTGCTAACACACAGTGTCAGAGAATATCTGATTACTGAAAGAAGGTGTTTGGAATTTCCTGCCACAGAAGCTTGACTTGGTACACTTAGATGGCTGAGAGGACCACTCTACTTGTGAATAGTCTTTCATGCTTTTAGGTTATACAATGTTAATTTGTATGAAGGGTTGTACATGGAGAATAAAACACTTTACAATGGTTCAATCAGACTGACAATTAAAAGAGCGGCGAGAGACAAAGATACCTCTGAGCGACAGTTAAATAAGAATAGAATAAATTACCAGTCATTGGTAAAATAAACGAGAACTTTAGCAACAAAATGTGTGCAGATTTAAATAGAGAAAAGTTTTAGTGTAAAGTGGTAAATAATGCATACAGCATGCTGGAATCAACAGGCATGCTCAGAACTGCACAACAAAAATCTTAGTCTAGGGGTAGTGATATTGGAATTGGATCAGGGAATATCAACTGAAGATATTATGGACTGACAAATCACAGTTTAAACCTATTTAATCTAACTACTGAGTAGACTGCAGAGAGCCCAAAGGAAAAGGGATTTCCAAAATATTTAGAAATTAATAGCATCATGGTGGTTCAATAATGATTATGTGCTTTTCTGGACTGGACAATAATTAAAAATCAAATGATATTTGGAGAAAAACATGGTTACAACAGTATTTTCCCCCTTTGTTGCAACACTGTAGGGACATCGACTGAACTGATGTTTTAATCATGTAATTACTATTCTTTTTGGGCCACAACAATTTCAAATGTTAATAATGATATGTTTGGTGACTGAATTATACTGTTTTTATGTAAGCTATAACAGCCATTATTGAAGGAAGAAGAAAAACATGACAGGTGATTCCAAACTTTGCACAGCAGTATACAATTATCTGTAAAAGTGCTATTTATATTGCAAAGTAGAGCAGGAAATGAAGAATTAGATTTTGTCTTATGAAATATGTCTTCTTTCGACTGTCCTGTCGGGCTGCTCATGCCTTTCCCACCTGAGCATGTTGCAACAATCTGTCCTCCCTCCAGGCTTTATTTACAAATGTGGAAAGCATAATCGCTCATCAAAGATGCCTGGGAGTGAGATGTAAGTGGGAGGCAAAATGAAAGCAAGGACAAAATAAAAGGCTTGAATGAACAGTTACACCAAGAACAATGCCTGCTAATTACAGCAGCCAGAACACTGCAGAACAAACAGCTGATGATTGGAGAAGAGTCTGTCTTTTGGTGATAAATTGGAATGAACGGCTCATGCATGAAATGTTAACTAGTTATCTTAATCATCCATTTTTATTTTACTTGCAATACCCTTCTACAATCATGATACTGTGCATCAGATTTGGAGCTCACTCTGAAACTGAGTCACTGTCTTTTGATCAGTAATGTCATCTGTGTCCAGACACATGAGCCCAGCCAGCCATCTTTGCATGGCCAATCTGTGGATCTCAGGAAGAAGCTGTGGTCTGTGTGACAGCCTTGCCCTTTCCAAAACAGAAGGGTGCAAGCTCACTCTGAAATCAATTACCCTGGATTTCCTCCCACTACATGTCCCTCAGACGAGAGCTGGCAGCACAGCCTCGCTCACCGTGAGGTCAGAACCAGACCTGTACTGACCGAAAATCATCCAATATGTGCTCTCATCTGAACCCATGGAGGCACTGAGAAGATGAAAAGGTGGAAGGTTTTCATTTGCATAATTACGGCTAGAAAATATAACAAGTAAGCACTTTATTATACCTTAGCTGACAAGTACGATCACAGCCATCTTTTATCTTGTTCTCCTCCTGTAGTCTAAAGCAGTTAACACTGGTAGAAGCTAAAAGTCTCTATTATATTCGTTCATTTATGTCATTGTAACAAATGAAAAACTGTTTATGCATACTTTTAGCCAAACGGCAACCACCAGGCCTGAAAAGTGAAACCAATGAAGAAGAGCCTTAAGCCTGCATTCTTTCTGATGACCAGCAGGGGGCGAAACAACTGTTTGTATATAAGTCAATAGGAAAATGACCCTACTCACTTGATTTATTAGATCAGTAAACATTCTAATAAGGTATTTATGGCTAGTTTCAAGTCTTCATCAAAACATTTAGTAAATTATGGTCCCATTTAGAGTAAAATGGACGATAAAGCAGGGTATGTTTTATTTCCTGCCTACCTTATGATTGACAGGTCAGTGCCAGGGCACTGTGTGTTTTCATTTTTAAACTTTTACCCTTTTACAGCGTGTTTTCAGCTCATCAAGTTGACATTTTGGTTGTCAGTGTTCGGTTGGACTTAAAGACATTAAGGAGTCTGCTAATTTGAGTAACAATTGCCCCTTGCTCACCAAGCTAGTTGGTTAGCGCTAGCTTTAGCTGATGAAGTAGCATTCCATCTTCAGATCTGTTCTGCCCATGCACTAGTTGTAAAATAAAAATGCAGAGTCCACAAACCAATGGGTGATGTTCAGTGACTACATCAACGATTTTTATAGTGTATGCTTTTAGCTAATTTAACTGTTTATCCATTACTTTTAGCTAAAAATGTCCACTTCTCCACTCATTTAAGTAATTTCCCCCTGGGGATTATTAAAGTAATTCTGATTCTGATTCTGACTTACTGAAAAGTTTCCCAACTCTTAATTGCAACAGGTGGTGTTAGAACTCCGGGTGGCAGCTTCCTGGTTTCACACCAAGATCACACCAATTTGTACTTTTTTCTTCCTTAGCACAGATATGTGGATTTAAAAAAAAAAATCAAAGCACATGAGTTCAGTGAAGTTGAGTTAATTAGTTTAACTTTGCACAGAACCCCTAGCAACTGCAGAAGTACCCTGCGGGGTACAAAATACACTTGCTGTTAAATGACAGATCATGATGTGACCATGGGTCCTCCATAAAATATACATTTTTATAAATTTAGAGTTGGCCTGACAGCTGCACTACACCAACCGTCTATAGAATCACATCATACAGCACACATAGTGAAATAAGAATAAAATTAGGAGAGTAGAATGGGAGATAATCCCAAGAGGAGTGAGTGACTCATAGTAGAGCCAGGAGAGTTGCTTGGGTCAGAGGGAGCAGCTGCAGAAAACAAAGCGTTAAAGAAGCAGATGCAATGGGAGGAGAATCCATCTTGTCTCTGTACTGGGATGATAAAAGCACCGGAAAGAAAGATTGAATGCAAACAGGCGTCCATCTGAGCCTCTAAACAAACTGAAACATGAACATGCACTGCATTAGAAAAATGTGGATATGGAAAAGTCAGGGGAATGAAAATGTGATTTTATTTTTCTTCTTGCGTCAGAAAGCCATGTGCCTACCTTATGATTGACAGGTCAGTGCCAGCTAGGGTTCTGTGTGTTTTTTAATTTTTAACTTTTGTCCTTTTACAGCATGTTTTCAGCTCGTCAAGTTGATATTTTGGTCGTCAGGGTTCAGTTGTACTTAAAGACATTAAGGAGTCTGCTATTTTGAAAAAACAATTGCCCCTTACTAACCAAGCTAGTTAGTTAGCATTAGCTGATGAAGTAGCATTCCATCTTCAGATCTGTTCTGCCCATGCACTGATTGTAAAAAAACAAAAAACAATATGGAGACGGCCACAATGCTGCACTCATGGCCACAATCCAATGGGTCAACAATTTTAGACAGTCTATGCTTTTTAGCTAATTAAACTGTTTATCCGTTACTTTTAGCTAACAATTACCACTTGTCCACTCACTTTTAAACTCGTAATTGCAACAGGTAGTGTTACAACTCAGAGTGGCAGTTTCCTGGTTCACACCAAGATCACACCAATTTTTCTCCAATTTTCTTCCTTAGCACAGATATGTGGATTTAAAAAAAATCAAATCACACTGAGTTCAGTGTAGTTGAGTTAAATTGTTTTTCTTGCACAGAACCCCTAGCAACTGCAGATGTACACTGTGGAGTACAAAATACACTTGCTCTTAAATAATGGATCATGATGTGACCATGGGTCCTCCATAAAATATACATCTTTACACATTTAGAAGTGGCCTGCCAGCTGCACTACACCGGCCGTCTATAGAATCACATCATACAGCACACATAGTGAAATAAGAATAACATTTAGAGAGTAGAATGGGAGTTAATCTCAAGAGGGGTGAGTGACTCATAGTACAGCCAGGAGAGTTGCTTGGGTCAGAGGGAGCAGCTGCAGAAAACAAAGCGTTAAAGAAGCAGATGCAATGTGAGGAGAATCCATCTTGTCTCACTGCTGTGTCTCTGTGCTGGAATGATAAAGGCACCGGAAAGAAAGATTGGTTGCAAACAGGCGTCCATCTGAGCCTCTATGCAAACTCAAACGTGTGCACGTGCAGTGCATTAGAAAAAAATGGATATGGAAAAGTCATGGGAATGAAAATGTGATTTTACTTTTTTCATTGCCTCAGAAAGCCATGAAAACAAAACTCAGAAATGTGTTTGTGATATTCAGAGGCGTGTACTACCGTTCTTCTGCAGGTTTAGCCAAATGTCAAAGGCCCCTGCTGTTTTCAAAAAAGCTCAAAAAAGTAAAAAAGGAGCTTGTAGGTGCATTATGTCTTCAGTTACATTTTACACCATCACACATCACAGTCATTGCAGCTGTCTATTATAGCAGCTCCATTCTGACAGAGCCGAATGTGAAGTGATCATTGCCCTTGAATCTGCTTCTTCGCTTATACCGTAGTAAATTCACAGAACACGGCGAAGGTGGATAAAGTGAAAACAGTCCAATTAAATGCAATGATCAGCTGCATAATAAGCGCAAGTTAGGAGAAAAACTACCTGTCTAATATGATGTATTATGTTAGTCAAAGTGAAAGAATCTGCAAGCTGCTGATTGTTCGCCACTGCAGGAGCATATGAATTCAAAGGAGTTGAAACAGAATAAAGGAGACCTTCGCTATAGAAATTACACTACATTTATGTTTTTCATGGCAATTGTGGCAACAGGGAAATAATACATTAATATAATCTTTCAAGATAAGAGTCACTGGCCAAGTTATTCTCTCATAGTGAGACTGTTTGAATAGTCAATAGAATAAAAACCTCTATCAACACATTTAACTATACACACTCAAAAGCCAAGCAACGTGCCCTTCACTTTCTTCTCCCTTATGCCAAGCATACTGCTCTGCATGTTTAGTAGAGTAACGCCTCTTGAGATTGCACATACATGGGTTATGCAACTTTCTCTTTGAAGATGATGCAGGAAGTATTTATATGAAGAAAATAATCAGGTATCAACTTTTTAAACTGTCTTCCAGTCCAACCTTTGGTTTTAGAGAGACAAATTTTAGTGTCAGGCATCAGGTGCACTGCTTTAAATGTTGCTTGTCATATCTGAAGTGCTTAGGTTTACAGGTTGCAAAGTAAAGATGTTTTTATGCCACCATTTTGCAGACTTGTGTAGTATACTTTATGCCACAAATGGTATATTTTATGTTACATATAATATAAGAGTTCTGCTTTACTAAGAGAAGCCATAATCTGACCTTTTGTTCAGAACATCTCCATGTAACAACTGGTTCAAACCAGAATATTGAACATTGATATCTGGGAGTTGTCAGACATAGAGGCGTTGGAATTTTTGAAAATATACAAGTATAGATTGTATCCTTTTAAGGTTAAAAAGTAGACTTAGCAGCGTGATTGTGCCCGGGAAAACGTACACATGGGTTGCGTATGGGCTGGAACATTCAAATTAAATGATCTTACACACAGACAGAAAAGCCAGAGAGAACTGAGGGCTCCATTGGATTCGGGACACCTTTTTCAGCAGCCTTGAAATTGACAAAGTTCTCCTCCGCTGTACCTAAGCAGTGTATTCTGATGTTTGATAATAAAGAAAACTAAAAGGAACTTCGACATGATCCTTAATCCACTTTTCTCACTCAGAGAGGTAGTAAATTTACACCACACTTAAATGATAACACAAAATAAGAGACGGAAGAACATTTCTATGGGGAAAAATGCAAATAGCACAGGGAGGGAGTGGCCCACATGGCTAAATCACAAGGGTCAGCATAAGGGTCCAAACATTGTAATGGCACTTTGTCATGCATCTCTACATTTTCGACTCTAGGCCCACGCTGTGTTTTTTTCATTTCAATATGGAAAACTGGCCAAGCAGATGTGCAAACATCTGCATGTTTCTTCATGTAGACACCACAGGGACAGTCAAATGTCCTTTCATTTGTGGAAAGAGATAGCCACCACACTCGGAAATGAAGAGGCGTTTTGCCGGAGGGTGAAAAGAAATATGAGAAATCACTTTGTCAAAGCTATGATGATGAGTTACACATCGAGAGGCAGACAATAATTAAGACCTGGAGATAAGCAACAGTAACATTAATAAATAAAGTAGCTACAAAAATGTAATGTTTGCAGCTACATCAGTGTTTACTACTGTTGCCAGACAGCCTTCTTCCCTTTATTCTCTACTACTTCTGGCTTATTCACAAAATATTGTGTTTGTTTGTACACACCCTGGGATTGAATACTGCAATGAACAGCGTTGAGCATAAACGCCTCTGTGCTTTCTCATAGATTGTGCCCCATGGTGTCTTATACAAAAGAATAAACAAAGCTAAAGGAAGAGTTTGTCATGATGTGTTCCAATAGTCCAAACATGGGGGCCTCAGAAAGTATCTCTGCAATTGGCTTATTGTTGGTTTGTTAGTTCACAACATACCCAGCTGACCTCCCATGACTGCTCTTCAAATACAATGGAATATGTGCAGTTAATGACTTACATGTGTAAACAACTCCTCAAACAGTTGTTTTTTAAATAAAACTGAGGGTCTAACATGGGCTGATAGCTAGTTTTGCATATCCACAAGAGACTAAATCTGGGGACATTTGGGATTTAAAAACACTGACAAAGAAAGATTTGTCATTACTGCAAAGGGAGTGTGCACATGCAAAGATCTCAAAGAAGCACGCCTGGGACCTTTGTCCTGCAAACAACGCAAAAAACTAAACCACTGTGCCGCCCCCTGTGATATGTTCTGTTATTTGACAAAGCTAGACTCAGCGGTGATGGCACACAAACTCTACCCCAGCACATCAGAGATTCTTGTTATCTAATCAGCCACAGGACATCAGCACTACTTTCCTTTTAAACCGGCAGGCAAAACAAATTCAATTTGTACAGCACTGCATCAACAACACATGGATTTGTTCACATGAGTAACTTGTTTGTTGTGTGAATGTGAACTAGTACCCCTCAGAGACAGCAACATCATGTTTGCAAGACCATCCTTATTAGCTTGTTTGCATTCACAGCCCATCCCAAGTGGCAGCTAAAGCGAGAGATGCTGTCAGGCAGTCTAGCGTAATATGCAGCTTTGTCAGCAGATATACTGTACACTAAAAGGCAGTCAGATACAACTGCCTGTCTGGTCCCTCACAACTACATCTACAAATGTAATAGTTGGAAAATAATACAGGAAAATGATAACATGTTCTGTCCAGTCCACTAGTAGATGTGAGCGAGTGTGCCTTATAAATAAAAATGACAGAGAAGTGGACCACAGAGATCTCATACTGGGTAAGCTGCTGAAGTGTTATATTAAAGTTATACATCCACTTCCTGCAGGGATCACACATGAGTTGGAGAAAAAGAACTGTAGTATAATTGCTAACTTAAAAAGTGCTGTCTCATAAAGTTGGAAATGTTCCTGAAATGTGACAGGTCCTAGTGTGAAGGTATACCAGCTAACCTTCTCTCTGAGATGTGAGCAGATGTCCTGCTGGTGCTGGCGGCCTCTGTGGAGCTCCAGCTCCTCCTGGTGGGCATGTTTGGCCTCCTGCAGGGTGACCAGGGCTCTGGCCAGCAGCTCCTCCTGGTCCCGCTGACACTGCTGGGTCACTACTCTCAGCTGTGCCTGGGTGAAGCGCTGCCAGTCCCACAAACGTTCATGCTCCATCTGGAAGAACAGCGTGCACAGAGAAGGCAGTGTTTGCACAAGGGATGGGATGACTCAAAGGGATTACTAACTATGTGTATTAGTTACTCTACGGAAGCTCTGAAAGTGGCAAGTGAGAAAACAGTTCTGGTTTTATAAATGGTTCTCTATAAATGTTTATGACTTAGGAACAAAAGTTTTGATAAGTTCCTTTTCTTCTTCTTCTGCAGATAAAACGGTTTTGCCAGGTGAAAACTAATTGAACCAGGATCATTTTTCTAGTTTTTTTATTTTATTTTACATATCTGAAAAAGAGTAACTTGCCAACTGCTCTGAATCTTTTCTTTTCTTTGGATTTTGAATATATAGCTAGATTAGTTTGGGAAACCCAAGATGAGCTATCGCTATTTCGGTTTGGCTAAATTTTATGTAGGCTATGATACACATTCAAGTTGTTAAAAACAAACTCTGTCTATAGGCTACACATTTTTACAGTTTGGGAATGCGAGAATAACTTTAGGGCTGCAGCTGTGATAAACAAAAGTTAAAATTTGAACAACTAATAAATGAATAATGAAAAAAAACATTATATATTTTGTGTCGAAGCCAAAGGGAGCCACTGTGGAGGGGCTAAAGAGCTGCATGCACCTCCTCAGCCGCAGGTTGCCTGCCACTGGACAGTAACCTCAACATGAATATGAAAAGCACGTGTGCAAGGTTGAAGTACTGCGGCCCAAACACAATAGTGTTGTGCAAAATTGATGAGACGCAAACAAAAATCCACAAACATCCCAACATGATATACTGTCTATAATAATGTCAGCAGGACCATAGGGAAAAGTCTGTGTCAGATCCGGCTCTGCTGGTGTGTAAAATGGTCCCTCTCTCCTCCTGAAGGAAAACAGTTCCTTTCTGTGTGAGGGCTGCCTGTAGCTATTCATCATTGTGTCAGCGCTCACAGAGGCTGCATCACTTGGCTGCTTCATTGGAACAGAGGGAATGATATTCATCTATGGGCTAATAGCGGCTAACTGACGGTGGGAAGGCATTAGACGGCTGACTGGTTTTATTGAAAATGAGTGAGCTGACAGACCTGCCAACGGAACAGAAGTGCCAGAGGCAGTCGAGCAAATCCTGTTTATTAATGCACAACTTTAGAACTTGCAGAAGACCCACCCTTTGTTCTTCACTTTCTCTTGTCCTCTCCTTCACTCCCCTTGCCTTCCTTGTGCTGTCGTGAGTGGGCATTAACACAGTGTGTGTGCCCGTACATGCTTGCCACGTGTTTGCGCATGCATGCACTTTAGCCAACACATTAGTTGCAGTATGTATGTGGAACCATTCACCGCACTGTGTCTGCAGTGCACACTTAAAGTGGCACGACATTTAGTTGAGCTGCTGCATCCATATTCCCTCTGCGGAGGGCTGGCTCCTCACGGACTGAGCCAAACACAGGAGGAAATAAAACTGGCTGCCCAGATACAGTCAGAAAAGGTAAGAGGTATTATTTATTCCCACTGTTTCCATGGACCATTATGAGGGCATTACTATGAAATGGCCTTCTACTTGTTATGAGAGAACATCAAAGAGTCATAGACAATAAAGAGCCCCATCCAGCAGAGGGAGATGTCCACTCTAAACTAGCTGGTGTACTACAATCTGAGAGACTAGTTCAACTGAAGGTCAGCAAAAGGAACACAAAACATGTCCACATGAGAGGCTAATTGCTGAGATAGTGGAATATACTTGCCAATAAACTGCCATCAGAATGTACATTTGCTCAGGATTATGAGAGAAAATTAAGTAAATGTCACTAATGTAACTCTCTAAACCCTCTGCTTCTGCTCTATTTTCCTTTGCAATATTACTCTGCAAGATCAAAGAGAGAAACGGAAATGGCAATCCCACAAAAGCCTTATTTTTTTTCAAAGCATAAAGTAAAACTCCTAAAAAGAGTTCTCTTTCATACTCTCCTTCTCAATCTTACCCCCCAAAATTGGAGAATTTTCAAAACAGCGGATACTGCAAGCAATTTAAGAGAATGTGAGAGCTGATTTATCACCAAGGCTCCTAAATTGTTACACTGCACAAACCCTTTAACTGTCGTAATATGTCACATCTGCTATCCGGCTATAAAACAGAGTGGCTATATTTTGCATTAGAATTTAAAGAAGACTGACAGAAGCAGCAGAGAAGTATGCTATCATCCTGAAATGATTGCACGCAGATGGATATAGATGGCAGGTGAGGAAAATATTAAGGCTCAAATAGGAGCAGCCTTTGAGCAATCAGATGGAAAAACAAACATGAGAAAGCTTAGACGTGGACTCCTTAGAAACAAGTCTTTAATTAAAATGCTAACTATAGAGTTTTCGATCGACCTATATGTCTGCAAGGGCAATGGGAATTATTTTTCCCACAGCAAATACGAGGGAAATATCAGCCAAAAGCAGAGTGCTGTAAAAAAGATTTTTTTTTCCACTGGGGCCAAAAATGTACCAATGCAGAGCTCACTTCAACTTGGGGACCATTATCTGAGCTTAGTGGACACTAATCAATGCCATACTTGTTCATTAAGATGCAGAAAATGCCAAGAAAGCTTGTAAAAGATTTTTTTTTTTTTCAAACACTGATATCAGAATAGCATTTATGCATTATTAGTGGGGTTTCAAGAACTCGATCTGTAGTTCACATTGATTATCCACTCCATGCAAGCCAGCTTAATTATGACTAATAGCTGAATTAGGTGGAATCCACACTCTGTCAGCTCCGGGTCTGTTTCTAGAGGAAGTGAAAAGACTGTTGAGAAACACATTTCTCCTTGTTGCAACCCTCCCAAAGGCTGAACGATCACAGCTCTAAATGCAGCACCCAGCTGGAACTGATATGAGGACAGGTCTCTGGGTGCGGGTGAGGGAGGAGAGCGCGGCTGGCGGTTGTCATGGCGATGCTAGGCGGTGGCGTAAGCGAGTTGTCCACAGTGGGTGACATGGCACATCCTGCAGCGTGCTGAGCAGCTCATTGTCCAGGCTTATCTGTGTGTCTCTCTGCTCACTTCAGGCTACTGAGCTCATTGATCGGGGAGCCTGGGACTCACACTGCAGGGATGCTTCAGACTGGAGGAGGGGGGGTACATTTTTAGATAAATGTGTGTGGAACTGTATCAATATACAGTATGTGCATGTGTGTGTCCTGCCACCGAGGAGGGCATTTATGTGTGTGTCATGAAGAAAAATGAAAAAAAAAGGGCAGTGGGCAGTAGATGTATACCACAGGAGAAATACACCTCCACCTGCTCAGTGGGCAGCAGATCAGACTTGAGTTGAACAAGGCAGCTTCAAGGGGTGAATCTAACTGTGTGTGAGTGTGAACAAGACTCCCTAAAAAGAGAACATTTCTTTCAGCAAAACTTTCCCAAATGAATCTTTTCTTTGATTATCAATCAACCTCTTACCTTTTTGGCTAAACTGACTTGATGATATTAAATATGCAACTAAATCGATTTTCCTTTTCTCATATTTTGCCATAATACTGACCAGCTCTTGTCTAGTTTTCTCAGGGAAGAGTCGTTGCAGCATGTCCACGTAGAGTGTCCTGTGGTTGGGTATGTCCCGAGTGTACTGAGACAAAGTGAACTGGAGGCGTTGATGGTCATCTTCACACCAGCCACAGAACCTGAAACAGATTTCAGCCAAGAAATTCATAAAGAGAAATAAACATTACTATGTTCACCCTCCGTCATTTCACTTCATTTCCAGAGAGTACATGTAGATTAACCCTCTGGAGTCACCAAAATCACCAAAGCATGACTTCTTCATCTCATCCAGACTAGAAAACAAAGCAGCGTGGAGCCCTACTGTAAATTTACCTCTAAAGTTCTGGCTGTAAACTCCATGAGGCCAGTTTCAGTTTGATGATGATATACCAAGTAAAACTGGAGACAAGCTCAAATATATTTAGTATAAAATGATAGAATTGGATGTAACCCTCTTAGATGTTATATTTCCAACCTTTGTTAACATTTGTTCAACAATTTAAAATTCTTTATTGAGCATGATAGTGTTTTAAAAGTTTTAAAAAAAGATTCAAAATCACATTTTATGTTGGACTAAAGGACTAAAAAAAGACACAAAATTACAAAAAAAAGACACAAAATGACCAAAAAACGAAACAAAGACACAAAATGACCAAAAAAAGACACGAAAAAGACACAAATTGACCAAAAAAGACACAAAATGTCAAAAAAATCCACAAAATGACCAAAACTGTTACACTAAACACACAAGACACAATAAAATACAGTCCCACTAGAATAAAAACCAGAGTTGGATGACAGGATCACACACAATCACAAGATCACATTTATGTTGGTTTTTCTTTGTTTCTTTTTGGTTCAAAATGTTGATCCAGTAAGGCAGAATAAAAATAAATTATTATTAGGTCATATAGGTGAGGTTGTGCTGGGAAAAAAAATACCAACATGGCATTTAAACATTTTTAAGGGGTGTATGCAGGCAGGATGAAAAGGATTCAAAAATGGACAAAATAGCCCAAGACTCCATAGAGTTGAATTCCATACTTGTATAAAGCAACCATATGGAAACAATAATCAAGAAAATGATATAATCAACCTCCTGCTGAGAAAGACTTGTCTTATTGAACAGCCTGCTCTGCAGAGTGAAGTGACTCTATATGCTGTCAGTGTCCTGCTGAGATTTTAATCTCTCATCTTCAGCTACACTGGAGCTCTGCCTTTACCTGAATATATCATCAAAAAGCCTATTTCTATAGAGACTGAGTGAGATATTGAAGGGAGTGTTTCATATTAGCTGCCAAAATCTCTGCAATTTTCTTATTAAATGGATGTGTCAGCACTTAAAAAGAAGAGAAAAGTTGTCCTCAGGCCTACCTGTCGGTTCTCTGCAGTTGATCTTGGAGACTGTGAACCCTGCCCCGGTACCTTTCTGACAGGGAGTGGAAGGCCTGGATCAGGGAGTCCTTAAGCTCTGGGTAAGGGCAGTCTGAATCCAAAACCTCCTCTGGAATGTTTTCTATGTTCACCAGACTATCTAAAGCATTAGTAAGATATTTCTGTGGAGGACAATATGACAGTCTGTGAGATATATGATGAGACAACCTGGTCTCACAGGAATCCGTGAAATAGCCACAGATTTGCTTAACTCAAAATCCGTGGAATAGCCATGATATCACTCAAATTTCCGTGAAACTGACACGGATTTCGCTACAATGCAAGTTAATGACAGTCATATCCCGTGGCTATTCCAACATACAAAGTGATTATGTACATTCACTGAGTGAATATTTAGAAAATAAAACATATATTTCTCGCTAGAAATGTGATCAAAATCCATTTTTATGCAGAAACTAAGTCAAAATATTGATTTTTTCACAAAAAAATGAGAGAACTGTCCGCCATGTTTTTTGTTCTGACCGCCGGGACCTTGAAAGTCACGTGAATTAGACACAAACCAATAGGAAAAAATATCCATGGAATAGCCACGGGATAATTAACTTGCATTGTAGCGAAATCCATGTCAGTTTCACGGAAATTTGAGTGATTCCGTGGCTATTCCACGGATTTTGAGTTAAGCGAATCCGTGGCTATTTCACGGATTCCTGTGAGACCAGGTTCGATGAGATGTTTAAAAATTTGCTTTGGTGACACACTGTAGAGATCTTTCTTAACCCTTTGATGCACAACATATGGACAACCCTTCTAATGCACAACATGGGTCAAAAATGACTCATTCATCCAAATTTGATTTAAAATGAAATGACCTAATACTATAATAAGAGTAATTTGTTTCAAATAGTTACTTTCCGCACTCATATATTTAATATATTTAACATGTTTATGTATCATTTTGTCACACATACAGTGTATCTGGTAGGTATTCACAGCGCTTCACTTTTTCCACATTTTTTTAATGTTTCAGTCTTATTCTAAAATTGATTTAATTAATTTTTCCTTAAAATTATACACACAATACCCCACAAATAATTTTTTGACTCATATTGTGCATTAGAAGCGTAGTGATACAAAAAGGGTTTTTATTCAAAAAGTAATAAATTAAAACAAAAAATGAGGATGTATGATGATCAAAAACAAGTTGATTTAGGAAAACCCGGAATACTGAATGATAAAATTAATTTATTGCAAAGATATAGAAAATAAAAACTCACTTTGAGTTGGGTCACTTTAGACCCATGTTGTGCATCAAAGGGTTAACCCTCTGGGGTCTGAGCCTACTCTGCCTGTTTTTGAACACTTTTGATTTTGCCCTTCATGTAACACATGAAAAATGTTTATTATACCCACATTTGGTATCCATTTATTCTTCACCTATATGATCTGACAATTACTTTTTCGATTTAACCTACTTTATCAACATATTGAGTCCAAAAAAACACAAAAATCATGAAATCCGAGTTGAAAAATTATACTATTTACTACAATAAAAACCACAAATATACTCAATGAACTGTTTTGGAACTTGAAAATGTAAACATAGGATGCATATATGAACATATAAAAAGGTCAAATTTAAATATAATAAAACTATATATAATACAAAAAAGTCCCATAAAAACATGTATATTTTTAGGCCTTAGTTATAGTTTGTTTTTGAAGAGCTGCAACTCTTCAAAAACAAACTATGTGCAAAATTACATATTATCATTATTATCTTATCTTATTATCATATCTTTGGTTTTACATGACCTGGGAATGTCAATTTTGAATGTTTTTTTGTCAAACTTCACGTGATCTGATCAGGACGGCACAATCATAGAGCCCAGAGGGTTAAGCTTAAGTATACAGAGTGAGAATTGCTTTTGATGGAGATCTAAAAGCAGCAGTGAGAAACTTACCTCTAAGTCGAGGCTAATGATCTCCTCCTCCAAGGCCACATGCTCTGCATGAAGTTTTGCAGTTATATCATCTTGCTGGTCCTTCACTAAGTTTATCTGGTGATTTGAGGATGAAAAAACAAACAGAAACTGCCTTAAAAAGGAGTTTAGAAAGTAAATAGTAGCACAGTTTGACCTTATTTTGTCCAGGGAAATCAAACTGACTAGTTTGAACTGTCACCTCACTATTAAATTGACTGGGGGGAAGAAAGTCCCACATCTTGCCCTGACTTATCAAGGAATTCGTCTTATATCAATATCGCTTTGTGAAAAACTCTCTTCTTCTTCTTTCAGCTTAAACAAATTTGGGACTGTGGGGATACACGAAGCCGACTCTCAGATCACAGTTATCGACTGTAACACTTTGTTCCCTCTCATTATGCTATGTCTGCTCAAATCAACAGTACTGGTTGAACTGAGGTCCTCCCTGTTCTCACCAACATCTAGATTTAGAAACATTTATCATCGGAATGATTCAGTAATAGCAAGCATTCAGTAACTGCTTATTCCCAAAGATGCTATTTATCAGAAGGAGGAAAGCTAGTTAGAAATTGAGACGATGCTTATCAAATAATTAGGCCTGTTTTTCTGTTTCAGAAAAACATTATAATTAAAAAGGAAGTAGAACCTTTTTTCTTTTTATTCAAATAGTAGTACGGTATAGAAGGAATTTGCAGATGAAAGGACAAACATTAAATTCATAGACATGCTCTTTGTTGTGATTACTGACAATTTTGGAATATAATGCTGTGCAAAGCTTAAGAATATAATTATCTTTTTTTCCCCCAGCCACACTGCTCTACCATTTTGGAATGAGTCATAGACTTAATAGGCAGGTGCTATGAGTCTGGATGGGACTGGTGCATGATAAAGATGGGGATCCTTTCTGTAAATTAAATTAAAATTAAAATAATAGCCTGTGCATCAGTATTATGAAATTAAAAGACTGAATAAAGCTTAAATTTCAGCATTGTCCTATTGTGCATTCAAACAGGTGGGTAGGGGCCGTGGGCCAGCAAAAGTAGAGGGGGTCATGGGAAAGAAACAAGCATGAGTGAGCCACAGAGAAGAGACAAAATGGCTGGCAGACGTTTATAGTCTGTCTGTAAAGACCCCCGCTTACTCCTTAATCTCGCCATTCATCTCTAGAGCTTGAAAAAAAAGCCCCTAAGAGTCAAAGGCAGACTTGGTGACTTAGGGACTGTGGATATCTAACAAACAAGAGATTCATGGACAGTGAATACAACACTGTGTGCAAGCTGAAACCATTGTGTGAACAAGCAGGAGACTTTAAACTTCTGTTGGACATGCAGGACAGACTGTGTTGGTACCTGCAGAGAGTGAGAACAGCTCAGACTCATTTACGATGGCTTTAAGTTTACTGACGGGATGAAATGCTCCCGAACCAGGTGCAGCAAAAGACTTTATATATCTATTTTTCTGAGTGGATTTAGAAATCTTTAGAATCTTGCAATTCTGCAGCTTTCTACAAGTTAAGCTGCTTTATCAAAGTCACTGAGGACATCCAGACATGTCTTTACTTCATATCACACAGATACCTGTTGTACTACTTGTTCCAAGTTTGATCGATGTTCCGTGGGCTGCTGATGTTCTTCAGCCAGTCTGAAGCACAGGTCATCTTTGAGCTGATAAACAGGCTCCACTGTGGCTATCCTGAATGCCTCCCGGTCCCTCTCCAGGAGCCGCTCTGAACCCCAACACAGACATAAAAAAAAAAGAGCCCATATTAGCATAGTACTTATAAACAGCAGAGACTGATAGAAACACAGTCACAAATTGGGGTCACGAGATGATTTCTAGGGGTCGCCAAATCATTTTGGAAAACATATAAATGCACAAAATTAATACAGTGAGATGTTTTAGTTGTTGACTGCTTCATTATTTGTCCAAATTTCTTCATATCAACTGAGTTTGTGTGATCTGAACTGCGTGCGTGAGATTCTGTTCAGTGAGCAGAGCAGAAAAAATAAACAAACAAAAAGAAAAAAAACTGGCACGTTGTTGCTTTACCGCAGCTGCAGTTTGCTAGCTACAACTGATGCTGGAAAAATGGAGCGGTGGCTGCAAAGAAAAGCTCCAGACTGGATCAGCAGCAGCAGCAGCAACAGCAGGGGTCCCAAGGTCTACCACCATAAAGCCTAACGGGACCACCACCCAAGAAACGGAGGGCAGTGGGGCCGACACCGGCTAGGCTCCCTAAATATCAGCTCTACTTCTTGAAGTATGGCTTTTCGTGCATGACAAAAAACAACACAGAATATCCACAGTGTGTCATTTGCTGTGAAGTGCTGGCAAACGAAAGCTTGAAACCAGTAAACGTGGACAACATTCATGTTAAATTGCGGGTCGCGAATCGAAAAGGTTGAGAACCACTGATTTAAAAAATGCTAAGTGTTGTTTACCATAATCTTGGAGTGAGAAGATGGCAGTATCTGCTCTATCATTTGGCCTGATCTGCTCCAGAAAATCTTGGATGTCAATCTCAGCCTTCTCCCTGTTTCATAAGAGAAAGTTTAAAAGATAGTGAACAGACAGTGAAGATACTATGTACTGTATATCATATGAACATAGAAGAGCTTAGGAATCCATTGGTACCAACCATGTCAGGATATACTGTCAGGAAGGGTGTCATGTCCAGAGAAATGTGTTAAGTTAATTAATTCAGTTTTGTCTTGTGCCTATGTTGTCTTGTTATTTCCTGTTTTTAGCTAAGATTTTGTATTTGGTTTGCGCATGGCACGAAGGTGTGCATCCTCGATTTTGAAGATTTTTGAATTCATTTTTCAAGGACTCTGTCCTCTGGAGGATCCTGGACATTGGGACAGTCCTTCGGCGGATGTAAATGACGTAGTATCCTTCAAATTCAGCCATTTGAGGATCCTTCCTTGACATTGGGGTACAGCCTGTGTCTCCCTTTGTCCTGTGCCAATTTGTCTTGTCCCATGTCAGAGAACCAGTCCATGTCATTGTCAGGTCTTGATATTTTTGTTTTTTTTAGTGATTTTCTATTTGTTTTCCTAGTATAGCCTCGCAAGAGTAGTTTTCTGTTTGTTTCCTTATTCCTACCATAGCCTCTGTAAAGAGTGATTCTCATTTTGTTTAATAAAACTTTATTTTGAAACTTTGGTCTCAAGAGTTGTGCATTTCGATCCATAATTCGGTCGTGGCAAAGGGGTCTAAATAATTCCAAAGTCAAGTATAAAAAAGGATTCTGTGAGTCTCTGCTTTACAGACCAATATACATTGATACAAACTATGGTCTCAAGATGAAAAAAAAGCAATTTATCAAGATTAACCACAGCAAATTACCTTTTTTTCAATCGAATGACAACCCTACTGAAAATACAAAGGCTTTCCTCAGTGGGCAATAGGCTTAATCACCATTGTGTTACCTCATTCGTCAATTGATAGCGACTAAACAGACATTTATTTAAATGAAAATTTAAGAATTGAGTTACTTTACATCACTGCATACTCCTGCTATGATCTGTTTCTGGAGATAGGGGGGCAGCACTGGAACCTGATCATTACTTCAATCTGACTATTACACAAATTATCTCAGACTCAACTGGAAGAATCTTTCTCAAAAAATGGGGACATCATGTTGTTGGGCAGCATGACACTAACAGGCCAATGGTTCAGTGATTGTTTACCTCTTACTAACTAGCTCATGGGGCTTGCATGATTGTGGATAAAGGATGTTGCCATAGAGACATACTTGCCTGTTTTAACATTTGACAAGGTGGCTTTTGAATGCCGAGGTATTTTAACTAGATATATGCGTAGTGAGTTGCAAGCAGTGGCACATCTTTATGACTAGGCTCATTACTGAGGCTCACGCTTGTGTACATCATTAACCTTGGGTGGCTCAGACACAGTCATTACGCAGCCAAACAAGCTGCACCCCAGAGCAAGCACTGCCCTTCTCACTTCACAAGGCATGACACCGCTGGGGCCCCAGTCCTACACTTCTGCCTCAGCACGCTGTGGGAGAGTGTTTCTCCACTCACTACACTCCTCTGTCCCCATACAGCTCAAACCCTCCACTTCTCTCTGTTTCTCACCTTTTAAATCACTGCAAGAAAATCAGCTTAAATCTTCCCCCTCTTCTGTTCTTGTTTTCTCCCTTTTACATTATTTTCCTTTGGCTTACTTTTGTCGTCCCCCCCTCCTCCCCCTTTTTACACCCTATTTTTTTCATGCAGGGCCTGTCTGGGCTCAATGGAGCTTAAATGGAGCAGTTGCGTGGTGTAATAGTGGATCCAGAAAACTGCAGCAGATAATGACAGGGAGTAATAGGGGGCTCTTACTCAGCCTTTTGCAGCCTGGGGCACTCTCTGCTCCACACCTGTCTGTGCTGCCGTAATATGGAGCTTTCCTTGGTTGCCTTGGCTGCACAACGAGTCTTTTGAACCTGTAAGACAAGGTTTAATGCACAGCAAGAAAAAACCCTGGAACGGCAATAAGCACTGAAAAACAACCGGAGTGTTTGCTTTTAAATGCACTTTAGCCATGACATTTATTTCCTCCTACAAATAATTAACTTCATCTGGACAAACCTGAATCTGGAGTGCTTTAATGCATCAATTATCTGCACCATTTTATAACATCGGAATGGCATAACAACTATAAAGTGAATAAATCATAATGTTGCCAGGATGGAAAAACATAAAATTGGCATTTTTTCCTATACTGAAGTATATTTTTACACAGGCATTTGCTTCAGCCTTTAATGGCCTTATTTTGTCTTTGAGAGGCTATTAAAAGCCAGTAATTCAACCGAAACAGTATCACTGTTAAAGCATGAAAGCAAAATAAACAGCGGCAAATTAAAATAATCAAGTAGAAACATGCGTGACACGCATGAGGCATGTTGTTAGGAGAGGAGGGGGGGAGGCAGAGGTCTTAATCTCCTCTCATTTGTTTTGCTTTTTCATCATGAAAGAACAAGGCCCTCCTTCAGAGCACTCTCCGTGCAGCAATTCATTGTTATCTTTCACTGTTTTTATACACAGGCCACTGGCTCAGATAATTGTACAAAAGTAAATCTCAAATAACTGATACATGGGTACAATCTATTTTATATTAATAGGAAATCAAAAGGAGTTAGGGTGTTGATTGATGTCGTGACTGTCTTTTTGTGTGTGAAGTTGATATATTTACCCTCTGGGTGACGTTCATTTTATAGTTAATCTACAGTGCTCAATTGAAGCTAGTGTCACTCTGAAACTAGTGTCACTCTGAAAGAAAAAGTCAGATTGAGGTCATCCCATACACCATGTATATAGGTGATCTTAATTTGAATTGACTGACTAATAAGCACAGCAGGACTACAAAACTGTGCCTGGAGCAAAATAAAAATAATCCCTTAATATCCATGTTTATTGATCTTAACCCTCTGAAATCTTCGGCTATTATGTCTGTTAAAAAATCTGTTAAAACTCTTCACCATGCCATGTTGGTATCAGTTTTTTCAGCGTTACCTCACCTATATGTCCTGATGATTAATTTTTAACTTTGACTTACTTGAACAAACATGTTGAACCCAAAAGAAATTAAGGAAAACATCAAATCTGACCTTGAAAATTATGTTTCAATACACAGAATTTTAAATATTGCAAATATGAATACAGGTTGCAAATATAACATATAACAGGTAAAATGAGGATAATATCTAGTTCAATGTTTTATACTAAATATTTTTGACAATATCTCCAGTTTTACTTGGCCAAATATCATCCAAAAAGAAAATCTGGCATCAGTTTCAAGCCAGAACTTTAGTAATATGCAGGTGTTTTCATGGTCTCCAGAGGGTTAAACTAACTACTCAATCACACAGTGGCCAGTCAGAATACCATTTACATTTTCACCATTTTAGTGGTTATTGCCTTTATTTATATTTGCATCAAACTCATTTAAAAAAAAATCTATGGCTTATTTTTTCTTTTATTCATATGTTTGCCACTCCACTTTGTTAAAAATATTTCATGCTTTTGATTCAATTTTTTCAAACCCGATTCAGGAAAAGTTCAGAACAACTGTATATTTAGAATAAACAATAGCGTTTATCAGTTTGAACATGAAATATATTCTCTTTGTGCAGTTTTCAATTGAATATATATATATACTATATTGAAAAGGATAACCAAATGATGACACTTTGTTTTATTTATCTTTAAGATAGTGTCTCAATGTTGTATTTTATTTTATACATCATCTCTTAATCCAGTCCTTGCAGAGTTAATCTGATTTTGATGCCTTTCAGATATCTCTTATCGTAACCTTGACATTAATAAACAATATGTGTGGTATTTTCAAACTCCTTTACATAACACTTCATGGTTCCCAAATTGAAAATATGGGGTTTATTGTCAAAAATATTTTTTTTATAGCAAGAGGTAAAATTATGATGCACCTGGGGTAGTCAGAAGACCATAATACAATTTTTCAAAATCATGTCTGAGCTTGACTATGGAGAGATTGTATAAATGCATAGCTCTCCCTCTATTTAAGCTTATCATAGAAAGCACCACTGTCACTAAAATGATAACTCTATTAAATTGTTAACTCATTCTCTCCTCGCTGCATTAAAAGTAGTGTAAGACATTATGTCATGCATACATGGCTTAATTAGAACTTTTACACTCAAATGAAATGGAGAAGGGTAAATATGGCTATCTTGCACGGCAGCTGGATTCTCAGCATTACAATACCGTGCAAGAATTGAAGAATCACAAGATCACACAAAGATCTATCTTGTCAGGCTTGAAGTAATGCGTCTGTATCCGAACCGCCAGTTGTTCAGACCAATCAGCATCTTGTGAGGAGCTTCTTACAGTTATGGCGTGTCATCATTTGGTGTGATGATGATCTTTTCTCTTTGTTCAATGAAAAAACACAGACCAGTGTTGATATAACTGATGCTTTAGGAGCATATATGTTAACTCTATGGAGTCTTGGGCTATTTTGTTAATTTTTTAATCATTTTCATGTCATTTTGTGTCGTTTTGTGTCTTTTTTTGGTCATTTTGTGTCTTTTGTTGTGTCTTTTTTAGTTATTTTGTGTCTTTTTTGGTAATTTTTGTGTTTTTTAGTCATTTTGTGTCTTCTTCTGTGGGTTTTTTTTGTCATTTTGTCTTCTCATTTTGTGTATTTTTTGGTCATTTTGTGTCTTTTTTTGTCAATTTTGTGCCATTTTTTTGTCATTTTGTGTCTTTTTTTGGTCATTTTGTGTCTTTTTTTGGTCATTTTGTGTTTTTTTTAGTCCTTTAGCCCAACATAAAATGTGACTTTGAATCTATTTTTTTTACCTTCAAAACACTATCATGCTCAATAAAGAATTTGAAATGTTGCAAATGTGAACAAAGGTTGCAAATATAACACATAAGAGGGTTAAATCCAGTTCTATCATTTTATACTAAATATATTTGAGCTTGTCTCCAGTTTTACTTGGTATATAATCATCAAACTGAAACTGGCCTCATGGAGTTTACAGCCAGAACTTTAGAGGTAAATTTACAGTAGGGCTCCACGCTGCTTTGTTTTCTAGTCTGGATGTCATGAAGAAGTCATGATATGCAGCTTTTGGAGACTCCAGAGGGTTAACCTCTTTAAGAGCTGCTTGTTGTTTTGAGTGGACAGCGTCTTCTCAGTGTTGCCACACACACCTAAACCACGCCTGTAGCTGCCAGCGTCTCTTGTCAGTATTTCGTGTGATCTCCTGTTATCACTGAGATGGTTATGTGTAACAAACCATCTGGCGTGTCAGGTTTTAAAAATAGTGCACTTTACAGCCAATAGGAAGTGATTTTGCTAACAGAGCCTAGGTCCTGAAACTGCAGCAACTAAATGCAATTCATCCATAATTAATTTAATTATTTTCACTTGTGCTTTTCCTATTGTGACATGTCAAAATGTATTTCACGGAAAAGGCCCATTGTATAAAAAGGTGGGATGGTCCTCTTTAAGCAAATTGATTTTTTTTTCTGTTTTTGTACAGCACTGTTGAGAAAAAAAATCTTGTCAAGAGGCTAAAATTTCATCCCGTGCTTAAGGCGACTCATGGTCATTTATTTACTGTACCCTCTGTCACATCACCAATGGGAGATGCTCAAAAAGCCTGCCTTTCAGCAGGCCGACCGAATGTGAACATAGTCTTATCTAGGTTATGCAGAGCGCTGGGTTGGAAGGAGCCACAGGCAACCATAACGATACTAAAAGGCTTCTGCAACAGTTTACCAATTAAAACACCGCAGGTCTAACAGCCTTATCGCCATTGCCCCGAGCATTAACTTTTTGCTCTACTCAGAGTCAGACGACTATGAACTTCAAACAGTTATAGAAACCCTGTGCAGCCAAATGAATATTCATGAAAGTGGCAATGCCATTGTGTATGGTGGCGATATTACTGTTCTGTTTCATGTTGTTGGACAAACTATAAAGGTTATGCAAAGCCTATTTTAGAATGAAATCCCTTCACAGTATGTGGTGTGTAAGACAGAGGAAAGAAAGGTAGGCTAACAGAAAGAAATGGCGCTATTTACCACTATTGGAGACATGCTGTTTTATCACCTCTCATTAAAATCAGGTTTTTGTCAGTTCATGCTCTTCCTGTGGTTGGTAATGAGGACTGTTTGCTCTCTGGAAAAAAACATTTTCTATCATGGGGTTTTTTGCACATTCTTCTTCATTTGCTGTTGAATTACTTTGGTATTAAATGTAAAGGAATGGATTTTATAATAACATTGCTGTTGTAAGCACAGGCACGTTATTGATAACAAACCAAATTTACCTTTAATCCAATTAGATCAGACTCCAGGCGTTTGGCATCAACAATCGCTTGTAGTCTTTTGTATTCAGCCGGTTTGTACCTTGAGCTGCCAAGACCATTTTTCATCCGCAGTGTCAGTTTTTCTGCATGGATGAAAGCAAATGATATGGCTGAATTAGGATCATTGGAATTGTTGAGAATCTCATCACTTTTAATGTCAGAAGTAAAGTCTTTATGCTGACTTCAGCAAAGAAAGAAACAGAGGTAAAGACAGAGGAACAGCACCAGTTGAGAGCTAACTGATTGCATGGGAATTTCAGAAATGACTGTATGGGGGAGGGGGGTCAGTGAGCACACTAACTGTGTCAGACAGTTTTTTTTTCCTTTTTTGAGTAGTTCAGCTGTGACTCAAAGAGGCAGGTGAATAAATACAAGCACTGCTGCCTCTGACAAAAGCATCAAAGACTTGACACTGGGGGAATTCAACATGAGGACTTCAGGTCAAATCTGTTCAACAGATCAATGGGCCACCGTGTCACAAGTCAGCACTGTTTCAGACCCAGTTTCTGCTGACTTACCTACATCTTCTGCTCTGTAGCTTGTGATGAACGTATGCAGATCCCTTCCACTCATCACTAGAGAGAGTAGAGCTCACAGGGCCTGCAAAATAAAGTCATAAATCACTTAAAATATACAGAGGTTATGCAAACAATGATGATAAAAGACAACATTTCATTTGCATAGGTAGTCCTGGGGTCATTCAGACAATTAACAAGAGACTACAAGCACATGAGCAACAGAGCCCATCAAAAACCAAACTCTGCCATCAAGGTCTGCATGACATTGCTAGAAAATCAGTCGACTCTCACAAGTTGTAGTGTTTTGGAGGGGACAGATGGTGCGCCCGGTGTGATCAGATATGCTGCTGGAACATCTCTATGTCTTTGTTTTGGATTAAGCTTTGAAAAATTCTAGCCACACAGCCATTGTGTCAAGTAAAATGTACAATGTTTGGAAGGGTTGATGTGAAGTACAGTGTGCAGGAGCAGATTTAATCTATGAGTGGAATGAAAACTGACGCACCGTTCTGGATCCATTAAACTCAATTGCTGTTTCCTGCTCATGTCTCGAGCAGAAATAAAATAGAAACCTCTTTTTTGAAATGCAGAGCTAGATTATTATTATATATCTAGTGTCAGTCAAAAGTTGGGACACACCGTCACATTCAATGGTTTTTGTTCATTTTCTACATTGCAGACTAATATTAAATACATCGAATCTATGATTGAACACATATGGAATTATGTAGTTAAACAAACCAGCATATGTTTTATATTTTAGATTCGTCATTCTTGCTTCAATGGCCTCAAACACATCAAGAAGGCAAGAAATCAAACAAATTAACTATTGACAAGGAACACCTGTTAATTAAAACCATAGACTGATTAAAACCCATTCCAGATGATCGCCTCATGAAGTTGACTGAGAGAATATCAGAAGTGTGCAAAGCTGTCATTAAAGCAAAAGGTGGCTAGTTCAAATAATCTAAAATATACAACATATTCTGGTTTGTTTAACACTTTTTTTTACTACATATTTCCATATGTGTTCTTTCATAGTTTTCATAGTTTTTCATTTTTCATAGGTACTGTGTATATATACAAACACCAAATGACAAGCTAAGGCAATGATTCAACAGCCTAATACTCAATGTTAACTTTCTCAGAATAATTGTAAATAGCAATCCAATATCACTGATGCAAAGTGAAAATATCTGTATATATATATATAATCAACTTTTAGTTACACCTTTATTTTGAAATTTCCACATCATTTATACTATTCTTACTAAAGTAAAATCGTTTTTAGATGTAATGTCTGCAGAAGTTCAGCAATTAACTTGTCAAATCGTGCCTTGGTTGGTTCAGTGAGTTGATATATAAATAACTAATTGTGTTACATTGGCATTTGATATAGTCTGACTCCAGGGTGTAATCCACCTCTTGACCAATGCCAGCTTGGCTCCAGCAAACCTGCAACCCTCGTTAGGATATGAGGGTAGGGATCATGAATGAATGAATGATATAGTCAAATATCATCATCAATCTTTATTTCAGACCCACAGAAGGGTCCATATAAAAGAGGAAAAAAAAGTGGGGAAAAAAAACCCCATACATATACCCTGTTCATATACAAAATCACATGATTCACCAGCCAGCATATGGTGTTCTTGTGCAGGCTGTCATGCCAATGCTTTCAGAGAGCAGAGGAGAATCTAAGCAGCTCTTCTTGTTACAGCCTCTATGACGCTGTTTCTGACTCATCCAATCGACACATACAGTTGAACATCAGTTGTCTTAGTAGTGCTTCACATGTAGGAACACCACAGTGCACACAGTTGATTGGCACTGTGCCACCTGGGGACATGAAGTAGCAACCTCAGTGCATCACTGTAAGCCACAATGAGCCTTCGCATGCAACTCCTATAACACCACCAGAGATGAGCTGTATACATAAGGGTTACACAAAGTTCTAAATAAAGAACATTTTACATTGACAGATTTTGCATAAACTAGCGAAGCAAGATGTTATCTTGAGCGTATAGCTTACAGCAGATGTACCTGTCATCACTCAAGTCATCAGTAATAAAGTGACCCAGGTGTTTTATTTCCTTGTATGTCATGAGAGGATTGATTATATCAATTACAAGCCTGAGTTGAATCAGATTGAAATCGTATCATGGCAGACTTTGTGTTATAAGCAATTATCAGATAGTTATCCAATAATCGATAAAACTATTTTGAAATCAAATCAACTATTATATATATATCAAACAAGTCAACATAATTTAAACAGCCTTAAATGTGGTAGGGACATTTTCACAAGTTACTCTGTAAAGAAGAAAATAATTAATAATTATACTAAATTGCAGCCCTTCTGCAGTTCTTAAATAAAACTGAGGCACATAAACTTACAAAACAATAGGTGAGCTGGAAAGGTAACACTAGTTAGGTCTACAGTGAATTCAGAAAAACGACAATATGACAAACATTGTGAACAGGAAGACTGGTAAATGTTTACAGGGCCTCGTAATATATCCTAGCTAAATGCAACACACACGACTCAGTGTTTTCCATGCTAGTAAAATGAATATATTACCTAGTGAACCCTAGCTTACCTTGTGCTATCCCTCTGTACCTCTGAACAGTTGACAAAAATTGTAACCAAGGGAACTATCATCTCTTCTGTCATTGGTTAATTCAACAACGCGAACCTCCTATGGAACGCCCCCTTGTCCCGCCTCAACCAATCAGGAGTGCGCACTGCTTTCCCACATTCCCACTGACGTCATGCACGCTCGCATTGCCTGGGACTGCTGGTGGAGCAAGCAGCGGTCTCCTTCTTCTTCTTCCCGACTATGGAGGAGCGTTTCACTCTTCCACATGCATGGGACTAAACGACGGGACTTTACCGATGAAGTTACGTGTTCCAATGTAGATCCTAGCCGCAGCTCAGCCAGCGGAACAACAGTCCTCCCAAGGTATTTAATTGTTTTTTCCCCAGCTCCTTCACTAAGTGCAGAATAATTGGGGGGAAAACGTAGGGGAAAAATAAAAAGCATCCGTGCGCAAGGCAGGAGGAGGAGGGCATGGACTGCTACTTGAACTCAGAAAGTCTTGAATGCACAGTGTAAAGAGAATGTTTGTGTGTATGTGGCACAAGGAAAACTTCTTCAGGCTTCTTCACAGCGGGAGAGACTCTAATACTACGCTAATCTTGATCTTGTGACCGAGTCATCGCCACCGACGCACACCTTTTTGAGGGACGTTCGAGCCCTCGATGCCAAACCTTTGGGATGAAAACTTAACGTGGCTAAGAACTGTTTCGGCGTTAGTTTTCCGGTACCCTAAAGCTCACTTTTCACCGATATTGCCCTTGAAAGCATGTTGCTAAGTGGGGAAGGAAAAGGCAGGTGAGCTTACAGTGTGGGAATCTCCGGAATGCGAGGTCGCCGAGGGGCGGAGATCCCGACTCTCTGCTCCCACAAGATAAGCTTACCTTTACCCTCACGTTTACTCGCTACACTCAAACTACGCCATATTTAATGACCCCTAATCTGCATTTTAAGCAGGGGCGTTTCATTTAATCGTGACAGTACGGCCTCATATCGTCACACTGGTAAAATAATCGCCTAAGTCATTTTTGTCAAAATTCTTTTTTGTGCCTAAATCATCTCCTCATGACGCCGGCCACCTATGGTAAAATCTCCTCCATCCTCAGTTGATCAGATCATGTGATTTTACCCCTTTAAGATAATGGCCTATGTCAAGTGTGTGATTTAAGCAGATTTATTATGCCTAAGTCAAAATAAAATGTGACTTAGGCAATTTTTTGAACATGCCTTTGTGATTTAAGCAAGATATGGTAACACTTTATTTTGAAGGTGTCTACATAAGAGTGACATGAGCGTATCATAAACATGACATGGGATGTGTCGTGAACATTAATGACACTTTGAAGTAACATTCATGCTCATGATACTTGTCATGTCATGTTTCTGACAGGCTTGTGTGACTCTTATGTAGACACCTTCAAAATAAAGTGTTACCATATCTTGCTTAAGTCACAAAGGCATGTTCAAAAAATTGCCTACGTCATTTATTTATCTTAATTTACATAATTTACACACAGTGTTATTACTATGCCAATAGCCATCCTTTGATACATCCTTTTTGAGTGAAATGGTCAATAAATGTCGTATGTTACACTTTTGGTGAAGTTTTTTGTGTTTCCTGCAAAACTTGAAAAAATGAGTTAGGCGATTATTTTAACAGGGTGACGAACATGAATACACCTTTATTGCCCTGGAAGCTAATCAAAGAAATAGTGAATTGGTCGTACCTAATTGCATTAAAGCGCAGCATTCTTTTACCCTGGTTAATTTGCCATGCAGTCTAATTCACTCAGAATGTATATCCTGATAAGAGGCACACCTTGTCCCACTTTGGTTTAAAAAGTAGGTCTTATTTGAAATGCACAATAGTATACCTGTATGTCATGCAACCTAAAACTCAGTCCTACACTCATATTTCAATAACCCAGGACACAAAAGCCTAATAATCCAATAACCTAGCATGAATTGTCTTAATCTCAGTGTGAGAAATGGCATTGCAAGAGGAATAGATCATTTGCCATTTAACTGTAATCCCTCTGTGTCTATGTTCAAGCCTGGCAAACATGGGGAAAAACACAAATATTAAAGAAGCAGCTATTAACTATGTTATTGTGTTTGCTATTCACCAAAGGTCAAGTCTCGTTATCACATGTAAGGTGCTGGGATCAGTGCTTCAAGTCCTCTTCCCTGTTGCCATGCAGGTGTGGAAAGGTTATCTGCCTGCTTCACTGATGTGGTCACAGTGCAAGTTTTTGTTTCAGCCAACAGTGGAAGTGCATAGGACAAATTAGATCATGTCTGTACTCTCTCTCACCCTCACTCAATCTCACACACACACACACACACACACACACACACACACACAAGAGGAATCGCAAGGTTGCTCCCCTCGTGATTCACATTACTGCACAAGACACACACTGCAACACAGCTGACAGCCATTGAGAGTGGTTTACTATGGGATTAAAAGACCAGCGGGATGTTGGATTTGAAGAGTCTTCTTCTGTTTTTGTTTTTTACCAGTTTTGTTCGTGCAGTCCACGCATCGACACTGAGTCTGGCACAAGGAGAGAGTTTTTAGCAGGTCAGACATTCTGCCGACCCGTTGTCAGTTTTACTTGTCTCGCTTCGTGCTGTTTATGTCCTTACTGTACAAGGTAGCGATGCCTGTCTGTGAAACTTTCTGTATTGATTACGCGGGTACTGGGAGATGCATGGAAACGTATTGTCTGCAAGAACAACCTTGTGCTTCAGTAGACAATAACACAAACAGTTGCAAAAGGGCTTTTGTGTGTTGGTGTGATTGTTAAACCCAGTCTTCACGGTGAGTTCTTTTTAATGGGAACTGACAACAGATGAATAGTTTAGCGCCCTTTGGCGGGCCTCTCCTCCTTGTATTTTTTTTACCCCCTAATTCTGGACTGACACCAAGCCTTAAGCCCTCACCCCTACATTACGTCTACTATGATCAAAAGGTACTCCCCCGCCTCTTAAGGACAGGAAGGTTTTTCCAGTCTTCGCCTCACAGCCTGTATACCCCGAGACCAAAATGTTATTTGCCTTGTTTTTGCATGTCTGTATTGAATTTAGAGTGCTGAAGTGTCAACCTCTTCTCTCAGACAGTCAAGAGAAGGTCATCATCTCTTGTGCACAATTCAATCAAGTGCTCTTAAAAGTAGAGCTTTTACTGAGTGGCAGTCAGCTTTTGTGTTTTATTTACTCTCTTACCAAGCGTGGAAGATATCTTTTATGATCTGATTGTGTCATTTATAACATAAATCAGGAATGGGCAACTTAAATGCTGGAGGGGGCCACAATTTTTCACGGACACTACCTCAGGGCCACATATAGGAGCGTGCACTTAACCAGATATGATAAAACTGCAATTTTAAATATGTTTACAGTGCAGTAACTTAACTTATTTCATGCTTGAATGCATGTAGAACAGTATAAATAGGAATACAAAAGGTTTGAAGCAAATAAAAAATAACCACTTACTGTGATTTCTTTTTTTTCAGTGCAAGAACAGCAGACCAACATTAATTGCAAGAAGTAATTTTGTGCATTTTTACACTGCACTTTTAAGATTTCATGCTCAAATGCATGTAGTTATACTGAGGGCCACTTCAAGTGAGGGTGTGGGCCATTTGCGGCCCCCGGGCCTCCAGTTGCCCATCCCTGACGTAAATAGAGAATTTGTGGCTCTATACACAGATGTAATGTTCTGTGTTATGATTTACTGTTCATGTGTATGTTGCACTAAAAGTAATTTATTGGATACCGTTTGATGCTTTAATGGTGTTTTACTTGTTGAGGAAGGAGGACTCTATGCTGCTATGGTGTGGTTCCAACGTGGGATGGTAATAATAGTTAATAGAAGCAAGTTTTTGTCATATCCCACCCCACATACTGCAGCTTCTTTCCATCCCACATTTGCATGGTGTGGTCTGAGGAGAGTTTCTCTCCTGCCTCCTTTGGGAACAAACCACATGTAGAAGAGTAGGGAATTTCCATTGTGAACCAGTACAATCTGACTTTGTGCTATCAATATGGAAGCTTGAAACAGTGAGCAGAACAGCACATATTTTCAGTATCTAAAATATATGGTGGAGAAGTTCAATTATGAATTTTCAGGCTATCACATTTAGCCCAGTCACCCATGGATGTATAATAAAACTTGTGGTCCTGCAACGAAAAATTCCCCTTCGGCCCAAAAAAGCACCAGAGACAACCATTATAAAAGAGACATCTGTAATACTGTTGGCAGAACACCTCAAAGTGTCAATTATGTCTTTTCTCTCATGAATTTTTCATCCGTGGAGGTTTTAGCCAAGAAAACCGTTTTAAAACTCTGACATCATACCAATTCAAAGTGTATGAGCCAAGCGGGAACATGAGGGCGGGGCCAGCAGAAAACACTACTGTGCATTTTTCGGTGGGCTGCAAACCTCAGAAGTAAACCCTGAAGCTAGAAATGTTTTTTGGCATATGCGCCAGGCAAGCAATTTCTCATTGTACTGAATAGGTGCCATGCCTGGGTCTTGAATCCAGTTCTAAATAATACATCCATCACATCGGTTTGGCATGCACTGGACAGATTTTTTGCATTTTTATTTGGACAAAGATTAGTTTTATTTAAGATAGTGCTTGTGTGGATGGGATTTAAAAAGAAATGTTTTCAGAAGGCTCGCTTAGCTATCAGATGTAAAAAGAAAAGGGGGAAAAAAAAGAATCAAACTAATAAAAAGCCTACTGCACATATTCCCTCTTGCAGTGGCTTGTGTGGATAAGCCTTGACATGCGTGCATGCTGGCTGATTGTTGATCTAACTAGATATGTAGATAGATTCCTGAAAGAGCACCAGATTTCATGCTTTGGTTGGATCCCGGACAGCTAAAGATAATACAGAACACAAAGCATGTCAGCGCTTTTAGAGATTAGGCGCACAATAGATTTTTGTCCGGTAAAATAGCCCTCCATGGGCCCGACATGCTGAGTCTGAAAGGCTGACCCTCGCCAGTGTCTGCTGTGTGGACAGCAGCGGCGAAGGGACAGAGCTTTTCCACTGTTGTTTGCTCCACATGCAGCCTTGCTGCTGGAGTCTTCCTGTGAGCTCATTGCTCAAACAATCCCATCTATCTAAGGCTGTGTGGCTGGAGAATTACCTCAACAGGGCATATAATACCTTGTTGAATATTTCAAAGTACTACTCACATTATCACCCCGGGCGAAAAGCTCTCTTTTTACTGATGGTAAAAGGAGGAGTGGTACAGAAGTCCATCCCAGTGGAGTGCATGACATAATAAATAGAAAACACCACCATACCACCACTCTACAGCCTAAACAACACGTCACAACCTAGAGTGACTCTTAACGCTGAACAATGAATTTCAGATCCCAATGCCAAATTGTTGTAAACAACTCGACAGCTTCTCTTTTAAAAAAAGAGCAACAGTAAGTGTTTCCACGGCAGCTATGAGACATTATTTCCATTATTGATTCATGCATTGATTTTTTTTTTCTTTTGTTTAATTGATCGTTTAGACGGAAATGTCAGACTTGACTCAATCATTTTCCGTCAACTCATCGCCCAATTGATTTATTGTTGTAGCGCATTAGCTGCAAACATAAACTTTGCTGCGAGCTTCTTTTTTTAAAACTCAAACAGCTTGTTTGTGGGATCAGGTATCATCCCAGAGTGGCATGTGAGTGAGCTCGGTAGCTGGATTTAGTCTGAAGGTGAAGGCATCTCCCCAATGTCAGGTTCCATTCTGGCGACCACGTGGTTTACGTTTGTTCTCCGACTACAACTGAAAGCTGAAACAATCTGCAGGACGTGTCCACCTCACCTGCTTCCATTACACTCAGCCAGGAAGCAGAAGATTCACTTCTTAAATGTCAAGGCATTTAAAAGTCTGCCACGAAGTGAAATTAACTCCTGAGAAGGAGAGTTGTTGACATTGGAAATGAACAAATACAGTTCAAGCACATGACATTTGAAAATGGCATTTTATAGATCTTAAGCTTTGCATTTTGGTCGCCGAGTTGTGAGGCAGGTGTGGGCTGAGCGCTATCAAAGCTTGTACTGTATCTTTTCTTTCTCGATCAGAGTAACTTGATACAGCGACAACATCAAAGCTTAAAGAACCTGTAGCCTTGAGGCGGTGGTGCTCAGATTGATACAACGAACAAGACGCAGCTCTTTAAGTTTTCTTCGCTCTCTACAACAAAGCTTAGTTAGCAGAACTACCCCAAGAAGCAGAGAAATATCCCAGAATAACCAGCGCTTTTCTGTCTGATATGTAAAGTAAGGTTGTCACAATAGCTGAATTTTAAACTTTGATACAACACTCGATACCTGTTTTGCTACCACGGCAAAAAGAAAAAGAAAAAAAGGCACACAAACTAAGGTCATTTTTCCTTTTTTCCAATTAACAACCAACACACAGTGCAGAAAAAGTCCCTGAGCCAACACATACCAACACATTTGTACTAACGTTAATATTAATTACTTTTAATAACTGTTTACCCTTGGCACTTGTAGCCCTTCTTGTTCTTTATGTGGTTATTATTGCTTTAAGTGTCATAATGCAAATGTAACATGCATAATTTACCGAGATTATATTGTTTTAAACACACGCCATCAAAAGAAGTACCCAAGTATTGATCCTTTTTTTCCTCAGTCTGAAGTGTTAATGTTTCACAGGTGCTACCAGCTTACAAACCCTTTCAACCTGTTAAAAGGCTCATTCTTGTCTCAGGAAGAGCTGTGGGGGTTTTTTTGGCATCTAAAGTGCACTTTCCTCTGCATGCACCAGTAACCCTGAACAATGCCAAAGCTCACTAATTTGGGGATGGACACTCACTCCCAGGTGCTCACACATCATTTAAGATTTCCTGCTGCAGCTGAAATAAACCCAGAAATGCAGCAGAATAAACATTCCTCACACATTAGGGGTGTCCCATATCGTTCATGATTATACTGGTATATTTTGTTTATGGGTAAAAAAAAATGCATATCATGATATTGGCAACATTCCTACTTCTTGACATAGTGGTGTAAGGGTTTCCATTAAATACCTAGACTGTAGTGCTCCGCCAGAGTCTCATGTGCTGCACTAACGTCACATTTCAAGTTACTGAAATTAGGGCTGTGCCATATCGTATCCTTCACGATAATATCGGTATATTTTTTTTATGGTTAAAAAAATGCATATCATGATATTGGCAACATTCCTACTTCTTGATGTAGTGGTGTAAGGTTGACACTGCTGCATTATGCATTTCGTTAGCCACAAGCTAACATTAGCTAACAATTAAAGTTGTTTTAATCACAAAAAGCTACTTACACTCTGTCGCTAAACACATGCAGCTTTCAAAATAAGAGCACAGTGTGTTAACAGAATCCACCACAGAACTAACAAGAAGACTGTCAAAATAAGATGCCTTAAGTAAAACATACAAAAACCTTTATTCTCCTTTACAAAATGTCATTAAAATATGCCCCCTGAACCCCTAAATGGTTACTTTTATTATTTTGTCATACTCAAGAGTCAATAGTAAATTTTTTTGTATTTGCTAACTGTTGAGATTTGCACTTCACACTACATTTTAGATTTTTATTTATTTATACAGACTTAAAAAAATCATATTTTCTATATATTTTTAAGTATTTGGTAATATTGTCAAGAATGTCATTATCGCAAAAATAGCCTGCAATATCGTGATATTCTTTTAGGGCCATATCGCCCACCCCTAACTGAAATTTATATTTACACTATTCATAATATAAAGTTATTTTGCGTGTTTTGAGTGTCAAAATAAGATGCTTTGAATAAAACATACTAGAACCCTTATTCTATTTTACAATTATTCATTGAAATATGCAATGATAAGATCAGTGTATATGATGGAATAGGCTTTTATGGGAAAAAAAAAATGCTCTAGGGGGGCCCCCGGCCCCCCTAGATGGTTATTTTTGCTACTACTCAAGAGACAAAAGTATTTTTTTTTTGTATTTGGCAACTGTTGAGACTTGCAATTTACACTACATTTTAGATTTATGATTGATTTTCGTTTTTAATTTATTTAAACAAACTAAGAAAATCATATTTTCTATATAATTTTAAGTATTTTGTAAAATCGTCAAGAATATAGTTATCGCAAAAATACCCTTAAATATCGTGATAATCTTTTAGGGCCGTATTGCCCAGCCCGAGTGCACATCAGGAATATCTCTCTGTGATATGATGAACGTCACGGCACCCACACTTGTTGCACCCTGAGGATATAAATTGAAGACAATACCTCCCACCAAAAGAGAAAAAACATGCATACCACTGCACAACTGCAAAGTCATAGCCGTCCTCCATGAATCATTACAGAGTACATATAAAGGGGAATTTATTTTACCAACTTGTGGGGTGTGATTTATTTTTTCAATTAAATCCCCTTTGATAGATTATCCATATGGTTCCGTCTCACAGAAAGCCTGCATTCTCACTACGCAGTGACATTGCAGTCGAGGATATTTGCCTTTTTGTCAGTCTGTGTAAGACTCCTGGGATTCTTTTTTTTTTTGTGAACCTGAGCCAATAAATTAAAAGTTTGGATGTATACTCACCTGAACTGAGTCATTGTTTTAAAAGGCCAGCTGGTGCTGGTTCGCTGACCTGACATTTACTTGAGTAACTACATTCCTTCTGTCTTTCTGCATCACGGTTCAATGCATGTCAGTATCCTGATGATACAGGAATTGATTTTTTTTTTTACACAATTCACTTATTCCAGTTATTACTTTGGTTCTTCAAGGTTTATTCTTGCTTGTGCTATTCCTTTACTTTGCTTCTTCTTTACCTTTCAATTCAGTTTGAAAGCATGTTTTTAAAATCTTGCATTTTGGATAACCTTTTTCTCTGACACAAAGTAATAATCCTTGTCAGTTTGACCGTTTACTGAACTTTACTCAGCATTCTCTGTTAAATAGAACTGGCTATAGTCAACCTAAAAGGCTTTATTGAGATGGAAGTTCTGTCATAAGTTATGTTTGACACTGGCTTTACCAGGTACCTGATTCAGCACAAAATGTTAAATTTTGCTGGTTTGCAATGACCATAAAAGTTGATTTTCATATTTTCACTGCCTCTTTAGCAGTAACCTGCCATCTATGAGACATCTCCCATATAACCAGCCACCACAAGGTGCTGGAAAACAATCAGTGTGCACAAGAAATCTATTCATCCATTATTTAGTTACATTTTCTTCATTTTTTTTTGCAGTGAAGGCAAATGTTAGTGTTAAGGAATAGGTCAGATTAGGCCAATGCTGTGCCGCCTGCCCGACCAGTCTGGGCTGTGCAGCGTTATAGATGAGGCTTTCCCTCCTCTGGACTTTGAGAGATCACTCTCCAACCTGCAGGCCAGAACTAGTGGAAGCCAAAAGAAGTTGTAAACACTGCTGGAGTGCTGTGAAGTGTGTTATTAGAATTCAAATGAGCTAAATTATGGGCAGGTAATTTGAGATTTTCTCAGATACACTTCCAAGATCAAGGTGAGAATACTGTGTAAAAGAACTGCAAAAAAAAGGTTACATGTTTTCTGTTTTTGAGTTTATTTGAGTAATAATCAGGGTTCATACGGCTGCTTGAAATCCTTGAAAATGCTTATATTTAAATGTTGTATTTTCAAGGTTTAAAAAGTGCTTGGATTTTGGATAAAGTGCTTGTAAATGCTTGAAATTCTTACTGTATTTCTCTTGCAATCTGACTATATCCATCTATAGACTATAGATAATCACATGTTCAATGTAAAAAATAATGAGTAGCCTATCTGAAATGAAGACCGTTCCTCCTAAAAGTGTAATACCATCGATGTTGGTATGGTTGAATGAAATCTCCCCCTTTTAGTATGTAAGTACTCATCTAAAACATGCAGTTTACAACAGCTGTAAGATACTGGAAAAGCTTGAAAATGGACCTTGAAAGTAATTGAAAAATGCTTGAATTTGACCACTGCTAGAGTGTACGAACCCTGAATAATGTGATTGCAGACTCTTACCAGTGTAGTGTTTACAGATTATTTATCTCCATCTGTTACCAAGGATCATTTACAGCAAAGTGCTGATGGAAATTGTATGAAATTGCAAAAAAATGAAAAATCTGCATTAGTTGTGCACTTCATAGTGCACAATAGACCTTGAAACTGAGCATATAGGCACCTTAACTTAGTGTGTAACTGGTTTTCTCACTCAGGAACACTTCACTTCGTGTCAATCACTGTACTTAAGTTTGTTGAGTTATCAGTAGATCCACTCAAATTTGAATGTGCAGCAGCACGTTGTTCCATGACCCCTGCCTGTCCATTCACTAGCACAAATTATTGAGCAGGCAGTTCCAATGCAAATCAGCTGCCAGGAAGTAGAACATGGTCAGGCATGTGCTTATCCATCTCCCTCTTCAAGTTGCTTTCATAACTTCACAGAACAGAACTTTCTTGTGTTTTTTTCTTTCTTCTGTTCTATGTTTCCAAGTTCAGCAAGTTCACAAATCCGAGTGACTGCACTACGGAATTTAATCTTTCAGTCTAAATATTATTTTTCTTATTGTCTCCAAGAGCCTGTTCAATACTCTGAATAGCGTTTTAACAAATCTTCAAACCAGAACAACCAAGGATATTTGTACAGGTGTAGAGCCTGAAGCTAAAATGAAAAGAAAGGTAGTTATGTGTCAATATAAAACGATTATCTTTACATGCCGAAGCAGAAATACTATCAAGGTTTCCACTGAACACGAGAATCTTAAAGATACAAACCCTAAATAGCCCAGATTGTCATGTTTGATTTCCAAAATTCATCTCAGATTGTCAGTCTTTTGTCAAGCACTTTTTAATTTGTTATTGAGCAAGTAGAGTGAAATCGCTTTTTGCTTGTTACAGCATGTTTTTGATTTTGCTTCAATTAAAGTATCGTTACTTGTTTTCTCTTTCGACACCACGTGTTTAAAATAATACAGTGTTTGTCCAGTTTTAGAACCCAAGACTGCTCAGATAAAAAGCAATATGGAGGGAAAACAACTGGTACTCAACCTGCGGCTGTAAGAGCATTCTGCCCAGCAGCAAGAACACCACGTGGCTGCAGGCAGAGGCACGAACAGACACGCGAGCGTCCTGGAACTGGTATTAAAGAAGCACACTTGAAGCCATGGCACGTGCAGAACTCGGAAAAAGAAAATAGTGGGAATACTTTATTCTTTTTTTGCCATGGTTCCGAAAGCAGTATTGAGTATTGTTTTATAATAATAATAATAATATAATAAACTTTATTTATAGAGCACTTTTCAAAACGAAACGTTACAAAGTGCTGAACAGCAGGTAAAACAAGCATACAAGACAGAAACAAGCACACACAAAAAAATATTTTAAAAAATAAAAAATGTACCCCACCCCACCACCCGCCTGCCCCCAGTGCAAATTAGATAGGACAGTAAAGACATGTTAAAATTAGGCGATGGGTTAAAATTAATAAAAGGCTTTTTAAATAGATATGTTTTAAGAAGAGATTTCACTGATTTTGCAGTCGAAGATCATCAGGCAGGGAGTTCCAGAGAGTTTTGGGGCTCTGACCGAAAAAGCCCGGTCACCTTTAGTGGCACGTTGTGACTTCTGTATGTCAGAAGAATTCTGCCTGAGGATCCGAGACTGCGCTCTGGCTCATATGGCAGCAACAGCTCGCATATATAGGGGAGTGCTGAGCCATGAAGTGCTTTGAAAGTCATCAGTAAAATCTTAAAATCAATTCTTAAACGGACTGGTAACCAGTGAAGAGAGGCTAAATCAGGGCTAATATGTTCAGGTCTCTTGGTGTTGGTTAAAAGTCTAGCAGCTGCATTCTGCACAAGCTGAAGACGAGATATGTTTTTTGAGTTAGTCCAGAGTATAGATAGTTACAATAGTCTAGCCTTGATGAAATAAAAGCATGGGTGACCTTCTCAAGATCAGGCCACAAAAGAAATGACCTGATCTCAGAGATGCATCTTAATTGATAAAAACATGACTGCACAACAGTTGAAACGTGTTTCTCGAATGTGAGATCGCTGTCAAATGTAACACCTAGGCTTCTGGCCGTGGGTTTGACAGTGTAAGACAGGGATTCAAGGTGGTTCTGTAAGGTAGGAATGGTTGTAGTGGGACCAAAAAGGTTTATTTCAGATTTGTCTTCGTTCAGCAGTAAGAGATTTTGTGTCATCCAGGATTTTATATCAGTTAAGCAGGATAAAAGTTGATTAGAATTGCCCTTTTCATTGGTTTGTAGTGGAAGATAAATTTGTGCGTCGTCAGCGTAACAGTGATATTGCACATTGTGTTTACTGATGATTTGGCCCAATGGAAGCATATAAACAGAAAACAGCAATGGGCCAAGAATAGAGTAGTTTTAGTCTGCAATCTAAAATCCTGCTATCATGACAATCTTAATTTAAATGGCAGGCAGCATACTGACAGTGATGCTGGGGGGCTTGTGAGGTTGGTGGAATCTATTTAAGACAGCAATGTAATCTTGATCTGGTGAAGAGTTGACTGATGCCCTCAGTGATTGTCCTTATCATATTATAGCATGGTTTCCAATTTCAAAATAAGAGCATGTGGATGTGTTAACAGAATCTAGCACAGCTTGAATAAAATATGCAATGATTGAGATCAGTGTGTATGATAGAATAGTTAGAATGTGCGAGATGCCACCAAATTAAGGCTTTTATGGCAAATAATTTCTGCAGGGGAGCATGCCTCCGGACCCCCCTAGTTGGTTCGGGTCCCTGTCTCATACACTCTTAATATTCTGTGGGAAACACTGGTTCTAAACTGCTGATTGATATTTATATGCACACACCATCCAGGGAACAAATTACCCTTTACCCCAGCTGCTGAAAAAAACACTGTTATAGGTTTTATTTTGGGCAAGTAAGTTTCCATTCTTCACAGTTTTATCTAAAAACCAGAACACACCCTACAGAGATGCCTATTAACAGATTTTCTTCAGTGTTAACCTTGTTATTGTACATTTGTATAACCAAGTGTTGGTTGTTGAGTTTTCAAACAGCTAGCCATGTCAAGATTCACTTCAACTTAACAAAAATAAGACAGATTTTGGACTAAAATTCGACGTGCATGTCCAGAATTTCCGTCTCAACGCCCATGTTGGTTTCTCTTTGTTAATGTGATGCTTATGTTCATATTCAGTCACTAAGGCAGCATTAAGTTTCAGGGAAATGGCTGTATTTCAACATGCTTTTACCATGGTCTAATACAGCCATGTAGCCGAAATATGGAGATTATGTTATATTATAGCTTTTGGCGTCCTAGCCCTATAAAAACCATCTAATAAAAACCTGCTGTTTGTAACTGGATCACTTTTTGGAGGGCGTGAAAAGACATAGTCGAAGGTTCTGCCAACAGTAGAGCACAACTAGACATGAACAAAAGGGAAATGGATGGGTGGTCATATTAATAATCCTTACTTCTCACACAATCACACATGAAGTGTTCATTAATATTTTAGGGCGAAGCGAGTGCATGACAGTGAATGTAGAAGTCTCCGTTCTTTTATCTTCCAATTCATCACAACAAACCTACAAAATTGCCCTTTTTATGAAGAAGCAGTCAGCTAAGCTAAGTTTATACAGTTCATCGCTTTGTGATTGATTATTTTTCTAGGGGCAGTTCATCTCTAGTGGTAATCAGTCTTAATAGAAGGTGCTGAGTGAGCTGCGTAATTCACCTCAGAGACACCGCACACTGTGGGAGCCAGGACACTGCCAATAGCAGAAGATTTCTTATGCTAATTTTCCCTTTCAATTTTTCCCGTTCGGTTGATTCTGTCATAGGTATAATCAAAAAACGATCATTTGATGACCATCTGATGTGCTCTGCAGTGGGGAAATGTTTGACGCAGCAAATGGAGCGCGTGGGGTTGATAAAACTGCACTGATTAAACACATTTTTAGCTAAATGAGGTTAAACAACGAGCATCCCAATGCATGAAATTCTTTTATTCAACTTTGTCAATTGGCTTAGCGCAAAAAAAATCTCCTGCTAATTTTGTCTTGTGCTACGTCTGCCACACAAGACATAAGCTTATTGCATTGACTTCTCCAGAGACGTACAGAGCATTGTGCTGTAATTCCTCCTTGGGAAGCATTGCTGCTGTAGCTGTTGTGTTTGCATTGTAATTGTATGCAGGAAGGCATTAGGGTGTCAAATGTATTCATCTAACAATGTGCGACAGGATGAAGCACGTCTGTCTCGCAAAAAACCCTGATTCTATTTAAGGGATTTACATGCAATCAGAATAATTTATGTCCTCTTCTCTGTCACAATGTATTACTGGCGGTGACATGTTGGAAACAGCTGATGAGACTTCAGTCGAGCCTCTCTGCTCCCCATTAGCGGAGGTATTGTTGTGAGGAAATGATGTACAGGGTGAATGATCAGTGCAGGAAGTTGTTCACGGAAAGTTGGTCCTGTGTTTTTACTGCTGCGCAGTGCAAACATGGATTATTTGGTCTGCAGCCGTTTTCCCCGTGTCCTCTTTGAGTAAACATATCTTGCCAGCTCAGGGAGTTTAATGTACGGCGTGTGGCATGAGTGTGTGAGTGTTGCGTCTTGAATCAGCTGTATAATGAGTGTGTTTCCTGCCCAGTCAGAGGCAAGCCCTGCCCTGTGGATACACATGCTCTGATAGGCCTCCGATTATTGCAACATTAGTCGGGGTGAGGTCCAAGGTGTGAGGTAGGGTGCAGCTTCTGAGTGATTTCCTTTGCATGTCCGGCTCGTGGAGGTGATGCTGTCGGACCATTGTCTCCACTCCATACGGCCTTTTCAACAGGTTTAATCCTACATCAACACAAGTGCAGGTATGTGTCTATTTAAAGGGGGCTACATCAGTCTCTGTAGCCCGTTCGGGGCTAATGATTGATAGACCGATTGTGTGTATTTCTGCTCAGGAAAAGGCACATTCCTTTGCTGTTGGGTGTGTCGATATGAGCAAAGCATTTTCAGCTGTTGAGAGCAGCAGAAAGTGAAACATCTAGGGATCTAATAATAACTTTTTCTGTTTTGCTGCTGGCAAGTCCATCATGCTCTCGCGGAGAACTCGCCATCCTCCTCAAAGTATTTTTTCCACATGTGGCACCTAGTAAGAAGTCAGTCTGGGGACACTGAGGAGCCTACTGTCTGCTGAGGTTAAGGTTAATCAGTGACGTGCAGTATGTGCAGGACCGTTGGTATATTTGTGCTCCACACATTCACAAATCAGCTCAGAGCAATTACTTTGTCAGGGCTTCAGTCAGCACTTCCCAACCACGTGTTTAGCCTAATGGTGTGTGTAGAGGGGGATTTCAGAAATTGTTTCAGAATTCAGCGTGTTGCTGTAAAAACATAATGCTGCTGTCCTGAATGCTTTTTATAAGCAAAGAGTTTTTCTACCTGCGTCTTCAATTATTGAGGCCGACGTGCATTATTGTTCATCTTGCTGAATTCTGATAAATTATACTGCGCCACAAATGTTAGTTTTATTCAAGGAAGTCAATACGCTGTGTGAAAGAAGCAATTAAGCATTGCGGGTCTATGGGGACGCTGTTGTAGCTGCTGAGAGATTAGCAGTGGGACTGTATTTCTCCCCACAAAGCTTTCACATGCTACATAATGCTGCTAGGGTCACTCTAGATAAGTGCCAAGGGCCAGCCATGTGTTACAGGGGCCCGAGAGCTGGTGGGTTTTCATTAAAAATACACCAGATGATTCCACAGATCAGCTCTTACAGCACAAGTCAAAGTTGTGTTAATCAGTGAGTATCCGTGCAAATGCTGGAAGCTTAAGGCTCTGACACACCACAGGCCACCAGGGAGTGTTTATGGCTCCAGTTCTTGCAGTGTCTCCCATACTGATGGCACTAGTTGGCTCTCGTCAGGGGCTGTTTGGCCGTCGGTGAGAGAAATCCCTCTGATTGGCTATTCAGCTTAAGCCAATCAGTGCAAGTGAAGCGAAATGGAAGTGTGAAAAGAAAGCGACTGAAGTCAAGAGGCCACACACAAAAGGTTTCTCTCATTTAAAAGAAAAAATGTATCTGCCTCTTCCTTCTTCTTCTTCCACGACCAAGAGACTGAGGGCTGAAAACACAAACATAGTCTCGATTTAGTCGCTTTAGCAGCTTTCCTCTGTGGTCAAGTGCAATGTTTTGGCACAGGCATGGACAACTTTTCATTCTTGATTAATTGATCAGTTGTTTGGTTTAATATCTGTTAGGAAATGGTGAAAATGGGGCCATTGTTTCTTTAAATGTCTTGTTTTGTCTACAACTCAAGGATATTCAGTTTCAAGGCCGGCTCTACGCTGGGGCAAGAGGGGCCGAGCCCCCTTAAATAAATGTCTTGCCCCCTCAAATCAAAGTTTTAGAAGTTGAGAAAGCACATTTTAATATACTCACAAAATTAATATACATTAGAATTTGACAAAATGATCTGCAGTAGCGGAAAATTCGCCGGAAAAGGGACACACGATACATGATTGTTGGTTGAAATCTCGAAGAAGGATGTTTTGTTTTATTTTATTTTATTCATTTATTTTATCTGAAGGTAGAGGCCTGACAAAGTGTAATCCACTTCTCCAGGTTGGGGTTGGACACATAGACCAGTGAAGAAAGCATCATTACTATAAGCACAGACAACAAAGTGCTGGAGCATGATGTGTACACATGATGCCCCCTTCACATTTCTGACTGCCCCCTCATATATGCTGCCTAGAACCAGCCCTGTTCAGTTTGCTGTCATATAGGAGTAAACTAAGCAGAAACATTCAAAAAGCCGGATAATTTATTTTCTTAATAAACTGAACATCATGTTACACTTAAAAGTGTTACTAAAAAATATGTATTTACAAAGTTGTCCTTGATGGAAAGAACATAATTAACTAAATATCAAAATAGTTTGATTAATTTTTATCAGAGTATTTTGATGTAGCTGACCACAAAGGACTGATCTTTGCAGCTCGGGTCTAATTGCTTATATACAATATTTATCAACTCACTGTATATGATATAGAGCAGGGATGGGCAACTTAAATGCTGGAGGGGGCCACAGTGTTTCATGGACACTACCACAGGGCCACATATAGGACCGTGCACTTAACCAGATATGATGAAACTGCAATTTTAAATATGTTTACAGTGCAGTAACTTAACATATTTCATGCTCAAATGCATGTATAACAGTATAAATAGGAATACAAAAGGTTTGAAGCAAATAAAAAATAACCTTACTGCGATTTCTTTTTTTTTCGGTGCAAGAACAGCAGACCAACATTACTTGCAAGAAGTAATTTTGTACATTTTTACACTGCACTTTTAGGAATTCATGCTCAAATGCATGTAGTTGTACTGAGGGCCACTTCAAGTGAGGGTGCGGGCCGTATGTGGCCCTCGGGACTCCAGTTGCCCATCCCTGATATAGAAGATATTGTTGTAGGTATTATTGTCACTTCATGGATTGCCATGGTGGTTGTGTATGTGGAACTCAAACCAAGTTTTAAGAAGGAGGTTATTAAGCGTTACTTATCACTCCTTTTGTCTCCAAAAAGAGGTGCAGCAGATAAGAGAGATGGAGCCCGCTGTCTCCCTCCTGCAGCTCTCGGCTCTGTGTGAGCTGTAGATTTCCCCGTCCCCTTTTTTTTAGCTCAGCAAGCCAGAGCAATCAGCATTTGAACGGCTGCTTCTCCGAGACTCCCTGCAATTGAAGTTCTGGCTAATTTATAATTATCTCTGAGCTCATCTCCATTTGTCTGAGTTGAAAGTCTGTGACCTAGTGTCACTCAGCCTCCTGAAGACAAATCTCCCTCCCTGCTGACTGACAGACAATAGATCTTATGACAGAGCCGAACACTGCGTGTGTTTTGGTGACAGCAGTCTTCAAAAACTGAGAAATAAAGGAATAAATCACTCGGTGCATTTACATGCACTTAAGTCACCTGGTTGGTGTCGGATTTGTAGAATAACCTGATTTATTAAATGTCATGTAAGCACGGAGGGATTTAGAGAAAACTGTGTAACGCGGCGAGATTTATGCAGGAGAACCTGATTTCTCAGGTTAGCCAGGTTTCCAACAGTGTTTTTATAAGAGCACATGACATCACTGCAAGATAAACACTACAGACAGGCAGTTTCAATGTGACAGCAGTGTGGCAGCATGAAAAGGAAAGATTATTACTCACAGGAAGACCTTGAATCCAAATAATCAAATCGAAACTCAGAACAGAAACTGATATAAATAGTTTTAACTGTTCATGTGCAGGATATTTGTAGTCGGTAAACTGCTCTTCTACTTTAGAGGCCGACCCCTCGCCTCACCATCAATCCAAACACTCTGACCTGAAAAGAAAACAACTCTTCAGGGTCTAGAATGATAAATCACTGATACACTTTAACATGCAGTCTTGTCCTTGGAGAAATGTTGAGAAATGTGCTTACTGACCAGCAGCATGTAAACCATAGGTCTCAAACTTGCGGCCCGCGGGCCAATTGCGGCCCTCGTGACGATATTTTGTGGCCCCCACCTTGATATGAAAGTTTAATGTGAGTGTTGTGTGTGGAAGGTCCCTTTAATTACTTTTTTTTGGTAATTTTGTGTCTTTTTTTAAATAATTTTGTGTCTTTTTTTATATAAATTTGTGTCTTTTTTTAAATAATTTTGTCTTTTTTTGGTAATTCTGTGTCTTTTTTGGGTAATTTTGTCTTTTTTTGGTAATTTTGTGTCTTTTTTTATATACATTTGTGTCTTTTTAAAATAATTTTGTCTTTTTTTGGTAATTCTGTGTCTTTTTTTGTAATTTTGTCTTTTTTTTGTAATTTTGTTTCTTTTTTAAGTAATTTATTTATTTTTCTGTCATTTTGTGTCTTTTTTTGGGTCATTTTGTGTCTTTTTTTGGTAATTCTGTGTATTTTTCTGTCATTTTGTGTCATTTTTAAAATAATTTAGTGTCTTTTTTTGGTCATTTTGATACTGCCTCCAGTGGCCCCCAGGGGAGTTTGAGACCCCTAATGTAAACACAGCATAATTGTGTTATTATGATGCATGTAAACATGTTCTCTTGTTGCTTTAACCTGATTTCTCCCAGTAACCTGGTTTCCCCTGCGAGCATGTACACAGCCTGTGTGACAGCTGACATTATATTGGCTGCTGCAGTGCTGCACGGAGAAGGTGACACAAGACACAGGTGGCTTTCAAAGGGATCAGAGAACTGATGAATTCATGTCTGCAGATGAAATTGATGCAAGAAGGCAGTATTTGAATCTGGGGCAGTAGATCTGTCTTCATTCACTTCACAAAACATTTGACACTTTGACAGAATTGCACAGGTTTTTAAGCACATGTAGCACTGAACTGAAGCCATTTCCTTTTCCTTCCTTGGATCATAAACTACATTAAATGTGGGGGAGGGAGAGCCACGGAAAGAGGGATTGTGTAAGAGGCTCCGAGGAGTGGCCGGAGACTGAGGTCAGTAGATCAGATCACGTGATCCGACGAGTCAGGGTGGGGTCAGGATAAGACTTTTACTTGGCAGACTTGCACACATTGAGGATTATGATACTTTAAAGGGGAGACTAAGCTTTGACTAGAAAGAGCGTCTAGTAAAAGAGATGCTTATTACTGCATGTTGAAAAGGGGGCTATTGTTTAACAGATTTGTTTTGTCATTCTCCATGCTCTAATATGTTTTCACGCTGTCCTGTGCAGAGTGTTTACTTGTTTTCCGCTTAGTCAAGGGAAATAACCATAATTCTAATAAGTAGACACTGGTTTTACCTCATTGTTTAGACCAGAATGAGGTCATCTTCGCTCTGTGGGAACGAGGCAGTACGGCCCCGAGGCATTAACCTAATGACAGCCTTGAAAGCTGCGTAGATTGGGCTTCTCACCTACTTCTCAGTCTTGTGCTTGCTCTCGAAGTGTCTAAGGGCTTGACATACTGAAGTTTTTACCCCACTCGGCAGTTCAGCAAGGTTACTTTTCCCCTCAGTGTTTGAAGGGGAACACTAAGGAGAAATGTTGAAGAACCAGTCTGCTGCGTGCCTGTAGGACTGTGGTAGGTTGGCAGCAGTTGTCTTCTTCACTTCTGTCTCAGAGCTGCTGAGAACTCCCAGCTAAGCAGAAGTGAAATCCTGCATGAGCAGATAAAATGGGGAATTTCAGAGGTAGGATCGGACACGCATTGCTATTTCTCTTTGCTTAATGGTGCTTTCGATAGGCTTTTCTCTCCGTTTGAATGTTGTTTTTCCTTTCGTTCTATTTCCTACAGTGTGCTTAGTGTGCATTTTCCTACAGACGAGTTCAGACTGCTGAGAAATATTCGTTGAATATATTCACAGATTTTAACTTGTCATGATGCCAATATTAACTACATTACATTGTAAAATAAATAAATAATTAAAACCAAGACCAAAAAAGTGTTGAGCACACAATTAAGAGAAATTGTTCTGTTTTAAACTAGGCGATAAAACGGGCAATACATTTATTTGACCCAGGAAGATTTTTAAGAAGAATTTTCATTTTTTTGGAAAAAACTTTAAGCAACTCGTGTTTTTTTTTTTTTTTTTTTTTACCACATCTTCCAGCCCCATTTTAAACGCATGCTATCCAAAAAAATATGTATCTGTTCTTTTAACAACTTTACACAGATTTGGGTCAGATTGTGAGGAAATGTATTTTTTTTGGTGAAAATTTTATTTACTTTGCAATGTACTTACTGTTAATTATTTTTACAAACAAAAACAAAAAAAATATTTTATATTTTTTATTGTAGTTTTTTTTTAAGAATTAATTTTTTTTTTTTTTATTGTTGTTGGTGTGGAGATTTTTTATTTTTTTTTACCACCTCTGGCCTAGCCCCATTTTAAACACATTGTATCAAAAAAGAGAGAAAAAAAGCAATGTACTTTTAACAACCTTACAAAGATCTGGGTCAGATTATGAGGAAATGTCTTTTTTTAAAGGCTAGTAAATCAATTGTTTTTGATGTCATGTTTTATCAACTAGTGAAGGGTTATGGAAAGGTCAAGCATGATAAGGCCCATTATGTACTTAATCTATGGTGATTTACATGACAATTACTACCCCTGTAGCTTCCATATCTGCACACCTTTCTTTGTCCTTCACTGAGAAGACACTGGGAGAGAAAGCAGAAAGGATTTTGTCCACCCCGACCGGGTTGGCAACTTCTGTCAGCTTAAAATGTGTGCACAGTCCGTCCTGTCTGTGTTGTTCTCTGTTTGTGCAGAAGTCAGGGAGGAGGAGTTTTGTCAAATTCAAACAGCTTTTCCCGTTTGTCGCTGTGTTTTCTGGGAATCTAGAGCCCTGTCCTTGATTCAAAAGGCTGCAGTGGAAGTGGGAGGGAGTCTGAGCGGTATGTCGCAACACTGTGAATGAGCAGGAAAGGAATTCAGGAGACTGACAGGGGAATACATGGAATATCCTGTGTGGACTAACATACACACGAGTAGTAAAAGCAGTTTCTGTTATTCAACACCAGGGCTGGAACTTGACCCGGTTGGGCTCAGACACCTTGAAATGCTCACAGTGCCTTGGTGACAGACTCCCAGAATACCTCTGGGTCGCATTTCTTCCAAATATCTGTTGGACCTCCCACATACTCCAAACACCGCCCCCTTCAGTGCCTCATCCCTGGCCAAAAACTTTTCTGTTCTCACTGTAAACAGCCCGACCAGCTCACACAATCTGGCTGTCAGCCTGAGCTAAATGATTCCTTACTTCTTCTGAGTGTGTGTGTGTGCATGCGGATTGAAGTTGTCAAATGCTATTACATGACAGAAAAAATCCCTTTAACCCTTTAAAATGATGTCTGTCTGCAGGTAATTGACTCATTCAGGAAAGCTACTGTATATGAAGTCTTTATTCACCCTGTAGTTGCCATTATGGATTAATAATACTATAATAGACACTTTCATGGAGAGGGAGTTTAGTTGCTTGCGGCAGGACTATTTTGCAAATTACCATATGGTTATTACATGGTTTTAATAGCTAATATTCCTCTACATATTCACATGTGAAGGCGCCGCTGCACAGCATGTATCTGCATTGTGCCTGGTGCAGTAGCAGGTCAGGATGTATGTAAAGAAACCAAGGGCTGGAATATGTCTTGATGTTTGTATCTTGGAGATGACAGAGGCAGTGGATCTCCGAGGCACTAAAAGTCATAGTAAAATCCCAGTTTCCCCGAAGTCACATACCTCCTGTGTTATTAGACCCCTTTGCTTTTGTCTACAGCTGCAGCCCTGAGCTACGAGGCAGCCATCGCAGCCTTTAGCTGCCCTGTCTGCCTCAACAGACTCCTTCTAGTAAATATGGATCCACCTTGAGCAGCGTTCCCTCGACACTCTCCCTGTCAACAGATATAATGAGACCATAACTATTCGTTCTGCTTTCTCATTTCAATCCGAGACAAGAGGCCAAAGAGGGAGCGAAGGAGACAGGAACACCTTATCTCCTCAGTCGGGCTGCTGACTTGTTTTGTTTTTATTTTTTTTTATTTTTTTCAAAGGCCTGCCCTCGCTCATCTTCTTCACCCTCTCTGCTGCATTTCATACACAAACATGCACCACCTGTGCTTTTAGGGCAGCTTTCGTGCCTCTTGGATCTTCAGAGCATCGCTTAAATCTTTTGCTGTCGTTCTGTTTGTGTTGTTTTTATATTATACGAGTGCGTTACATACACAGATCATCATTTAACTTGTGGTGTCTGGAGTCCATATGGCATTGATTTGCACTGTCACAAACGTGAAACATTGACAGTCTTTTTCTCTTTGGGCCATATGGCATGTGTGGGCGTGTGTTTGTGTATTACTGGTGGTGGCGTGTGACCATTACTTCTCAGCATCACTCCACTGTGTGTGTGTGTGTGTGTGTGTGTCGAGGAGTGGTTGACTCAAGTGTGTATTTATGAGTGTTTGCACACGCATGCACACACTCATGGGTATGTGTGTACAATATTTTTTTTTATCCAGAAGAGAAGAGTGCCTGTGGTGACCAGATCATGTTGTGTGTGTGAATGTGTGTGTGTTTGTCCACATAGGAGGAATGCCAGCTCCTGAGCAGAGCCCAGTGACGGAGGAGGGGCTTCTGCTGACCATCCGCGACAGTTCAACTGGGCGCAACATGGAGGCTGACAACACCGCCAACAACATCCTGGCCTCCGTCAAAGAACAGGTAGTGTGTTTCTTCCGTTCATACCAAGAGCCCATTGATAGGAATGCACCGATCCAACACTCAGTACATTTACATGACACTTGAAAAAAATGAATTATTGCCTTTATCTGACTATAACTGGACAACTGAAGTGCATGTAAACTTGTTAGTAAATGGACCTCGACCTGCGCTTTTTTAGTCAATTTGCAACCACATAAAGTGCTTTACACTACAGACTGTGCCCATTCATACTGGTGGCAGAGGCTACCCTAAACGGTGCCACCTGCCACCATTGGGAATTCATTCACACACAGATGGATCGGGAGCAATTTGGGGTTCAGTATATTGCTCAAGGATACTTCGACATGTAGGCTGCCATGGTCAGGGATCGAACCACCAACCCTTCGATCACTGGACGAACGCTCTACCAACTGAGCCACAGCCGCCCACTAATGTTGGAGTTCTCCAACTCCGATTAGGACACCCAGATAATGCGATTGGAATAGGATTTTTTGCCGGCATGTATGACAAGACAACAAAAAGTGCGCATGCTTCGTATGCTTTGTATGCTCCACTCCCCCGTGCTGGCGAAGCCTGGAACAAAAACATGCAAAAAAAGCCGGTCGCAGTAGCCGGTCAGTAGCGACGGCACAAAGTGTCGAACTGTGGTCAACCTAAAAGGGCGCCATATTAACCCGCTGAAACAACGCATATCGCTACCCAGTGTTGAGGAGGAGGACACGTTCCCGTCAGTTATACGATTTTCTCAGTTGCATGAAAACTGGGACAAGGACAGAAGTCCAAAAAGACGCCAAAATCGATTTCTTTTTCTCTTAGCCACACTTACAAACCATTTTTTATCAGGACTACTATTCCTGGAGTGTTATACAGGGTTGGTACGGATGCTTGAAATCCTTGAAAATGCTTGAATTTAAATGTTGTATTTTCAAGTTTTAAAAAGTGCTTGGATTTTGAATAAAGTGCTTGTAAATGCTTGAAATTCTTACTGTATTTTTCTTGCAATCTGACTATATCCATCTATAGACTATAGATAATCGCATGTTCAATGTAAAAAATAATGAGTAGCCTATCTGAAATGAAGACCATTCCTCCTAAAAGTGTAATACCTCAAGAGTTTGGAAAGTTTCGGTACCTTGACGTTTGCATCCCTGCCATTGATTCATTTTATATCACTCATATTACACTGTCGAAGCTTTTATGAGCCATTTATAGAACGCCTAATTATCTGGTGACTCACTCGGTGTACGAAGAAGAAATCCACTGGGCGAAGCATGGGGACTTTTTTATTCTCGCTCATTTGTGTCACACACCCTGTTGTCAGAGTCCAAAGTACAAACATTGTCATGTCTCTGTGTGGGATGAGAGAAAGATTTTTGTGTGGAGCAGAACCGCGGTAGAAGCGGAATGTGTTTATTTTTTATTGTCTTGAAGCAGAATAAGTTTGACTTGGAGCTATTGGCTGTGTATGTCCTGCAGTCACGGCCTGGCTTGCATCAACGGCCAACCAGGAGGATCATCCCTAGCAGGGCTTGCGAGCCTGTGGAGGGACATGCCCTCTGACTCACTCCATCTCTGGCTGTCTCTTTGTGATTCATCCACACTGCCTTCTGTTAACACACACACACACATGCACACTTTTCTTTCCTCTCTGGCTTCGCTCCAAGCCTCCATATTCCTGTGAATCCAGCACAGGGCAAACTGGGCTAAAGAGATCTTGCTCGTTATTAATGATGTTAATTCCCTTCTGTGACATCTCACATACTTTTTTTTCCTGAATGACACTGTAGTTGTCTTATATATTGATAATAACAGGGTTCGTAATGGTGCTTGAAATCCTTGAAAATGCTTGAATTTAAATGTTGTATTTTCAAGGTTTAAAAAGTGCTTGGATTTTGGATAAAGTGCTTGTAAATGCTTGAAATTCTTACTGTATTTCTCTTGATATCTGACTATATCCATCTATAGACTATAGATAATCACATGTTCAATGTAAAAATAATGAGTAGTCTATCTGAAATGAAGACCGTTCCTCCTAAAAGTGTAGTACCATCGCTGTTGGTATGGTTCAGTGAAATCTCCTCCTTTTAATATGTAAGTACTCATCTAAAACATGCAATTTACAACAGGTGTAAGATACTGGAAAAGCTTGAAAATTTACCTTGAAAGTCCTTGAAAAATGCCTGAATTTGACCACTGTTAAAGTGTACAAACCCTGTAATAAATACCAGAGAGTAGGGCTGGGCGATATATCGATATATTTTTAAATGTGATATACATATCACATATATCGATATAGTTCACTTTTGTGCTGTGATCCTTGCTCCAGGCAAGCTGCTTTATACAGTCATGGAAAAAATTATCAGACTATTGTTTTTCTTCAATTTCGTGTTCATTTTAATGCCTGATACAACTCAATGTACATTTGTTTGGACAAATATAATGATAACAACAAGAATAAGAGTTTAATTTAAGAGCTGGTATCTAGCCATTTTCCATGGTTTTCTTGATGATGAATTTGGTTTTTATCAAGAAAACCATGGAAAATGGCTAGATACCAGCTCTTAAATTAAACTCTTATGAGCTATTCTTGTTGTTATCATTATATTTGTCAGAACAGATCCAAACAAGAAAATTGAAGAATAACCATGGTCTAATCATTTTTTCCATGTCTGTATATAAATGTTGCCCTGACTAGGGTTTGCCATATTTAGTTCTTTTGTAATGTTTGTTATTCTTTTCTCATATAAATATATTTATTTCAGAAGAAGATTGGCCTGTTTTATTTCATAGGCTATTTTTATTTAAGATATTTTATTATTGGGGAGAGAGGCGCCTGGAATGCCCTGCCTAGCCTGCTGCCCCCGCGACCCGGCCCCGGATAAGCGGCCGAGAATGGATGGATTTTTTTATTTAATTGTGCACTTGTGGAGCTTTGATTAAAAAAAAACTGACTCCTGTTATACAGTATTTATGTTCACTTAAATAAACCGTTTCAATAAAGCTACTTGTGACATGTCATATTCGACTTTGACTGAACATTTTGCTCTCACTTTGCGATAAAAATATCAGGATATATATGGTATATCGATATTCAGCCTAAATATATCGGGATATGACTTTTGGTCCATATCGCCCAGCCCTACCAGAGAGTATATTTAAGCCATTAGAAATAGCCCAAGGATGTCCCATTTAAGCTTGCTGCAGGAAAGTGAGTATTGTTTAGATTAGGAAGGAAGAAATGAAGTAAGGAAGGAAGGAGGGAGCACCTGTCGATGTCACTTCCTTCCCTAGAGTATTCCTCAGCTGCTCGTCCGGTTGGAGCAGAAATCCATGCAGGCAGGCAGGAAGAGCAAGTAGCCTGCCCGAGCTGTTTCTGTTAGAGTGACTTGCTGCAGACATGCCTCAGAGGGAATTCCTGCTAAAGAGTGGAGACTGTAAAATGATCGCTCCTCACAGTATTTAACAGAGTTGAAGAGGCAAATCAGAGGGTGAGTGAGAGTGAAAAGATGGAGGAGGTCAGAGCCCGGGCTCGTGTGAGTGTGTTTTCCCCCCCTTCTGTGCTTTCGCGTGAGGTTTTCCTGTGATTGTTGAGAGGCAAACCTTCGAGGGATCCTGCTGTCGATGTAAACATGCGAGTGTGCTGTGCTGTAGCTGTGGTGGCGGTTAGGGCTGGGGCTTAGCATGACTGGCTGTTTGGTGAGTGTTTACTCTATGGCTCTACTATCTTTTGTTTTCTGTCCTTTCTGCCTTTTCATTGGCTACTTTCCCTCTCCCTCACTTCATATTTTCTCTCTCTCTTTCTCTCCCAAACTTCTTTTTCTGTCACTGTTGTAGTTACAGCTGCTCAGGCTTTGCCAAGATGCCCAAACAAGGACAGACTCACCAACATATTGTGATTGCAGTCTCCCTGTGTGTTCATTTGCTTGGACTTATGTCTTCCCTCTGTCTGTCCTGCTGACTACTAACAAGCCGCAGCCTTTCTGCCATTAATTCAAGCATTTGGTTATATTGTGCCGCAGTTCTCGCCTATTAGAGTCCCGTCTTTGCTCCGTGCCTCTTTAATTGCACTGATCCACCATCAGGATGACACAACCATAATGCTTTATTACAAACCCCATTTAAGTGTTTAAATGTCAGTGTTTTTCTTACTGCACTGCATGACGTGCTTTGAAGAATCACACATGCTATTTTTCCAGCCAAGAAAACTCTAATTCAGAATGAACTTAACAAATGTCCCCTCTTCAGAAGTTATTAAAATTTAATTTAACTGTAGGGGTTGTTCCGAGGATTATCTAAGACCTAGTTTTTTATCGGTTTCATCTTAACTGTAATTGAAGCAGTGGGAGGCGGTGGTGTGTGAGAATCCTCCAGCAAAATACCATTTTCAGCACATACATTGTGTGGTTTATAGAGACTGATGTGTGGTTTTTGACACTGATTTTAGGGCGGAGACATTTACAGATTGGCAGCTGAGATGCTGACCTTTTTTATGTGCTTCAGCCTATTCCCTTTTTTCGGTTTGTAATGTAATTATGGAGAAATTATGTGTGAAATTTGATTTTCAAGATGTACATTATATAGCTGAAGATAAAGATAATTCATTCATTTGTGCACCAGTGTTGTACTACTATGACGAGACAAAGCTACTCGGAAGGCTGTTTCCTTAAACAATTAACTATATCAAAGAATATTTAACATTATTATATATTTTTTTTATACATTGTGCACCATCTTTGTTGCTGGACAAGCTCCATGATAATGACACATTTTCTAAATGCACCCAAGCTTGTTTTCTGTAAAATATTTGGATGGTATCTCGGTCAAACGATACACATCTGTCTTGCATTTTTATTACTGATATTGCTTTTATTCTCTCATTGAATCAAAGAACTCTGGAAGTGCAATCACCAGCTCTTTAACATTTCATCCCCATTTTTATCTTCACTTTCTATTCATATAATCTGAACCAGAAGAGGACTCTTTATTGCAAATTCCAGCAGGAAACAACAGCTTCATGAGAACATAAAGTCTGATTTAAATACTAATAATAGTTAGAATGGCCTTTATAAAAAATGTGTTTCCATTGGCTGAAATCAACAAGCTATATGTCTTTTGATAATTCTTCATTGAAAGTATAATTGATGTAATGCTGCATAGAGACATGGCAAAGTATGTTACAACACTAACTGTGACCTTTTTTCTTTCTGTTATTGACAAAAAAGTGTACCTTCTATGGCAGCTGGGGGAAAGGCCAGAGCGATTATTGAACATTATTATTTATAAATTCCTCACAATTATATGAATATGTTGTTACAGTTTTTAAAAAAACGTTTGGTGTTGCCAAAAATGAATTTTAATTACAAGCCGAAGTGTTAAGGGATTTGTTTATTTATAATATTTTCATATCCTGTTAGAATGGTGTTTTATCCCTCCAGTTAATTATCAGAAAGTTGTAACATTTATACCCAGGAGCGCTGACGCTGTTCTGGAGGCTCGTGGTAGCACATCTTTCTGAGACACATTGGATTTAATTTGCCACCTGTCTGTGCACTTTTAAAGAGCTGACAGTGACAGACTCATTTTGTTCGGCATAAATTAGCAACCCAGTTGATATCTCAAAATAACATTTTGCTGTGCTAAAAAGCTGCTGGATATTTATAAATGAGAAATTGAGTGTGATTTGATCAAACAAGTAATAAGGTTAATCCGTAAAATAAAATCAGATTTCCCAAAGCCTCCACAGTTCATAGATTTGATGAAAAAGGTGATTGTCTTTAATTGGCGCAGAATTCCCTATAAGGAATTGCAGTTAATTTAAAGAGAAAAAATGTACTTTTTAAAATTTATTTTTGACACATTTCAAGGTTTTTGTGCATTTAATTAATTGACGCTTCTTTTCTTCAATGACTGTGGACTTCCTGCATCTGCATCCATATTGGTATTTACTGAGAAAAAAGATTAAAAACTGACAAAGTCCTCAGTAATTGGCCAGGTGGGCAGATAAGAGAAAGTAAAGTCTGAACGTTTCTCTCAAGCTCTTTGTTCAATCAAGAACTATCTGAAGCTCTCCTGTGACAACATAAGTGCAGCACTATAAATGCTTTCCAGGAGAGACTGTGTAATAACGAGTGCCATTACCTCCACATTTAAACGATTATTGCGTCTTTTTCAGACAGATTTCACCTCACCACCTTTCTCTGTGGTCTTTTGAAACTACTGGTCAAGCAGCGTGTCATATGAACTAGTTCTTTGATTTTAGCTTAACCCGGCTCAAATACCCCTTTTCGATCACCGCGAACCTAGTTGTTTTGCTGGTGCTGGTTCGCAGTTGGTTCACCTTGCAAAACCGTCTCAGAACCTGTTTGCTTTTGCACAGGCTAGAGAGCCACGCCATTACATCACCGTATACGACTGGAAACGTCTCCGCTCTCCACGGCTATAGGCATGTTTCGACTGAGAACTTTCTGAGTAGTTTTACTCTGTTCCCATACAGGTTCTTTTGTAGCGGCTAACCAACGGAGTCCGAATGTGACAACAAACCGACGCAGCAAGCAGTGTCACTATATTTAGCGACTATTCAGACCCCTCCAGAGACTCTTTTTCAAAAAAGTGACTAGCAACAAATCTAGCAACTTTTTCTGGTGTTATTGGAGACTTTTGGAGACTCGTTACTCTTCTTAACGAGTAGCAGGCGCCATCCCAGAGCACTCACAAGCGGCCCAGTCCTCCCGCAGCAGTCTCTCCCAGCTGCAGTCAGCAGAGCAGGAGCTGTTAACCCCTCAGCGTCCAGTTTGCACCAGTCTGCATATGAATCACGCATGAACGGCGCCTGGCTCTGCCCCTCGTTGGTCCAAGGCAATCCAGACTCTTTGCATTTCTTGTTCCCCGCTGGTGGAACGCACTACCAGTTCCTACCAGAACAGGGGCGTCCCTCTCTACCTTTAAAAAAAACTCCTGAAGACCCAGCTCTTCAGAGAGCATCTTCTTTCCTAGCACCACACAATAATTCTACTCCTTAAAGAATTGTCACTAGCACTTATTGCTGCACTAATGGGTCTTACTGTACTATACCTTGTTTGTTTGCCTTTTTCTTCCTGTAAGTCGCTTTGGATAAATCGTCTGCTAAATTACTAAATGTAAATGTAAATGCATGCGCGAAATTGCCCCTCAGTGGCTCAGAAAGTACCTACCCAAGGCAGGAACTTTCTGAGCTGCTACCTAAGCGGTGAAGATAAGCGGGTCTTGGACAGACCCTCTCTCCCAAGCCACACCCATGGTGGCTCACTAGAGGGAAAAGTACCAAATCGAAACGCATCTTGTAATACCAACAATGGCAGACTACATTGTTTTTTACAAATGTTGCTCCTGGCTTTACGAGCCTATTGGCATCCAAACACGACATTCGCCTGGATCGCTATGGACAGTGTTCTTATTAACAGCGAACGTAAGATGTCAAGACCAGCAAAGAGTTGGTGCTCTGGCACCAGTTTTCCTGGCAGAGAGCCGGTTCTTTGGCAGTCGTAAACCAAGGAACTGGTTTAAGTTTAGGCACCGGTTCTGAACCAGCCCTAGAACTGCCTTCAGAATATGTCTCACAGGCCTCTGCAAATAAGGGAAATTAGTTTGTTTGATATAATGTGGTTGTTCCATGGTATTTTTCTACCCAATTAATATGCAAATTACAAACCAGTTGCCAACGTGTAGGTAAACAAAATGCAAATCCAAATGTCATTCAAACAGCTGCTGTTATGTAAATATTGGGAAGCTGTGCCACAATATTACATAATCAAAAAAACATTTATGAGGCTAAGACTCAAACAATCTCTGCAACACATCTTAAAGCTCGGTTGGGAAGCCAAGTGATCTTATGACCTGAAACTAATATTACAATTGATTGTAACATTTACTTTGACAATAATGAATGAAGCAATATGTTTTTTAGTACATTTGTTACGCTGGATTTCATTCTTGGTTCAAGACCAGCAGAGAGTTGGTGCTCTGGAACCAGTTTTCCTAGTGAGAGCCGGTTCTTTGGCAGTCGAAAATACAAGGAACTGGTTCAAGATCGGCTCCAAACTGGCCCTGGAACTGCCTTGGTCTTAAAGGGGTATTCATAAGTATAAAAATATAAGTTAAATAACACTGCCTCTTACATTTAAATGTGTCACTTCATCCCTGTTGCTCATGCTTGTATCCATTGTGCTTTACATGGAGTGCAGGTTTAGTGGAGCGTTCACTGAGTGCCTTGATGGCCACATTCAATCAAGTGGCTATTAACCACTTGGCCATCAGCAGTTTACAACTGTCTGATGAATAAAATGGTTGACCGCTCTTTGTCTGAGATAACACTGTATGTATTTACATGCATATAAAAAAGCCACATCATTGCCTGATTAGAAGACCTCTCTCGAGTGCTTGAGTACATTCAGTGTGGAGAACCCACGTTTATAATGTCAAACACTTTTACATTTGACATTTTCTTTCCCGACTGGTGGAGGTACTTTGCAACAGTAGAACACGTAACGATTTGCATCAGTTGGAATGAAAAAAGGTCATAGATTGATGTAGACAGATATGAAATGTAGTACAAACCTGCATGTGTGGAAAGGCATCAGAATATCTTACAGGCCTCTGCAAATAACTGAAATCAGTTTGTCTAATATGCAAATTATAAACGAGTTGCCAACGTGTGGGTAAACGCAATGCAAATCCAAATGTCATTCAAACAACTACTGCTATGTAAATATTGGGAAGCATGTGCCACAACATTACATAATCAAAAAGCAAATTATGAAGGCTAAGACATACTCAAACAAACAAAGATGTTATGACCTTAAATCCATATTACAATTGATTGTAACATTTAATTTGACAACAATGAATTTTTTTACAATATGTTTTTCAGCACATTTGTTATGTTGGATTTCATGCATTTGGATTGGGCAAACTAAAAGTAAGTCTATGTTGCTTTAACTGTTGGATTCCTGTGTTTGGAATGAACCCAATCACTCACTGACTGAAGGTGATTATTAGAGTTATATGAGATTTCTTGTGCTTTATGGTGCATTAAGGAGATGGGCAACAGGGAGATCTATTGGAAAATATTGAACATAAAAGTCATAATTATGTTTTCATTGGTGTATAATCTTCAAAATAATTTTCGTGTCTCATTAACTTCTTCCACTGAGCCCGGTTTCTACAGTAGCCCAGAAGTGACATTGCACGACGTCGTTAAATAGTTAATAGTGTCACAAGGTCAGTGTCAGTAGTCGTGTTTCCATTAAAGTCAAAGCGAATTTTGAAGCAACGTTTCGAAATGACACATTAAAGAAAATGCAAATTAAGTGTCCATCAAGTGGTTTGGAGCGAATAAACAAAGCTGCATTAACATACTTTTGTCACAAGATGGCAGTGTAATGTATTGCTGTAGAAGTAGAGATTGATCGCCAGAGAAAAAAAACAACAAAAGAGGTCGCTAATCGGTCAAATTTGGCCACACACGAGAGAAAATAGAGAGTTGTCTTCATGAGTTGGATTTAATTGGGCAACTTATAATTGTTCTTTTATTTCAGCTTGTCTTAACTGAACCTTTACGGAAAAATTGCTTCCCTCTCCCTTTTAGCACCTTCAAAAGTTTTATCAAATTCTGGTGTTTTCATCAAGCATTTTTCATGGTCAAAATGCGCATTGAAACTTGTTGGTGGAAACACAACTAGTAATGTTTTTTTGTAAAGCCCTACCTGGTTGTCCTAGTAAAGGAAGGTATTAAAGCTGCCATTTGTAGTTTTGACCACTACTAGCGCTATGGAGCAATGTTTATACAAGGGGAATACCTGTTATGTGTGCTTACACCCACAGGAATGTATGTGCATGAACTCAAGCAAGCAGGTGATACAGATACGAGCTGTCAGTTTCACACCATTCAGCTATTTGCTAATTTGCTGGTAACACACTAAAAAAAGTAATAATAAACCGGCAGACAAAGACTGAGAATACTGAAAGCATCACATATGAATATAAACAATGCAAGATTTAAAGTCTTTAAAAAACTGCCTTTGTAAGCGTAGGAAGAAAACGCATTTGCACACTTGTCAGGCCTCAAGGATACACACAACGCATTAGGGAAAGCTAACTTTTGTTCGTTTGCTCGAAAAGCCCCACAGGGCACCTCTAAATCAGAGGGAAATCTTGACACAAGAAATCAGCAGGTGGCAGCGGCACAGACTCTCTGTTTGCAAACGCTCAAAGAAAAAGAAAGTTTAACTTCCCTCATAGGCAGCAAATATCTACAATAAAGGAAATACAATTTTATGACTCAGATTTCTAGCATTTCCATTTAGCTGTTCTTATGCACAAATTCAAATGCACGTACAGAAACACGGCTGAAACCTTGCACAGGCTGTAGATGAGGAATCATTGTTGCATGCTCGCAGCACCATATTTAACAGCCTTCTGAGAACAAGCCAAGTTCGATTTTGAAACGCGTATACAGGAGCCCTGAGGTGGGTTAGTAAGGGAGCCTGTGGCACCCACTGAGCAGGCATCAATGAGTCCGAGGTCAGGTCTTTAAAGAGCATCACTGATCAATCTGTCCTCGTCTCTGCTTCCTGCCATCTCCAAGGAGAGCTGCAGGAACTGGGGGCCCTTTAGCTGCGTCAACTTTGATTTCGACCTTACCCAGCGCTCCTTAATGAACACACACGTCTTCACTGGCTTCTCTGTATGCCTATTTTAGTTTGTGTTTGTGTTACAGCATCAGTAGGCTGAGGAAGCGGAAAGAGTGGGAGGCATGGGAGGTGATGACGAGGCGTGTGCCTTTCTGACAGCTCACATGTGGTTGGAGAGTTAACCTTGCTATGTCTGCTTGCCATATTAAGAGACATTAATGTAAACCTTGTGATGTTGTTACACATTGCAGTAACGCTGCACAGATCCAGCCACAAAAGGACTCAACATAAACAAGTACACAGTACAGCTCAGCAGGTTTTTGAGCTCATGTCAGAGATGAACAGTTTTTACCTGGAAAAACAGCTGGCTAATGCCTGGTATCAGCAGCACTTTAGGTGTCATCTAGAGCGATGAAAGGAGTTTTGTTCTGTTTTTTGTCTGCCTTCATCAGTAGTAACACATTTTGTAGCAAGACCTGTGTATTTCAGTTTTTCTGTGTTTCTCTTTTAATCGTCTGGAGTCCTTGAAAGCACCAGCGTATTACTTCTTCATGATGTCACGATGTAAAAACGAAGCAATGTTGAGCCCTGTTGTCAACTTCCCTCAAAAGCTCTGGCTTGTCACTCTGTGCTAGTTTTGTTTGATGATGATAGACCAAGTACAACCGGAAATAAGGTCAATTATATTTAGTCTAAAATATCTAGCAGAACTAGCAGGTATCCTCATTCTACCTCTTTTATGTAATATTTTCAACCTGTGTTCACATTTGCAACATTTAAAATTTCCTCACAGAGCATGATTGTGTTTTGAAAGTAAAAAAAACATAATTTTCTAAATCAGACTTTATTTTCTTTTGGGGCTAAAATGTTAATCCAGTAAGTCAAAATGAATAAATAATTATCAGGTCATATAGGTGAGGTTGTGTTGAAAAAAATGATACTAAGACGGCATGGTAAACGGTTTTTAAGTGGAAAAATTATTTAAATTTGTATTTAAAATAACTGAGAAAATAGCCTAAAATTCCAAAGGGTTAACTCTCTGAACCCCAAGTAGTTTCTTTGCTCCCGTCACATTTTACTCACTGTGGCCTCGTTTTGCACCACAATACTATACTATACTATACTATACTATACTATACTATATAAGTCCTGCACCTCTATGGAAACGGCTCAATCACTGCTAGAAGACAGGAGAAGTTTAAAATATAACATTGTTATAATGACATTAATTATTAAATTAGAAAAAAATTCTAAGTTGAAATAAATTAATAATTCAATTTACAAAAAATACCTGGGGGGAAAACATATAGAAGATTTTTCCAGGTCCCCACAGGTGTTACCAATATTGGAAAAAAAGGGGCTCCATGTGCTGTATATATTGACATTTTTACAACCTCTACCTCTCAGCTCTCTTGTTTTCTCTCGAAAAAACAGCTCAGCCCTATTTACAATGAATATTTGTCACATGACTGTTGACAGCTGAGTCTTTCATCCCAATGGCGCTGAAGAATTTAGCTTTTTTTACAGGATTTGGCGAGTGCGAATGGTTCATCTTTTAAAAAAATGTTAAATGAGACGTGGAATAAAGTGATTTAATGAAATATCACAATATTTCAAGCTTAGATTTGGTTATTGTTACTGACAGACACCTGCGTCATACCTGATCTGTTCAAGGACGATAATGAGAGTTTCTGTCTATGATCAAATGTGTTTTGGTGTCTCATTTCAAGAAAACTTGCCTGCTGACTTAGAAGGTTAAAAAGCTTCAATATCAGAGGCTCCGTTTGAATGATGTTCCTTTTATTTGGCAGGAATTTTGGATGTGTTTACAGCAATAAAATCTTCAGACAGAGGCACTTTCCTTGAAGTGTTGTGAAGAGATTTTCCCTCAAACACAAATGTAATTCTGTGGTCAAATTAGCCCTTGCGATCTGAAGCGCTGTCGAGCAGGTCATTTCTAGTATCACGACTGTGGTTTCTTGCCCTTGGAAACGCTGTGTTTTCTGTGTGCTGCTCTTCCTCCCCAATTATGAGGCTTTGCCCTCAGAGTAATGCTGTTATTAGCTGTGCCTGGACATGCCTATATGGACCACATGACTGGTGAAAAGGGTCTTTTAGGCACGCTGCACTACACACCGCCTCCCAGAAATCACCACAGTGGAATTTTCCCACTTTGTAGGAGTCCATTACACATGAAAAATCTGTCTGCCTCCTGCCTCTCCCTGGCAAACTGGAATTACACTCTGTGACCCCGTTTTCATCCGAATCCGGCACAGACTCTTTCTACAGCCCATGAGCTGACCTTGCTTTGACTGCTACAACTCCAGCAGCCTCTTAAAGGCTTGATGAGCTGGCTGAAATATTACCCACTAGAGATACCGATGCAAGCCTCTATCATGTTTTAATGAAGCCAACGTCATCTTTGTCTATGCGACCCAGCTTAAGGAGTTAATAGTTGGGGTCGGGGCAAAGCTTCAGGTCACTTTTTTTGCCATTATGCAATTCCATGCCATAAGCATAGCAGAAAGGTTGAACTCTCTCTGCAGGCGATAGTGTCTGTTCCACCTCCATAGGCGAAATAAGGACTCTAATTACAATCGACCAGTGATTTTCTCCACTCCTCGGGGTCTTATCTGCCTTCCTCTGCCCTAGTGCTGCCGGTGTGACACAGGCAAGGAGAAATCTAGAGGCATAAGCATTCTGGCCTCGATTATAGTCATAAAAATGGAAGCCTGGCTCCGAGCAATTACCCCATGGGGGAGCAGAGCAAGCACGAGAGGAAAAGAGAGTGAGACGGATTCAAGGAGGGGGTGTACAGGTGAAGGAGAGTGATCAGATATACAGGGGGAAGACAAAACGCTCAGGCGCAAAGGTTGGGGAGTGAAGGGAAAAAGGACAAAAGTGAGAGTGTGAGCGTGATGGAGAGAGGCAGATTCAGAGATGCTGTCACCTCTGAATGGTGCTCTAAAGCGCTGTGGCAGGAGGCTGTCAATGGAGAGGAAAACAGAAAAGAAGAGGAAAGAGGAGGAGGCGATAATCTGCTCCCAATGTGACATCATGTCAAAGGAGTGGGGGGGGGGGGGGTGCATCTGGCCTGGCACAGCGCTGTCGTTTTGAACCCAGCCCTGAGAGATCTCCCCACAACTAGCCTGTTAATACTCATCACCGTCACTGTCATCATCATCATTATCACTATAATCATTGCCACAGTCAACAGCGCACACAAAGGACTCGGTTACTGGGGAGCAGGGAGTTCTACTCTGGAAGGTGGAAGAGCAGTAAAAGCTGCCGGGCTGTCCTTGGAATGGCACGCATCCACTGAGGAAGTTTAGGAAGTTCACCGGGTGAATCAGCAATGAGCTTTATGACTCTGTTTCATCCTCTGCCCAAACATCTCTCAGATGACTTTCTCTAAATGACTGATCCTGAGGTAATCGCACAAGTCACTGCAGCCTTTGTTCACTACAGCAACCTCCAGATTGACAGCCCCTAGATTGCTTACTCTCCTCATTTTGGCCTGGAGCAATGTTCTTTTTTGTCTGACACAACGCTATTGATCTCTCAGTGGAATTGTACGTTCGCAGGTCTACATGAATTGCACTGGCTGTGTGATTGCACCGCTGCAGCATTTTAGGTTTTTGTTCCAATGAAGGAGATACAGATTGCCTTTTGTGAGTTACTCTCATTTACTGCCACTATGCCTTGGCATTATTATCAACAGCGACGCATAAGAGCTTTTGTTGAGGTTCAACAGCTTGTAGCCACACTAAACAACAGCAGGTAGCCCATAGTACAAAGTACTTGCTGGATGAAGGAAAAGAATATTGGATTTTAAAATATAGGGACTGATTTTTGCAATCTGCAGCTGTATGTCTGGTTTTTAAATGCAGGCTTTTTTACAAATGTGTTAAAAGCACCAATGCTGTTTGAGTAGAAGCCTATCCTTAAGAAGCCTGTGTGTGACAGGCATAAGCCCACACAATAGCCAGGTGTCACATGCATATGGAGCCAGGATTAACATAGAAGTCAAATTGTGCTACACAGGACTTTAAAACTGAAATTCTTTTTAAATTATGTCACATATTGCTGGTGCCACTTGAACCAGTAATGGTGTATAAATTGTGCTTTTAAAGTGTAATTATGTGTGCCACACTGTGAATGCTAATGAAGCAGAAATGCAAAGGCATTTACTTTGATGATTTAAGTTGAAGGGGCAGAACACCCAGCGGCCTTTGCATTTAGCCTATTTCTGTGCAGGTCACACCTCACCAACAAGGCCTACAGAAATTCAGTAACTCAGCAGTTTAAAACAGAAATTAGGCTATGCTTGAGTGTTTTAGCACTAAATAATCTCCATATCAACTCATATTACATGACCATTCATATATATTCTGCATTTGTGTAAACAGGGACGCTGCTGGGTCATGTAGGCAGTTGGTATCATTAAAAAAATGCAGAATTAAACTGCACAACAGCTGCTAGCATCAACAACAAGGTCAGCAGCACCTGTTATCATTATGGCGGTGGTTTACCCATGGAAATGTGTCACTTCATTGAGGTTTGATGAATCAGGACAGAGTCATAACTGAGAAGACACATCAGTAAGTGAACAGTATGTCTTGGTTATCATTTATCCGTTTCAAGTAGAGATGGGAATAATTAATCGATGATCGATTAAAGATTGTTAAGAATTTGGTCGATCACATGGAATTTTTAATCGATCTGTGTATTTTTTTATTTTAATTTTATCTCTGACTGTGTATCAGTACCACTGACCTGAAACACGGCCGAGTGTTAAGTTCTGAATGAGAATTAAGTTGGATAAAGCTACAGTTTGCAAACTTAAAGTTTCAATAACAATTATAAAACACACAGAACTGTATATTAATTTCAGCAAAACTAGCTTACTGTATCAAACCTTGCTAGCATGAATTATGTTTAAGTTTAATTTTATCCAAAACTTATTTAAACACAAAACACATTTAAATGCAAGCTTACTGTGAAAACTAACCTCAACATAAAACATTGAACTCCTTGATATTATCTTTACAGTTTAATCTCACTTGAGTTAGTTTTACGACAGACAGGAAGTCTCTTTTCATCCTTTCAAAATAAAAGCGTCCATTATCAAAACAGGCTTGTGCATAGTACTGTGTATATATATATAATTTTTCCCATGTATGCATGTTTTTATAGAGACTTGAGTATATATAAAACCATAGCATTAATTGATTAATTGTTCATTAACGTTATAGATGCTAGAGTTGGCAGATTTCTTCCAAACACCCATCCCTAGTTTCAACCCGTCCAGACTAAAATGGAAAGTTTTCCACTAGCATTTTCAAAAATATCAGTTTTAAGGGTTCAGAAACTCTGGAGTGTGTGAACGGCATAAATATAGCAAAAGTAATGCGTTTCAATTTCACATTATTATGGATAAAACCTTAGATTTATGCTAAGTAAATGAGCCAAGACTGTCGAAGTGATTGAACAAAATGGAGAAAAATTGTTGTATCTGTTGAGCACTGACACGATGTTTCTTTCACTCGCCCCCTCTTCCAGTCTAATCCTCTGTGTCTTTGTTATTGACAGACTTTTTTCTGTTGTTGTCAATCTCTTGTATAGCAAGAGTGCTGGCTGCTGCACTTGCCAATGCACATGACAGCTCCTTTTAATAGCATTCACCACACAAATGACAGTTTCTATAATGGCACTTTAATTATCAAGACAAATTGTTAGTTCCTTTTCATGTCCAAATATATGGGGAAATTTGTTCTCGGGGGTCTTACTCATCTCTGTCGTCAGCAATGTATTATGAAATGCCACCAACATAAAGATATTTTTGGAGAGATGAGGTCTGCAGAACAATGTTATAGTTGGAGCTTTTTAAGAGGTTGTTTCCGGGCTTTTTATTTATTTTATTAAACCTGGAAATAGAGCATAATCCACTTGAATCTTTTTTGTCCACCAACTTTTGATAAAAATCTATTTTGCACAAAAATGACAATCAGCCAAAGTGTACAGTGTGACTCACGATCCGACATGGGGAGTCAAAAGTGAATCATATATGCACCAGAAAATGTGTTTCCTAACAGTATTTATCCTGCTATGACCCTAAATTCCATGCATGTGAATACAACTGCAGTGTGACAATTTATCCCGAATAGAAGAATTTAAAAAATCATTTTAGCTGCTCTGCAAGTTTTCTGCTATAAATGCCTGTAATGCCGCATTAGAAACCCTGGCAGAAATGATGTACTATTGTAAACTTGCTTTCCCATTATCTGAGCGTGAATGATGTTTCACATTTCTGTTTGTGGCCTCTTGTCACATTATCAGCTTATACAGTGTAAAAGCTCTGGTGCAGCTGTGGGTGCTAAAGCAATTTTCTCCCTGTGATTCACCTATAGCGCTGCCTGCAGCTGTACACTCTTACCTCAGCAAGCCACTTTACAGTAGTTTTTAAATGCTTTTCTATCCAACATGACTATTATAATTCCGCTACGGTGGCGTGACGCTGCAGCCGTTTTTTCTCGAACCTTAGTATTTTAACAAGGTGACTTTGTGGCACTTTTTGTAAGTAATTGCACTGCGTGGTTCCTTCAGGTCTGGTCACACAGCCTGTTCTGAGGCCCATTCTCTTCGCTCACACCTCGGGCCTTGCTTTTCCGTCCCCGCTGCTGCAGAAATCCTTTAACCTCTGCTGTCATTCTCCCACTGCGCAGTATCGTCGGGCTGTTGCTGGAATGGCTCTGCCACACTGCAGCGAGGATGCAGAGCTGTCAAGCCTCATTGCCACTTAATGAACACACATATTTCTGGTAGATTCTCATCTTTGGTTAAGAGGAGAAGCCATCTGCACTGGTTATGCAAAAATGGCTCCCGAAACCTCACAAATGAACATGCCGCCATATCTTTCCAGGCCCCGGCCCAAATCACAGCAGCACCAGAACTCGCTTTACCACAAGCTAAATGAGAACTATTAAGGATAAGATCACTTAAGTCTTAATTAATAGTGGGATTTGGACACTCACTGCTAAGAATTAGGCTGAGATTGCTCTGATGTATTGCTCACAATTATTATTCTGTCACATAAAGGAAGGACCAAGAATATTCAAGCATAATTTCACACCTCACTAGCACAGAATCGCATTATCCTAATTTATCATACGTGGCCTGTATGATGTTGTAGCATCCTTGTTTTACGTGCAGGAGGTAGAATGATGCATCTGTTCAGTGACTGTGTTGCATGCATACTGGATCACACAACCTGACATGCATTCTTGTTCAGACACGGCAGTAAGAGAGATGGCATCACACATTTCGGTGTGTTTTTTTGTGAATTAGTTGGACAGAATGTAACCTTGAAACCACAAATGAATACTGTGTGTTTGGAACATGCAGTAGCCAATGGAGGGATTTACAACAAGATGTTGAACAAAACGATTTAAGATGCCCATGTTCACAGTTCTCCACCAAACAATTCAACCATATTTAAAGTCACAATATTGGATTCCTTTATCATCATATTTCATTTGGACTTAACAGAGAAAATCTTCGATTATCAATCTTTACATTCATGCACCCAAATCTTCCCAACCAACACCAATATGCATTAAAATATGTTGAATAATGCATTATAAGTTCCCCAGGATTGAAGGACACCAAGGTGCAAAGCAAGGTACAGCATATGCTGACACATGTGGGCATTTTCTGTGGTTGTCCAGTTGATGGATGGATGGATGGATGGATGGATGGATGGATGGATATTGATTGATGAATCATACATCATGTTTTTTTTTGTTTGTTTGTTTTGTCTCAGTTTTTTACCCTGTCTTTAGTTTGGATCTCTGTTTTGGAATTGATATTTGTCTGATTTTGTGTGTTTTTCTTTCTGTAACCCCCTGGCAAATACTGTATAAATTGTAAATTGCTATTGTGGAAAAAAAACAGTCTATGCATTGCACAAAAGTACAGCAAAAATAGATAAAAAATAGAGCAGCTCGTGGTTTTTACCTCATAGATTTTGCATTTCTAAAAGAAATTCATTATAAAATTTTACATAAAATCTATCCAGTAAACTATATAATACCCAGATATCAAAATGTTCAGTTTGCACTTGCAGAATAGATGAATAAAACAGAAGAACCCTTATTCTCCTTTACAATAATGCATTAAAATATGCAATGATTAAGATGCAATAGTGGCATTAGAATGTGCGAGAGGCACCAACTTTAGGCTTTTAGGGGAAAAATGTTCTCCGGGGGAGCATGCTCACGGACCCTCTTACTCTGTTTGGGTCCCGCTATCACAGTCTCAGAAAATCCTGTGGGAAACACTGGTTCTAAAGCTTGTTTTGCAGTCGAGTGTCATTTTTATACTTTCTAAATTGCTGATTGATATTTATACTCACACACCATCGAGGGGACAAATAATCCTTCACCCCCGCTGCTAAAATAAATCCTAGGAGAAACACTGCAATCAGTATTTCAGTTGAAGACCTTGGTTTGACTGGAAACTAAAGGTTTATATTTTAGAGCAAAATTTAATTTTAAAAGAAGGTAAATAGGAAAATTCCTTAATAGATTATTAAACCAGTGGTGTTCAACCCTGCTGCTGGAGAGCTTCTGCCCTGCATGTTTTAGTATCTCCCTAAACTTACTCACCTGATTCTAATTCCTACCTCGTTGTCAAGTCCTTGACAAGCTTCAGCTGCTTGATAATGAGCAGATCATTGACTCAGGTGTGTTGGGAGATACTTTGCTTTGTAAAGATACTAGTAACTTCACACTGGAAGAAGTTAAACCACAGCAAAGCAACCCTAAGGAAGAATCCAGTTTGGTAAACTAAAGGCTAATAAATACTCCATAAGAACAGAGAAATTTGTTCTGTTCACATCATCTGGACAGAACTTTCTTCTTGTGTGGTGTCCGACAACTATTGTTTGATTGGCCAGAAATTTGACATGTGCTCTGTTGTATGCAGAATCCAAAAGGAACTTATCTATCTATAAAAAGAAGCAGCGTGTGTGTGGGTGTGTGTGTGTCTAGGCCATATCTCTCTGACCGTTAGTCAGACTGACCTCAGATTTTGTATGTGGCTTGCACATGGCACGAGGGTGTGCATCCTCGATTTTTAAGATTTTTGAATTCATTTTTCAAAATATCATTATTTACGTAGGACGTGTTGCGGCTTTGCACTGTTTCCGATCTGACGCCTTTTAGGGGAGCTCCGCCCCATTGTGTGATAGACCTACACCTGGTCAGTAACACAATTCACTCTGGATTTCCACCCTGACTCATCTCAGAGTTTTTTAAGTGCGCTATAAGGTTCGATTTTCCAATAATATTGTAATAGTTTCCAGCGAATATCAATATTCAATGTGTATGTGCTGGATGGTGTGGTACCTTATGAAAATAAGTGTTTTATGGAGTTGCAGACGTTGTAGTGGTCTGCATGTAATGTGCAAATTCTGTTATTCGCGATTAGCATGCTAAGTGGAGATTTAGCTTTATTCACTTCTTATTCTTGTTGCATTTCTATGTAATTCAGGGATGGCATTCATGTTGCTTATTGAATGTCCATAATCATTTGATATGAGATACTTACATGCAATATAGTACATCAGCTAATTGGGTTCATGTTAATGTACTTTTAGTGCAGCATACTGCGTAAAGTGCTGTCTCACGATTGGCATGTTAATGAATACATACTTCCTACGGGCATTACACTAGTTACATGAAAAACAGGAGGTATATTCCAGCAGTGTTACAATTTTACAAAAGGTCCAGTTTGTGTCAGAGTGCGCTCTGGTGCTTGGTGTGACTATTTTACGAAAAATCCCCTAAAACATGCAGGGCCATAGTTCTCCAGGAGATGGGTCGGACAACGATGGGTTATACAGTTGTATCCTTGTTAGATTAGATGATTAAATTCTGTCTTTCTGTGCTGTATTCAATAATACCATATATTATAAATGTACCTCTCATGATGGTGTAGTCTGGCTGTTTAGAGGGTACTTGTAAGTGAGTGTGTGCTAATATAGCTGTATGACATTTGGGCTTTATGTGTGCGTAAGCTCCCTCTCTTATCTATGCTGCACCACCGTCTATGTGCTGAACCAGCAGCGGGCAGAAGCCACTTCAGGCATTTCAGATGGGTCTCGTATTGTCAGCATCCATAAAGATGACAAGGGAGCCTGTATATTGGTAGCGTGGTCTGCTGCCGTGTGTCATCTGTTTCTTTAGGGCCCATCTGAGGACACAAGGGGACAGGATCTGATTCAGCTCTGGGACTACAGGCAGATCAGGCCCAACAGGCTCATTCTAATGGCGAATAAAGGCGTCGGAGGCCTTGTTGGTACAGGAAAGCCGTCCAGCTTTTGTCTCTGCCCTCCATCTGAACACGAGGCCTAGTCCCCACCAAGGCTGCACCCACAGCCGTTAAATAAGCATAGGCCTTGCTTAACGGTCATTACTGCTGTGCTCAGTCTAACTTGTTGGATCGTTATGCTGAATAGATGTGTCTCATTCTGTGTAGGGGCCAAGCATGCAATGAATTACACAGAGCAGTGAGTACTCTCCCTCCATGGCTAATATGAGCCCCACTTACAAGTGTCCCTGTTTCATCAGACCCGTTTGGCAAACAGCCCTGTGCTCTCATAAGCTAATTATTGATATAAACGATATCTATGTGAATACATTCATATTTATAGTAATCCTAATGAGACGTTGAGAATAAGGAAAGTCCATTGGAATGTGAGGAAAGAAAAGCTTTGAAAATGTTTTTTTGTTAAGGGAAGCCTGAGGGTGTGACAGTAAAGAGGCATGGCAGTAATCCTCAGAGCGACCTGAGAGGCCAGTAAACTCAGCATGACAGAAAGGATGCCTTGTTGTTTCATGGCCGGCTATAGGATCAGAGAGAGTGTGCCAAAAACAATACGATTCACACATTAGCCATGTTCCATTCATCTATTTTTATGCTCCCTTTGTTTTTTCAGGTGCAGAAATATCTCTTTTTTTAATTACCTAAAGATCCAGAAACTAAAAAATCCCAATAAATGTTTTTTGTATTTAATTAATAACTCCATTACTAACTATTTCAATCAATATTAGTGTAATAATAGTGTAATGGTTTTCTATACCTCTCAAAGATCATGGTTCAATGAGGATAATTCACTTTTTTTCATTAAAAAAAAGTATGTAAAAACTTTTTTATGTACATTTGAAAGACCTACATATAAAAAACAACGGTTTTACATGACATTGATTTTAAATTTTTTAAATTACAAAGTGCTTCGACAGAGAGCAGTTAGTTACAACGAAAATAAAGCCATAAGGCTTAAAATAATTCTTAAATTAAAAGAAAAACAATAAGAGACGGAACAGGAACAATCACAAGACATTCTCAGATACACAGAAAATAAAAGGTAAAAGGAGTAAAAAAGTGAAAAGGAGGGGTGAGATAGAAAGCATTACATAAAGGCAAGTCTATAAAAGTGGGTTTTAAGAAGTGATTTCAAAAAAGTTACTGACTCTGCGGGCCTTGTCTCCTCGGGCAGTTCTAAAGTCGGGGCGCTCTGGTGGAGAAAGCCTGAAAGTTTTGACTTTGGAACGGTCAGAAGGACCCGAGGATCTGAGGACGCGGGTCGGCTCGTATGGAGTTAATAATTCTATTAAATAGCTTGGAGCCAGACCTAAAAGAGCTTTAAAAGTGATCCGTAAAATCTTAATCGTGGTGATGTGATATCGTCTGTTAGAAATGATAAAAAGCAACTGACAACAGGGCTGCAGCTACTTTTTTTCAAGCGACAGAAAAGACCTGGAGGAAAGAGCTCTATGCAGGGAGCTTTGGACTTCCACCATGCCTCTCCATAGTAGAAGAAACAGCAGGTCTGGGCCAGGCGTGCAGGCAGGATGCCCGCCTGCTATAGCCTTGGAGCAGCTCTGAATATCAGTAGTGACAGAGACCTTAGTGCCTTATGGCTGCAGCAGATGTCTCTCTCTGCTGTTCTTGATCAAGATCACAGACCATCTAATCAGCCGGCTTGAAGGCCAGCCACTCTTTTGTGTGAAATATTAAGAAAGACGTAGCTGTTTATTTCTCTTGTGCCTCGCATATGCCACTGTATAATGAGAAATGCTGCTGAAGATCAACTCGCCAGACTTGACAAGGTGACGCACTGCCAAAGAAAACAATTGGATTATGAGCTTACAAAGAAAGGCGTTGGAATGGTGGGCCAAGTATTGTGACATTTGCAGAAGCAGGAAATCTTCATTTAGTTTGCAAACAAACAGTTTGGTCTGTCTGTCTGTTTTTTCCCGGGAGCATCTGCCACATATTTATACATGACATGCACACTGTAACACATGCAGGATGAATGTTCCCTTTTACTTGCATGCATGGGGATAAGTGAAAGTCCATGTGTGTATATGCTGAATTAGTCACATTTACACTCATCTATAAGAGCGTTTAGAATCAGACAATGGCGTCGTGCTCCCAGACGAACATACCTACCGGGAGTAAACTATTCAAATATTTGAATGTTCACATTTTCTCTCCCTCCTTCCTCTGTTATCTGCGTGTGTCCATATGGATTATACCCCTCTCTTGTCACTTTCACCTTATGCTCTCTCTCTCTTGCACATTGTTGGCACAATCACACTCTGTTTTGGAATTGATATTTGTCTGATTTTGTGTGTATTTTTCTTTCCGTAACCCACTGGCAAATACTGTATATATTGTAAATTGTTATTGTGGAGAAAAAAAAATCAGTCTATGCATTGCACAAAAGTACAGCGGAATTAAAATAGAGCAGCTCATGGTTTTTACCTCATACATTTTGTATTTCTAAAAGAAATTCATGATAAAATTTTACATAAAATCTATCCAGTAAACTATATAATATCCAGATATCAAAATGTTCAGTTTGCACTTGCAGAATAGATGAATAAAACAGAGTGTATATGCTGAATTAGTCAAATTTACACTCATCTATAAGAGTGTTTAGAATCAGACAATGGCGTCGAGCTCCCAGATGAACATACCTACCGGGAGTAAACTATTCAAATATTTGAATGTTCACATTTTCTCTCCCTCCTTCCTCTGTTATCTGCGTGTGTCCATATGGATTATACCCCTCTCTTGTCACTTTCACCTTATGCTCTCTCTCTTGCACATTGTTGGCACAATCACACTCTGGAGTAATTCCAGATTTGTATCGAGTAGACCGTGTTTGAATCATCTCCCTCTCTCTGGCTCACCCTCTTGTCACTATTATTCAGTGTCCTCTCTCTCTTATACATCGAAGGTCTAACGTTAAGCCTTATCCCTTGTTTCCAGCGTAAAGTCATCTTATTACCAAAACCACGTAAATGCATAGATACAGGCTTCTTTGTGTGCGGAAATGGTGTCACGGTAGTTCAATCTTTTCACTGTCTCTTGTTGGGAAACAGTCATCAGACATTGTGACTCACTTAGTAGGGTTCAGTCCTGGGGCTCAGCATAATAACACTTTGTATTGTTTGTGACCTTCAGGCTGTGCATTTCTATAAGGAGTGTGTGCAGGACGAAGAGTTCAGATCTCAAGAGTTCTTGGTTTTTAAAAAAAAAAGCCATTTCTGAAAATGAATGCTGCGTCAAAAAGCAGCCCATGAATTGAATCTGTCCTTCTCTCCTTGACAATCTGCACATACAAAGTGCAGAAATGCATTTCACTATTTTTGATTATTCATACTGAGACACATCTGTCTCCAGCAAAGTAAGAATGGAAACAGGGATGATTGTTTGGAATGAAAGGTTGAAATTGGATTTTCATGCGACTAAATCACTCAGTAGGGGTTATGTGTCACACAGAGGATTGATGGCTCATTTTTTCTTGTAAGTAAATCAGTGTTGTGGCCACTCTATCTCTGTCCTGCTCCCGGAGCTGCACTCTGTTAGCTCATGACTGCGTTTCTGTATCAGGAATAAGCAAACATTGAGATGATCCCTGCTATTTCTGAGGAAAAACCTGTGTCTGACAGTGGCCTGTGCTGGGCGATAAAATGATTGGGATAATGATCTGAAAGCGAAAATGTAATTTGCCCAATAATTTAGTGACTTATGGGGGAATTAGACTGCTTTCTCAAGTGTTTCTCCACAAGCAAGCTGCATCTCAAAGGCCAATTTAATTTAGGAGTTTGGGTTATGTAGCCCAACATCAAGCAATATTCAATCAGAGATAATGACATTGTTGGAAACACTTCTAATTATTTTACTTTTGCTCTTTGGCGGCACCTGTGGCTGCAAGTAGTAATTGCATGTGTTTATGCAGCGCAGATTGACTGGAAAAAAACGGTACAGCTCTTCACACACAACTGAGATGAAGAGCAAGTCAGATGGTTTAGCTCAGGGGTCTTAAACTCAAACTACCTGGGGGCCGCTGGAGGCAGTATCAAAATTACCCAAAAAAGACACAAAATTACTAAAAAAAAGACACAAAATGACAATAAAAGACACAAAATGCCCAAAAAATACACAGAATTACCAAAAATAACAGGAAAAAAATGAAATTACTTAAAGAAGAAACAAAATGACAAAAAAAGACACAGAATTACCAAAAAAAGACACATTTATTAAAAAAAGACAGAATTACACAAAAAAGACACAAAATTACACAAAAAAGAAAAAAAATTACACACAAAAAAAGACACAAAATTACACAAAAAAGACACAAAATAACCCCCAAAAAAGACATCAAAATACAAAAAAAAAGACACACAATTACCAAAAAAGACACAAAATTATTTTAAAAAAGACACAAAATTACCAAAAAACTTAATTAAAGGGACCACAGTTAAAGGGCCACAATTGGCCCTCGGGCCACGAGTTTGAGACCCCTGCTTTAGCTCCTACTACCCTCTCCAGTGGACCAACCACTGCTGGATGATGGGATTTGCTCACTAAATGCACTGCAGACATCCAGTTCATCATACTGAAAATGCACAACCTTTCATCAGTGGACTATAGGCTCCATCACCATTGTGTCACTTCATTGGGTGATATAATGACTGAACAGACATTTATTTAGATTAAAACCTTCAAGATTATCCACATGAGCCTGCAGCAGCACTGATTAATTGTCTTTCCAGGTTTAGTTACTTACAATTTTGTACTTTATAACAGCTAAAGCAAACGTAACATCTCCTGCTGCTGCTGCTTCACATTAAAAGCTTTAAACCAGTAACCCCTGCAAAGCTTTTATTAAGAAGCTGCTTCAGAAAATATATTTTGTCCGTCATGAAGGTCAGCGGTTTGCTGCACTATTGTTCAATAAAAGTTGGTTTACATCAAGATGTGAACATATTCTGCGCTATTATGTCGGTGGAATGGGTTTTAATATTGCAAAAGGTGAATACAGCCACTGAAAGTGACTATATGCTGCAGTTTTTTTTTACTGTGGTTTGTGCAAACAATACACCTCCACCACATCATGAAGGAAAACAATAACTTCCCCTGTACATTGCTGTCGTCTTTAGTATATTTATAGTATGATTATTTCACCAATGTCTGTCATATCTTATTGCATAGCAGCACAAGATGTAATCAGAGTTGCTCACGGCACAGCACAGGTATCTCAGACACATGAAAAAATGTAATTAAGGAAAGAGGACTTTGCAGTTTTTCCTCCCTCTCACTGCAGTTAAGCTTCACATATCTACAACTGAGGCAGAGCAGAGGAGAGCAGTGGAGGGTTTAAGCAGTAGTTTGGGGGAGGGGTGAGCAGAGCATGTCTACAGTGTGAAGGGAAATTTCAGTGCACCCGCAGGGAACATTGGAGAGTAGGTGTGAAAAGTAGGCTGGTCTTAGTGTCGTAGAGTGACTAAACTTCCTCAGACAGGTCACAAAAGAAGCTGAGAGTCAGTGTGTGTGTGTGTGTGTGTCTGTGTGTGAATGCAGCTGGCTGTGAATGTAATTGACCATGGTAATGGAAATTACATGGGACAACTAAGGATAGCAGGGCAAGCATCCTGCCATCTGTACGTAGAATTATGGTGAGTGGGGCCCTTCTTTGCAGAAAAAACAACATAAGTGTGGTACTAGAGGAAAAGATACTCTTTATACTGTGATGGTATCGTGGTGAAAGGGTATTTCTAAGGTATGCAAATAAGTGTGTGTGTTTGTGCATACAGCCATTTTTCTGTGTACAGAAGAGCCTGTGTGTGTCTTATGAGTGTCATGATGCGGTGCTTGTAGCTGGAGAGCTGTGCAAGTAATAGCCTCGCTCAGGCTAGATAATTAGTCAAATGCTGATTTCTACTCGACTCCCATAGGAACAGTGCCACCAAGGCTAAATATCACCCACTGAAGAGGTGCTTATCTCTCTGTGTGGGCTGGAGAAATGGCAGTACCATATAGCCCGCGAGTATGTGTACGGGGATGTAAGTGGTCTGTTTTTTAGGCTACTTGTGAGCTAACATTTATATTTGGAATTAGCTCGTTTTGCAGTGCCTCCAGCTTCTGTTTTGTGTCATCATTAACCTACATGCCAGGATGAAGCACAACGCCGTCGGAGCTAGCTGTCAACCTGTCAACCTGCCTCCTTCATATTTGTCCCATTTGTCATATCGCGGTACATAAATCTCTCTCTGACGAGAACGTATCGCTGACCTCCTGTCCCCCCTTGTCTTCTTTGTTGACGTTGTTGTTGTTGTGTTCATGTGCAGGAGCTCCAGTTTGAGCGGCTAACCAGGGAGCTGGAAGTGGAGAGGCAGATTGTGGCCAATCAGCTGGAAAGATGCAGACTCGGGGCCGAGTCGCCAGGCGCTGGTAGCAGCAGGTAATGAGAAGATGCACACACACACACACACACACACACACACACACACACACACACACACACACACACACACAGAGCCACAATCCAACACATGGCATTTTCATCCTTCACAGCAGTGACCATATTCCATAGTGTAACCTTATGGCATAGTGATGGAACACCCCAGTGTGCTCAAATATGATTGGACCGTGATTCTAAAAATGTCCCTCTTCTGTCCTGTTATTTACAAATGGAAATATGGTTGTATCAGTTAGGAATTAGGGCTGCACAATTTGGGGGAAAAAATGCAAATTGCAATGATTTAACTTATTATTGTAATTGTGATGTGATTCGAAAATGTTTATTTAGGGCTGCAAGTAATGATTATTTTTATTATCAATTAATCTGTCGATTATTTAAACGATTAATCGATTAGTTGTTTGCTCAATAAAATGTTGAAAAATACCAATGAGTGTTTCCCAAACCACAAGATGACGTCCTCAAATCTCTTGTTTTGTCCACAAACCAAAGAGATATTCAGTTTATTGTCATAAAGGAACAAAGAAACCAGAATTATTCACATTGAAGAAGTTGAAATCAGAGAATTTGGACTTATTGTCTTTGCTCAAACCAATTATCGATTATCAAAATACTTGACAATTAATTTAATCAAATAATTGTTGCAGCTCTATATTTATTATTCTCATTTAATACATTTTTTAAGGATCATGGTGGAATTGTTATACCGAGAATCTCTACAAAACAAAGATTTTTTATTTAACCAGGACATGTCCGCAGCAGCAAAATATGATTCCGACATTTTGACACATATTTTGACTTTTAAAAATATTGCACCTCCGGCGATTTGGATATTGCACGAGCCTGTGGTGCAATTTGAATAAAAGTTTGATTAACCGTGCAGCCCTTTTAGAAATGTAAATGTGCAGGATTTTGTCCCAGCTAATTGGCTCAAATCACTTTTATGTTAAGCTGAAATTAAAATACACACAACTGACTTTGTAGGCAAAATATTAAGCCTATGTTTATCAGCGAGCGAATGTGCATGTGTTTGTGAGTGTGTGCATGATAGCAGGGTGTTGTTTGCTCAGCGAAGCGCTGCTGTCAGCGTGGAAGGAGTGTGGAGCTTCTGAGTTTGTTCTGGGAACTCATTCCTGTTTCATCAGCTAAGAGACGAGGCTGCCTGATCATCACACCTCAGTGACCACACATTCTGTCCTGTCTGCTGTGGCTCAGACATGTCAGGTTCATTTGTACAGCTCAATACCACGTACAATATCCCAGTGGGCTCCACAGAGCTGCTGAGAAGAAGGGTTGATAACAGTCTTGCAGTACATTATCACAAGGCTCCAATGTTTATCTCAATGACATTTAAGAAAGATAGAGAAGATGCAGAGATGCAGGAATGCTATTAGCTGTATAAATGTAGACAGGTAGTTGTCCAAAGTGCTGCATATAAAATATTTCAGAATAAAAGCAACACGCTTAAAAGATTTCTATAATCTTGATAACTTGGTTTAAAATGTTATGTGCATACTCTATGGAGTCTTGGGCTATTTTGTCCATTTTTGAATCCTTTTCATGCCATTCGTGTCTTTGTAAGTCATTTTGTGTCTTTATTGGTCATTTGTGTCTTTTGTGTCTTTATTGGTCATTTTGTGTCTTTTTGTGTCATTTTCTGTCTTCTGTGGTGTTTTTTGGTCATTCTGTCTTCTCACTTTGTGTTTTTTGGTCATTTTGTGTCTTTTGTGTCTTTTTTGGTCATTTTGTGTGTGTTTTTTTGGGTCAATTTGTGTCTTTTCTGGTCATTTTGTGTCTTTTGGTCATTTTGTGTCTTTTTTTTAGTCATTTTGTCTTTGTTTTTGGTCATTTTGTGTCTTTGTTTTGTCATTTTGTGTCTTTTTTTTGGTCATTTTGTGTCTTTTTGGTCATTTTGTGTCTTTTTTTAGTCCTTTAGTCCAACATAAAATGTGGTTTTAAATCTTTTTTTTACTTTCAAAACACTATCATGCTGAAATGTTGCAAATGTGAACAAAGGTTGCAAATATAACATATAAGAGGGTTCCATCCAGTTCTATCATTTTATACTAAATATATTTGAGCTTGTCTCCAGTTTTACTTGGTATATCATCATCAAACTGAAACTGGCCTCATGGAGTTTAAGTCAGAACTTTAGAGGTACATTTACAGTAGGGCTCCACGCTGCTTTGTTTTCTAGTCTGGATGTCATGAAGAAGTCTGAATGATTTGGAGCTTTTGGAGACTCCAGAGGGTTAACAACATTCATTCATGAAATCACTGTTTTCAGTTGTAGTTGCTTATTAAACAAGTCAAATGTGGAGCATCTTTTAGTTCTGGTCAAAAATGTAATTCCTTAAAGTGGCAAGGGAAATTACAATGGCGGTTAATAGACTGTGACATTCCAGAGATTGCTTAATGGTCAGATTTTTCAGGCACTATTAACATGATGGGTTTTTTAGTTGCTTTTGCTCATTGGCTTCCATTATCGGCAGATATGTGATGGCACAGAATATGAATTGTGTGGCTATTTTAATAATAGTTAACCAACCTGTTCATTGATGTGCTTCGTTGTAGTCAAATGTGTTGAATCGCATTGGAAAGTTTATAATTACATACAAGGTTGTGGACATAACACTATAACAGCAGTGGACTTTGAATGAACACATTCACTCAGGCTGTATTTTAATATGGTCATAGACAACTTCAACAGTGAAGTTAGAAGTGTTAATTATTAGGGCTGTGAAGTTGATGGGGTTTTTTTCTGACCCTGATGATGAGTTTACCACCATTAAAAACTGTGTTTTTTTTTTTTTTAGTATCCCTCACAGTGAATGTTTTTAATATAGAGTACTTTTACAGAGGCACAGCTCTGTAAAAGGTGCTGATTATTTTACCCCACTGGAGGCCTGTTGACTTCACTATTTATCCCGTCACATCAGTTCAGCAATTTTTTTTCTCCCTTGCTCCCTACTGTATTTATAAAGCATTCACTGTTTTAAAAAACAGGCCTAATTGTCCAAAGTTTTTATACAAAGCTACTTTCCCCTAACACACCAGTCAATGTCAGTGTCCTGAGTCCTCAGTTTGCAATAGTTGTCTCATTTCTGCTCTTGTTGGTGACTTTTCAGCCAATTAAGCGTGTTGAAAAGTGAATCAGTGCATGAGAAAAGAAACAGGAAAGCAAGAAACGGACTTCAGTCAAGAGGGCACACAAACAAGGGTTTTTTTTTATTTCTTGTTTTTATCTCATCACTCCAAGACAGGGATGGGCAACTTAAATGCTGGAGGGGGCCACACTTTTTAATTGACACTACCACAGGGCCACATATAGCAGATATGATGAAACTGCAATTTTAAATATGTTTACAGTGCAGTAACTTACCATATTTCATGCTCAAATGCATGTATAACAGTAACCAAAGCTCTTATAAAAACGGGATGTAAACAATATATACAGTGTGTTAGTGTAAAGTGTAATTTCATCAGCAAGCGAGCTGCAGGACATGACTTTAATTTAAAGTTGAATCTGTTTTTTGCAGGTTTTGGCAAGATTAAAGTGCTCTCTTTTCTTCATTTAAACCAATGCTTAAATTTGTAAGTGTTTTAAGTGTTTTTATTCTGTGATGAAATATCTTGCTAATTTTAAAGTGTTTGAATGCACTTTTATTGTGTTGATTTAACATTTATATTACAAAAGGTTTGAAGCAAATAAAAAATAACCACTTACTGTGACTTCTTTTTTTTCAGTGCAAGAACAGCAGACCAACATTAATTGTAAGAAGTAATTTTGTGCATTTTTACACTGCACTTTTAAGATTTCATGCTCAAATGCATGTAGTTGTACTGAGGGCCACTTCAAGTGAGGTACGGGCCGTATGCGGCCCCCGGGCCTCCAGTTGCCCATCCCTCCTCCAAGACATGAATATTTTCACAATGACATGGACATGTAGAATGAATCAACTGATTGTTGTGAATGGTAGGCAAATACTGCTTTGTTTCATGTATGTATCATAACAGCAGTTTGTATATCCGGAGCCCCAGGTTTTTTTCTTTTTGAATGACGAATACAGACTACGACTGCTGGTAGGGAGAGTTATTTCCTCTCATGCAGGCGCAGAACGTACGTGCTAGTTTGCAGTTGAAGTTGTAGTTCCCCGTGGTACCGTCTTAGGCCCACATGTCTAAAGAAATACAAGTCTTACCCGCGTATGTTCACCCGATGTCAGTTTTCAGACGCATTTGTTCTGAAATGGACCATGATACAGTTGAGATATATGTGGAAACATGACACTCAGGGGCTGTAATGGGCCTCTGTGATTAACCCTATGCCCTCAAATGATGCATTCTTTCACTCCAGCCTGCACACCAGCAAAAAATACCCACCTAGTACCAGCAGATTGCAGTGCTCAAGAGTAAGAGTGTCAATTTCCCCTTTCTCCCTTTTTAGAGCGGCGTAGGTATAGAGCGGCTTCAAGTGCTGCCAGAGAGATCTGGACAACAGCTCTGTGAAAATAATCACAGCCAGGCTTTTGACTTTCATTTCCTCTTTAAGAATGACTCTATTTTAGATACTTTTAGTCTATCCAAATACAGCCGTGATTATATTTGGAGATATAAAAACACTAGTGCTTTCCTGTGGTTATCCCCACAGTCACTCACTCACTCATGACATTTAGCTGAGTGGCTCCTCAAGATTAATTTTAGAATAAAAAGTAGCAGACCAGACAATCTGTGTTTACACAGTATAATGTGTGCCCTTTTTGTGTGCCAATCACAATGACAATCAACAGCTTAATCTGTGTTGTGCATCATTTGGCTCGTTGTCATCAGTCCATCAGGGCCGAATAACATTTAGCCAGCCAAAAGAAAATATGTATATTTCTCACAGTAGTTGTTGGACCAAACAAACCAGATGCCAGTAAATATTAAATATGTATTTTTCACTCCTAGTAAGAAGCCAAAACACTACCCATAAAAACTAAATTAGCACATAATTATAAAATAAGCTACATTTTATTCCAGTAATAGAGACAGGTCTTTTATCTTCCATTTCCATGCCTTACAAATTCATTTTAAAATAGATATTTTTTACATAAAGCCTTGCTTTTTTATCTTCTTCTCTTTGTTTTACTGGTTAAAAAAAAAAAGTACTCCATCTAAAAAGGAAACTTTTGTGTCAGCATTGGATGTGGCTGTTGTTGCTGATGGTGTTTTTTGAAAAAGAGGAAAAAAACTAATTTTCTCCTCCTTTGTGGACATCTTGAGGTTCCCTTTGTATGCTGTAAAATGCAGACTCTGTAGAGCAGTCTAAGTAGTCTGTGTGTGACTTACAATCAAAGAGTGCATATACATAATTTGTAATATATATTGTGTGTGTGTGTGTGTGTGTGTGTGTTGGGATCTGTGTTGCTCTTTGCCAAAATCTTACCCCTCTGGTCGGATAATCTGGCCTGAATATGAAGTGATTATCCGTTATCTGTCCTCAACAGAAATGGATATTTTACATTGTTTTGTTTCCTACTAGTTATCACCATTATATGTTAGCTTGACAGTCTGTCGATACAGCTTTTACAACCAGGCTGTGAGATCCATTATTCGCCTCTGCACAGAGCTGATGCAGAGGAAATTACATTAAAATAATACAATATCATATTCACACTGGAGTACACAAAGTAGGCTTTGCCCTACTATTTTTATGGACTGTCATTAAAACATGCAATGTCATGATATTTATCGTTATAGGGATATGAAATTACAGACATTGGGATATAAGATTTTGGCCTTAACCACCAGCTCTACTTTTAAAGAACTCAATTTGGAACTCAGGAACCAAAAACAGGTTCTAAATTTAATTTCAGGCTCACAAAAAGATCCTTGTTTAGTCTTAGGACTTGACTAATTTGTTGTTGCAGTCTTGAGGCTTGTGATTGACCAACCAGCCCTGAACAACAACATCTGTACAGCTGCCAGCCCCTCCGTTAAAATCAATGTTATATTTGCTTGTGGTTAAAAACTGAAAAAAAATAATCATTACCAAACAGCAGATTGTAGATCAGGCTTTTAAGAAAACCCTTTCCGCCTCTGCATGTCTGTTGCGAGACTCTTTGTAAACTACAAAGAACATCGCTGTGCCTTTTGTGTTAGTTCTTTGTGTGTGAAAATTGCGCTTCCTCTTTTAATTCATGGGTTTAGTTCACAGGAGTGCTCAGTTAGTGATGTGAGGCTGCAGTTGTTACTGTTCAGCTGCGCACCCTCACTATTTAGTGCTTCGTGCTTTTAGTTGGAGCAGAAAAATCAATACTGTTCCTTTTCAGTTAAAGTTTGACTTTGGGGTTGCATCCAAAATAATTAAACCCAAACAGCTGTAAGTATTGAAGTACTTTCCATTCACTTTGCTCCACTGTTGCCACAGAGATACCAGTACTTCTGGTTCCTCGGGTCCTTGGCATGCAAATGGCAACAAGACCTCTCGGAGACATGTGTAAGGGTGGAATAATGGGGAAATAATCAGGTCTCTCCAGCTGAGATCTACCTTTGTTATCCATTTTTGGATAGTTCTATGCTAATAACAAGCCCACATTTCCATTCACACGATGTTTCACAAATCTTCTTACTGCTGAAAGATTTCTTAACGTTTCTAACCCCGTAGCCCCCCATTTTTAGTAGTGAATTGGGGGTGGGGGGGCAGGGGCTTTTTATAGGGAGATAGCAAGTTTAGCAACAGTATATGCTACATGGAAATGTTGTACAGCATCTGAAAGCTGGGACTGAGTCAGAAAATTATGAGTATATGAAGGCCAATCCCCATGCTCAATCATGTTTTATACATTGTTGCAGCAATTTTGGGGGTTTCTTATACAACTTTGCTTAATTCTTAGAATGTCTTCTACTCCAGAATAGATATAAAATAACTCCAGAATACCACATTAAGACACCAAGACATCAACGCCACAAAACCCATGATTTCATATCGTAAAATTGACATTCTGGAGTTTTCTGCAAGAATTTAATTTTTCTGCAATTGGTTGGCGAGCACTTCTGTCCTGAAAACGGCTGATTTTTTTCCCTAGAAATTCTAAGACAGTTTAGGGACACCAGCATGCAGAAATATTCAAAGAGGCAAAAGTAACACAGCTGTACTGCATGAGAATAACTTTGTGGTTTTTGCCCCAAACTGCATTGGTTTAACATAAAGCAGGTATGTCTGTAAAGGAGTTACTTGTGGGACCTATAGAAGCCATTTTTATTCAGACATCTTGAGGTCAGAGGTCAAGGGACCCCTTGGAAAATGGCCATATCAGTTTTTTTAACTAAAATTTAGCAGAACTCCGTAGTTCACCCCCTTCCCAACATAGAGCATGACATGGTTGGCACCAATGGATCTCTTACTTTCATATGCTACCAGTATCTTAGCTGTAGCTTTAAAACTGAGCCCACTGCAGCCTCTGTAAGAAAACATCAGCAAAACGCAAAGTGGTTAGAATATCCATGTAAAAGAAGTCACATTTCCCAGCAGGGGAGCGGTAGCCAGCCGCCACCTCCTGGGGACAACATAAAGAAAACATGTAACACCATTGTCACACCTTTTCTAAAGCCACAGAAGGACAAATAAAATGGTCGTCAATGGACATTTGTGTGTGAATGGAGATTAGCTTTAACCATTGACTTCACACTGCTCGGCTCAATAGCTCAGCAGGACGATGGCAGAGGTGACAGCACACTTCAGGGTTCTGATGGGAGTGCTTAGATTTCATGGCACCTCCAGAGCTGACCACCACCCCCTTCATTTCTGCAAGCACACAGAAGGTGGTCATCAAACTTGACCTCTGGCAAAGCTGCTAAAAGATGGAACCTCCACTCAGCCAAAGGGACTGATGGGATATAAAGTGTCCTGTCAGGGTTGGGCCTGTTGTTTATCAGCATCGGCAGTTTTACAATCTCTTTCACCAGCCAGCCGGTCGGCATGCAGCACGCATGGCGCGTCGTCATTATGGTCGCCATTCTTCTACTTCATCTGCCATGGTTCAGTGGAGCACAACTCGCCCAACTTCCTCTTTTTAATTGCCTGTGTGCTCATTAAAATTCGGAGAGCTGCGCTTCTTAAAGCTCATCGAGTGTCACCTTAGATGGAAAAATAGCAGCAGTGGCAACATCAAGTGCTTGATCGTAATGGGCAGAAAATAGAGGATATTAAAAAGAAAAGGGTGGGAACATTGCTCCGAGGTCTCCTGCTTGGCCTCATAATAACCAGCCTTGGAAAAAAAATGGCTTTAAGAAGGTGAATGGTTTTCTCTTTTGTCGGAGATCATTCTTAACGGTTCATAAATTATTTTTGAGTTATTAGGTGGCTTAAGATGACTCACAACTTCATTTCATTTTCCTTTCTGCAGGGACCTTGACTATATGTTGTCATTGAAGCGCTATAGATGTGCGGCAGAATTACTCTAATGTGTATGAAAAAATATATATACTAGATAACATTTAGTTTGATCTTTTAGATTGAAAAGAGATCAAAGTGTTCTCTAGATGATGATCAACTAGTATTGATCATGAACTGAACAAATAGAACTGTAATGAAATGTCTTGCGCTCTATATTTTACTTTGTCCTGTGCTTAAAAGACCAACACTGTATTAAACTGAACGTATTGGCGCAAAATACAAAGACTTGGAAGAAAGGCTTAGGTACTTCTATCGGGTTTTTCCACCGGAGGCGATTCCCGGCCGGTTGCTGGCCAGTACCCAATTGGGAACGGTTCTCCCGGCCAGGAAAACTGGTTCCAAAGCTGCAACAACTCTTTGCTGGTCTTGAACCATGAACTGCTACGTCACGTCAATGTGATTGATACAGGCTAGTGTTGAGAAATGCATTGAGGAATCCCCGTTTGATGGGGAATGATGAGCAGGAGACGTCCAAGTTCTCAGTTTAACATAATTTTATTACAATACGTCAAGAAATGTGCAGTTACAAAGTCTCTGGGTTCAAACATCACTTCCCTGATTTACACAAAAAAGGCGGATCAGTTCATGGAGGTTGGACCCCCTTTCTGTCCCTTGAACCCTCTTTTATAGATGTTTTACTAAGAATGTGGGTAGAACTCTCCAGAAGGTGCGTCCCTCTCGAACCGTTGATTTGTCAGTTTTAATCAATATTGTGAACACGTCATGTCACCAAGCAGAGAAGACCATTATCTTTTCTGCTCAGCACATCGTGTCCATGACCTGACCTGTTCCCAAAACATTCAACACAACCACTGGCACTGGCTCCTGGTTGGAAAAACTCTATTAGTTGGAACTCTGTTTACACCTTGCATCAACTATAAATCCAGCTATTCAAAACAGAACTGTTTTCCTTGTCATGCAAAATTGCCTGTACTATCCTTCCTACAGACTGCTCGTCTATTTATTTGAATGGGTTTTTTCCATTAGTAGTGGGTTCATCAGTAAAAGTGCAGCTAACTGCACGCCTCTGGCCAAAGATCTATTAGATGTTTCGTCCCAAGAAATCTCAAATTTCCGCATGAAATGAAGGAGTTTGTGCTATAGTCTACTGGGTGCTTGGTCTGATGCTTTCTCGCTCTGAGCTTGCCATTAAGTATGATCCTTCATCCGCTGACCCGGGACGATTCATCATCAATCACCCACACACTGTCACTAGATCCTTTCTGTTTTTGCTGCATGGTATCCTCAGTGTTGTGGCTGAGTAATGGCGTGATCGCTCTCTGGCTCCACCATTATTCTCCCACATTATTCTCTGGAGACTGGATATCCCTCTGAGATTGTCTCTGTGCTGGAATATATACTGACATGCACGTCAGGATTATGTTGGGATGTCAGAATGCCTTGAGCTTGTACGCTGAGAGTGTGCCAATGTACTGTATGATCACTTCTGGTTAACTGGAGGACCTTGCCTCACTTTTCTTTGCTCAGTTGCAGCTCCCGTCAGCTTGTATTCCATCCTCTGGCCTTTTGTACCTTTTGGCTTTGCATGTTTATTAAAGCTGCAGGTGGAACAACTTCTAGTCCCAGGTTTAAAGTTTTTTCTGTCAGTGCTGACGGGTCCTCAGACAAAACACTAGCTGTCACCAAAGGCATCTTTAGGTCTCGGTAACAACAAAGATGACAGGAATGAGCTTTACATCCGAGCTGTAAACATGAAATCTGCTCTTAGGTGGTATATTCTGAACCTCCCAGCTGTTTTATCTCCAACACAATGATTACCATCTGTGACCCTGTTGTGAAGGGCCCAAGGAAAAAGAACATGAAGCCGAAAGGTGTCTCTTCCACATGATTACACTCATGTCATTCACTGTGTTGTCCCTGGGTTGTAGGACTTTTTTCATCTCCTGTTTCTTTCTCCACACAGCTCGTCTGAGAAGTCCCTGCCTTGGAGAACTGCAGGTATGTCAACTGATGCACTAAAACGATTGAATAGACATCCCTCTTCCTTTTACTGCCCATTTTAACCCTTCTATACACATTCAGATCATGCTTGGTGTCCTCTGCACTCACTGTTTGGTAGCTTGAGAAATTATGCATTGTCAAAGCCATCTATTATCTCAGGGACATTTTTTCTGTTGATATAGTTCAGTATTAAATTACACAGACTAATTTAGATTTCTGAAGCAGCCTGTGGCTATCTATCTCATGTATGAAGCTTGTTTACATTCACAAAGTTTTCATACATTTCTTTCCCTGTTTGAGCCTGATTACAACAGTTTTGGACCATTTTAATTTAAACCTGTAGTCAATGATCCATAGCCAACAGGAGAAATTATGGTTGACTTCATAACATGGTTTTGGTGCTATTTCAGTGAAGAGGGGAAAAAAAACAACAACAACAAATGCATAAAAAAATGTTACGTTAATATTATATTATGAAAGCAGAGCTCGTTACGGCACTTTTTTGCGAAAACGCAGTATAAAAACAGCTCTAAATACCCTTCTGATTACATATTCTTAGTTTACTCTATGAGTCCAAACTAAGTGATGGTGAGTGAGACAGTTCTCTTCAGTATCACGTTGATTAGATGGTTCACATGTGATTTAAGTAATGCTCAACTGTTCAGAAATGTAATGTAATGTAAAAAAGTCCTTTTGAATTATTATTTAATATTGGCTGAAAGTGTGTGTGTGTGTGTGTGTGTGTGTGTGTGTGTGTGTGTGTGTGTGTGTGTGTGTGTGTGTGTGTGTGTGTGTGTGTGTGTGTGTGTGTGTGTGTGTGTGTGTGTGTGTGTGTGTGTGTGTGTGTGTGTGTGTGTGTGTGTGTGTGTGTGTGTGTGTGTGTGTGTGTGTCTTTTTATATGAGGTGTGTGTGTGTGTGTGTGTGTGTGTGTGTGTGTGTGTGTGTGTGTGTGTGTGTGTGTGTGTGTGTGGTGCATTAAAAGGCATGTTGTACATTTCCTACATAATCGTTTCTAACATGAGGCATTTCAACCAGAGCACACAGTAATGGACAGCCTAAGGCGAATTCTTGTTTTAATATTTATATATTTCTGCCCACACACACACACACACACACACACACACACACACACAAACACACACGCACACACACCGTCAGTGATGTGGAGCAGAAGGATCTCTCGGAGCCCTTTGCTCTCTGTTTGTTTTAGCCACATCCTTGAAGGATCTTTAGCTGAGACCAGATAATGAATTGAATTTACTAATGTATTTCATGGCTTATTAATTGCATAGTGGAACTTAGCCAGTTTCTGCAATGGTCATTAATCTTTTATTGTCGATCCCGTCAGAAAAGCCTATGGGGGGTTATAGTCGTACATATGCACTGGGAATATTAATACTACACGATTTTCTCATTTGCTCTCCGTTCCCCATTTCCTCGCTGAATACATTTCATTAGTGTTTGAACAGAGCCGGGGTCTAATCACAATCACTGTTTTGCTCCGTATTGATTTCTCATTGTACTGTAGATGATAAATGATAGTCAGATGTGGTAATGTACTTTTTCCAATCTAAATGAATTAAAATCTAAATGTGTGGCACAGAGCGTAATGGGCCACGTTTGTCTGTGGGGCTTATTGGCCTCGTGAGCCACCGTACGTCTCCCCTGTCTGTAAGTTTTGAATAGAAGTGTTAGTGTGGAAACAATCCTTTTAGCCCCAGGAAATGTCAACGCAGTCACACCTAATGTCCACCGAGAGTAGAAGACAGACACCTCAAAATAAGAGATTTATTTTTGTTTCTCTTCTTTACCTGACACTTATTCTGCTGACAGTTTAACACGTCAGCATCACGTCTGAAAAAAACACATGTTGGTTTTAACAAAAACAATTATTTTTATCATTAATCTTATCTCTGGAGAATCAGTAAGTAAGTAAACTTTATTTACATAGCACCTTTCACAGACAGAAGTCACAAAGTGCTTCACATTAACAGAGGATAAATAAGTTAAAAATAAAAAAATAAAATAAAATAACATGAAAATAAAAATAAAAAATGTACATACAAGTTTTAAAAGACCAAAACAACACCAATTAAACAACCAAAGCAGTCCCAAAAGCTATAAAGCTACAGTTTGCAAACTGAAAGTTGCAATAACTATTATAAAACACACAGAAATACAAGAGTAGTAATTTGAGCAAAACTAGCTTACTGTATCTAGCATGAATTGCTAGGTTTCATTTTATCCAAAAATTATTGAAACCCAAAAAACACACTTAAATATTCGAGATAAATATTGCTGTGAAAACTAATCTCATGCGTCTTCGGGGCTAAAACATAAAACATTGAACTCCTCGACGTTATCTTTACAGTATCACCTCACATGAGTTAGTTTTTTGATCGACAGGAAGTCTTTTTTCGTCCTTTTAAAAATAAAAGCATCTGTTATCAAAAGGCTTTTACATAGTACTGTTTATTTGTTTATGTGTTTATTTAGAAGGATCCCCATTAGCTCGACCCTAAAGTAGAGCTACTTTTAGTGGGGTCCACATTTAAAACATGTTTTTTATTTTGCACATGAATGCATTAAATGATTCATCCATTAATTGATTGTTTGCTTTATAGATGTTCAAGTTTCTTTCAAACACCCATCCTTAGTGCATACTGCGAAACATTTTCTAATATCCCCTTTTTACAGAAGACTGCATGACAAGAATAATGTCTCAAGACTCTCCAACCTTTTTATAGAGCAATTTGAAGGTTGAATTTCTCGTTAAATTCATTCTTTCCTGGAAATTATGTTTTAAAAAGTTAATATATGATTTCATGTTTTTTCAAGTCATAATGGCAGGAATTCAAAGGAAAAAGTAGCCAATAAATACTACTTTCGGTACTGTCTAATATGTGCAAATTGTACCACATTGTGAAGTTGAAATGACATGTTTATGTTTTGGTAGCTATCATGTGTTAGTCGCCCCGACACCTGCTCATCTCTCCACTGGTCCTCCTCACACCACAGCTCTATTTCCTCGCCAAGGCCAATTATTCCTGCTCACTCTTTCTTGTTCCCAGCCCACTGGAAGCCGAGCAGGCTCATAATTATAAGGCTGTGGTTCTTTATGTGCTCATGAATATGTATTTTTAACCTCACCAGGCTCGACATTAGCACTGAAAACCAGATTTATTATTAGTTAACTTCACCCAGCATGGCCACTGTCCATGATCTGGCACATCTGGTTTCTCCGTTTTAAAGTGAACATGAAAGGTGGCAAAGAAAAACAAGTTCAGATCTCACTGTTGTTTCTATATAGTTATCTTTTTGTAGGCCTACTTAATTCTCCATCATTCATACATTCGTTAACTGGGACTAGCAACCTTATTGTTGCTCTTTAAAGCCAGTAAAACACGGATAAAGAATTTGGAAATAGATGTGTTGATTTTCTGTATATAGGTTCTGCTGAACTGCTTAAACTGGACATCAGTATTCTATAGTTTTGTCGAATACATTATTCATAGACGAGAAGATGCACTTAAGTTTGTACAAAACACTGGGCTGCCCGCAGCTTTGAGCATGCACAGAGGCATTTATGCTCAAAGTTGTTTATTGCAAACTAGTAGAACAAAAAAGTCCATGACTAAACAAGAACTAGTAGAAAAGTACAGAGCAGAGGTAAAGGAAAATAGGCTGTCTGGCAACAAAAGTTTTTTCCACATCCTGCAGCAAAATAGTTTTTCTTTCCCCAGTGTGGTGGCTATTTCTTTCCATGAATTTAAGGCCATTTGACTGTCCCTGTAGTCTGAACAACATACAGATGTTTGTACAAGAAAACCTGCTGAGCCGGTCTTCCCTCGAGTCCATGGTTGCAGAAATTTGACCAAGCACTGTGACAGATTTTGCAGCCTTTGTACACAACCATAGACTGTACACAATGCAAAAGGACGTCAATTTTTGCACACCCACTCAAGATAAAAACACTAAATCTGAGGGAGATTATCTTGCTGCAATGACAGATAATTTCACTTGATAGGATTTCTTAAATTAAGATTGTTAAATGTAGAAATAAGCATGTTTGACAATATATATAAGAAATGAACTCTTAAAACAAGACAAATAATCTAACACTTCTAGATCTATTTTTTTAATATATATATATCTTGGTAAGAAACAAATAAGTTGCAGTGTGATTGATGGAAATATTCCAACATGTTTGTTGTCGTTTGCCTGGACTGCACATGGATGTTGCTTATACGCGACAAAAAAAGGACACAAAATTACTAAAAAAAAGACACAAAATGACAGAAAAAAACTAAATTACTTAAAAAAGACACAAAATGACCAAAAAAGACACAAAATTACTAAAAGAAGACACAAAATGACAGAAAAAAACTAAATTACCTAAAAAAGACACAAAATGACCAAAAAAGACACAAAATTACTAAAAGAAGACACAAAATGACCAAAAAAAGACACAAAATTAATTTTAAAAAAGACACAAAAGGACCCCAAAAAAAGACACAAAATTACCTTCCACACACAACACTGTAAAGTGCCATTCATATAAAACTCACATTAAACTTTCATATCAAGGTGGGGGCCACAAAATATTGTCACGAGGGCCGTAATTGGCCCGCGGGCCACAATTTGAGACCCATGCTTTAGACGAAAACACAACAGTGGAGAGTTTAAGATTTCCACTCTGGAGGGTGGTTTCATATTTTTGAGTTTTTAAGCCCCAAAAACAATGTCGCCGTCTAAACGAAAGGAATCTAATAAAAATATTTAGTCGTTTTCACCCGAGAGCCTTGTCAAGTAAACAGGCCCTGAAACGAGCAACTGCAAATGAGGTTTTAAAATCTATCACCACTCACTTCTTCATCGACTTTGAGACACACAAATTAATTTAACCATAGTGGCCTTATATCGTGTGAAAACAGCACCACTAGCAACATTAAATTATTACATCTAAGATGCCTAATTATGAATGGCAAAAAACACAGAGAATGCAAGCCAGTAATGTTTCATCTTCACTTTGAAAAGCGGCTTCTGTCTCTCTTCTGGCTGTCTCCTTCTCTTCCTGTTCCTTCTCTGTTCTGGCTTTTTGGCATCTCATTTATCAAACGGGGTCAAGGCTCAGTATAAAACCCTGTGGTCTGAAACGACACAGTGTGTGCCAGACACCGAGTCGCTGCCAGGATGGAAGGAGACAAAAGACTTGTTCACTCGTGTCATTACTTACGTTTAAAGGACATATAAACGCTTTTTGTTCTTATTGAACCGTCTTGTTGTTTTGCCGTAAACACTTATACAAGTCCCTTGTGTCGCCCACGTGAAATGTTATAATCTGCCTCGTGAATGCTCTCTCTCTGATCGTCGGTTCCAAAAGGCATCGCTTCGACCCCGCTCAAGTTTTTCAAGTCAAAAGAAAAAATGAGATCGATCAGCAGTTGCAGCATCGCCTCAATATATGAACATTACGCCCCTCCCCTCCCTGTCGCTGTCACCCACAATATATATATGTTTGAATTATTTCACGCAGCACGACATTTCCAGATGGTTTCCTACAATATATTCTATAATATCCTGAGTCATTTGTCTGATGGCCTATTAATCTGTCGTGGCAGGAAGGTTTGGACCAGATTCAGGCAGCCTCTCTAGCATGAACAAAATAATAAAAGTTTAAATCCAGCTTTACACCAACAGCAGCACTTCAGAGCAGGGATGTCCCGTTGTCTCCTGATCCCGATCCGAGTCATTTATTATTGGGGATCTGCCAATTCTGAGTGCCGAGATCCGACACTCGTACTGTGCAAGATATTACAGCTGCACAGTGCACACTTCAAGTACATTAAAGTTATTCAAATCAATCCAATGCATATGCTCGACAACTAAATGGTTCAAACAAAAAGACAAAAAATGCATGCATCCAAACTGTTTTTAAACCTCTGAAGTCCAGGAGATTTTGGTTCAAATTTGTCAACTTCCTATGCATTCATTTCTGTCTCTGTTTAGCATCTTTCAGTCTGATTTTTCATTTTATTTTAATTAAAGTATAAAGCTGCCAGGAACCGAAAATACAAACAAAAGACACAGGTGTCCATGGAAATGTACCTTTTTTTTTTTTTTTTTTACCATTTATACACACAAAAACATCAGAAAAAATAATAAATAATACAACTACAAAACAGTCTATTTGCATGTTAATTAAAAATAGTAATATTTTTGATTGTAGAAAGAAAATTCACATTTTACAAATAGTCTAGAAACATAAATGGCACACGTCATATATAAATAAAGTTATTACTGTAAATAAAACGTGTATTTTCAATAAATAGATGGACCCCAGAGGGTTAAACTTAAATTCCTTTTCCTATTTCATTCTTTTTTCTTTTTTTTTTAAGTTTAAAACTGAAAAAAAAAAACCTCTCCTGGCCTCTGTTTTGAGGGAACTTCTCTCTCCTTTTCTCTCCTGTCCTCCACTGTTTGTGCTTCAGTAAAGTTACCTGAATAAACTGCATTTCGTGAAGGGTTTATTTTTGTCATCTTTACATATTTTGAAATGATTGCAAGTTACTCTCATTGGCTTTTTGCTCGAGGGGATTTCCTGTTGTCAGTTTCTCCTGCAGCGATAAAACACCATGCACCATGGATGACAAATGCAACAGAAATCGAGCTGAAATAAAACAGATGCACATACACGGTAAATAACTTCACCACAGCTTTTTTTTTTATCCGGCAACCCCTGAGGTCCCCCACGGCTGCAGCCAAAATTCACAATGCATGAGAAGACATTTTCACTACAGTGGCTGATTTTGTTTGAATGCAGCATAAAGATCATGATACAACATTCATTCATTCATTATCCACACTCGGGTCGAACCCAGCTGACATTGGGCGAGAGGCGGGGAACACCCTGGACAGGTCTCCAGACCATCACAGGGCTGACACATAGAGACAGACCACCATTCACACTCTCATTCACTCCTACGGGCATTTGTTGGTTTTAAATCTAAAATAAAATCATGTCTTAAATCCACTCAATCATGCACCTACCAACTATAAACTCAAACATTAGCTCACTATTTTGCCATCTATTTAGTGTTGTATTTTAACATTGTTTTGTGTTGTGTCTTAATACTGTGACTTTACTCTTGCTGTTGTCCTGTGTTGTATTGTGTTTTAAGAGTGTGAAGCTTTGTTGTTGCTGTTTGAAAGGCTTGTTTGTTTGTGTTAGATTTATGTTATTTGTTCCTGCCCAGGAACTACAGATGAAATTTAGCTAGTAGCTAATTCTGGTACGGCGGAGAGCCATGCACTGTCCCTGTTAAATAAACAAATAAATAAATGTTTTTGGACTCGGGGAGGAAGCCGGTGTACCCCGAGAGAACCCACGCTGACACGGGAATAATATAATACAACAACCTCCATCAAAATTCCTCAAAAAATGTAAATATTGACAATATTTCCTTTCCCCCACCTTTTTCTATTTTAATGCAGAAAGAACGCTTTAAAAAACAGATAAAGAAATAATTTTCCTTAGGCTACAGGACTGTGTATGTTTCATATTCAACCTGCACATAAATATTTAGCTATTTTGCTACCTCAATTGGATATTTTGTTCAAAAAATACAAACATAAAAGGAGACGGTGAGTGGGCGAGACTAGAGAGAAACTTTCATTTCTAAGGTTTGTTATTTTAAGAAGGGTTATGTATTGAATTAGAAATAGCAACAGAGTTGGAAGTGACACAGTTGTTGAGGTGTTTTGCAAATATGGAGCATGTTTGATTCAGGCTGGACTTGCTGAAGTTGCAGGGGAATGGCGGATTTTTTTGGGGGAGCGCGACCTTCTCACAACAAACGGTGCCAAATTAGCATTCTGGAAATCTGACTAGAGACCTGCCCGAGTCCCTTCTGTAAACGGGCAAACACCCTGAGATCTTCAGAGGTGGGAGTGCAGAATGCCAGGTTGTCAAACACCACACTAGGCTTATGTGTCAACACATTTATTCAACAGGTCAGCTTAAGGCAACCAGGCGGCTTCTTCATGGGATTCAACTCTCATTGTCCCAGCAGCTAATCGGGCAGGATTTGACCGACCCTGGCTGCCAATGTTTGCCTCGCCGTTCCCCTCCACTTGCTGCCTATTGTTGTAGTGATTGCAGAGTAACCCATTGACACTGGTCACGCTTAACTAGATTGTGATTACGGGGGAAACATTGTGCACAGGGACATAAGAGGGCTAATTCCAGTTCCTGTTTGCCACACTGGTTGTTGTCGAGCATGCAGAGAGGGGAGATGTAGGGAAATGTTGGAGCGGCGAGACTATTTAGAGCACCGTTGTATACACAGTTGCAGTGACATGCTACCCAACTTTGCCTTCCCAAATTAGTATGGCAGTAAAATTTAATGACTCCAACTGTACACAAGCATGAAACTAATGTTGCAGAAATCATTGTCTGTTATTGTTTCCTCTCAACTCCATCAATTGTTGACTGCTTTAATGACTATTATAATCTTTCCATCCAAAGCCAAATCTGTGTAATTGTTTCAGACTGGAAGCTCTTCCTCTTCCTCTCACTCCCTGCTCTGCTCTGTCTTCCCAGATGCCTCCGCCTCAGGGGACACCAAGTCACGGGTGACTGACAGCTCCCAGTCGCCCAGCTACCGCATCAGGACCGAGTCAGAGCAGGTGTCTCTGTACTCCCCGGAGCAGTCCTCCCTCCATGAAAGTGAGGGTCTGTTATTGCTTTCTCTCTATCGTCTGCAGCCTTATTTTCTACAATCTTCATCGCTTTCCACATCACCATTGTCTTGCTAAATGTATCTGGCAAATCTTCAGCTACAATATGTTTCTTTACTTCTCCTGTGATGACAAAGAGAGTCTGCACTGCAAAAACCAACTGACAAAAAATAAGAAATAAAGAACTAGAACTAAGCAAATACATGCTCGAAACAAGTAAAATGATCGGCCAGTGCAGTAAGTAGCTACATTTTTCTTTGTATGAATTCTTTAGAAAGTAAAATATTTAGGCACTGGAAAAACCAATGATAGCTTGAAATAAACACAAAAATACTCAAGCAAATTGTGGCTTGAATAGCCCGACTGCAGTAACATTAAAATAAGCCAGCAGTACTTGAAACGAGCATGTTGTTGTGGTAGAAAATGCTTTTGAAGTAGCATTCGAACTACATGCAACTAAAACTCTCAAATGGAACCAATATTTTAGGTAAAAACTCATCATATTCAACAGTTGAATAGCTTGAAAAGCATGAAAAAGCTCACAATGTCAATCCTAAAAAGAAGTCTTTAAACAATAAGATAATTAAATAAGCACATAATAATAATACTAATAATTAAATAAGCACATAAAGCTGTGGTCAGAAGGTAAATTATACTTAACCCTCTGGGGTCTATGATCGTGCCGCCCTGATCAGATCATGTGACGTTTAATAAAAAAACTAGGTCACATGGAGCGCTGCTATCAACTTCACTCCAAAGTAAAGACTTGAAACTTTCTCCCAGTTTTTGTTTGACATTCCTAGGTCATGTAAAACCAAAGATATGATAGTTTTAATTTGATAGTACAGAAATATTTGAGCATTAGTGTAGCTCTGTGTAATTTCGCACATAGTTTGTTTTGAAGAGTTGCAGCTAACAAAGAAAAAAACGCCTATAAATGTACATGTTTTATGGGACTTTTTGTACATAGTTATATTTGATTTAAATTTTACGTTTTATATGTTTATATTTGTATCCTATGTTTACATTTTCAAGTTCAAAAACAGCTCATTGAGCATATTTGTGGTTTTTATTGTAGTAAATAGTATAATTTTTCAACTCAATAGTTGATAATGTAGGTTAAAGTGAGAAAATTGGATACCAAATATGGGTATAGTAAACATTTTTTTATGTGGTACATGAAGGGCAAAATCAAAAGTATTCAAAAACGGCCAAAATAGGCTCAGACCCCAGAGGGTTAAAACAATATAATTAAGATACTATTGCTAAATATTCCTTTCCATCCTGATAAAAACTGCCTCATCACAGCTTATGAAAAGCTGAGTGATGTACCATGACACACACACAATTATAAGGGTGGCAGAGCAGTTTCCCTCCTGCTGTGTCATTAGTGATGCTGTCTAGGTAAAGGTCATGTCTATTATGAAACCGCGTATGATCTGTCCGTCTCCATTTCCTCTAACCTGTCCCTCTCCTCTCTCTCTCTATTTTTATTTCATTTGTGGCCTTCTCTTCCTGTCACGCTCTCTCTCAGGGTCCGTGGGGAATTCGCGTAGCTCCACTCAGATGAACTCGTACTCGGACAGCGGCTACCAGGATGCCAGCAGCGGCTACCACAGCAGCCAGAACCTGGGCAAGGCTGAGCTGAGGATGCAGCACTCCTTCCCTGGCGCCGGCACCGGCACCCTGGGGAGGAATGTCAGGGCGGAGGGCCAGACTTCAGCCACGGTACTGCCAACAATCACACACAACATATTGCTTTATCCCCTTCTTTATTCACTTACCACATGTGGATAACATAAAAGATATTAACCCATGAAAACACCTGCATATTACTTCTTCATGACATGAAGACATAAAAATGAAGCAACTAGGGCCGGGCCTTTAACGCGTTAATTAAGATTAATTAATTACACAAAAATGAACGCGTTAAAAAAATTGACGCATTTTAATCTCACTTATTTTTGCACTGCGGAACGTTTCTCACTGGATGAGTTTCAGGCGGACCGATTATACTGGAGCACCAACTAGCGTTGATGAGTTCAGACAACAACAAACCACAGTGAACATGAAGGAAGAAGCTGATGAGACCTTTGGTTGGCCCCGTGGATGATGGGACATTTAGTTACTAAAAACCAACGGATGGAAGCGTCGATAAGAGCATGGTTGTGTTGCTATGCAACAAGGAATTCACATATCGCCACAGCACATCCAGCCTCAAGTATCACCTCAATGCTAAACATATAGCAGCTAGCGGCTAGTGGGGTAGCTAGCGTGGATTGTGTTTTACTTAAAAAAACAAAGTATTATAGTTTACAGAAGGTCTACCTACCTATAGGCTACCTGAATTTATGAAATGTACTATATTTCTAAATATGCTATTGCGACACTACAAAAAAAGTCTGTTGGACTTGAACAAAAATTAACAACATTTTTGTTGCTTAAGCTTATGTATTCAGTCATTATTCAATGGTATACTAAAAATTACTTCTCACTGTTCTCAGGTCAAATATTTATATGCGATTAAAATGCGATTAATTTCGATTAATTAATTGCAAAGGCTCTAATTAATTAGATTAATTTTTTTAATCGAGTCCCGGCCCTAGAAGCAACATTGAGTCTTGCCATAAGCTTCCTTCTGAAGTTCTGGCTTGAAACTACATGCCAGATTTTTTTTTTTTTTAGGATATTTGGCCAAGTAAAACTGGAGATATTGTCAAATATGTCTAGTATGAAATATTGAACTACATATTATACTAATTTTACCTGTTATATGTTTTATTTGCAACCTGTATTCATATTTGCAAAATTTAAAATTCTGTGTTTTGAAACATCATTTTCAAGATCAGATTGTATGTTTTGTTAGTTTCTTTTGGGTTCAACATTTTGATCAAAGTTAAAAATTAATTATCAGGACATATAGGTGAGCTAACGCTGAAAAAACTGATAACAACATGGCATGGTAAAGAGTTTTGACAGATTTTTTAACAGACATAATAGCCAAAGATTTCAGAGGGTTAACAACAGTGTGGTTTTGCATATTTAGGTGTGTTTTGTTTTTTTATTAATGGTCTTATTGGGAAGTAATGAGTTCTGGATGAAGCAGTTATTATGGAATTAAATTAAAGTGTTCTTTAGAGCTGCTGTGAGCTTTTCTCGGTTTGAGTGCTTTGTTAACAGACTCAGCAAGTGGTCGATTTGGGTAATATTGTTTTCTTGGCCACAGTTTATGCTGTTAAAATGAAAGTTTGGAGATGTGAGCAGAGAACGCCTAACAGAGAGGTGGGAGGGAAGAGGGAGGGGTGGGGGGCTGAGGTTGTTGGGGGAATAATCCATAGAGCAAAGTATCGCAATATTTTGCGTGGCGATTAATATCGATATTTAGCGTTTATTTAAGGTTAGTATTTTCGCCATTTTTTTTTTTTTGGGAGGCTGTAGCGGGCTCACTTTTAGTAACGTACTAGAGATACTGGTATCATATGAAGCTAAAAGACCTAATGAATCTATAGACGCCATGTGAATCAGGATATCGTGTCGGGAAGTTCGTATCGCAACTATAAAGAGCAGTGAAGCTTTAAGTTGAGGAAAGTTTGATAAAATGTTGCAGTTGTTGTCGTCCATACATGTTTAATATCAGTTCAGTTCAGTTTGACTGAATACTTTGTTGGTCAGTCTGTGGGTTTGACTCACCATTGTGGTGGAAAAAAAAGACTGAAGTGAGATGAATAGACTGAGAATTTTCTCTGATTTGACAAAACAATTCTGGATTTAATTGAATTTTGTGGACACAAAATGCAGTTAAACAGTTAAATCACAACATATCGTATTGCAATACTCACCATATCTCAAAATGCTTAAAATGGCAATAATATCATATAGTGACTCAAGTATCGGGATAACATCGTATCATGGGGGCCTCTGGGGATTAACACCTCTATCAGACATGCTTCCCCTTGAGACCTAAACTGGCCAACTGGTGTGCACAACCAGAATGTTTCTGCAGCGGGGCAGTGTGTGCAGGTGTTCCTCTCACTTGTGAACGGTTATATTTATATTCCCTCTGCAGGACCTTTTATTGAATTAGCCGGAATGTGTTGTTGCATACAGTTCGCCTGGTGCTGAAACAGTCTGCGGGGTCATTGGTTGAAATAAAGCTAGTTTTAGTAGCAAGGGAGTTGTGGAATTTATGGATATCAATTTGCTGTTGTCAAGCACAAAATGTATCTGTAATGTATTATCCATTGAACAACACTAGTATAAAATCAGTATTTTGTTGTTGTTTGTTTTTTCAGCTCAAGGGTCCACTGAATGTAATTACATATGTGACTGTTAGTTTAAATTCATGGCAGCAAAAGAGAAAAAACACCAAAATTGCTGTTCCGTGTTTTCCCGGTGTAGGTAGTGATGTGAGGCTTAAAGGCACAGAAGGCACACAGTGCACTAAGCACTGCGACATAATCATGCTTCATACAGCGCCGTACACACAGACCACTGAGAAGCCAAATGGCACTCACACACGACGGAAAGGAGAGGAGAGGAGAGGAGGGGGGAAGGGGGAAGAGAGAAAATAAATATGGCCCGGAGTATAGTCATGCCCTGTAATGAATTGGTTTATGTAATGCTGTGTTATTTAGCATGTCATCATCAGCGTATAAGTCAATTTATAGCAGAGAACAACATGATTGTTAATGATGTTATAGCTGCAGAAGCACTGAGGAGACACATGCATGAAGCCATATTGTCTCGTCTCTGTGTGCAGGCTCCAGCGGTCCCAGCAGCAGTGCCTGGTCGTGCTATGCGGAGGGTGAGCTCAGTGCCTTCTCGCTCTCACTCGCCGGCCTACGCCAGCAGCATGTCCCCCTCCCGCGGCTCTCTGCGTACCTCACACGGCAGTGCCTACGGCTCCCCCATCGTCACCGAACCCAAACCCCTCTCCAGCATCTTCTCCACAACCTTGCCCTCCGCCCAGCGCACCAGTAACACCGGCGGCGGCGGCGGCGGCGGTGGCGGCGGCAGCAGCTCACCCTACAATACGCAGAAAAACTCCCCAGCTGCTCTGCGACGCGTGGGCTCCACGAACTCTCGGTCGGGCAGCGCCAGCCGCACAACCTCGCCCTACCAGGGCTCTGCGGGGTCGTCGGGCCGCATGGGCTCGCCTCTGACCATGGTGGACGGCATTAACCCTCCGCTGACCAAGCAGCCGACTCACTCGTCGTCCCCGGTCAGAGCCAGTATGACCGCCGTGCCCCAGCACTACAGCTCCACTCTGCCCCGATCCATGATCCACAGCACCGACCCCTACGGACCCCAGAGTTACGACATTTACGAGAGGATGACGCGACCTGACAGCCTCACAGGTGCATACACACACACACACACACAGAGACACACACACACACACACGCACACACACACACACACACACACACACATTCACGCACACACACAAACACACACACACAGACGCACACACACACACACGCACACACACACACACGCACACACACAAACACTCACAGACACACACATACACACACACACGTTCTTGTACTTCTATCTTTGTGAGGGCCCTCATTGGAATAGTGAATTCCCTGCCAAGATTATAATAGTTTTGGATTTTTCATTAGTTTTAGTTTTAATCGGGTTGTCAATTTTTGTTTTCAGTTAGTTTTAATTAGTTTTTAGAGTGAGTTTGCTAGTTTTAGTTTAGTATTTAATTTTTGAAATGCTTTAGTTTTAGTTTAGTTTTTATTGGTTTTAGTTTTTTGTAATGGGGTATTTGGTTGGTGGGAGATTAAAAGAGGTCACAGTAAATTTTGTCTTTTTTTCCTTTGCCTTATCCATCGTCATTATGTATGAAAAAAGTTGACAAAGACGAGAACGAAGGACATTTTCACTATAATTTTAGTTAAAAGATACAGTTTCAGTTAGTTATCTTTTTTTTAAAAAACTCTCATTTTTATTTTTATTTCAGTTAACGAAAATGTTTTTTCAATTCTAATTTTCGTTATTTCGTTTTGTTTTTCGTTGACTATAATAACCTTGTTCCCTAGCCCCTTACCTAACATAAACCCTAACATAAACCTTATTGTAACCTTTAACCCTAAAACAAAGTCTGAAATCTCAAACAAGCCTTTAAAGAAGTGAGGACCGGCAGAAATGTCCTCACTTTGCAAAAATGTCCTCACTCTGTTGATTAAAAACGTGTCCAGGTCCTCACTATGTAGGAAGTACAAGAACACACACACACACACACACACACACACACACTGCCATTTATAGTGCATCAGCTCAGCAGCCACTTAGACTCATATCAGCAGATAATAACCGTTTTTAACCGTCTATATAGTTTTGTTGCAGTGTTTTATGTACAAAAGGTCAAAGGGCAATTGCTATTGTAAAAGTCCGCCTACCAAATCACAGGAAAAGAGAACATGATGTTTCCTCCTTTCCATTACCTCATAGCTGTGTGAATCTCTGTGTGTCTGCTCTGCATCTGTGTGAGTGTGTGTGTAGAGCCATACCTCCAACATTAATAAAACCAGGGTTCGTACGGGTGCTTGAAATCCTTGAAAATGCTTATATTTTAATGTTGTATTTTCAAGGTTTGAAAAATGTTTGGATTTTGGATAAAGTGCTTGAAAATGCTTGAAATTCTTACTGTATTTCTTGTGCAATCTGACTATAGATAATCACATGTTCAATGAAAAAAATACTAAATTGAATATTGAGATTAGCAAACTGTACTTTTGGTTGTTAAAAGTGTAAAACCATCGCTGTCAGTATGGTTGAGTGAAATTACCCCTTTTAGCATGTAAGTACTCATCTAAAACATGCAGCTTACAACCGTTGTAAGGTCCTTGAAAAGTGCTTGAAAATGGACATTGAAAGTCCTTGAAAAGTGCTTGAATTTGACCACTGAAAAAGTGTATGAACCTTGTAAAACATACACAAGGTACAAAAGGCTTTAACATAGTCAGATTTTATAGAACTATAATTCAAGCCATTAACCCTCTGAAGCCTGAGCAGTTCAGGGTGTTTGTTTTTTTAACATTAATCATAAACTGTGGTCTCATTTTTTAACAACAATGTAAAAGTTCTAGAAGTGAAGCAACGAGTTGAATTTCTTTGATAATGTATTGTACAAAAATTGTAAAATTGAAATCTATCTATATAATATTTTTCCGAGTTCCCACAAGCTTTACCAGTACTGGAAAAAATAGGGTCATGTTTTACATACTGAACAATTTACAGGTTTTCACAGGTTTTAACAGGTCTTTGCTTCTCCTCTCTGTTCTGTGTTAACGGCCCACAGTTCAGTCAAAGTTTCACTTAATTTTCCTCACAAGACTGTGACTCAGCCGACTTATTTATTGTTTCCTAGTTGCAATAAGTAGTGTAATTTAATTTTATTGAAATTTTTTTCCAGGATCTGGTAAGTGCAAATGGTTGAATTCTGCAGAATAAAACTAATTTGATTAGATATTAATAATTTAAGTTAAGATTTTAAACCTTTTAGACCTGTCCTTGTAGCATTCGTCGCATTATTTGTTCAAAATCTGACAAAAATATCTGATTTTACAGTTTGTTAGATGCTTTCAAACCTGCCAGCTGGTTGTTGTGGGGTTCAGAGGGTTAAAGTAAGACGTTATCATTAGTCAAAGTATGTCTTACTTAAAAAAAAGAAAACATAGCTATAATGAAACATAATTAACACCTTTTAAAACTGTTCTATTCTGTGTTTCCCAGCATGTCAAACTTCAACTTTGTCACATAATTGCTTCTCATAAAAATGTCTTGAGCAGAGGATTTGCAGTGCGGGCTGTAAATATTTGGACAGTGATACATTTTTAGTTGGCTTGTTGTTGGCTCTGTGCTCAGCATCCGGAATCTGAAAATAAACAGTGACTGTGAGGTCAGCAGTTATCGTGGCCTTTAGCCAAAACATAGTTCCTGCAACAAGACAAATATTAGCTCAAAGAGTAAAATAGACAAGGTTAGTTGCCCCGTCAACAGGGAAACCAAGTCTAGTAGTCCTAATAATGCAGCCTAATCAGCTAACGTGTTTTTCTTTCATTACAGTTTGCAGGAAGATTTTCAATTAATTTGAGCTTTGGAAAACAGAGAAGACAGGTCATGTTTATCAAGAATACTTAATAATGTAAAGTGTTTTTATGCAAAGGTCAGTTTTAATTTGCAGTTTTAAATAAGTGAAAATCAATTTAATTTTACACCTATGTAGTTAGAGAAGATAGAAGAAAACACATAATGGAGTCCTGTCTGAATTCATTATTTTCTTGAGTGCATAATCACAGTTATATTGTCGGCACTAACCAAGGACAAAGTGAGGTGGCTGTTTAACTGCGTGTGTTTGTGTGTGCATGTGATTCAACCAGGACAATAATAATTGGACAACCAGCCTGTCCAAAGTAGCATCTTTTTACGACAATATTTTTTAGTTTTAAATCTGCTCATTTTCTCCCCACATCCAAAGGAAGAGGCCGGTCTCTACTGATTCATTCTCAGCTCTCACTATTTTCCGCATCTCCTGTAGATAAGAATGAAAACCACAGTTATAACAGCAAAAAAAGAAATGCAAGTGAGGGCATTCAGATTCCACCATAAAGAGCAAAGAGCATTTTTGTTTTTCTCCAAAAGGTTATAAAAAAAAATGCACTCGTTCAGCGAGTCACTGTATTATGGTTCCAAGTTTAATGGAGTGTTTTCTGCTTGACTTCCTGCTGCCTGGGGATCTCCTCAGATGCCCTGGTTGATGATGACGTTCAAGGTGAACATTTTATTGTTGTTGTGTGACATCAGTCTCCCATCATCCTCAGTGTTGTGTGTTTGCATGTAGGTGTAGCATGTACACGTGTCGTTTTGTTCTCAGTTTATTAATCATCTCCAACCTTTTGCCATTTTTACTAGGGATGCACGATATTGGATTTTTTTGCCGATATCCGATGTGCCAATTTTTTGCAACTCATATAGCCGATTACCGATACCGATATTTTTCCCCACATAACTAATTGCAGAGATCTTCATCTCTCTTCTGTAGTGGAATTAGCATACAGTATTATGGTGCATACTCTTATCACATTTGTTATGTAATATTCATTCCTTGTGCAAAATAAGAAAAATACTTAATGCTTAAAACTGCATACTTATTTTTGACAATTGATTTCAAATAAAATACAAAAAGATACATCATACTTACATACATACATCAATAACAATACTCACAATCAGGGCAAATTTGGCCAATTTCACAATTGACATAAAAGTAAACATGTGCTTAAGGTGCAACAGAGAGGTGGTGTGCAAACAATAAAAAATTCCTAACATAAAAAAAAAAATTCCTAACATATGATATGACAGACATAGGCACCGATGTGCATTTAATCAAGTAAGCAGCACCACGTTATTTAATCGGTTTATTATATTGGCGGATATCGGCGTGTTGGCCGATGTCCAATAGTTCATTTTTAAGCCAATACTGGCCGATAACGTGCTGATAATATCGTGCATCCCTAATTTTTTACCGTGTTTACTGTCGTGTTATCGGCTGTTATATCTCATGTTACAATGTGGTTCAACTGCAGCATCTTTACAGCAGAGCAGAGATGGCCGTCAGCGCGCCCCCAGTTTAGAGAAGCAGGCAGTGGCAGCAAAATCATAAATGTTGGGTTTTCGTCAGCAGTAACTGAACATGACTAGAGCTGAAAGAGAACGTGGAAAAAAACAGTAAAGTAAAGCTGATTTTTGAAAGCACAAAAAGTCAACCTGGGAGGGAAGTTCAATTCCAAACCACAGGGATTCAGTTAGAAGCTACAAAAATACAGAGAGCTGAACACACAGAGACTTTAAAAAACATATTTTTCTCTCTGGTCTCCTGCACAGACATGAGTTTTGCGATTTTGCATTTAGTTTGCAAGACGCACTTGTTTCAGGGCTTGGTGGAGGCCTAGGCCTCCAACTTGGACACAACCTGTTATAACTCGTGTTTGAACTGGTAATGGAAACATGAATTACCGTCGGATGGTTTAACCACTTACCATCTTACCTTTTTTTTGAGAATTGGTTGTTTTGGGCAGTGGATGTTTAGGGGGAGATAGCAGGTCAACAATAAATGCCATATAGAAGTGGTGAACATCATCTATAAAAAGGTTAAAAACAATGTGGTTTTTGCCTTAAACTGCATGTTATCAGCATTAGGCAGTAGGCATGTATGTAAAGAGGAGACTTGTGGGAACATGGAGAGTCTACTTTCATTGAGATAGCATGACATCAGAGGTCACATGACCGCTTTGAAAATCAGCAAAATAGTCTAATTTGGACTTTTTTCAACAACTTCCTGAGATGATATCCTGACATCCTGGGTCTATAGATTCCTTAGATCTTTTAGTTTCATTTAATATCAGTATATCCAGTATATTCCTAAAATTGAGCCCGCTACACCCTCCGGAAGAAAATAAATGGCAGAAATTGCAAGATTCTGGACACCTGAACATTAAGTGGAACACACCACAACCAAACGTGCCGATGAAAAACATGCATTTATCTCTTAAATTGGCTGGTACTTTGTTCAGACAGTGGCAGAGGGTTGTAGTCTCCACCAGCCTGTGTTGGCACGTTACAGATATCAATCTGCTCTTAATTAGACTTCAGAACTCCTAACTATCTTTAGATCACAGAGGTATAGTGTGACCTGTCTTTCACAAGATTTCCTCATCTTATTTTCTAACCCCGCTGTCAGACTTTCATTTTCGAAGGTGTTTGCAGGTTCCTGTAAGTAGGCAGTTATGTTACACGGCTCTGAGTGATGATGTCTCAAGCAGACACAAATGGGTTTTCACTGTCTGTCCTCTGAGCCAACTGAGACACCATCCTAGTTCTGCTCTCTCTCTCTGTCTCTGATGGAGCATCCCTCCCATGCCCTCCTTCTGTTTTCCTCACCCACCCGCCCCCCTTACTGTCTCCTTTTCTCTCACATTCACCACAGTGGAGCCTTTTGATGAGCCATAGAAAAAGAAAATAGGATGATCAGGCTCAATTGTAAGCATTTGGCAAACGCCATCCGACAGCCTCACTTTGATTCTGTCGCTTCTGGTGTTTTTCTGTCACTATGTATCAAGATGTTTTGCCTCCTTTCCTCACCTCTCCCTCGCCAAGTTACACTATAAGGGTGTTTCCAATATCCGGAATAAGGCGGGTCTCACTTTCCGAAACGCCCCTAATTTAACATACGAGCCGTCCTGAGCGGTCTTCTGACGGGTCTTTTTTTGTCCCTGTTGAAGAGCAGGGCCGTTTTTCTCCCCTGAAAAAAGCCTGGTTGCTGATTTGATAGAGTAATACAGATAGAGTAAGTACGAGTTGAAGCTACAGAGTCCTCCTGCAGCAGTCTCTCCCAGCTGCAGTCACAGAGCCGGAGGGGATGTTAACCCCTTAGCGTCCAGTCTGCAAATTGAACAGTTAGCTCTGTAGCAGTACAGTGTGTATGTGCTGCTGCTGCTGCTGCAGGAGGTGTTCACTTAGCGATCTCTGTTTGTTTACAACAAGCACCCGACACTCTGTGCACAGTTAGTGATGCCGGCTAATTCACGTTCACGATGTTTATGATCAGCGGAGACGCTGTGCATAATTAGCCATGCTGCTTTGTTTATGCACAGTTATCGACGGTGGCCACAGTTGCATTTCCCGTGTTTATTCTGTCGCGTATGTGATCACGGGTCATGGTTGAAACTGTCGCTAAGCGATTACGGGACGGTCGAAAACCAGACGTCACCTCCAGAGTCTCATAAATCCCTCTGGGGGCCTATTTGTAATGGAGACACGCAGAGTGAGCGGACATTTGAGAGGGCGTGGCCTGAGACTTTCCCGGTAGCCACTCTTCCCCCTAAAGGAAACACGGCTATTATGTGGTTTCCTTTGAATTCTTTTCAACAGATTTGTATCCCTTTTCTTGTATTTTTTTTGCTCTTTTCTTTCTCTCTTACCTCCTTTTTTTTCACCACCCACCTGGCTCCCCTCCCTCCAGTGTCATTGGCAGGAAGTCATACCTTCCCTCTGCTGCTGAAAAATGGAAAATGAAGACAAATTGTCCCTAATAATGTGCCCATTACGCTTGATTTCAGAGTGTGGCAAAGAAAGAGCGAGGGGAAAAGGCATATCTGCGCGTGCGCGCGCGTGTGTTGTCAGCCTGACAGCCAAGCAGCCACCGTGCTAGTTTTATGCACAGTGCACTTTATTTTACAGCCATTCTCACTTTAAAACTATAGAGATTTTTTTTCAGTTGATCATTCCCGTTCTCTTGTTTGTGTGCAAAGGGGTTTTGTAAATTATTTTCGTTGAGGAATGCAGTCAGCTGCATCCATTTAAGTGTTTGTTTCTTCAGAGCGAGCACGCGCCAAGCCCGCCACCGCCCTTCATCTAGCCTCTGCCAAGTGCAATCTGTTAAAGCCACGGTGAGAGGGCTGAGGGGGAGAATTAAATGACTATAACGCACCAGGAATGTGGGCCATTCATCCTCAATAGACAGCAGTATGTTATTTCTCCCTGACAATTTGCAGATGCTTTTTTGAAGTGACTGCAGCCCTTCTACCAGGGGAGCAGAATAAAGCAGGCAGACGGATTAGTCTCCTCTAAGGTTGTTTGAATGTTGCTACTTTCAGGAGTCGGGCTGCTGAGTGGGAGAGATATGCATGAAGGCTCCTGTGCCTGCTAGATTCTGTCCCTGTCACTCGGTCACAGCCGGGCTTTTGCACGGGATGAGAACTCTCTGGTGGTCCTAGACGGCCTCATTAACCCTCTTTTCATTTTGGCCCTTTCTTTTCCTCCTCCCTCGTATATTCTCTCCAGCTTTCTTCTCCGGTGCTCCCGCCTTTTCCTTCTGTCTTCCCACTACCTCCTCTCTCCTCATATCCTCAGCCCCTTTAAACCTTTGAACAAGAGAAGCTGAACTGATTTCCTGCCAAGCTGCTGCTAGTGGCTATTGTGTGCACTGCCACAGAGTGAAAGGCTTCCTGGGCTATTGAGTGTGCCACTACGGCACACAGCAGCAGCAGCATTATTCAGTGTGACTGCCTATCCTGCACAGCAACATGCCTGCCATTTGAGAGTACTTGTTTATATGCAATTCATAGTTTTTCATAGTAAAAACGTTTAACCCATTGTGCCGCAAATATTGGTATTGAATAGAATCCGCTGATGAATCTGACATTATGAATCTAAAGTATATTTTGCAGGGTTAGTGTTTCATTTAAGCCACAAGAGAGGACACTAAAAGCTAATAGATATTCACCCTGGAGTGCCTAAAACCCTCTAAGCTGCTCTGAAAGCATTGCATTAAGTGGCTCGTTGATTTTATGAAACTGTGTTGAAACATAATTTCTGTTGAATGGCTAATTTAGACAAAATAATGCAAAATTAAATATTGTTTTTCCCCCCCGAGTAATTCTTTAACAATGGAGAAATAACCTGGTAACAGGTGAGGAGTGAGACTGATGTTCAGCCCAGGAGCTAAACACAACAGAGTAGTGTTGGAGGTCTGCCGGGGGTGGTGGGCTGTTGGACAAAGGCAAGATTTTTCTACACAATACCAAAGAATTGGAAATCAACTAAAAAGTATTCTGGAAAAAATGTAACCTGGCCTTCACAGCTTTCTTTATAAATGCTCTCATTTATTAGATACAGTGTGAGAGCTAAACACACAGTCAGCGATACAATAATAAATGAGAGAAAACTTGATTTACAATCCTCCAGAGCCGTTTATTGGGCGCTATGAATGTCTATCATAAGCATCTGTACGTAGCACTTAGCCAATCGTATCAGTTATACCAGATAATGTATGTAGAGAGACAGAAATTCAAGGAAGCATCGAGCAAGAAGACCACTGATGTTTACATAGCCAGACTAGCCCATCTCTACTTTGGGACTAAAATGCTCAATTCTGCTTCTGCAACATTTTTCTGCAGCATGTTCTGGCTCTGGCTGCTCTGTAGTTTCAGCTCACAGTCTACTGGGTTTGTGTGTGTGTCTGTGAGAGAGTGTTGCTTGCTGCTTTGCTTCTCCAGTTCTCTCTTTCTGCAAGATTATTTATTTTTACGCCTTATTTCCCCCTCATGTTATTCAGCCACACACATCCACAGATTTTATGGGCAATAGAAGAGCTGCTGCGGGTCTCTGGGCGGCTCCTCTGTCCCCCGACTCGTAGCAAGATCACCGGCGTTACAGCAGTGAGCGGTAGCGGGGCTAGTTGGTAGATTAGGCTTTGGCCAAATCCTGTCGGAAGCAAGGCTAAAACATCCTTTTTGGTGGTGACACAGGAGTGTAAAGTCAAACGTTGTTCTTCTTTTAAAATAAACTTTGGCTCTAAACTATCTAGAATACTGTCTACAGCTAGATCCAATGAGAGTTTTGCGTCTGCTGCAGCCATGTTGGATCCGTGAGAAAAGTACAAAACTACAAGCTTCCGTCTGTCCAATAGTACGCATCATCGTCTTGCCGTCCCTCCCTGTTCTGTGATTGGATCCCTAAAACAGGGCTAAGAAACGGCCATGGACACCGGACCCTTTCGCAGTTCAAAATGAAATCGAGCGTGCAAGGCAGTATGGGTATACCCAGGCTAATAAATCATATGAAATCATGAAACAAGAAGATCTAAAGAATCCATAGGCAGGATATTGTGTGGGGAAGTTGTCGAAATAACACTGCAAAGTAAGACTTTTTTATGTTTCATTCAAAAAAAATTCAGAGCAGTGATGCTAAAAGTTGAGGAAAGTTTAATAAAATGCTGCAGTTGTTGTCGTCCATGCATGTTTGATCTCAGTTCAGTTCAGTTTGACTGAATACTTTGTTGGTCAGTCTGTGGGTTTGAAAGGAATACTGCCAAACTTGAACAGGGCACCCACTTTTCAAACTTCATGCATTAATATTTAAAAAAAAACCGATTAGGTTCGGCTGTCTATCACCTTGTCATAGCCTGTATATAATCTGGACTGCAACCATCTTTTTAATAAACATTAAGCATTAATCTACTTAATTCATTCTCTTATGCATTTGTCATGCAGCTAGAGGTTAGCAGGGTCTTTGAAAGCTCTCCGCAGAGCTCAGCTTCTTAACTGCTCGCCGCTTCAGAGGTCAGCCTCAGTCTGGCTCGCTATCTACATCTAAAATCTTCACTCGCCGTGTCCCCACAGGCCCTCCGCTCCCACTGGAGGCAAAACAGTCTTATTTATTAATTTCCGCCATCTCAAACTGTGACAAGAATCCTTCATTTAGCTGGTTCTGCATGGAGGAGTTGGTGTTCAGCAGCAGTCTCATGCAGTTGGAGAGGACCCAAGTGACGTTTGGAGGCCCATGAAATGTGCAATGAGCAGTTAGTTGCCAGCTGTACGCTGCTCCACTGGGCTTCACAGTGTAGTGAGCTCCACTGATGTGAGATTTAACACAAACACAGAAAACAAAGACGTGCAGATTAAAGAAAAGCAAACCTGAGATCTCTTTATATCCACATTTTTATCTGCTTTTTCATTACACCTGTGCCTTCAGTTTCTCTCTTCAAATGAGTATACTCCGTAACAGATTCATCTCTAGAACTTTACCGTTATTATACCCTTTGTCACAGCAACACATTCACCCCGAGTTTAATTTAATGAGGGGAGTGATTAGCTGAATCATGTTGTAATTGTGGTCCATTTTGAGACATTAGACTTTCATTATTTTGATGTTGCAACTTTACAGCCCATCATCCATCTCCCACAAAACAATATTTGAGTTGATGGGTGCTTTTCAGCCTGTTACAAAAGACAGAACCATTAGATTCAAATTAGTTTTAATCACAACATTATTTTACTTATTGCAGTTTAGTTTGATTGTGAATATCTCCCAGTTAAGCCTAATGGGGAGGGTGTAGAGCAACAGCATTGTTCTTCTCTGGGAGGGTGGAGCACTTTAGACTATTGGGAAAGGTCAGAACTAACATGAGTGGTGTTTTCATAACTTTTAGGTGTGACATAATAACTTTAAAAAACTGCAGAAATGTTAGGAACTGCCACATCTGAAGATAAGATAACAGATATAACTATTTATCCCGCAGTGGGAGAATTTAGTTGACAGCAGCTCAAGATACAGACACATAAACAGCTGCATGTCAATAAATTAGAATATCATAAAAAAAAGTTAATTTATTTTAATCAATTCAAGAAATGGAAATAACACATTATATTGATCCATTACACACAGAATGAAACATTTCATGTCTTAATTTATTTAATTTCTTGTAATTATAATGATTATGGCTTACATTAAATGAAGGCTTAAAATTCAGTGTCTCAAAAAAAAATTTAATATTACAAAAGACCAATTTTAAAAAGTATGTTTAATATGTAAATGTTGGCCTCTGAAAAGTATGTCCATCTATATGACTCAATACTTGGTTGGGGCTGTTTGACTGGAAATGTTCTTTTCCATCATATTCTAATTTATTGAGATGCACCTGTAGAAGACAGAATAAGAATATAAAAAATAAGACATATACATACAATATATACACATTATATACATACATTTCTGCTATTTGGCATTCATTATTAATATATATTTTGTGTTTGTTTGTTTCCCTGAGAGTACTTTGCATTTTACAGATATTGCACATTAGAGATAATATATTTTAGCATATTAAATAAGTTAAATAGGTTGTTGCATGAAGTAGAATGAACATCAATGAATAAATATATTTAAATATATGCAGAGATATACACAGTACAGTATAAGTGGTATATGACATATGTAATATAGGAAAAAAAATACAGAAGGCCTAATGTGGTTGGAAGAAGAGCAAAGATTAAAAAAATATTAGAGCATTGTTTTCTTTAATTTCTTGTTCATTTTAATGCCTGGTACAACTAAAAGAACATTTGTTTGGACAAAGATAATGATAACAACAAAAACAGCTCATTAGAGTTTAATTTAAGAGCTGATATCTAGACATTTTCCATGGTTTCCTTCATAATAACCAAAATAATTATCAAGAAATGTACCTTTAGTTGTACCAGGCATTAAAATGAACAAGACATTGAATGAAACAAGGGTGGTCTAATAATTTTCCCATGACTGTATGTATGTATATGGGGTTTTTTAAGGTTCATAGGGGAGTGAAGGTGATGGGTGAGGTGTCTCATGGTCGTGGGTGTCTATATATGGACTGACTCAGCGCTGCAGCTGTTGCCTCATTCCACTGTTATCGTTTCACATCTGGACTGAATGTGAGTCAGACAGGACTTGCAGCCTCACGCTGCCCCCACAGCCTGTTGTTAAACTGACTAAGTGTAATGGAGTCTTAATAGGAGCACTCACCTGTGTGTTTCTTTTGTTCACCCTTGTACGGTTAACTTGTTGCTGATTACAGAAGCCGTGTCCCATATCGCACATTTGCTAACATCTGCTCCTGCCATGCTCTGATTGGTTCACATTCTTCTTGGTCCAACACCGGCGGCTCTTGTTGGCCTTCATCGCTGGCTGCGTTTACCCATTTCGTGCAGTGCAGTAGTTACAATTTGCTTCCACCTATTATTCTTCACCAGAACAAAGGCTGCTGGCAGACACAACAATGCAAAACACAGTGGTAGCAGTTCTTTATCAGACACATTCTCAGTCTGTGTATCAAGGCTGATTATTTTTCTTCTGTTGTTAGCTGTTTATCCTTTTTTATCCTTTTTTAAATTAGACTGTTGCACTTTTAACCTGTAGCACTTTGAAGTTTCCTTTAATTGAAAGTGCACAATAAAATGTATTATTATTATAATTATTATGATTATTATCATTAAGACAGTTTAATTATTAATTAACAATGGCAATGGTTGGCTAGTTCTTCCTCTTTATACAATGTCTTAGTACAAATACAGAGGGAGCACCATTTGTTAAATTCTGAGCTGACACAGTTTAAAATTGGAATTTGGCTGATAGAATATGCAGATACCAATGGGGTTTTTGTTGTTGTTGTTTATGTTTTGTTTTGTTTTTTAGTTATATATTCCTGCTTTTGTGTCAAGAAAAGTCATTCAGCACACATTAATGAAACAACTTTTAATATAACTGTTTTGGGTTTTTTTAAATAACTTTCTTTCAAATCCCTTTAACCTTCTTAACATGTACCTAACTCAATAAGTTCAGTACAAAAATGGTCTATTATTTTATGAAACATAAATTAAATATAATTAAATGTAAAAAATGATTACAAAATTACCTAAAATCTGCCACCAAATAAGTATCTGCCATGAACGTGTTTCATCTTATTTGCAGATCATATGGATGGCAGTCAATGCAAATATCCACCAATACCATTTTTTTAATTCTACCTTCCTGTTCATTTGTAATTTGTCTCTTATATATATACATTATTACATCATATCACTACAAATATAATTAAAACATTTTTAATAACTTTTTCCCGACCCGTTTCCATTTATTTTCGTCCCGTGTAGAAATGAACTAGCACACCAGAAAGTTTCTCTCGAGGTCACAGCGAGCGTCACGTCTGCTTTTATTTTTGTCACTGTTGCATTATTGTTGTATGGTAATGCAGAGCAGACTTGGCATATCAGTGAACCGCATTACCATGCAACAATGACATTAACTTTGACAACAATTAAAGGAGACATGTCGTTTACTGTGATTGATTACCTAAATCAAGCGAATATGAAGTCTCCAAGACTGATATTCAAACCACAACAGACTGAATGGGAGTCAATGGCTTCCTAGAAAGTGGTGGGTTTAAATCACCTCCTCTCTTGTTTTTCTATTCTTTTCATCTCCTCTGCACTATGTTTTAGACATTTAACTGATGCCGTTTCAAGAACCAATCACAGTAAATAAGCTGAAAGTCATCCAGTGTCTTCCTCAATGACACTTTGACAGGACACATGGGAGCTGAGTGGCAGAGTGCCCGAACCTTTGACACTTTGCTTATGAAACTGTCTGTGTAATCACTACTCTATTCTGCTGCTAACCACTTATCCACTAACCACTCTCCTTCATCTCCAGGAATGCGCAGCTCATACGCCAGTCAACACAGCCAGCTGGGCCAGGACTTGAGGTCGGCCATGTCCCCAGACCGCCACATTGCACCAATCTACGAGGATCGGACGTTCCAGGGCCCGTTGTACCGCAGCCCCAGCCACACCCAGCAGGGCACCCTCTACAGGAGCACCTCAGGTCGGTCCCACATTGTTTTCATTGTCAAGTAACTTACAACCAACCTTGTGTCTTCTCTTCATTGCCTCTTATCTAAAGGGCACCACAGGAATGAGTTCTTAACCCATAAGAACGCAGACCTAGTTATCTTTAAAGGAAAATTATAGGGGATATCCCAGAGACCAAGTGGTTTTTAAAAAAACCCTAAATGTCAAAGATCTGTGATGTGACATATATACGTTACATTGGGCGTTTATGGTATTTATGTTTGAAATATTTCTTATCTTAAAATAAAAAACTAGACACATTTTCTGCTTACAGAGACACAAATTTACATTTTTCTTTGCATCTCATTTATCTCAAAAGTGCTATTTAACAACAAATTATTTTTCAGTTTTGTTTTAAGTAACAAAATTATAATAAATCAATAATAAATAAAAACAAATAACCAATTGCCTTTTTTTTGCATCCCCATAACATATATCAAAATTGTGACTTTCATTTGTTCTGGAAATATGGTCAGAACAAGTTAAATGCAATACAGGACACCCTATTAACTGAATAGAATTGTTAAATGGGTTTAAACTTAGCCTGGTAACAAAAAAAATAAGCTTTTTGAAATTAGCTCCTTTTTTCACATTTCAGTTTCCAGTCACAGCCACATTTTGGAGAAGTCACTTAATGTTAAAGTCACATGACCACCTCACCAGGGTGTTGAGTATGTGTCGCTTAGGGATTTAATGAGTTAAGGTGAAGCTGAAAGCTGAATATGGGAGATTCTAGAAGATTTAAAGTGTTTGTTACACAGGTGTCACCATGGGATCTTATGGGTTAAACTCGGAAGTAAGTTAGCATCTTAGCGCCCCGGGGTCTATCCACTAGAACTCAATGAGGATTTTGAACTGGTTTGTGGTTGAAGATGCCTGAAATAAAGTCTGTGGTTAACACAAGCTTAAGAGATGTTCAAGTTTTATTTGTACGACATAAAATAAGTTAGTTAATACCCCTAACTGTAAAGTTTTTATGTGTTCTTAAAAAGGTGGTTGCTAGCAAGTGGCTAAATGAGACCACAGTGGTTGTCTGGGACATTAAACGTCATCATGCCGGAAACAGTCAGGAACTCTCTCACTAGTCCCCCTCACAGCCTCTAGTTGTGTTTTTCAGTGCTCTTGCAAACTCTTGTAGATTGAAGATTTGGTTAATGAGCTATTTATTAGGCTATGGTTTTGCTAGCATGTCAAACCGCTGGTTAGCTTGTCTAAGACTGTCTGAAACTCTTGTGGCGTAGAAGTCATGTGATCGTGGAGTAGGTCGCTATAGCATAACATTAGCTGTTTACTTCTGTCATAAAAGTGGTGTTCATTTGTGAAGATTGTCCTGCTAGAAAAACACTTCCACAGTAATCACAATGATCCAAAATCTAGTGCAAAAATCCCATAGGCGAATTCTCAATAGGACCCCATGGTACCAAAATAAGTAATTTGCTCTCTACTGGCTATCACCTAGGCCTGATGTCACACTGCAGATAAGACAGGACTCCTGCTATTGTTCTGTGAATCTGATCTGCAAAGTTGTTGAAGTGAATGCTACCTCGGCCTGGTACCAATCTGCAACCCGGGGGCCGTGCTTCAAGGATTGTTGTGCCATCACTTGTGGTGCAGGTTTTTTTGTGTGTGTGTGTTAATGATGCAGCAGGCAAAATCACTTGAATAAAGCATGACTCCCTGATAAAGGTTTGATGCGTAAACTAAAGTTCTACCATGGCTGTGCCATGACAGTAAAGGCATTTGAGTTGCTTAATAAGATACAGCCTTGGAGTTCTCTTGCGATTGTGTGTATCCTTCAGGCGGCAACCTCCGGGTCTGAGCAGGAAGGCAAACCAGGAAGTGCCTTAAGCTGCATTCTACCAAAACTTCCTGTAGCGGGTGGAAGTTTGGCTGCAGAAAGATTTCTGTCCTTTCATTTCAATGCAAAATGAGAAAACTTCTCACTTGATTTATTACCTCACTATGGTCTCAATCGCTAGTAAAAAATCTTTTTCAAGACAATTTGATGTCAATAGTTCTAATGATGGCCCCATTTAGAAGAAAATAGAAGATAAAGAATCATATGATTTGGGGCGGGGCTACCTTTGATTGACAGGTCACTAACAAGGCGAGCCGTCATCAGGAGAGAAGCAGAACAATGCGTATCCACGGCAACGTGTCAATAAAGTTATATATAATGTCATATAGATATAAAAAAGGACGTTTAGCGGGTTGGTCTCATAACTTTGACCCTTTCACTGTATTTTCACCATGTTTTGTTCAGTAAAAATGTCTTGTTCAGCGTTTGGTTGGACTAACAGACACTCCAAGGAGTCGCTGTTCATTTTTCTGAGGTCAGTAACATACATTTTGTTTTTGTTTTTTGCTAGCCAAAATGAACATCCCAGTAAATACCCTTAGAAAAATCCACCTGTTCTTTCCTCTATTTGATTTTCCACCCTACATATTACCCGGGGCATTCTCAGCTGATCACCATTGCACCGCCACGCTATTATAAAAATGTTTGTTTGTGCAGGATATTACATATTGACGATTCTCTCCGACCATCAGTGGTCTGCAGTGTTTTAAATCAGCTTCTAACCTTGACTGTGGTGGTAGCAAAAAAGCACCAGATACAGCCAAAACTTTTTGTTTATGAAAATCAGAAAAAAGAGTGTTTTTAGCTGAGTTGTGCCTTACCATGCAGTGGAATTGCGGCATTATTTTCCTTTTTTTTGCTCCTGCTGTCTGTACTGTCATGCAGGTCTAGATAAGCATTTTTCTCTCATAACATTTACCCTTCAAACAGACCCATCTTCAAAGCACTTTGCTGTTGTTATCTAGTACAGATGTTCCCTCAGCCTTCATATTTCCACTTGATCCGCAGCCCCTTGACTCTGCTGTTTTGTCTTCCTTGGGGAACGCCATTTCTCTGTCCATCTGCCCTTTAGCTCTGCTGCTACCTGCGTCGAGTTTTTCTCCCTTGCTTTTTTCTTTCGCTCTCTATTTTTCTTTCACTCTGTCACCCTCTCATTCCCTGCCTCTCGTCTGTCCCTCCCTCCACTGTCAGCAGAAAGGGTGAGACATGAGTTAATAGGCAGGTACTGATATGTCATCCTGCCACAAAGGAGTCCATTACCCGTGTGTCACACTGAGAATGAGAAGAAGGATAGAGGGGCCAGGGGACAGCTTGGTTACCCACATCCACAGCCTGCTCTCTCCCAGCTCTCCTGATGTTGTTGATTCCCGTCTCATCATCCCTCCCGCCTCGGATACACATGCTTAGTTTGCACCGACACACACACACTCCATTCAGCCCTCTCCTTGGCACACAGGAGATCTGCTTAGACAGATAAGTTCACTAATAAATGCTATTGATGCTGCGAAGAAGCCCCCAGACGAGCATCTATAATGTGTTTATTCCAGCTATATTGAGAAAAGGCAAGTGGGGCGGAGCTGCAGAAGCTGTTCAGTATAGAGTCTTTGTAAGAGCTCCCTCATTAGAAAAATCCAATTTGATCCCAGAGTTTTCTTTGTTATGTTGTGAAATGAAATTTCAATGGGCCATTTTTCCCACACATTCTATGGCTCTTTTTTTTTTTTTTGGAAGCCTGTGCTCTGTACTTTCTTGTGCAAATGGGAGCAGGATTTTATGTTAAGTAGAAATATTGATCCCCGGCTGAAAAGATGAGAAATCCAAAAGAACTGTGGTGAAATTGCGAAGCTACTGTGTTGTTTAGAATTTGTCCTCCAGTGTCTTTGGCTCTGTTTTGGGAGATAACCATATTGCAGGGAAGTGCTGCTGCCCAACATAGAAGTGCACTGATGTGAGAAATTGTGTTTTTGGAGCAGCCCCACAAGTTGACGTCTTGGTTCCTGGTGGGAGGGAGTACGAGCGCGCACATGCCCAGTCCTGTTGGCACGGTGATAGCGATCTGACCAGCGCAGCAGTCACGCTGCCACACGTCACGTGGTTCAGCTGAGAAGGAGGGCTAAATCCAACCAGCTTGTTTATGCAGTTCTGTGTTTGTGACCCATTGTGTTTAAAAAAACTAGGTCATAATATCACTCGGAGCGAATGGAAAGGAGCAAAACGACTGAAGCGAGATGCTGTCATGCTGAATATTGGATCTTATCTACAAGGATGAGTTCTCTGCATGTTTGTGATGCTTCCGCTTTACTAGTTCATCTCTGACTGGTTTTGGAGCCGGTCATGGTTTACCGTTTCCTCTCTGCTGCGTTTGGCAAAGTTAGCCTAAGAACACAGTGGCGCAAAGGAGCGAGAAGGCGGTCAGGAGAGGATTTATGGATCACGGAGCAGGTTGTCCTCTTTGAACACCAGAAGGATCCCTCTGGTTAAACACAATCTTGTAAAAACAAAACAACATTCAAACGGCCCCTTGAAGAAGAAGACTTCTGCTCCGTGGAGCCATGGGAGCTGTGTTTTATCCTCGTCATTAATTGGTTCCAGATTTTAGAATTTGCTGAGTCTGACGGAACGGGCCGCATGTTTGTGTTTTCGGCTTAAGTGGTATGCTACCGGTGTGCAAAGCTCAGAGTTTAACTGAAAAGGTTTGCTAATCTCTCACTGACACGGATTCATCAGCTCGCGTTCACGTGTTGGTTTTTCTCTGAACTTTCTGTCTGAAACTTTTTTTTTTTTGGCCCTCAGGTGTGGGGAGCCTCCAGCGGACTCCCAGCCAGCGCAGTACCATGATCTACCAAAGAAACAACTATGCTCTTAACACTGCAGCCACCTACGCTGATCCGTACCGCTCGGCACAGTACCGACCCTCTGATCCCAACTACGCTCGACAGGCTGTTGTCGTGGACGACGGTGCCACCCGCTCGCCCTCCATAGACAGCATCCAGAAGGACCCCAGGTAAGAGAAATGTTTATAAACTACCAGATCTACAGGTACATCTCAAAAAATTAGAATATCATGAAAAAGTTCAATATCTTTAATCAATAATTTCAGAAAGTGAAACTCATACATTATATAGATTCATTACACATAGAGTGAAATATTTCAAGCCTGTTTTTCTTGTAATTTTGATGATTCTGGCTTAGAGATAATGAAAACACAAAAGTGACTCAGAAAATTAGAATATTGATGGTCAGTGTAATGTGCTGGTCCTGGGTCAGTGGTGGTTTGGGGCCATGTCCTCTGCTGCTGTTGGTCCACTGTGTTTTCTGAAGTCCACAGTCAACATAGCAGCCATCTAGCAGGACATTTTAGAGTCTTCATGCTTCCACAAGCTCTTTGGAGATGCTGCTTTCATTTTCCAGCAGGACTTGGCACCTGCCCACACTGGCAAAGGTACCAAAAGCTGCTTCAATGACCATGGTGTTACTGGGCTGGACTGGCCAGCAAACTGGGCTGACCTCAACCCCATAGGAGTCTATGGGCTGTTGTTAACCTATTTAAGCCGGAAAAGCATTACTATTAAAACCGGGGGCGCCGTTCCGTTATTCTACCATTAAAGCCGGGAAAGTGGATACGTCGTTTTGTAGTATTTGTAGTTTTTTCCACCTATTTTCGGTCTCTTGGCCAATGAAATGCATCAGAATACATGTGGGAGTGTCGCAATGCAACATGGGACTTTTCCAGAACTTTGAAATCATGGTGGAAGACGACTATAGCAGAGGGAGCTCAGATATAACAGCTATAAGCTCTCAAATACTTTTTGAGTTTAATTTCTATCTGCTTCAGAGGCTGAAAAATCTATTATTTAGTAGAAGCGTTGACACTTCTGTTGAATTTCCAGAAAAACTTCAGGTTTTAGGGGGTTATTTTAAAATCGCCCAGAGGTTTTACAGGCATTTTTGCCAGGCGATTATGGCCTAAATGGGTTAAGGGGAAGGTGAGAGACACCAGATGAGCTGAAGGCTGCTATAAAAGCAACATGGTGCTGTAGGCTGATCTCCTCCATGCCACCAAGTATTAATGCAGTAATTCATGCAAAAGGAGCCCAAAAATAGAAATGAAGATACTTTTCAGAAGCATTGCATTTGTGTTTTTAAAATATCCTTTTTTTATTGATCTTATGTAATATTCTAATTTTCTGAGACACTGAGTTTTGTGTTTTCATTATCTCTAAGCCAGAATCATCACAATTACAAGAAATACAGGCTTGAAATATTTCACTCTATGTGTAATAAATCTATATAGTATATGAGTTTCACTTTCTGAAATAATTGACAAAAAATATTGAACTTTTTCACAATATTCAATTTTTTTTAGATCTACCTGTAGTCAGTGGTTAGTAGCCAGCGTAATGTAGCAGGAAACAGTGATCCAAAAGGGACTACTTATGCTTACAAGGCATCCCTGTTCTGCTGGGTCAACACCGGTGTCCTCTTACTATTTAAACAGCGAGCCCCCTGGGTAGTCGCATGCAGCTCCAGCTTTTAAGCTGGCTCTTCTATGCCTGGCCTCTTAACAATAGACTCTCACATACGCTAAAAGTGCTGCGTCTGCTCTCGCCGTACAGACGTGTGTGAGCACAGAGAGCGGGTTGACCTCTGCAGTAAACCCCTGACCTCGCACATTGGGAGCTTTGTTTACACTCGTGTATGTTGCTGTAGTGTAACTACTTCAAGAGAAGGAGCCAAGGGGCCCGGTCCATTCAGCAGTGGTGGGATGTAACTGAGTACATTTACTCAAGTACTGTACTCAAGTAAACTCACAAAGTCAGAACTAAGTTTTGGGTGTAAAATTATGGAATGGACTAAATGATGAACTAAAGATGTGTAATTCTATGTTAGTAAACAAGACTTTAAAGTCCAAAATTGTTAGTTAAGAAGACTTTAAAGTCTAAAATTATCAAGGGTTACAATGAAATTTTTGAGGTACTTGTACTTTACTTGAGTATTTCCATTTTATGATACTTTATACTTCTACTTCATGACATTTTGAGGCAAATATTGGACTTTTTACTGCACTACATTTAGCTGACAGCTTTAATTACTTTTCAGTTCCAGATTTAACCTAAAAAATCTAATAATATATTTAGACTTTATATCTGAGTGGGTTCATTCTGCATAAAGAGTACTTTTACTTTTGATACTTAAAGTACATTTTGATCATGATACTTTTGTAATTTTACTTAAGTACGTTTTTTCAATGCAGGACTTTTACTAATGGAGTAATTTCACAGTGTGGTATTAGTACATTGACAGTACTTCTTCCACCTCTGCCATTCAGGAAGAGCTGCAGAATACAATTTCCTCCTGGAATATTTAACAGAGTCTCCATCCAGGGAAATTTACTGATGTGTTTTTTAGCTTTTTGCTGGGATGTAATTAAGAGAAAAGCAGTTTGACCAGCCTGGGGTCATGCTGCATATAATTCATGCTCAGCGAGGCAATAGCATGCAAGGTTCTTTGAATTTCTTTCTTTGAATGTTGTAATTCAAAGGTTTGAAAAGTGATTGGATTGGAATAAAGGGCTTGAAAAGAATGTTGTCACAAAATATAATTATGGCTGTTTATAGAAGAGTTTCAGCTAATTTAATTAATAATTTAATAGAATGAAGAAACAGGGGTCATACAGTGTAAAAAGTTTGGAAAGTGCTTAATTTTAACAGTTATGTTTTCAAGGTTAAAACAAATGTTTTTAACATGATTTGGTGTTTCATCTACACAATCAGGAACCCTTTTTAAGCCCCATCATGTGTGTAGAAAAGAAAAGAAAAAAGAAACATGCCAGAATAGTATTAGAAAGTATTTTTTTAATTCACTTTAGAGTGCAAAAAATAGTTCCTAAGTACATTTGAAGAGCAGTCAAGAGAAGATGCATTCCTCACTTTATTCTTTAGTGTGCTGCATACAGAAAAGCAGTAATCCAAGTGTGACCAAAGTGGATTGTTATATAGAACCAGATGTGAATGTAATTTCCTGGCCTTATCAGTTTGCCTTGAGGTGCTGAAGTATTCATTTTGAGGGGAAACTGTGCCTGTGTTTTTGAAGGAGAGAACTTTATTTCAGCCTGTGTCGTCATGCTGATACCTTTGTTCCCCACCTGTAATTCTAGAGAGTTTGCTTGGCGTGACCCAGAGCTGACGGAGGTGATTCACATGCTGCAGCACCACTTCCCGTCAGTGCAGGCCAACGCAGCCGCATACCTGCAGCACCTGTGCTATGGCGATAATCGAGTCAAGACTGAGGTAGGTATTGTGCCTCTGGAGCCATATTGTGTCATACTGTGTCTTATTAGAATGACATCTGTACGCAACCACCTTAACTTCTGATAATTAGTACACATTATACACACTTTTTATTTGTATTATTATTATTATTATCTTTTTATTGTTATTATTATTATTACAACAACTACTAAAACTATTATTATTATTATTATTATTATATTATTATATACATATACTGTTGCTGCCATTACTACTACATACTTTGATATACTACTATTATTATACTGGCCTTATTATTATTATTATTATTGTTATTATATTATATACTGTACTATTAGTATATACTGTCTAGTCACAATAACATTATTACCATCATATCCTGTACCTTACCTACCAACTTACTCATAAACATAGTGATCGTGTATTAACCGGCATCGATAACTGTGCACAGAGTGTCCGGTGTTTGTTGTAAACAAACAGAGATCGCTAAGTGAACACCTCCTGCAGCAGCAGCACATACACACTGTACTGCTACAGAGCTAACTGTTAGCCTGTTAGCAATTTGCAGACTGGACGCTAAGTGGTTAACATCCCCTCCGGCTCTGTGACTGCAGCTGGGAGAGACTGCTGCAGGAGGACTGTGCCGCTTCGACTCATTCTTACTCTTCTTAAGGAGACCCAGGGCCAGCGGCTCGTTAAGAAGAGTAAGAACGAGTCTCAATAACACCAGGAAAAGTCGCTGGATTTGTTTCCAGTCGCTTTTTTGAAAAATAGTCACTAAGGGGGTCTGAAAAGTCGCTAAATATAGCAACAAAGTCGCTAAATTGACAACACTGCTTCACAGGGTTTTACAAATGGCGCGTTGTTGTGGCGTCGAGTACTACGTCACTTCCTGCTTAGCGTTCTATCCAATCAGCAACCAGGCTTTTTTCAGGGGAGAAAAACGTTCCTGCTCTTTGACAGGGCCAAAAAGAGTCCAGTCAAAAGACCGCTCCGGACGGTTCATATTAACATTAGGGGTGTTTTGGCGAGTGAGACCCGTCTCATTCTAGGCATTGGGCTGTAGTGGAAACACCCTTGGTGTAATAGATTTTTATTCTACAGGGGGAAAAAAAAGGCAATTAAAATAAAAACCCAAACTGTCCACTGTAAACCTCCATCACAGTCCACAGACCAACATTCTGGTTTCAACTTGACCTTTCACACTAGCTATACTTGTGCAAAACTCACAGCTTTCCCATGGAGTGAAAGATTATTAACAACATTATAGCTCTCAGTTTTACCACCCAGTAATGTGGTAGCTAATCTGCCAAATCCTCTGGCTAATCTCGTTCTTACTTGTTGCATGATGGGGCCTATTTTTAGGGCTCTTGTCTGTCTCCAAGACCCAGGCCATTACTTTGATGAGCCAAAGTCAATGAGCCACGAAAAAAACAAAAAACAAGTTGTCGGTCTTTCAGTTGGCCGACCGCTTTGGCCTTTGAATTCAACTCAATTTGCATAGACACAAAGACACATTCACACTGCTTACATATGCCAAATAAAAACCACCCATAGCACAGCACACAGGAATCCACCCTTAAGCTTTAAAGGTCAAGTTCTTCCTTTCTCAGCGTTTTGCAGAAAGAGGAATAAGACATCAGAGACGAGGAATGTATGTTTTTATTCTCACACACCAAATGTCAACATATCACATAAAGATTCTCCTATACAATGAAAAACAGGACGCTTTAATTGAGTCTTTTAAACAACCATCTCCTGTAGTGACGGCTTCTTTTTCTGGTAATAGATTAGCATTACTTCTCCTAATAATTTCTCTCTCAGTGTGAATACATTTCCTGTGCGTAGATTCTCTTGTCACATGAATAAATGTATGACTTTGCTCTTTACAGTATAAAAATGCTATTAGCGGTCAGAATCCTTCTCCCACCTGATCCCACTTGCACTATCCACAGGTGTGTCGACTGGGAGGAATTAAACATCTGGTGGACCTGCTGGACCACAAGGTCCTCGAGGTCCAGAGGAACTCTTGTGGAGCTCTGAGGAACCTGGTTTACGGGAAAGCTATGGATGAGAACAAGGTGGCTGTGAGGAACGCAGGAGGGATCCCGGCTCTGCTGCGCCTGCTGAGGAAGACTGTAGATGCAGAAGTGCGGGAGCTTGTCACAGGTAAGGCAGCATGTGTGGAAGATATATCTGTATTTTTAAGATGAATTCTGAGCTTTCCCATCATCTTTGAGGACGTGGTGTACATACTGTTATTTTCTGCCTCCTCCCCACTGCTCCATTCTTCCACATAATGATGATCCACTGTAAAGCTCCTCCATCCGGCATGAAAAGAAAGTAAATATACACTCCGTCATCCAGGGCTTCAACTAATAACTATTTTTGTCATTCAGGAATTTAATTAATTTAATCTATAACATTTCAGAAAATAATGAAACAAAGGCTCATCTGAGTTTAAATATAAATCTTTGCTCATAAATCATATTTCTTGATCTTTTTCCAAGCAGCAGTCAAAAACCAAAAGATATTCAGTTTACTATGGCTGTAGTGAATAGTTCAAAGCTTCATTCATAACGTTCGGAATCAATACTTGAATGCCACACAGCTTTATGTCTACTCCTTCTGATTATATATATCCTTTAATGGTAAAAGCCTTGTTGAGATTTAAAAAATCTCTTTTCCAAGAGAGACCTGGCCGAGAAAGCAGCATAAAAAATGACAAGTTACAACATTTAAACACATAAACAATTAATTACAAATACAGCATCACAACAACACTGAAGGAGCCTCAGTAGAGACTTATATGGAGCAGTCACACTGACCAAGAGAAATTATTTCTTTATCCTTTAGAATCTATTTAAATTCACCGATTGTGATCAACTCAGACAGTTTCAATTCATTTTGCAGATTGCTCCATGATAAAGGGGCGTAACTAAACACTTTCTTACCTGATTAAACCCTGTATATCTGTACAGTTGCAGATAAAGATTGAGCTACAGTGTTATTATTAGTTTTCTACTATTTATAGCATTAAAAATTCAACTGGTGGCTGCGTAGGATTGTTCCAGCTTGTGTGATCCAAGCATTTCCATTAACTCCAGTGTGTTGTAAGGTCAAAATTTATTGAAAAAAGATAGATGTAATCATTCATTTTTTTAACAAACAAAACATTTCGTCTTGTATATTATTGGGCATTAAGCCTTTTTAAAAACAACAAACAAAGGGAGGCACGCACCTATAATCACCTGTAATAATTGCTGTCTGGCACCATAAATTACATTTATATAACCACAATAACAAAAAAAATCAATTGTAGCTCTTTTATAGCTCTTTTATAGCTCAACAGCCCTACTATTATAGTAAATGACTTAAGTATAAACAAGAGATCACAATATTTCTGGCATTTGCCTGCACACAGAGCTCCATCTGTGTGTTTTGTTTTTTATTGTGTGTGATGACGTCTTAAAACGTGACTTTTTTTTTTGCCTCGTTAAACAACAAAATATATTTTTATCATATCAAAATCAATTGACAGAGTGGAAACAATGTAACCGTGTGAAAGGAGGCTCTTGTTGCGATGAACCCACAGAGAATTTCCACCTGAATCTGCAGCTCCCTTCCGCTTCATGGGGCTTTATATAGAGCTTTAGCTCGTTGTTTAGCTGTCCGACCTGTAACGTTTTTGTTTTGGTTCACTGTCACCGCTCGCAGGGAGAATCAGATCCAGAGGAGGTCTAGTGTGGGGTTACAGAAGGACAGGAACACTGTGCAGAAGATGCTGAATAATTTACCTGACAGACCCAGAGGTGTTTCATGACAGATTGTAGTAGTACTGAGGCGCTCATGACTGCTGAATGTGGCTCATGGTTACCTGGTGCAGTTAGAGTTAGGCTTCTTACTGTGGTCTATGATTGTCACAGAAACTGACTCATTGAGGGTTTTCCTTAAGATGCTGCCCCTGCTGTCACCACTGCTTATGATACAGTAGTGTTCAAAATAATAGCAGTCCACTGTGACTAACCAGATTAATCCAGGTTTTTTAGTATATTATATTATAGTACTATAATAGTATAGTTTTAGTATATTTTGTATTGCCACATTGCAAACAAGTTACCAGTAGGTTCAGTAGATTCTCAGAAAACCAACAAGACCCAGCATTCGTTATATGCACGCTTTTCCATTCTGGTTATTCTTCCATCCATTTTGATGGTTGTCTTCCGTTTTCTGCCACGTGTCTTTAGTTTTGCTCTCCATTTTAAAGCATTGGAGATCATTTTAGCTGAACGGCCTATAGTTGTTTGCACCTCTTTATACGTTTTTCCCTCTCCAATCAACTTTTTAATCAAAGTACGCTGTTCTTCTGAACAATGTCTTGAACGACCCATTTTCCTCAGGCATTTCAAAGAGAAATGCATGTTCAACAAGTGCTGGCTTTATCCTTAAATAGAGGCCACCGGATTCACACCTGTTTCTTGCAAAATCGATGACCTCACTGCTATTTTTTGAACACACCCCTTTCAACTAATTGCCCAGTTGCACAGCCTTAAGAGCGTGCATATCACGAATGCTGGGTCTTGTTGGTTTTCTGAGAATCTACTGCACCTACTGGTACCTTGTTAGTCATGTAGCAATAAAAAATATACTAAAAACCTGGATTAATCTGGTTAGTCACATTGGACTGCTATTATTTTGAACACTACTGTTTATGCAGAGAAATGAAACCACATTTCCACAGGATTCGTATTCTTTTATTACATAGGCTGAGGAGAGATTTAGCTCCGTCTCTGTGCGCAAACAACCGTCCCCGACAGTCTGCTTGTCATTCTCCTCCTCTCTGCATTGCACGGCGTGTGCAAGTTGTATTTGTGTGTTGTCTAAGCTCTGCAAACAGCGTATAAATCCGTGTTGTTTAGGATCAGGGTGGAGCACGACAGAAATAAGCAAGCCAAGACGTTTGGCTCCCAAGTGGCTGAGTCAGCTGCTTGAGCTCGACACAAGCCCCCGTGTTGATATGGTCTCAGGTTACAGTCCAGCGGTCCCCCCACCGAGGAAAACAATACAGTCGGATTAGGAACACAGTGCACCGAAGCATATTTAAATTGTCTGGGAGGAGATCTGTTTCTTGTTTCAATTAACTCAAATCTGTTTACTTTGCGTAACACAAACTGTAGGATCAACATTTTAAAGGAGCAGAATTTGTCTTATGATTTCTCGCTATACAGGTACACCTCAAAAAGTTAGAATATTGTGAAAAAGTTCAATGTTTTTTGTCAATTATTTCAGAAAGTGAAATTACATATAGAGTGAAATATTTCAAGCCTGTATTTCTTGTAATTTTGATTATTCTGGCTTATAGATAATGAAAACACAAAACTCAGTGTCTCAGAAAATTAGACTATTTCATAAGATCAATCAAAAAAGGATATTTTAAACACAAATGCAATGCTTCTGAAAAGTCTGTTCATCTCTATACATCAATACTTGGTTGGGCTTCTTTTGCATGAATTACTGCATTAATACTTGGTGGCATGGAGGAGATCAGCCTACAGCACCATGTTGCTTTTATAGCAGCCTTCAGCTCATCTGGTGTCTCACCTTCCTCTTGACAACAGCCCATAGACTCCTATGGGGTTGAGGTCAGCCCAGTTTCCTGGTCAGTCCAGCCCAGTAACACCATGGTCATTGAAGCAGCTTTTGGTACCTTTGCCAGTGTGGGCAGGTGCCAAGTCCTGCTGGGAAATGAAAGCAGCATCTCCCAGGACTCACATATTTAACTTCTTCACAATATTCTAATTTTCTGAGACACTGAGTTTTGTGTTTTCATTATCTCTGAGCCAGAATCATCAAAAGAAAAACAGGCTGGAAATATTTCACTCTATGTGTAATGAATCTATATAATGTATGAGTTTCACTTTCTGAAAAGATTGACAAAAAATATTGCAGTTTTTCATGATATTCAAATTTTTTGAGATGTACCTGTATAACACAGGAATCAATGGCTGGTAAAATATATTCTGCTGCTTTCATTAACATTTCAAAATGTTGTGTAGACGCGTTGACCAATCAGATAGCAGCTTTTAATCTGAGCTCCGTTTTAAGTTTCCCCCACTTCCATCCACTAGCCTAAAACGCCTGCTGCGGCTAATTGGTAGTGCAAGCCGCAGGATGGGGAGCAATTATAAAAGGTCAGAAGTGCTGCATCACCTCTGGTTAATTACGGCTGATGAGAACAATCCACATAAAGAGCTTTGAGCCGGATGACAAGGGCATCCCACACCAGAGCTCTAAGTGGAGCAGACAGGAATCATTCACTCACCAGCAGCTCCTTTTTACTCATACAGCGCTGTTTGGGCACTGTTGTGTAGTTAGGAATCACAGCACCTTTCAAACCACCGTCCACCGATGTGTTGTGTTGTGTTGTGTTGTGTTGTGTTGTGTTTAGGGATGCACCGATTATTCGGTAACCGAATATATTCAGCCGAATATTGCAACAAAATAAAAAGCCACATTCGGTGTTCGGTGGAATGAGTGAAAAACAAGGCCGAATATAGTACTACTACTACTACTACGCCTACTAAGTAGACTTGTGCCAAAAGGACAATAATTAATTTGTTGTGGGTTAATCCACTTTTATGCACTACTTTGTTCTTTTGGGAATGCACTTCCATTCAAATATTCAAATGTCAGAATATTAAATAAACATTTATTTGGTTTAAAAATCAAGTCTAAAAATGTATTTTATTGATGCAATATTTTTTTTTAAATGATGAAAAATTTAACAACCACATGCGGTATTCGGTATTCGGTATTCAGCCAAGCGTTTGATTTTTATTCGGCTTCGGCCAAAAATTTGCTATTTTGTGCATCCCCAGTTGTTTTGTGTTGTGTTGTATTGTGTTGTGTTGGGGGTCGCGTTGTGTCAGCGGCTCTGTCTTGACTCCCCTGGGAGGTCCAGGTGTCACCTGTGCATCATTAGAAGTAGCTGCAGGAACAGGCCACCCCCTGCTCCGGGTCAAAGGTCGTGTTGTGAGGACACACAAAGAGGTCTCGGCTCCCTTACCTGCACCGTCTCCCAGCAGCTGTTGCGGTTATTGCTCTGTCTCCAAACAGCCCCACAGATCAAAAGGCCAAAACCTCACTGCATCATTAGCTTCAATACTGGGGACACCTCAAACTGACACACACACACACACACACACACACACACACACAAAAAACACACACCAGGGTTTGTATGGGTGCTTGAAATCCTTGAAAATGCTTGAATTTAAATGTTGTATTTTCAAGGTTTAAAAAGTGCTTGGATTTTGGATAAAGTGCTTGTAAATGCTTGAAATTCTTACTGTATTTCTCTTGCAATCTGACTATATCCATCTATAGACTATAGATAATCACATGTTCAATGTAAAAAATAATGAGTAGCCTATCTGAAATGAAGACCGTTCCTCCTAAAAGTGTAACACTATCGCTGTTGGTATGGTTTAGTGAAATCTCCCCCTTTTAGTATGTAAGTACTCATCTAAAAAATTTGATTTACAACAGGTGTAAGATACTGGAAATGCTTGAAAATTGACCTTGAAAATGCTTGAATTTGACCACTGCTAAAGTGTACAAAGCCTGACACACACACACACACACACACACACACAGTGCTTTGTCTCCATTAGTTAGATATTACATCACTGCACTTGGCTTCACATTGGCAAACTCAATTGTTGATCATGATTTCATTGCTTTTGAGCTTTTGAGAGCCCGTGTTTTGCTGTGAGTACAGCTGGATGTATTGTAAGAAAATGCTCCGTTCTTACAGGCATTTGTTCTTTATTTTGTCAAATAAAAACAGTCATCGATTAGGCTGGCATGCACTCACCACCTCATCTAAACTCCTCTTCTGTTGCTAGAAGAGACAAAACTCTGGACCTAGTTTGGGAAGGCAATGAACATAAGAAACTCCTGGACTGCAGTCACTGTCTTCCTCCTGTACTATTATCACTTGCAACCTCACTGTAGTCATTATGAAGCTCGTATAGTCTTTGTTTCTGTAAACAATCAGAACAACTCATGAATGTCTCATTTTTGTAAGGAGATTACAAGTTGCAGCGAGTCTACTGGTATTTGCCCACAGTGCTCTATTTGATGCCTTTTGTGAAAATGCCAAATTCAATTACATTTGGAGTGAGCTGCACCTTAACACAATTTCACACTGCAAGTTTAAAACTTGTTTTTACAACTCTAAACCTGCTGACTCTAAAACTGTCCTGTTAGTGTTTTTATTTTATTTATTATTTTTGCTCCAGCCCTGCTCTTCATGAGGGCAGATATTATTTGATCCAATAAACAACTTTCTGGTGAACTGAAACTTTTGCACAGCTGTGAGAGTTTACGAGACTGTAGGACGACTATAGTAGAACACTGTCATCTAAACTTGCATTAATTCTGATATTTATCGGGATCAATGTGTTCGCACAGAGCAAATTCATTTGGTTTCTTATTTATGAAGCTTCTGGACTTGAAATATGTAACACTTTAACTTCTGTAGTTTGACGAATTGAAAAAAATATAGCAAAACTTCTTCTAATTTCCACAAAGATGAGCAGAGGAGCATCAACACTTACAGACCCAGCTGCACAGTGTTGGCATCAATTTCAGTTTTTATTTAGTTTGAAAACAAATAATAAGGAGGTTAAGACCTTTTGATCAAATGAAAAATGAGAAACTGAATTTGATCCAAAAATAAATCCACTTATAGCCATAAGCAGAATCACACTGACTTCTAACTGCACGGGGGAGAAAATGAGAAACGCCCACTTGACTCCAAAGCACACACCAAGCTGTTGTCTGAGGCTTAGTCGATGCAGCATTGACAAGTTTCCAGTTCAGCTCCCAAAAATCGAAAGGTTAATAAATCGGGCAGTTTTTGACTGATCAGCAGCATTTCACAGGATGAAGTAAATGACCGCCCAGTTACTGCACCTGACAAAGTCCAGGACATGCTGCTCATTGGGAAACAACCAACAAAAGCTGTGTGTCGAGTAGAGACTGCTGCAGATTGTGAAGCACACACAGACTGAAATAGTAATGAAATAAATAATGGACGTAGTGACCATGACGTCACCCATTGGTTTTTGGCCCGTTGGAAGCATCAAGTTCAGCAATACACTCGTCACCATCTTGTTTCCGATACGGGAAGCAGACCATATTTGGACTGTGGAGGAGGAGAGGGATCTGATCACTGACTACAGCCTCTCTACACCTCAACCTGACTGAGAGAAGTCGCTGCTAATTCATGTTAGCATTAACTGGGATGTTAGTTTTGGCTAGCAAAAAAACAAAAACAAAATGTATGTTACTTACCTCAGAAAACTGAACAGCGACTCCTTGGAGTGTCAGTTAGTCCAACCAAACGCTGAACAAGACATTTTTACTGAACAAAACATTCAAATAAACTGTCATTAAGTGAAAATACAGTGAAAGGGTCAAAGTTATGAGACCAAACCAGTAAAGGTCCTTTTTTATATCTATATAAGGTTATAATTACTTTATTGACACGTTGCCTTGGATACGCATTGTTCTGCTTAGTGACCTGTCAATCGAAAGTAGCCACGCCCCAAATCATACGATTCTTTATCTTCTATTTTCTTCTAAATGGGGCCATTATTAGAACTATTGACATCAAATTGTCTTGAAGAAGATTTTTTACTAGTGATTGAGACCATAGTGTTGTCCTGAAAAAAAATCTGAGGTAATAAATCAAGTGACAAGTTTTCTCATTTTGCATTGAAATGTTTTTGCTGCCAAACTTGGCGCCCCCTGCTAGAATTTTTGGTAGAATGCAGTTTAAGGCACTTCCTGGTTTGCCTCCCTGCTCAGACCCGGAGGTTGCTGCCTGGTAGCACAGATACTAGACGCATGGAGAAACTTCCAGCATAGTGCTATTAAAAGTGAAAAAGGCACTGTGGTAACTAAACTTAGGAGAAAAAAAGCAGCTTTCCGGTTTTACACTGGCATGAAAATGAGATGGCTTTATATGAATGATGTTTATGACAGAGTGTCATCAAAATTATCAAGGAAAAATATTAAGAGAAAAACACTGAGGGGTAAAAAAAGAAACCTTTTGTGTTTTTTATGCTCAGTGTTGTGACAGTTGTGACAGTTTGACTGTTAGGTAGATGGTGTGAACAAAGTCAGCCTCAATGAACAAACACCACAAACTTATGAAACACTTTGTCACCCCATATTGTCTGTTAAAGACCTCGTTCTCCTTCTGTGTCCTATCTCTAGTCACTATCAAGTATCCAATAATGGCCCAAAAAAAACAAAAATAAATCTGACCACTGACAAGCACTTACATTCTGTACCTTTACAGGATGAAACACTCCATCTGTGCTTCCATCTGCAATTCAGCGTACCTGTTTCATGCCGCTATGAATCTCTTTATAGTCTTGTAATATGAATGGGAGTATGTCTAATAAAAGGTTGCACGTGTTGCTCTAAAGTTTATATGTACATTCTGCTCTGCGTGTCAGCCTGCAGTTGCTTGTGAAAGAAGAAAAGAAAAGGTGGAGGTGAAAACAAAACAAGAACAAATGCCAATAAAGGGGTGATGTTATTGATTTTTCACATGCAATACTGGTTGGAGATAACACTAACATGGCCATGAACTGAACAGGCAGTTATGAACCACTCCATGACGACCCAACAGGACTGACACTCAAGTGCTGACTCGCTGTGTCGGGACCCTTAGGGCGCCAGACTACTCAACAGAATTGCTTGTCACATGGTGAAACAGCTCTGGAAACCATTAAGGAGAGTCCTTCTAGAAGAGTGAGCAGTTATCTCCACTCTCTCGATTACCCCCTTTCCATCAGCGCTAACCTAGCTCTAGTTCTGGCCTGGTGTTAGTGCTGGGTTGCAGTTGCTTCAATTTCTAACTCTAAGATTCAATTTTTTCCAGGGGATAGAGAGCCACGTCTTTAGATCACTGGATACTTCTTTGCTTTTGCAGCAATGCTAGGGCCATCTTCAAGCATGCAGCAGGTTTAGTTCATGGTAAATGAACCTGCACTTATATAGCGCTTTTCTAGTCGCTTTGCCACTCAAAGCGCTTTACAATACAGACTGCGCTCATCCACCCGTTCACACACACATTCATACTGGTGGCAGAGGCTACCCTAAACGGTGCCACCTGCCACCATTGGGAATTCATTCTCACACCGATGAATGCAGCATCGGGAGCAATTTGGGGTTCAGTATCTTACTCAAGGATACTTCGAAATGTAGGCTGCCATGATCAGGGATCCAACCACCAACCCTCCGATCGGTGGGCAACCCACCCTACCAAGTTTATTCTGAATTTCTGATGAGGACCACCAAGCAAGGACACGGCCACTTTTCCACAACCACGGCTCCTTCTATTTCACATCCATACTGAAGTTTTTTTTAGTAGTCTTGTTGGTCGTGATAATCCAGTCGCCAGCCCCTGACATAAAGTCATGGGAAAAATTAATTAAAATTAATTAACAAGTTCATTGTTCATTTTTATGCCTGGTACAACTAAAGGTACATTAGTTTGGACTAATGATAGCAAATAATAGCAATAGAAATGGCTGGTTTTAGTTTAATTCAAGAGCTCATATCTAGCCCTTTTTCATGGTTTTCTTGATAATAACCAAAATCAATATCAAGAAAACCATGGAAAATGTCCAGATATCAGATCTTAAATGAAAGTCTTAGCAGTTATTTTTTTTTGTTATCATTATATATGTCCAAACAAATGTACTTTTAGTTGTACCAGGCATTAAAATGAATAAGAAACTGAAGAAAACGAGTGGTCTAATAATTTTTTTCCATGACTGAAAGTCGTTCAAGCATTGTTGCCACTCTGGAGCTAATTTTCCTGGTGGAGACCTGGTTCTTTGATTGAAGAAGTGGTTTTAGATTAGGAACCGGTTCCAAGTCGGCCTGAAACTGTTCATCTGGAAAGCGGATATATGAGTGTGGCTGTTGGAAAACTACTAAAACCACTTTTGTCTTCCAACATGGTCTGACAACACGTCATACAAATTACATCTTTTCCTGCATAACTCGGTCCTACACTACAGTCCTAAGAATCCAATCCTTCCTGGCCATTTAATCTCTAATCAATGAACCCAGAACCCTTCACAGCCGAGCTACCACAAGTCCAGAGATTTGTCCATCCAGTTTTCACTTCAGTTAGCTCTTGGATCAATGCTTCAATGCATTCTAACCAGCTTCATGTATTTTTATTTTCCATTTTTCCCTGTGCCTGTATTGAGCCTCTTCCTCTCTCTCCTCTGATAGACCGCTGGCCCGGGTGTCAAAACCGTGTTTACATTGGGTCTGTGTTTCAAAGGCAGGTCAAGGCACCTGCGAACATGTGCAGAGAACACAGTTTAGGACTCTGTTCACACACACTCTCACAGGCCTGCAGCATTTAACTGTCAGATATGAATTATTGCCGCTGGTGTTGCACCACTGACGCCGTTGTCAGTCACACCTCAATGAATTTGCATGTTGATTTCTGCGGCAGGCCACCACCTCCACGGCACCACTCTGAAACCCTGCAGACTGTTTAACCTGTTGATGCACAACATATGGACACCCCTTCTAATGCAAAGCATGGGTCCTGCATTCATTTCTCATGTTATTTAATGTTTGCTGTGTGTTTCTGTGCTCTATCTTTTGATATCAATTTATTTTATGATTGAATATTCCAAGTATTCTTTAAATATCTTGTTGATAACAACATAATTTTATTTCCATTTTGCCTCTCATACTTTATGAAGAAAAAAAGTTTTTGTATTATTACATAGCTAACTACTTGGCTAAGTAGCTTGCTGCTAGGCTAACTACTTAGCCAAGAAGTTAGCTAAGTTTTTAGCTTAGCAAGCTACTAAGCCATGAAGTTAGCTAAGTAGTTAGCTTAGCAAGCTACTTAGCTAAATACTTAGCCAAGAAGTTAGCTAAGTAGTTAGCTTAGCATGCTACTTAGCCAAGAAGTTAGCTATGTAGTTAGCTTAGCAAGCTACTTAGCTAAAAAGTGGATATGGGTCATTTTTGACCCATGTTGTGCATTAGAAGAGTAGTGACACAAAAAGGGATTTTATTTAAAAAACAATAGTAAAGGAAAACATAAAATTAAGATGTATGATGATCAAAAACAAACTAATTGAGGAAAACCTGGAATACTGAATGATGAAAAAAATTTATTGCAAAGATATAGAACATAAAAACTCATTCATATCGGGTCACTTTAGACCCATGTTGTGCATCAAAGGGTTAAGTTCTACAAACTGACATTAGGATGGCTGTGCAGGAACTGGAGTGTGACTGTGGAGTTAAAATGACCAGGGAAGGTGGTCAGCAGGCGTGAGAACTTATGTGTTATCACTAGATTTATTTCAGGGCAATCCTTGTGTGTCTGAGTATCCCGTGAGAAAGGCAAACACAGAAACCCAATGTGCTTGCACAAGGAGCAGAGCTCGATCATCACAGAAGGATTTGATTGAAATGTATCCCACTGTCGGAGTGGAGCAGAGACGTTAGCCCCACCTAATGCTAGGGTATCAGCATGCAGCCCCACACACTGCTGGCAAGCTCTCATCACAACCACATGCTGTTAACTTTCGAGAGCCAAGTATCACTTAATTCTCAGCTTTGTCTTGATATTTTGTCAAAATAAGTTAAAAAAAAAAAACTAATGAAGGTTCACTGAAGGATTTGAATGGCTTTAAAAGCACTTTGATGTAGTGTTAATAAGGATAAACGTAAGTGAAATGGCTTTTGATGACTGGAAGAGACTCTGCTTGGCAGACACGTATCTGTCTGTATAGCTTCTTGCCAGCAGCGTGCTTGAATTGGGCTCCTGGGCTATATTATAGACTATTATCGTCTCCATCGGTTCAATTAGAGAGCCGGGAGCAGCGTGCTGGGAGGAAATAAAAAGTGAGGTTCTGAAAGAAGAAGTCGGGAAAAGCTAATCATTATTTTTGACCTCACCCATTGAGGCGTCCTTGTGTACGAGGTGCAGACGCACACATGCAGAGCGGAGAGTAATAGCTCGCCATGGTCTGTATGTACATCGTTCTGCATTTACAAACCAAGGTTAGAAGTTGTAGAGCAAACACAAAATTGGATACAAAGAATTATGTTTAAGTCAGGAAGCGACCACTAACACACATGCATTCAGAACATTCACTTCAGCACTATCTATGTATTTAGCTCTGCACCTTTCGATTCCAGCTCATGCAGCATTAGCCTCCTCCAAGGTTGCTGGTCCCCTGCACAAGTCAGCCTGTGCCTCAGTATAAGCCCAGCAGCAAGAGGCATCTAATTAGAAGAACATGCTACATGCTGGCTAATCCTCGACAGATGCTGCATCAAAGGCTGCCAGGACTGTGCATGATTATCAGTGGTTACCAAAAGTATATTTGAATTGAGTGAAATCATGGCATAATTTCTAAATCCTTTACATTATTTATGTTTCATTTCAAATGACTGAGTCTATGCCATATGGATCTCCGCCCCGTCCTCTTTCTTTTTTCAAGCCTGTTTCAAGCAGTAATAATCTTTTTTGCCTCGAGGATATTCTGTCCAGATGAAATTTGATGTCTATGTCTGATGCCTTGATGCTCGAGCTGTTGTTTCATTTGTGAAGAGGAGTATTTTCCACTTGTGTGTGTTCATGGACACACACACACACACACACACACACACACACACACAGACTGATCTATTAAAAGCCCAGGTTGTTGGTATCTCTGTTGGGTTACCCTGACTCCTCATGACAGCTGACATTACCAGAGGTTTGCGTGCCTGTTGATCAGTTCCTGTGTCTTGTGTCTCTGTAGGGGTGCTGTGGAACCTGTCGTCATGTGACGCCGTCAAGATGACAATCATTAGGGACGCCTTAACGACTCTGACCAACACTGTGATCATCCCTCACTCTGGATGGAGCAGCTCCACCTTCGATGACGACCACAAGCTGAAGTTCCACTCCTCCCTGGTGCTGAGGAACACCACAGGCTGTCTGAGGTAAACCACCTGATGAGCACACTGGGCACTAGCCCCCCTATGTGGACAACTAGTGCTATTACATCTAGTGGAGAATGAGCTCATAGTGTGGCTCCTCTTTAAATGGCTGTTAATGTTGGCTTTGAAGAAAAGATAATGCTAGAGTGCCACCACACAAAGAAACCCAAAATATATATATTTTAGGGACCTTAGTGCCATTTACATGACTTGCAAGTGTGTATTTTCTGATAAATAATGATTTTTATTTAACCCATTTAGGCCTAAAACGGCTGGAAAAAATGCCTGTTAAACATCTGGGCAATTTTAAAATAACCCCCTAAAACCTGAAGTTTTTCTGGAAATTCAACAGAAGTGTCAACGCTACTAAATAATAGATTTTTCAGCCTCTGTAGCAGATGGAAATGAAATTCAAAAAGTATTGAGAGCTTATAGCTGTTATATCTGAGCTCCCTCCACTATAGTCGTCTTCCACCATGATTTCAGTTTTGGAAAAGTCCCATGTTGCATTGCGACACACATGTATTCTGATGCATTTCATTGGCCAAGAGGCCGAAAATAGGTGGAAAATACTACAAAAGGACGTTTCCGCTTTCCCGGCTTTAATGGTAAAATAACGCAAGAGCTTCCCTGGTTTTAATGGTAGAAATGCGGTAATGCTTTCCCCGCTTAAATGGGTTAAAAATAGTTGGTTAGGGTTGTATATCTGTATATATGTACGTTTTAGTCAATTAGCTGTGATTTTCACCTGTTTTGTTTCTGTGTTATCATTATTTCATAGACTACTACAGTTAATGTTGTTGCTTCTCTTCCTTTAAAGACTGTCTGCTGTGCTGCATATGGTTTAGGGCTGTCCCTGACTAAGAATTGAAAATCTGACTGGTCAAGTCTTGCTTAAAGCTGACTGTTTGTCAAGTTATTTTTAAATTTTTTTGTTGTTCCCCCATTGTTTAAGCTATATGTATCAATCGAAACACAAGAGATTGATTGATTTAAAGCACAAGATTTTTTTTCAATCTTTTATTAACAGTATTATTATTAAGCTGATCTTTGATTTTACATAGAAATCATTGATATATTTTTTTTGGTGCAGACATTCACCACCCATCCGGTTCTTTGTTTCATTTGTGAAATAGTCGACCATTTACGATTACTTCCAATCATCTCACAGACTATTACAGCCAATGATATATATTGAACACTACCAGCTTCTCTCCTGATGCATCTTCCTTTGAAGACATTGTGTTGCCTGTAGAGTTTAGCCTTTAATTGGTAAAAGCCAGTGGAACCGAGTGTTTGTGTTTGTGTTTGTCTGCGTGTGCACACATGCATAGACACGGTTGTTTGTGTGTGTGAGCACATTTACTTAGTTACCTATTTACTCAGCAAAGTGCTATAATGACTTCAGTCGGACCACACACACACTTCATACATTATGGATGGTGCATAGGGATAGCAAAACCCACATGAAGTGGAACACAAACACACACAGCTGTCATTTTGTGTATTTGCGTATGCTCATTTGTTTGTTGAGCAAAGCACCAAATCAAAGGCCTAATTTATTTGTGTGTGTCTCTTGTGTGTGTCTGTATGTGTGTGTGCTTTTCAAAAGGAACCTGAGTTCAGCCGGTGAAGAGGCCAGAAAACAGATGCGCGTTTGTGAGGGTCTGGTTGACTCACTACTGTACGTCATCAAAGCCTGTGTAAACACCTCTGACTTCGACAGCAAGGTACACACTAAAACACCCACATTCACAGACAAAAACACACTCACACACACACAGATAGCCAGGAGGAAAACATGCTGCCACATGATAAGAGGCTCTGGGGGAAAAAATCCCACTTAACCCTGATTGAATCATTGCATTGCCTGTGTCTGAATGACCACAACATCCACCAGCAACTATTTTATCTACTTTACCCTCGAAAACACAACTCACTCATGCACCACATTCAGAATCCGATAGACAAAGCTCATTTACCTGCTGTGTATATTTCTATGGTAGTAGAAATTAAATCAGATCTCTCAGACATGCATCTGTGCACTGTAAAAGGCATAAAAAGTCAAGTGGCTCATCTGTAATGTGGAGAGCTCATCCCCTGGGAGCGGGGCCCCTTAATTCTGTCAAACATATATGCTCATTGACATTCTGTGAGGAAAGGCGTGCACAGAACTCAAACGGTGTGGAATAAAATCCATTTGCTCTGGTCCAGATATTCTTTCTAACTGGAGACCCTTGGGTTCCATAACGAATTGATTTGTAGCGCCGCAAATAGCAGGCCTGTGTACCACACATGGGCTGGAGATAGTGCAGCAGCGTGCCACACTGAGTTTATTGCATTGTCGCTTTTTGTCACAATGACTCAGAAAGTCGCCGCTTTATCTGCCCACCCAAACCATGTCTCCCTCTGTCCGCCGTCAGATTGTGGAGAACTGTATTTGCACTCTAAGGAACCTGTCGTATCGGCTGGAGCTGGAGCTGCCGCCGGCCCGGCTGATAGGGGGGCAGGAGCTGGACGGCTTACTGGGCAGCGAGTCGCCCAGCAAAGATGTGGATTCCAGCTGCTGGGGCAGGAAGAAGAAGAAGAAGAAAAAGAGCTTGCAGGAAGACACAGTGAGTGTGGAACTTTTAAAAGCTCAGAGCAGCAAACGTCTGTTTGATCGATCTGTTTCGAACTTTAATGTTGACTTATTTCGTCACCCTCTTAAAACTAATTTTTTCAAGTTTTGCAGGAAACACAAAAAACTTCACCAAAAGTGTAACATATGACATTTATAATATATATATATATATATATATATATATATATATATATATATATATATAATTTCACTCAAAAAGGATGTAACAAAGGATGCTATTGGCATAGTAATAACACTGTGTGTAAATTATGTAACTAAATAAATGACTTAGGCAATTTTTTGAACATGCCTTTGTGACTTAAGCAAGATATGGTAACACTTTATTTTGAAGGTGTCTACATAAGAGTCACACAAGCCTGTCAGAAACATGACATGACAAGTATCATGAGCATTAATGTTACTTCAAAGTGTCATTAATGTTCATGACACATCCCATGTCATGTTTATGACACGCTCATGTCACTCTTATGTAGACACCTTCAAAATAAAGTGTTACCATATCTTGAAAAGTGCTCAAAAAGCTTGAAAATATACCTTAAAATCGCTTAAGTTCTTGAATTTGACTTCAGAAAAGGTGTAGAAACCCTGATAATAACATCTTTATGAAAAGATAAACGTATAATAGGTGTATAATTTAATTGTGCTACTATAGCCAATCAACAGTTTCTCTTACTATTGCTGTCATCTGTTTTAATTTGAATAAGACTTCTTTTTTCTTTTTTTTCTCATAAATTGTTGTTTTATCTGTAAATGTGCAGTTTTAAAAGATGATCTGTATTCATACCTGACTAAACACTGTGGTTGTTTGTTCAGTGGGACGGTGTGGGACCCATCCCCGGCTTCTCGAAGTCTCCCAAGGGTGCAGAGATGCTTTGGCACCCCTCGGTGGTGAAGCCTTACTTGACACTGCTGGCTGAGAGCTCAAATCCCGCCACTCTGGAGGGCGCCGCCGGGTCCCTTCAGAACCTATCGGCAGGCAACTGGAAGGTACGGTTCTCTTTGTGTATCTGTGTCAGGGTTCCTACGGGTGAAATCCTTGAAAATGCTTGAATTTAAATGTTGTATTTTCAAGGTTTAAAAAGTGCTTGGATTTTGGATAAAGTGCTTGTAAATGCTTGAAATTCTTACTGTATTTGTCTTGCAATTAGACTACATCCATCTATAGACTACAGATAATCACATGTTCAATGTAAAAAATAATGAGTAGCCTATCTGAAATGAAGACCGTTGCTCCTAAAAGTGTAATACCATCACTGTTGGTATGGTTAAGTGAAATGTCCCCCTTTTAGTATGTAAGTACCAAGGTTATTATAGTTAACGAAAACTAACAAAATAACAAAAACTAGAATTGAATAAACATTTTTGTTAACTGAAATAAAAAATAAAAACGAGAGTTTTTAAAAAATTATAACTAACTGTAACTGTATTTTGTGGTTACAAAACTAACTAAAATTATAGTGAAAATGTCCTTCGTTTTAGTCTTTGTCAACTTTTTTCATACATAAACCTTTTTGGTTGATATGAAATCTATTTCATCTATCTGGTTTTATGACTTAGTAAACTTATTGGGGCTGAGATAGATCAGACAAAGGAAATAAAGGCAACATTTATTGTGACCTTATTAAATCTGGCACCCAACAAATACCCCATTACAAAAAACTAAAACGAACACTAAAACTAATAAAAACTAAACTAAAACTGAACATTTTCCAAAAAAATAAAAACTAATTAAAACTAGCAAACTCACTCTAAAAACTAATTAAAACGAACTGAATTTGAAAACAAAAATTGACAACGAAATTAAAACTAATGAAAAATCCCAAACTATTATAACCTTGGTAGGTACTCATCTAAAACATGCAATTTACAACCACTGCTAAAGCATACGAACCCTGCTGTGTGCACACAAACAAACACACACACACACACACACGCTCTCCTTTGTTTTTATATAGTCTGTTGAATGTGATGTCCTGGGAGACAAAGCATCTATTCAACTGGTTAAAAAAGGATTTAACAGCTCACCACCTCTGTGTCAGTCAGAACTGACGTCAGTTTTACACTTGAAATCACAAACGATAAAACACCAAAACCATCTATTTACCCATGTGGCATGCAGACACTTTTTGAAGCTTTAATGCATTTTGTGTGTTTCTCTGTGGCAGCAGTTTGCAGCATACATCCGTGCAGCAGTGCGTAAGGAGAAGGGGCTGCCCATCCTGGTGGAGCTGCTGCGGATGGATAACGACAGGGTGGTGTGTTCGGTTGCCACTGCTCTGAGAAACATGGCGCTGGATGTCAGGAACAAGGAGCTCATAGGTCAGAAGTCACGCTGTAAAAACAACCAACAACTCAGACTGTGATGGATTCAGACAGGTTGCATAAGATGAATGCTGTTCTGCTTTCTGAGCATATGTTGCACTGAAAAACCATCATGTGAATGGGTTTTAGCTTGTCTACTTGCACAAATGCAGCATAAAACATGAATATATCCAATCCAATCCACTTTATTTATATAGTCAAGTCAAGTCAAGTCAAAGTTTATTTATAGAGCACATTTAAAAACAACCTCAGTTGACCAAAGTGCTGTACAGTTATTAAAATAGTAAAACAATAAAATAAAATAGAATAAAATAGTAATAAAAACTCAATCCAAAACAGAGTTAGAGATAAAAAAGACAAATAAAAGGGTAAAAAAAGTAAAAAGAAAGCCAAGGATTCTTTCCTAGCTGGGACTGAACGCCAAGGAGAATAAATATATATATATATATATATATATATATATATATATATATATATATATATATATATATATATATATATATATAATAAATATACCACAATTTTAGCAAATACAAGGTTTCCAAAGGGCTGCACAAACAATAAATAGATAACACAATACAAAGAGATGTAGTAAACGATAGAACAGTAAAATGCAATAAGATAAAATAAATTAAAAATAAGATAAAAATAAATAAAATAAAATGCAAAATCTACTGACCGCACAAAATAAAATATGCATGTATACAAATAAAAACATAAAATCATAAAATCATCACTCTACGTGGTGTTAAAAGCCAACAAGAAGAGGTGGGTTCTAAGAAGAGACTTAAAATGAGACAGTGAGGAGGCCTGTCTGAATATAATATGTTGACATGCATAACAAATAATCAAACTGCTCAGTAAGGAAGTATAGTGCACATTTAGAGTGTATAATAGCATTTATATTCAACAGATAACATCCCAAACAGTTTCATGCTTTGCATAATAGAGCTACTGTCAGCATTGTTAAACAATGTGTTTATAATCTTTTTTTTAATTAAATGCAGAAAAGACAACCGGCGCATTTTGTGAACATTTTAACGAGAGGTTATCATTTTCTATTTCATCTCACTCCAGCCCTTATTGTTCCATGAAACAGTCTCGTTTACTGAGAAACAAGTTTTTATATGCGCTCTGTGTGGAATTAATGAGGAGTTACAGTTCCAGCAATGCAGAGGTGACGCCTGTAGGCAGATGGGGGAGGAGCTGCAGTGTTGTGTTTAAGGTGCTTTTGGTTGTGTGTGTGTGTGTGTGTGTGTGTATGTGTGTGTGTGTGTGTGTGTGTGTGTGTGTGTGGGAGAGAGTGAGAGAGAGAGTTTATGCTGCATGCATTCTGGTCCCTTCAGCTGGGCTGCACTGCTGAAGGAGAGATAGGGGGAAAAATCCTTTTTCTAACACCAGGATGCTCCCACGTCCTTGTGATGATAACGCAATGTCATTTAGGCAAACTGCCTACTGCAGTCTCCAGCAGAACGAATATATCATTCATGATATAGAAAGAACAATATACAGTCATGAAAAAAAATTATTAGCCCATTGTTTCCTTCAATTCTTGTTCATTTTAATGCCTGGTACAACTAATGGTACATTTGTTTGGAGAAATATAATGATAACAACAAAAACAGCTCATAATAGTTTAATTTATGAGCTGATATCTGGACATTTTCCATCCATGGTGTTCTCGATAATGATTTTGGTTATTATCAAGAAAACCGTGGAAAATGTGTAGATATCAGCTCATAAATTAAACTCTCATGAACTATTTTTGTTGTTTTGTTGTTATTAGACCATTGACAATGGTCTAATAATTTTTTCCATGACTGTATATGGGTCAATGACGTGATCTAATCCAGAGTCAGTTGGTGTAACCAGGTACTTTTTTCCCATGAAAATCTGATTATATACAGGAAAATAAATGTGAACTACAATGAGAAAAAAAAATACAATCCACTTTACTTTGCAACACTATGGTATATAACAAATTTTACATAATTTGTCAAAACTTTAGAAAAAATGTTTGTTTTAGAATATGTTCTGCTCAATATTGACAAAATGTGTAAATGTAGAAATACAAAAAAAAATGCCATTTGATGTTATGATGATTATTACACATATAAGTCCACTTAAATCCACTGTAGGTGAATAAAATATTCAATATTTATCATTCTTTTGTGGTTACACCATTTGACATCTTGCCAACCCTTATTTGTCACTAACCTATATACCTTAGGTCACTGTGGCAAATATCCACTAACACTTAATTAAATATGGAAAAATAAATGTCTTGTCTGTGTGTGCATTAGATAGATAGATAGATAGATAGATAGATAGATAGATAGATAGATAGATAGATAGATAGATAGATAGATAGATTGATTGATTGATTGATTGATTGATTACTTTATTCATCCCCGAAGGGAAATTCGGTTGTCACAGCAGTCCGGTATTCAAGTACAATAAAATACAATAGAATAAAATACTGAGGTAGCATAAATAAAAACAACAATAGAAAAAAACACAGAATAGAACAAGGACAAGGACACTTAAGAAGTTAAAAAGAAGAACATCAGTTTGTAGGATGGTTGGCAGATGATGGTAATAATTCAACTGGTGATATGATATGATGGCAACAATGCTATAGTGACTAGACGGTATATAATAATAATAATAGTACAGTATATAATATATATAATATAATATGTAATATGTTAGCTTCTGTTTACTGCACAGTACATCACAATGTATGTCTAACTTCCCCCTCCGCCTTCTCAGGGAAGTATGCGATGAGGGACCTGGTCAACCGTCTCCCCGGGGGAAACACCACCCTGCTGTCAGACGAGACGGTGGCGGCCATCTGTTGCACCCTGCACGAGGTCACCAGCAAAAACATGGAGAACGCCAAGGCCTTGGCCGACACGGGCGGCATCGAGAAACTCGTCAACATCACCAAGGGCAGAGGAGACAGGTGGGCTGCAGCAGCGTGTACTTGTCCCAACACTCTTAGTGAGAGTGTAGAGCACACACTGATGCTAACCTGACGCGCTAACATGTGCACATGCTCAAATGCACCGCCAGAACACACAAACAGTCATTAGCCATATGTGGCTGCTGGCAGGGCCTGGACAGACTGTACTGGACAGTGGACAGTGAGGAATTTACACAAACACCCACATACACAAGCATTGAAATGCTCTGAGAAGGAGAATATAGCCAGAGGGAAGGTGGTTTTGTGTGCATTGAGGTTTTATGTCCCTGTGGAATGATGGACCAGCAGCAGCTATTTCTAGCCTGCTATATATTCAGTAACGTTCCAGGTTAAAACACCCCGAGGACACTCTATTCCTTCAAACATACTGTCCTGTAATATTTACAGTGTGATTGAAAATGAGGTTAAAGTGACCTGGGAATCCTGAAAATACAAGTTTTTGTTGTTTTTAAAAAATGTTTTTTTATTGCATTTTTCAAAACACACAGAACTGCTCAGACATGACAGAAAAGAGGAGTATAAAAAACAGGATGTGGGTACAGTAAATAGAAAAATGTTATGGACAAAATAATAAATGACAGTGGGCACATTTTCTGACCTGCCCCTTCCCATCAATCTCCTGCAGCAAGACACAACAGTATCCAGATGACAATCAATACAGAGCATACAAACACAACCAGGCTAGAAGGTGCGTGTTAGAAAGTGAGCACTTAGAAAAAAAGTTATGAAAACAGGCTAGGCTGATTTGGGAAATCCACGAAGCAAGGAGGATGACAGTTTGGGACCAATATGCTGCAAATAAGGGTTCCAGACCCTATAGAAAGCATCTAGAAAGCATCTGTTTTGGAGTGAAGCATACATCTGGTGTATTCACTAGGGATGTTGTGCCATGATTTTTTTGTTGGAGCAACACTCTTGATCCAGATGAGTAAAATGTTCTTTCTAGCAGCAAAAGTTAGTATATTAAAACGTCTCCTGTGTTTACTGGCAGTGATCTGATCATCCAGGAGACCTGTGCTGTGTTCCGATACCTATACTACCCGTACTTACTATACTAAGTTTGAGTACGCAGGGTTTTCCAATTCCGATCGCAGCGAAAAGAAGTGAACCTAAAGGACCCAGATGGTGCCCTCATAACGGTCAAAATGCTGAGTGTGCAACGATGTACACTTTTCGCAGAGCCAGGCAGAGCCGCTCAGCTCGAAAAAAAATGTTTTAATGCCGGCCGAAATGATTTGCTGCGTTAATGGAGCCATATTGCAGGATTGTAGAAGTAAACCAATGATTAAACAACACAAAGGTTTTTTTGCCGTTCGACGAGGTCGTCGTGCACCACGGAGTATTAGATTTGAAACAACACTCACCTGCTGAAATCTGCGTACTTAGTAAGTGTGGATAGTGTACTGCGTTTAAGTGTACTCATGGAAGTATGGATATAGGAACACAGCTCAAGTATCAGGCACATAGGGTCCATCCGTATTGAGACACCAAAGATAGCAGTCAGTTCATTCACAGTACTAGACCAGTACATTTGTAACTTCACACATGACCAGAGGCAGTGAAAGTAATCTCCAGTCTCAGAATTACATTTCCAGCAAAGTGCGGAATTATTAGTGTCCATTTTGTTCTTGACAACAGGTGTTCTATGTTTGCGAAAATAACGAAAATACATGTTTATGTTTGTGTCTGTTCTGCAGGTACTCTATGAAGGTGGTTAAAGCAGCTGCTCAGGTGCTGAACACGCTGTGGCAATACCGGGATCTGCGTACAATCTATAAGAAGGTAAGAACATTGGGACTGATGATATGATTTTACTGTTAAAACAGCCACCAGCCTAATTTTGTCCATGCACAATAAATTAATTGCCTGAGCTTCTTATTGCAAGGAGAGACAGTTTATCCCTCTCAGCCCCAAGCAGTTTAATAATGTGATTTTGATGAGATATTACTATTTTTAAAGCATGATTTGGTTATTTTTTTCCCGATGAGAGCTTTCCTCACACATGATTTGTTTGCGGACTGTTGGAAGTTTGAAAAACTCATGATAATTTCTGCCTTTTATAGTTTCTGGTTATAATAAAGGGTTTATAGCATCCAAACATGTTGTAAATGTCATAAAACCATATATATCCTGACTGATATTGTTATAATAATAACATAACAAGTTATATCATCAGGTTAAGCATACATTTTATTCTATTTTCAGGTAATTATTACATTATTTGGTAAGTCAGGGCCAGTTTAGGGTTAACTGTATGAAAGAAACTGTTACATGAGTCCAACATGTTTGGATTTTACTGAAAAGTAGGATATGTCTTGTAAATAAAAATGTATATGTATGATATGGGCTTACTATAAGATCAAGGAATTGCTGTAATCAATATTTTTATTTGCATTTCTTGAACATGGTCTCTCATATCCTGCAAGAGTTTTATAGAGATCCAAGTTGGTGGGTTCGCCGCCTGGTCCCTATTTATTTTATTATTATTATTATTATTATTATTATTTATTTATTTATTTATATTATTATTATTATTATTTTAATTGGATTGCAATGTGCCTTTTATTTTTATCGGACTGCTGTACTTGTTCTGTCTTTAAAAGCAATAAAAAATGTATGATATGGGCTATGATACTGTGGACGACATAGCAAAGGATTTTTTTTCAATATTCCCTCTGGGACAAAAGAAAGAGAGGCTGCTCTACATTCAAACCACCACGTTTCCTCTCTCTTCTTCCAAACAGGATGGATGGAACCAAAACCATTTCCTCACGCCAGTGTCAACACTTGAACGGGACAGGTTCAAGTCCCAGCCCACTCTCCCCACCAGCACCATTCAGATGTCCCCAGTCAACCACCCTGGTATGCTCTGGTTTCACACAGACCCCTGCCAGATGTAAATACACTCCTCCAGTGAAACAGGAAAACCTCTGGAATTTATTGTTGAAATGTGTTCCTCTTTTTATTTTTCCTCCTCCCAGCTGCCAGTGCCACGTCGTCTCCTGCCATGCTGGGTATCAAAGAGCATAGAGACACTATCAGAGACTACCAGAGAGCACAGTCAACTATGCAATTTTATAATTACCAAGGGGACAACAGTATCCATAAAAACCAGTATACAGGTACGGAGAATGTGAAAGCTATTGAGAGTCTGTACAGTTTGCATATTAGCCGTCTTATTTAAACAGAATCCGCTATCTGCAGCCGACTGTAATCACAGGCTGCCCTCTGGTCCTCTCCGTGCAGGCTTTATCTATTTTATCCCTCATAATGCTCCAAGCAGATTCCATAGCCGGCCTCGCCTCCCTGCCAAGACAGTCCTCTCTTATCATCTCCACGAAAAGCCTGCCAGCTCTGAGACAGTCAGTCATTTTTAATTCAGAGCACTTCAGACCGTGTCTGCACGGCAGCAAAGTGAACCGGCTAGCCAGTGGTGGACACTCCACAATGGTGCCATTGTTAGCGGGCCCAAGTAGCAGCATGCAGACAGGGCCAGTGAGTGGGTACCCAGACATACTACAGCCAGACGAGAGCTCTTGCCAGCCCACGCCGGGGAGGGCAGAGTAAACAAAACGAGCCGCAGCCTCAACAGTCCACGCATTACATAGTGAAATGGAAATTGAGTTGCAGGATTTCGCCGGTTGGATAAAGTGCCAACAAAAATACCCATCCCATGGGCTATGCAAACAACAGAACACCATTCGCCAACTCTATTATTTGGTGTTATTTCTCTCCCTAGCAAAGCGTAGCACTCCTTGATCCTGCTCTATCTAAATACAGACGTTTGCCCTATGGGGACGTGCAGACTTTTTCACTGATATGAAGTGAAGTGTATTTGCATCAAGTCCCGCTAAATTGCTCTTTTTATTTAACTTTTCTTCCATCTTCCAGGGTCTGGAAAGCCTTCTCCATATTACTACTCATCCCCCACAAGAGAGGAGCCCAGAAGAACACAGGTGAATATTTTCATTCTGCATAAAATGTTTGTTTCTACTTCACAGGCTGTACATTCTTATCTTCCCCGCTCTGCTGTGATTCAACCCTGCCACGGTGCCCTGTGAGATTATTCCACAATGCAAATTAACCGTGTGTTTACCTTTTACTTTCGCTTACTCGTTCAGAATGATTTATACAATTATTTCTATATGAATACTCTGAATCTATGAATCTTATGAAAAATATACAGTACTGTGCAAAAGTTGTAGGCAGGTGTGAAAGATGCTGTAAAATAAGAATTATTTCAAAAATAGAGATGGTAATAGTTTATTTCTTTATCAATTAACAAAATGCAAAGTGAGTGAAAACAAGAAAAATCGAAATCAGATCAATTTTTATATATATATATATATATATATATATATATATATTTATTTGGGTCATTTCAGAATTGCGGGTACATTTCGCGTCTCCCAGAAAAACCTTTGGTTATTTCCCCCTAAAAAAGTAATTACTGGATCTGTTTTGAATAATATTGCTAATTATATTGAATGTTCACCAATAATAATGTTTGGTGTGTATTTTAGGCATTTTTTAAATATTCATTAAATGATTCCCAACCCACCAATTATAGACTGTTTTCAGCTTGTGATTCACACGTTCATATTGAATAAACATAAAGTAATTCATTATAATTAGCAGTTTTTTTGTGTACTAATTCTATAAATACTTATACAATCAGTTGCACAGAGTATTTATTTTCTGCAAAACATGGGATTTAAAAATTAAAAATATATATTTTTTATCTGTCCCTATGATCCGGTCAACTCTGTTATCTCTGTGATAAAACCACAAAAAAAACCTTCAGCATTCAAATAAAAACATGTGACCTGCACCCAGTGATGTCACTTCCTCTTGCAGAAAAGATTTGGAGGGAACTATGCTATGTTAAACTTTCTCTCTCATTAATTTGTACAAAATGTTGAGAATACACCAACAGTAGATTAATTATATGTCAAATCTGTTATTAGGATATTCTAGTGAATCCGTCCATAATTTTTTTAAACGATTATATGACGAAAATTCATAAAATTATGTTTTTTTTTCATTACATCTGGTATCTGGTTTTAAGCCATCACATGGAGTTAACCACTTATCCTAACTTGGGTCGTGGGGGGCTTAAGCCCAGCTGACATTGGATGAGAGGCGGGGTCCACCCTGGACAGGTGGCCAGACTGTCACAGGGATGACACATACAGGCAGACCACCATTCAATCTCTCATAGACACCTACAGACAATACTGAGTCACCAATTAAAACTAAGATGCATGTTTTTGGACTTTTGGACCAACAACTGAATTTGTTGTTTATTTTTCAATCAACCATTGATTTCCCACAGCCTGGGGAAATCAAATGGCTTATTTTGTCTGAACAACAGTCTAAATATATTCAATTGCCAACAATTTATAAGGCAGAAAAGCTTTTGAGATAATTAATGCATGACTTAACATTATTTGATTAATTCGATTGTTTGTTTTGTTAAACTTCTTCGTTTCAGGCCTACTTGGCTTCATTCTTGAGAACTAAGAAAGCAAACTTTAGGTGTGATCCCTCCTTTTGAAAAGCAAAGGGTTTTTTTTCTTGGAAGTGTTTGATAGTAGTGGTAAAAACCCTTGTTTGAGATTCCCCCACCGCACTGTATAAACCTGGCGTGGACCAGCGGCTCTTCCGCCCCACTCGACTAATACAAAGAGACTGACACGTATTCCGCTGCGGATAGATGGCGATGCTGGGAATGACCCAGCACATCAGCTATTGTCTGAGGCAGAGTGAATGTGACTGCTGGGATTGGGATGGTCTGGGCGCGTCTCAGGCACCTGTCACTGCGGGACACGTCCATGTGTGCCCATTTAGATAACGGGCACAGTGAGAAAGAGGCAGGAGGAGGGCTGGGACAAAAGAGAGAGTTCTCTTGTGTCCTTCATCCTATCACATTTAGACCAGTTAATGGGGAAGGACAGTCCTCACCCCATTTATTCCAGACAAATTCCATCTATCTTCTGGATTTCAACCATTTACCTTGAAGCAGTTTTCTGTTGCATTAGTGGCCAGAGACGTGCGGGCAAGGAGAGATTGATTAGCTTATTGTTTTTTTTAAAAAAAAACACCTCCAGCTTAAGAGTGTATTTTAATAAAATTGCTGAGATGTTAGTATATGCTGTTTCATTTTATTACCAACAAGTGGAAGATGATCATAAAATATTTGTGTTCTTGGCACTGAAAGAAGTTCTTTAATTATAGGAATACTTAAGCTATACTATACACTTACTTGCTAAGTAGGATGAGAAGAACCAGTGGAGACTCCAGAAAGTGTTTGGACAAGAGAATAGAACAGCACATAACCCCTGTAAAGCTGTATCTTGAAGGTTTTACACTTTGTTTTTTAAATGATTAAACTATCAAGATGTCAATCTGGTGGGCAGATTATTAAAAAAGACCAATTTTATAACCTATTTCTAATCACATCATTTTACTTCCTTACTTCTTGCAGCAGTGAAGCGTGCAACTGAGTGAAATATTTTCACCAGACATTATGTCCGTAGAGATTTAAATATATCAGACGAAACAGGCAAATTATTGGATCATGGAAACCCAGACTATAACTTTAAAGGTCTGATATTGTAAGAGTGAGATTTCTATGTCTTTTTTCTGATATTGCACCATATAAATACGTTTTATAAATGCTCAATCGAAAGAGAAACCAACACAGACTGTATTCAGAAACTGTGCCTTTAAACAAGCTGTCAGGACTTCTGTAAGGCTGTGATGTCACAACTATAATATATATGTAGAAATCGTCTCCACAGTGTCGTTACAGTCGTTCCCCAACTACAATGACAGTCTCTTAAAAACTGACCAATCAGAGCAGACAAGCACTAAACAGAGTGTTTCAAAAAGAGGGTGATTATAAATATATTCAGACAGAAAACGTGAAGAAAAAAATAGGTGCGGCTCAGAAAGTACCTGCCTCGGGTAGGTACTTTCTGAGCCATGATACTTGTCATGTCATGTTTCTGACAGGCTTGTGACACCTTCAAAATAAAGTGTTACCATATCTTGCTTAAGTCACAAAGGCATGTTCAAAAAATTGCCTAAGTCATTTATTTCTCTTAAGTTACATAATTTACACACTGTGTTATTACTATGCCAATAGTTTGCCAATAGTTTGCTTTGTTACATCCTTTTTGAGTGAAATGATCAATAAATGTCATATGTTACACTTTTGGTGAAGTTTTTTGTGTTTCCTGCAAAACTTGAAAAAATGAGTTAGGCTATTATTTTAACAGGGTGATGATATGTCCTCTGTAAGTTCAGTTCTTGAATAAATTAGCTTGCCACTGCTGACTTTTTGTATTACAGCGAGAATTTGTTCCTCACAGCCTGCACATCTCTTTTTTTCCTTGCAGCCTATGTATTATACAGAAGATCCGAGCAGGAGGAACTACGATACGTACAGAATGTACCTGCAGCATCCCCACGGATACGACGACCCGTACTTGGAGGAGGTCATCACCTACCCGCCCACAGTGGACTACAGCTCCCAGCCTCACGGACTGAAATCCACCACCAACTATGTGGACTTTTACGCTAGCACACGGAGGCCTTCCTACAGGGCAGAGCAGTACCCCGGCTCTCCTGACTCCTGGGTATAGAGATGCTCCGGAGGGGCGTCCTCGGCCCGCGGCGGAGGCGAGGAGCACAACGAGAACTGATCAACTTTTTCATGAACTTGGCTTCATAAGTGTGTTTGTTTTAAAGTGAATGCGTGTGTGTGGAGGGGGGAGTTCAACCGAGCGATGGCAGATGGAAAGATGGAATGTGTGCCAAAGAAGGAAATCAAGGAATGTTTTTTTAAATTATTTTTTATTTTAGTAGAAGAAGATGGAATCATGCAGAGGGGGGGGGGTCTGTTGAGGGACGATACCCTACACTACAGCGAGGAGACGTGCGTGCGTCCTGCTTTGTCTAGATGTTAGTTTTTATTTTCTTTATGGAACTCTTAGCTGTGATAGCATGAAATGGTGAAAGGTGTGAGTCATGTGAGCGAGGGTCTGCGGTAAGAGTAAAGATGGGGAATGTGTATGTGCTGAAGCCAAAATGGATCATGAACTCATATCTGTAAAAAAAAGAAAAAGAAAAGGAAAAAAAAACAACAATAGTAAACTAATGATGTTAGATTGTACAGAGGGATCAAATTGTATCTGTACTTTATGTTGAAGCTGTGTAATGCCATGGAGTCTTGTACATTTCTTTCATTTTATTGTAAATACAGAAAAAAACAACATGTTACCTGGTTTACACTCATCAGCACTGGTTAAAAAAAGAAACTTGTGCCATGTTAAATCTCTATAGATATATAAATATATGAAGAAATATGTGGACAAAGATGGCATCATAACACAACCATGCTAAAATAATAAAAGGTCAGTTTTGTTTTTTAAACACGTCGTGTAATTGCATCTTTTCACAGGTACGGTACAAACACTTTCACACTCTGTTTGCTGCCATTTTCAGTGCACTCAAAACAGAAATCATGGATGGATCCAAAAGAGAAATCAAACCCTTCTCTCCTTTGGACCATTCCTTGCAGTTTCCTGTTGAGGAAAAAAATGTTTTGTTACATTGTATTTACACAAGCATGAGTGAACGGAGGCCAGCTGTGTTTCATAAAGCTGTGTCTGATGCGTCCACGTAAACTTTTCCAGATGATGTTTAACTGTTTGTGTGAACGCTTTCACTTCAAGACACACCCTTATGTATTATTCTATTATTCTATCATTACATGTACATCTGCACATCATGAACCAAGTCACAAAACAAACTTACAGAGCATAGATGGATGTAACAGTGTCAGTTACCCATCAAAAAGGGCTGTCTGACAACAAGGTAAAAAAAAAATGGGGGAAAAAATCGATACAGCATAGTATAACGATATTTTGCATGGCAATATTTTATCGATTCATGGTTGCCAAGTATCGATATTTAGCCGTCGTTTTTTGTATGGGGGCCGTAGCAGACTCACTCTTTGGAATATACTGGAGATACTCATATGAACTCATATGAAACTAGATGATCTAAGGTATGGGTCTCAAACTTGCGGCCCGCGGGCCAATTGCGGCCCTCGTGACAATATTTTGGGGACCCCACCTTGATATGAAAGTTTAAAGTGAGTTTTATATGAATGGCACTTTACCATGTTGTGTGTGGAAGGTCCCTTTTATTACTTTTTTGGGGAATTTTGTGTCTTTTTTTGTAATTTTGTGTCCTTTTTGGTCATTTTGTGTCTTTTTTTGGTCATTTTGTGTCTTTTTTTTTGGGTCATTTTGTGTCTTTTTTAAGTAATTTAGTTTTTTTCTGTCATTTTCTGTCTTTTTTTGGTCATTTTGATACTGCCTCCAGCAGCCCCCCTGGTAATTTGAGTTTGAGACCCCTGATCTAAGGAATCTACAGGCATCAGGATATCAAGTTATGCAAAATAATGCTGCAAAGTTAGGCTTTTATTAGATTTCAATAAAAAAAAAATTCCATACATGTTTAATATCGGTTCAGTTCAGTTTGACTGAATACTTTGTTGGTCAGTCTGTGGGTTTGACTCTCACTGTGGAGGGGAAAAAATGAAGTGAGATAAATAGACTGACAAAACAATTCTTGATTAAATTTGATTTTGTGGACACAAAATGCAGTTAAACAGTTAAATCGCAATAATATCGTATCGTGACTCAAGTATCAGGATAAAATCATAACGTGGGGCCTCTGGTGATTCACGGCACTAAAAAATATTTGAAATATAGTGTATGCTGATAATGGATTTTGTTTAGGTGGCATCCACAGCAGCACATTCCCTAGCCTCTGTGTCAGTTCTCCAGCCTGCTTCTGCAAACTGTGTGTGTGCTGACTGCCATCTACTGTAGCTTATACTATATAACCCCACTACTGAAACTATACTATGTCCAAACAATGACAAAATGGCCCAGAGGACCAGATGTGCAGCTCCTCAGCCTTTACCGTACAGTAATATATATCCCCCAGGATGACTATGATTGGTTGCAGATCCCCAGAATCACCAGCCAATAATATAGCAGAGGAGAAATGTAAAGCTGTGGCCCAAACAGCCTGAAGAGAAACCCAACAGCACCTATTAGCAGTGGTGGGAAAAGTTTCCAGATCCCTTACTTTAGTAGAAGTATTAATACCACACTGTGAAATGACTCCACTACAAGTAAAAGTCCTGCATTTAAAACTTACTGAAGTAAAAGTATAAAAGTATCAACATCAAAATGTACTTAAAGTATCAAAAGTAAAAGTACTCGTCACGCAGAATGGACCCACTCAGATTGTTTTATACATGGGCAACTTAAATGCTGGAGGGGTCCACAATTTTTCATCAACACTACCACAGGGCCACATATAGGGCCATGCACTTAACCAGATATGATGAAACTGCAATTTTAAATATGTTTACAGTGCAGTAACTTAACATATTTCATGCTCAAATGCATGTATAACAGTATAAATAGGAATACAAAAGGTTTGAAGCAAATAAAACTGAACCACTTACTGTGATTTCTTTCTTTTTTTCAGTGCAAGAACAGCAGACCAACATTAATTGCAAGAAGTAATGTTGTGCGTTTTTCCTCATTTTTAAGATTTCATGCTCAAATGCGTGTATGCATGACTAATCACTTTAAATGTATCATCATTTTTCATGTTAAATCTTGACCCGAATACTAACTTGTAATTTAAGCTGTCAGCTAAATGTAGTGGAGTAGAAGTATAAAGTTACATAAAATAGAAATACTCAAGTAAAATGCAAGTACTTCAAAATTGCACTTAAGTACAGTACTTGAGTAAATGTACTTAGTACAAATTAAGATCCACACCTTTCCCCTATCAGAGGCTGTAACAGGCTGTCAGTAAATGAAACATGAGAATTATTATTCTTAATCTTTCCTCTGTGTCCTCATTTGAAAACAATTTTCCTGTCACCTATCATTGCTCCAGCTCAGTGGGTAATATATACAGCTTTTCTATGGTATCTTTGCTATCAAATAACTGGGTTAAACACATCAGTACCTAACTGAAATGATGAGGGTGTTGAAACTAGCCTCAGGGATGTTTGTCAAGACAAGACTTCAAGATCCGGTAATAAATCAGGACCGCCATAGGCCTTTATTATGTCAGTTGATATTTTACTGAAATGCAGTCGTGGAAAAAGCTATTAGATCCCTTACTTACTGATACTATACTGTGCAATTACTCTGCTACAATTAAAAATCCTGCATTAAAAACATACTCGAGTAAAAGTACAAAAATATCAGCATCAAAATGTGCTTAAAGTTTCAAAAGTAGAAGTACATTATGCAGAATGAACCCACTCAGATTGTTTTATATATTCCAAATACAGTATTTATGGCATGCCGTTCAGGAAATTATTATATATATATATAGATTCAAAGAATCTATATATATATATATATATATATATATATATATAAACCTAAGAATATATATCAAAGGTCTGAGAATATGTGTTGATACCTGAGAATATATATTAAAACCTAAGAATATATATTAAAAGTCTGAGAATATATATTGAAGGTTTTAACCGAAGGTTTTTATATATGTTTTCCGATTTTCTATATATATTCTCAGGTTTCAATATATATTCTCAGGTTTCAATGTATATTATCAGAATATAACATAATCTAACATAAGCAGCATTTTAATTTTCTCAAGGCAGGGCTCATTTTAACTACTTAATATACTGTTATGAGGTTTAATGAAGAAAAAAGTCTATCATGTTTATTCATGTTAAATCTCGACCCCAAAAGTAACTAAAGCTGTTGGCTAAATGTGGTGGAGTAAGAAGTTCAATATTTGGTAAAAATGTGTTGCAGTGCAAGAATAAAGTTACAAAGATATAATTTTGAGGTACTTGAGTATTTCAATGTTAAGTACAGAGTTTGGGTATATGTATTTGGTCATTCCACCACTGCTTAAGTGCTAAATGTTCCAAACTAATGTGTTTGTTTAATTAGCAGGAACCAGTTCAACAAAAATATTGACGAGAGCTCGCTATGACCTTGTAACTCCCAACATGTATTAATGTTAACAGCATTGGAAAAACTCATATGGGAACTAATCTGTAGTTTCTAGATGAAATTGCTCACAAGGTCTGTGGCTTATCTTGGGAAGAAAATGATGTATTTTTATTATTTTGGGGTGAAACGTAACTTTAAGCCTGTGAAAGCACTGATTGAAACGAACCTGCTGTAATCTGCAGTTCAGCCACAGGTCATAGAGACACAAATTATTCTTAAGTCAAATGTGATTTACACACCCACAGGACTTTTCATTTGTGTTGAATTGACGCCCTCCTGACTCCTGTTAGACTTGTTGGGGCATCATTAAGTTGAGTGACACTACTAAGTATGAGGAGGTCCTTAAAAGAAGATAAAAATAAGAGCCAACCTCACCCTGAGAAGAGATTTATTGCTCAGCCAGAATAACTGGATACACCTGTGAATATTTAGTTGTGCTTATACAATAATGTAGGTCCAAACTGCCAGCAGGAGGAAATATGTGTTGTTGTTTTTTTTACTCTTTTTCATTCTGCCTGTATATGCAACTTAAATAATGATTACCATGCCAGGCTGGTATCATCTTTTTCAGCTCAACCTCACCTGATTATTATTTTGTAATTTTGACTTACTGGATCAACATTTTGACACACAAAAACACACCAAAATTTTTTTTTTTTTAAAAACACGTAAAAAAAACAAAAACGCACACAAAATTACAAAAATGTTGTGTTTGTGTGTATCTAATTCCTGTTATGTTAAGCGACTTTGAGTACCTTTAAAAGCGCTATAAAAATGGAATGTATGGGGTATGTTTCTGTGTTTTGAATTGTTGATATGTTTAAAAACAATAAAGTGTGTTTAAAAAAACATGACATATTAATAATATTTTTACTTTGTTTTCAATCTGCCTCAACAAACAACAAAAGGTCTTGAGTGAAAGTAGCAAAACTACAGTGGAAAAACACTCTACATCCTCTATTAACATAAAAATGGTGCTTAAAGTTCTGAATACATATGTATTCATTATAGTAGAATATAATTAGTGATGCATTAGTGTTTACATCATTTTTAATGTGGCAGCTGTGGTGGAGCTAATTTTGTTTTGCAGACTGCTGGTTGATAAACCTATAATTATATATCAGACTTCATTAGCTGATTTATATTGTGCATGCACAATCTGTATCTGCAAAGTGACTAAAGCTGTAAAATACATTTAGACTACTATTTTACTCCAAAATGTAGTGGAGTACACTGCAAAAGCGGTGTCTAAAAACAAGATAAAACACTAAATCTGAGGGAAATCAACTTGCTGCATGGACAGATAATTTCATTTGACAAGCTTTCTTAAATTAAGATGGTTAAATCTAGAAATAAGCATGTTGAACTCTTAAAACAAGCTAAATTACTTCTAAATAAACACTTCTAAATCTAAAGTCTTTTTTCACCTTGGTAAGAAACAAATAATTTGCAGTGCACTCTGCTCGGGCCAGTTCATCGCTGCTTGCAGCTTTAATTCATCTAGTTTTAAGACTTAATTTCTTATTTTAAGTGTACAACATTTTGAGATTTAATAATCTTAACTATTAAATCTAGAAATGTGCAAAACAAAATTAGCTCCACCACAGCTGCCACATTAAAAATGATGTAAAAACTAATGCATCACTAAGTATATTCTACTACAATGAATACATATACATACAATTCAGAACTTTAAGCATCATTTTTAGATAATTTCCCTCAAATGTAGTGTTTCTATCTTGTTTTTAGACACCCCTTTTTTGCAGTGTAGAGGTATAAAGTGTCATAAAATAGAAATACTCAAATGCATCAAGATTGTATTGACAGCACTTGAGTAAATGTGTTGTGATACATTCCACCACTGCTTTCAGAGAAGTTGTGGTTTGAGGAGTTTTTTGAGGGGGGTTGTATGGGTGTTTTGCCAAGATTTTCAAAATAAAACAGCCGTTCATAAATAAAGAAGAAATAAAGAGTTATATATTTACACAAAAACGCAGGAACTTCTGAGAGATTAATAAAAAGAAAAGAATCAATATGAGACACCGAGTCGCCATTTCAGTTTCATTTTATCAATAAACGCCCAGCATTAATGAAGAAGTGAAATAGGGCGTCTCTGTGGCTGCGGGCTTCCTGTAGACGTCATCTCTGTTTGAGCATAAAAACAACCAAGTGGGCGTTGAGAAGAGTTTGGTGCTTTCTTTGCTTTATCTCCGGAAAGTTTCGAAAATGGTGCAGCAACTCTCAAAATGTGGATCGAAGGAGACTCCCGTGCTGAAGGCTGGCCATCCTCCGGCAGGTAAGCTGCTCCTCGCGCTCACTCCGACTTGCATTGCACGAATGTTTGAACTCCATCAAATCCAACGCGTTGTTGTTTTTCACTGCTCGACCCAGATCGAGAGGCGTGCAGACGGACGCGGAGAATCAAGTTTTAAAGAAAAATCCCCTTCCGATTCTCCTGTTGCAACATTGTAATCGTATCGTGGTGAAGATAATTGCATCGCTGATGTTTGTGATAACGCTGATTGCATCCATCGTGCAGCCGTGATTTACTCTCTTTCTCTTCAAGCAGGCCGCTGGTCAAAGTCACACCGTGTTCCGATCAGCTGAACGCTCCTGTAGTCACGATTTAATGCATGCAAAAAAAAAAAAAAGCATGCCATGCAAACCGACTGTTATCAGAAGCATTTTGACAGTGAGATAAAATACTAAAATAAAATTAAAAAATATTTTATTTAGTATTTTTTTTATTTTTTGTCGTCTGCTTCTTTTTTGTGCATTTATACCGATATAGCCAGTACCCCTTTTCGATTTTAAGTTTGCATCTTACATTTATGAGTAATATTATTACATATAGTTTTATTTTTGTAAAGGTTTTGCATCAGTGACTACCCCAACCTTTGTTGTCTTGTGAATCAAAGTGTTCTTGTGTTACGCCCCTCATCACATGCTGTGGCTTTAGTGTTGACCAGACTTCTGAGCAGTTAAATCACAGTAGGGCTGCAACTAACGATTATGCAATTTATCGATTAATTTGTCGACTATTTAAAGGATTAATCGTTTAGTTGTTTGGGCAATAAAATGTTGAAAAATATCAGTGTTTCCCAAACTACAAGATGACGTTCTCAAATCTCTTGTTTTGTCCACAAACCAAAGAGATATTCAGTTTATTTTCATAAAGGGACAAAGAAACCAGAAATATTCACATTGAAGAAGTTGAAATCAGAGAATTTGGATTTATTGTCTTTAAAAACTGCTTAAACCTATTATTAGATTATCAAAATAGTTGACAATTAATTTAATAATCGATTATTGTTCGATAAATTGAATAATTGTTGCAGCTCTAAATCAAAGTTTTTTTTTTTCTTTTTTTAGATTTTTCTTTTAAGCCTGAAGAGGTTAATAAAAAGGGGGTAAAATCTAAAAATGTTGTTTTGTGTAGTGGAAATATATTTCTTTGTCCATTCTTTAATCCTCTTGTGAATCCCCCTCAGATTATTCCCTGACCCCCCCAGGATGGATACTGCTCTTTAAAATGTGGGCCACCTGTTCAACTAGGACCCCAGTTACTGCCAAACAACGTCCTCACTCACTTTAATAATCTGTGCAATATTTTAAATGGCAATATAACGTTGCAAAGGCAATCTTTCTAGGTTGAAAGTTTTTTATTTTTTTTCATGATTGCAGCAAAGGGAGTCAGGATCCACTGAATACTATAATCTTTAAAATCTGCCAAACACATGTGCAGCAGAGCAGATTTGCAGATAAACTACATTTAAACCATTTTCTTTTGTGTCAATAGTCAAGGCTGGAGGTAAACGGGTGGCCAAGAAAAGCTTGGAAGAGAGTGGCACCCATGGGTCTTCAGAGAAGGAGACCAAGAGGGCTGATAAACTAAGGTAGACTAATGGTCTGCATGCATAACATATACTCAGGGTTTATACGGGTGCTTGAAATCCTTGAAAATGCTTGAATTTAACTTTTTTAAGGTTTAAAAAGTGCTTGGATTTTGGATAAAGTGCTTGTAAATGCTTGAAATTCTTACTGTATTTCTCTTGCAATCTGACTATATCCATCTATAGAATATAGATAATCACATGTTCAATGTAAAAAATAATGAGTAGCCTATCTGAAATGAAGACCGTTCCTCCTAAAAGTGTAATACCATCGCTGTTGGTATGGTTCAGTGAAATCTCCCCCTTTTAGTATGTAAGTACTCATCTAAAATGCAATTTACAACAGGTGTAAGATACTGGAAAAGCTTGAAAATTTACCTTGAAAGTCCTTGAAATATGCTTGAATTTGACCACTGCTAAAGTGTATGAACCCTGTATACAGTGAGAAAAATGTTTGAAGCCTAAACTCCAAGAACATGGAAATTATTGTTTTTGGTCATTGAAGTTTACTTAAAATGACTTTTCTTTTCATCAGGACCTTCGGCACGTCCAACAGGATGCAACAAGTTGGTATTCTTCTTTCAGGGACTCTTGACAAGGTAAACAAAGGCATTCCCGTTTTAAAAAATCCAGTTCTCCAAGTGCTCCTCAGGCCACGGAGCCTTGTGTGTAATAAACTCTTTTCCTGCTGTATTTGCAGCTGAGCCATGACTTTCCCGAGACACCGGTGAGCGTGAGGCACAGCAAGGTGCGCCCTGCGGTGGAGAAGCCCCACTGCCCGCGTTCCTTCTTCATCCAGCAGCCGAGGAAGTTTTGAACAAGTTTTGTTTAAGAATGCCCCAGAGGGAAGCATGTTAAGTCAACTGTGAAAGACAAACATGAAGCGTTAGATACATGAAGGGGACTGACTGTAAGGTGTCGGTGTTTATGGAGAGGAAGCTTTCATCAAGCTCTGTGTTTCTTGTTTAGGCTGTGCTTGTTTGTGAGAATACTATGAACCAGCATTTAATGTGCCTTTCTTAGTGTTGTAAGAGAATTGCTCTAGCTGTATTTCCCAGCTGATGAAAACCAGATGGTGTTTGGGTATGTTTAATGTGAGGGTTTGGCTTCAAGTGAGTTTTTTCAAACTATTTTTTCCAGTGAATTCTTCATAATGTATTGCTTGGCACTTATTAGATTTAATAAAAAAAAGAAAAGAAATTGCATGGCATTACAAGATTGCAGATCTTTTTCTTACTTCAATGTTTATTTGTAGTATTCTACAATGGCCACTAGATGGCAGCAAATGACTTTCTTACACAACAAAAATCACAGGCTCTTCTTTTTTTTTTTTTTTTTTTTTAAGTTTTTATTCAATTTCTTATAGGTCAAACATCATACAAAAGACATCAAACTTCCACTCAAACAAATCGACCATATTAAACAAAAATACATAAAATAAAAACAAAATGCATATATATGTAAATACACATACATACACAAATCACAGCCCATAAACAGCGGAACACATTTAATCACAAGCTCTTTGTGTGCTTCACATATCAGATTCCTAAGTTGTATGCACCATTAGAATTGCAATCTTAATTGCTTTTTAAGATAATTAGATTAGATTTTAATACATACTCCAAAATACACATCTTGTCTATGTTACTGAGGTCCTACGATAGGTCTAGAATAAACTGTGGATCCACAATACACTCAGACCCTTTAGGACAAAAATGTCCCATTAAAACCACAATTCAGATCCCACAAGCATTGCAGCTCAAAATCATGCATTCTATTCTACAAAATAACTAAAAAAGACACAACAACAGATATAAAATGACCAAAAAAGACACAAAGGAGACATGCAAAGGATTAAAAAATGGAGACTCCATAGAGTTAGAGGAGAATATCATTAATATATAATTTTACTTAACGCTGACATCAGAGCAACTTTTCTAACGTGAGTCACAAGGGTTAAGGCTGCAGGATCCCAGTATGTTAAGTGACTCACAGGTAAACAGCCTGCATGGAAGAAGTCAGTGGGAACTTCCCATAAAGGTTAAGCCTTGTCTGTCAACAAGCACCACAGAACCGGCTCCGCTCTGCTTGAGGGCAAATGACTCCGACAAAATGTTGCATCTAATGAGAGGACAGCGAATAAGAAAAGGATGTGTTATTTATTTATCTGAATCATATTTTAAAATACAAAGTATGCATGCTGATTTAAGGTCCCAACACTTAGTATGTCTAGGGTTGTATCCTGAAGGGCCAGCCACCTACATATGCATGAAACAATATATCCGACCTGAGGCTTGTTTATGTAGGACAGGATGTAGAAAAACCAGGTGCCTCATCGTATCATATTTCTCACACTGCAAAAAAAAAAAGGTGTGTCTAAAAACAAGATAAAAACATCAAATCTGAGGGAAATGATCTTGCTGCATGGACAGATAATTTCACTTGACAGGATCTCTTAAATTAAGATTATTAAATCTAGAAATAAGCATGTTGTACGCCTAAAATAAGAAATTAAAGCTGCAAGCAGCGATGAACAGAGTGCACTGCAAATTATTTGTTTCTTACCAAGATAAAAAGACTTTAGATTTAGAAGTGTTGGATAATTTATCTTGTTTTAAGAGTTAATTTCTTATTTTACGTGTTCAACATGCTTAATTCTAGATTTAACAATCTTAATTTAAGACATCTTGTCAATTGAAATTATCTGTCCATGCAGCAAGATAATTTAACAAAACATAGGAGACTACAGTGTGTTCTGTATCATTATGGCTGTGGTGTGGATAGGCAGGTGATTCTTGGGTTTTTAATCATTTTCATGGATAATTTATGAATGCATGCCTGGGGTGCATTGGAAATGAGGTGGAAGAGAGGAGATAGATGAGATGAATGGTCCACTAGATAATAAATCCTTCAGCCTGCTTACATTACAGGTTTCACTCTCTTGTTTCTGTCGTCTCTTTTATGCTGAAGAATAAACCCTGATGGACGGCAAGAGATGCTGAAAGAACAACATGTTAAGAGATGAAAAAGCAGGGTGAAGCTGTGTGCAGAAGTTTTATTTAGCAGCTTTCAGATTGTAAACCAGTGTACATTCAAACACATGTTGGGGATAATTTTTTCTTTATGTCAGTCTACATGAATTAAATATATATACAGTCATGGGAAAAATATTAGACCACCCTTGTTTTCTCCAATGTATTGTTCATTTTAATGGCTGGTACAACTAAAGGTACATTTGTTTGGACAAATATAATAATAACAACAGAAATAGCTCATAAGAGTTTAATTATAGAGCTGATATCTAGACATTTACCATGGTTTTCTTGATAAAGATTTTGGTTATTATCAAGAAAACCGTGGAAAATGTCTAGATATCAGCTCTTAAATTAACTCCTATGAGCTATTTTTGTTTACATCATTATAATTGTCCAAACAAATGTACCATTTTAGTTGTACCAGGCATTAAAATGGACAAGAAATTGAAGAAAAGGGGTTGTCTAATATTTTTTTCCATGACTGTATATGCCTATTTGGGACATAACCCAATCATGACTTCTTCATCACATCCAGACTAGAAAACAAAGCAGCGTGGAGCCCTACTGTAAATTGACCTCTAAAGTTCTGGCTGTAAACTCCATGAGGCCAGTTTCAGTTTGATGATGATATACCAAGTAAAACTGGAGACAAGCTCCAATATATTTTGTATAAAATCATAGAACTGGCTGTTATCCTCTTATATGTTAGGTTTGCAACCTTTGTTCACATTTGCAACATTTCAAATTCTTTATTAAGCATGATAGTGTTTTGAAAGTAAAAAAAAAAGATTTAAAATCACATTATATGTTGGACTTAAGGACTAAAAAAAGACACAAAATGACCAAAAAAGACACAAAATGACTAAAAAAGACACAAAATGAGAAGACAAAATGACCAAAAAAAGACACAAGACACAAATTTACTAAAAAAAGACACAAAATGACTAAAAAAAGACACAAAATGAGAAGACAAAATTACAAAAAAAGACACAAGACACAAATTTACTAAAAAAAGACACAAAATGACCAAAAAAAAGACACAAACTGACTTACCGTATCAACATTTTGAACCAAAAAGGTTAGGTCATACAGGTAAGGTTGTGCTGAAAAAAAATATACCAACATTTAAACATTTTTAAAGTGGTGTATACAGGCTGGATGAAAAGCATTCAAAAATGGCCGAAATAGCCCAAGATTCCATAGAGATAAGCTACTTGAAACAGTCTTTGAGTAATGCTATACATATGTTTGTACACCCTGACACTGCAGAATGTGTCTTCATCAAGTTATCAATTAAAAAAAAAAATCCTGCAAGTGTGAAAATACAACAGCCGCTCCATCCCTGTGGCCCCACAAGGATTATGCATGAACATGCAAGTGTGTTTGTTCTTGAATGTGTCAGATCCATGTATTCATACATGGGCCTTTTTGTTTGCATCAGAAAGCCGATACAACCGATATCTACTCGTCTGTTCACCAACAAAATCCTCCATGATCGCCTTGTAAACACAATGTGCCGACCTTAAATTCTTTGTGATGCTCATGCTGTTCGCACATGCCTTTGATGCCATCTGTGAGTGAAGTTCAGAGACCTCTCCAGCTCTGTTTGAGGAGTGGAGCAGTTGGTGGTCTTCTGACTTGCAGACTTGGTGCATTTCACTGCCAGTGTCTGCCCATTCCCCCGCCATCTGAGGAACCTCGGTGACCCCGTGACGCCCACCACACTGCTGAGAAAACACTGCACACCCACTGTATCACCCCGCCTCACGCAGAGGAGTCGGGTGACTGAAAATGTTGTCCTATCACCACAGTACAGTACAGTACAGAACTTTAAAGTAAGCAGATGTACTCCCTATATTGTAGCTTACACACAAAAATGCAAAAATGCAAGTGGAAAAAGACACAATTAATGATTTCTTGACATTATTACTCTGTTGGAGATGTGAGAAATTTTGCACATGAAACAAGCTGCATAAAATATTTTCACCACTTGAGGTCACCATAGACTAAGATGTGCTGTGAGCCTCCCCTGACAGACCAGGGTGAACCCATAGAAAGCCTGTGCAATGTATTGTATTCCAGTAAGTATAACTTTCCACTTTTGAAGCTTTTGCATGGTTATTAGATAGTATTTTGAATAGACCAGCATTGTGAAAACATTTAACTTCTCCACAGAAATAACATTGTTATTAACTCTATGGAATCTTGGGCTATTTTGTCCATTTTTTAATCCTTTTCATGTCTTTTCGTGACTTTTTTTGGTCATTTGTGTCTGTTGTTGTGTCTTTTTTAGTTATTTTGTGTCATTTTTTGTCATTTTTTGTCTCTTCTGTGTCTTTTTTGGTCATTTTGTGTCTGTTGCTGTGTCTTTTACAGTTATTTTGTGTCTTTTTTTGGTCATTTTGTGTCTTTTTTTGTCATTTTGTGTCTTCTGTGGGTTTTCTTTGGTTATTCTGTCTTCTCATTTTATGTCTTTTTTGGTCATTTTGTGTCTTGTAGTGTCCTTTTTTTTTGTTCTGCTTTGTTTTTACGTCTGGATGTGATGAAGAAGCCATGCTTTGGCGCTTTTGGAGACTCCAGAGGGTTAAGATATATGCTGATATGTATTATATACTTGTCCTCAGTAGACTCAGATTGAACAGCAAACACAAAGCTATTTAATGACATCCTGCTTTTAAAGGCCACTAATATAAACCTAAATCAATTAGGCAAAATTTACATAAAAGCTTTGGCTCAAGTTTCAACACATCCTCTGCTAATGTGCATCAACAAGCAGGAAGTATACTCTATCAGATTGCAAGTAGACAGACAACTGTAATTTTAAAAGTAAACCTTACTTTAATGAGTCACAGTTCTCACATTGTTTATCTAAGAACACAGTGTAATAAAAAAAAATCACATTTACATACACATAAGTATTAGCAGCAAAATGCATTAATACTTAAAGTTGTCGTTATAAAGACTGGGCCCATTCAGAGTGATAAATCTTTGATGCAACGCATCATTTTTAATGTTGTAGCCGGTCCAGGTGGTGCCATGTACCTTTATATACCCTTGGGTAGCTTAATGTAGCAATGCATCACATTTTATGAGCTTCTTTATGTCTTGTGTGCAAAATCTTGATCTGCACAATAGCAAGTAACCATAGACATAAGATTATTATATGGAGTAAAAGATAATATATAATATAAAAATATATTTTTATGTAAAATAAGGGGGAAAAATGCTTAGAGGCAAAGAGAAAGACTTAAACTTTAGTAAGTTGTGAAGAGTTTATTAGGAGGAAATGCCCCGGAAGACCTGCTCCATTTAAATAAAACTACATAAAGCATAATGAGCAGCTAATTAAATAAATAATATATGGGACAAAAGGAGATTAAAGTATTTTAGAGACTTTCTTTGGAGGGGATTTTGAGGACTTCAGTGTTTCTGGCTGTCTCTGCACCACCATACCCCTGATTACCACTCCGAGTTAATTATCCCTGATTTTTATTGCAGGCCTGCAGCTTACAGTTGTCTTAATACATTGTCACACTGTTAAAATAATCGCCTAAGTCATTTTTTGTCAAAATTGTTGTTGTTTTTCAGCCTAAATCCTACATCCTCAGTTGATCAGATCATGTGATTTTATCCCTTTAAGATAATGGCCTATGTCAAGTGTGTGACTTAAGCGGATTTATTATGCCTAATAAAATGTGACTTAGGCAATTTTTTGAACATGCCTTTGTGACTTAACTATATGGAGTCTTGGGCTATTTTGTCCATTTTTGAATCATTTTGTGTCTTCTTTGGTCATTTGTGTCTTCTTGTGTCTGTTTTATGTCTTTTTGGTAATTTTGTGTCTGTTGTTGTGTCTTTTTTATTTATTTTGTGTCTTTTTTGTCATTTTCTGTCTTTTTTGGTCATTTTGTGTCCTTTTTTTAGTCACTTTGTGTCTTTTTGTGTCTTTTTTTGTCTGCTTTGTTTTTACGTCTGGATGTGATGAAGAAGCCATGCTTTGGCGTTTTTGGAGACTCCAGAGGGTTAAGCAAGATATGGTAACACTTTATTTTGAAGGTGTCTACATAAGAGTGACATGAACGTGTCATAAACATGACATGGGATGTGCCATGAACATTAATGACACTTTGAAGTAACATTAATGCTCATGATACTTGTCATGTCTTGTTTCTGACAGTGACTCTTATGTAGACACCTTCAAAATAAAGTGTTACCCTATCTTGCTAAAGTCACAAAGGCATGTTAGGCAAAATTGCCTAAGTCATTTATTTCTCTTAAGTTACATAATTTACACACAGTGTTATTACTATGCCAATATCCATCCTTTGATACATCCTTTTTGAGTGAAATGATCAATAAATGTCATATGTTACACTTTTGGTGAAGTTTTTTGTGTTTCCTGCAAAACTTGAAAAAATGACTTAGGCGATTATTTGAACAGTGTGACGACATGTGTTCTGCATCTCCAGCATCTTGTCGTGTCCATGAGGCATGCACAGAGAAATGGTGAGGAAGAGGAAAAAAGGAGGAGGAAGGAGGAAGGTGGTAGTTTGTCTTGGTTACTCCCTGCCCTCTGTTGATGTGCCTCCTCTGCAGATGACCTCATGCGGGGAGGAGGAGGAGGAGGAGGAGCCCAGCGTCCCGTAGCCTACCTTGGTGGATCAAGTGGGGGACTGAGTTCGTGTGGAGATACGCAGGAGAACTGGGAAAACTTTTTTTTTTGGTACTTTCATATCGATGACATTTATCAGGTAAGACTTTGGGAAATAATTACAGTTGGTTGTGTCGACTAAAGTCGGTTCACCGGTTCAGAAAAGTAGAGATAAGTTGTTCCAGTCAGGAGTTTAGCGGCAGTTTGTTGGGAGGAATGTCGGGACATGCCCATTGAGCTGCCGTCAGAACTCACTCAAATGACAACTGCTTTATTTTCTACTTATTCGGGGTTATTTTCTACTTATTCGGGTCATGTAGCCTCTTTGGTCTAATTTCCGCGTCACTACGTTACTTTACGTTACGTCAAATTGAACCGTTACTCAATTAAATCATTTTGTGCAGGTAATGTTATGAACCGGAGCTAACGGAATACACTGTAAGTGTTTAACCCATTAGAACCCAGTTATCTTTAACCCTTTATAGGACATTATAAAAAAAAAATAGGAAATTGAAAATGTCAACCCTGAAGTGTTATTGGAGGATATTACACTGAAAAAAATTGGAGTGACATTTGCTTAAAAAAGCTAGGCAAGTTTTTCCACACAGAAAGTGTTTGTAATCCTGACTCAGGCTGTTTCTAAGTAATGTTTATTTAATAGAACCACTTATTTTTCAATGAAAATGCACAAGTAAATTGAAGATTCACTGATGTCCCTCAATTACATTTTGCTTGGGAATATCAACTAATTAAGCCAATGAACTGGAGGTTTCTAACTAATACACTGTAAGTGTTTAACCCATTAGAACCCAGTTATCTTTAACCCTTTATAGGACACTATAAAAAAAAAATAGGAAATTGAAAATGTCAACCCTGAAGTGTTATTGGAGGATATTACACAGAAAAAATTTGGAGGGACATTTACTTAAAAAAGCTAGGCAAGTTTTTCCACACAGAAAGTGTTTGTAATCTTTACTCAGGCTGTTTCTAAGTAATATTTATTTAATAGAGCCACTTATTTTTTTTAATGAAAATACAGTAAATTGCAGATTCACTGATGTCTCAATTACATTTTATTTGGAAATATCAACTAATTAAGCCAATGAACTGGAGGTTTCTAACTAATACACTGTAAGTGTTTAACCCATTAGAACCCAGTTATCTTTAACCCTTTATAGGACACTATTAAAAAAAGTAGGAAATTTAAAATGTCAACCCTGAAGTGATATTGGAGGATATTACACTGAAAAAAATTGGAGGGACATTTGCTTAAAAAAGCTAGGCAAGTTTTTCCACACAGGAAGTGTTTGTAATCTTGACTCAGGCTGTTTCTAAGTAATGTTTATTTAATAGAACCACTTATTTTTCAATGAAAATGCACAAGTAAATTGCAGATTCACTGATGTCCCTCAATTACATTTTGCTTGGAAATATCAACTAATTAAGCCAATGAACTGGAGGTTTCTAACTAATACACTGTAAGTGTTTAACCCATTAGAACCCAGTTATCTTTAACCCTTTATAGGACACTCCTGGAAATAGAAAATGTCAACCCTGAAGTGTAATTGGAGGATATTACACTGAAAAAAATTGGAGGGACATTTACTTAAAAAAAGCTAGGCAATTTTTTCCACACAGAACGTGTTTGTAATATTTACTCAGGCTGTTTCTAAGTAATGTTGATTTAATAGAACCACTTGTTTTTTTAATGAAAATACAGTAAATTGCAGATTCACTGAAGTCTCAATTACATTTTATTTGGAAATATCAACTAATTAAGCCAATGAACTGGAGGTTTCTAACTAATACACTGTAAGTGTTTAACCCATTAGAACCCAGTTATCTTTAACCCTTTATAGGACACTCCTGGAAATAGAAAATGTCAACCCTGAAGTGTTATTGGAGGATATTACACTGAAAAAAATTGGAGGGACATTTACTTAAAAAAGCTAGGCAAGTTTTTCCACACAGAAAGTGTTTGTAATCTTGACTCAGGCTGTTTCTAAGTAATGTTTATTTAATAGAACCACTTATTGTTTTAATGAAAATACAGTAAATTGCAGATTCACTGATGTCTCAATTACATTTTACTTGGAAATATCAACTAATTAAGCCAATGAACTGGTTTAGTGAATATTACTTGGAACGAATGATTCAATTTATATACAAAACTGAGGACACATAATGACAAACAATCACTAAGTAATGCACTACATGAAAAACTCCAATTTAAAGTAAAAGCACTGAATTCTTATTTCTTTGTAGAATTTATATAGATGATTGAAATAATAATTACAGGGCCAAAAAATCTTTTTTTTTAATTAACACCTGTTTGTTTTTTTTTCACTTTTACTTTACCAGCACATTGTCCTGGCATTAAAAACATCTAATGTCATTCCCATTATGGTTTATCAATTTAGAGTTTTGAGCTGAAACGATCTGTCGAATAGATTAGCATTCAATTACTTTGAAAGGTATCAAATAAATGTTAAAGTCGTGCTGCTAATATTAATATTTTCAATAATTAAACTTTAAAATGTCAGAAAAATGTGAAAGGAAAAAAATACCTGTCACAATTTACCAACCTCAAATGTGATGTCTTATATTTATATTGCTTGTTTTGTATCTTTTGGATTTTAGACTGTTGGTCGGATAAAACAAGCAATTTACGTCATGCATGATTTGCTACTGGGAAATTGTGACAGGCATGTTTTTACTATATATATAGGCCTATATTTAAATATAATCTAGACTAAAATTGTAGTGATTAGTTGATTTGATTATAAGATAATTCAATAGACATCTACAGATTCAGTAATAATGACCAATCATTAGTTGCAGCCTTGCAGAGTTAACTATTTGCAACATGTCAATGCCTGAATTGCTTGTTACTGCATGTGTATCCTTTCTAAAGATAAACCGACATCCAAAAACTTTTGAGGATAGGTAATACTTATTGCAAAGCAACATCCTGCTCAGTAGGATGCAGATGTTTTACAGAAAAGTTCATTACTCTTCTTATAACTGTGTGGTCTTGTTTGATGCTAATGTTAGCCTGTATTTTGTGATTGGATGTGGTGGTTTTCAAACCAGAACCCAACCCAGATATAGTAGTGGGCTTAAGGCTACAGGACTGTAATCTTGTTTGCCCACATAGATTGAGTCATTGAAGTTTGACCACTGGTCATATATGATTTTTGCTGTTGTAGGCATATTTTTCAATGGAGGAATCCCCTTGTAACTCAGCCAGGTGCTTTGAAAATCAAAGTTCTATTTTGGCCTTCAGAGAAATTGCTTGTAAATGTCAAGATGCTGCTTTGATCTTTGAGAACACATGAAGTCATCGATTCAATCGATTCAATGTGCAGTCTGAACAAGAAATAGAAAGTCATCATAACCTTTTTGGCTTTCTACCAGCCCTAACATTAGGTATTTCCTGTTTCGAGTTACTTGTCTCAATCAAGTACAACTCCACTGTATATACAGTGTTGATTTTCCATTTTAAACTCAACAGGTGGAACAGGCTTTGCAGCTGACAATCATGCTGACTGCCAGTTAACCTGAAGATAGTTGGTATTAACTTTCCAACATAATTTCAGGCAATTTTACGCTGATTATGGAACCATTACAGTGGATTTGCATGCCTCTGTGCCAAGGCTAGAGCTACCCGAATTGTCTACCAACTGCAGTGTTATGAGATGTTTGCACTACAGAGCACTCATCTTATTGAAAGTGCCACAAGTGTCTGCCTCCCAGTCTCTACAGAGCCTGGTTCCCATGGTCCCCAGCCAGTTGGCCGGTAACAGATGCTGGCATCAGAGTCGCATTGTTATGGCTGAGGAGGGAAAGTTATTGGAGCCAGTGACCCGACAGACAGCACATACTGAGTTGCTGATGATGATGATGATGATTTTGTACTTTTGAAAGGGGCTCCTCATTGCAGAGGCACATGGTTTCAATAGTAAAGCCTGATTTTTTTCTAGATTTGTTGGGTTGAGGACCCCGACAGTCAGCATATTGTTTAACCAAGATTGTTTATGAATGAATTCTGAATGTTGTTGTGTGGGATTCTGTGTATTTGGGATTTCAGGAGACACTTGAAACCAAACCTGACCACAAATATAAGCCCCACCATAGTGTCCTATAACACTTTTAGGATGCTCAGGGTTCATACGGGTGCTTGAAATCCTTGAAAATGCTTAAATTTTAATGTTGTATTTTCAAGGTTCGAAAAGTGCTTGGATTTTCTATAAAGTGCTTGAAAATGCTTGAAATTCTTACTGTATTTCTTGTGCAATCTGACTATAGATAATCACATGTTCAATGAAAAAAATAATAAATTGAATATTGAGATTAGCAAACTGTACTTTTAGTTGTTAAAAGTGTAAAACCATCGCTGTCTGTATGGTTGAGTGAAATTACCCCTTTTAGCATGTAAGTACTCATCTAAAACATGTATTTTACAACTGTTGTAACGTCCTGGAAAAGCTTGAAAATGGACCTTGAAAGTCCTTGAAAAGTGCTTGATTATGACCACTCAAAAAGTGTATGAACCTTGGATGCTCTCTGACCTAACTTATATGGTTCAGTCCAAATAAACTCCTGTTTAGTTTGGTTTATTGGGCTGTCATTAAAAACTCTGGTACATCTTGTGCTTTGGGACTGTAGATATGGAAATTTAACTTAAAATTCCAAAGCTTAAGTACTATCTATCTACTCGAGTGCTCTCGAGGTTCAACCTTCTATGCTTTCGATATGTGAGTGATCTTCATAATGTGTACTCTAAGTTGCATTTATGTATCATGTTAAAGGCATTTTCACATGTCAAAATCTTTGAAGTCGTTTGAGGGCATATTGTGAACTAACATGCCCAGTAATAGCAGAAGAAGCAGTCACCCCGTGAGCTCATGGAACTTGAACAAAGCTGAGGTTGTTTGTGTTTAATGCCATGCTGTGGGGGCGACAGTCTCCTGCAATGAGATAACTGAAGTCATCATAAAAAACTTACACGGCTCACACTGCAAAATATGGTTCTACTATTTGTGTTTTTTCAAAAGCAAGACTCATGTCAGGGACCTCATATGCAAGCCCCAATGTTCTGAAATGCTTAGATATTTACCAAGCAAAGAAACCATGTTGCATTCACAGCACTGGAATGAAGGATTATATGCAAGCCTACTGGCAAAGTGGCATTGTGTAATTGAATTCGCTTGAGTTTCTGAAAGGCTCATGACAAGTTTTGTTTCAAAATGCTCTGCCTTACTATTTAATTTCCCCTCAGGTTATTTATTATAACATTTCAGAATGACAGCCATGCATATTGAGTTGCGATATGTTTCAGTGGTGGTTTTGGCAAGTGTCCTAGTGTGATGCATCCTGCTGAATTAAATAACAATTATTAATCCACCATAGCACCACTAGCATATATCAGGTAGTTTGAGTTGAAAGTCCAGGCGAGCAGGCGTGTGTATGGGTTTTGAAGGTCTATGCACGTGCATATGTGCGCTCATGCTTTCATGTGTGTATCTAGAGCACGTGTGTGTTTGAAAGCGCTTCTTAGTAACAGCTGTTACTGATTTACATTTTTGTCAAGCCTTTTTGAAAGCCCCAGAGACAGACAGACAGAGAGAGAAAGAGAGAGAGGTGCAGAGATGCAGAGCGCCTCAGACATACCAAAGTGTGAAATTCAGTATTTTTGACAAGGTTCTTACAAAGAATTAATTTTGTGATCAACTGCTTTGACAGTGGGAAAATAATAAAGCAGAATTACTGTTCTTCCCAATTTGTCACAATGATTATTTTAGCTTTGACAGCTCTAGCAGCTACAGAGAAGGTCATTTTCTCTCAAAACAAGACAAAACAAACCACCAAGACAGATTTGATGAATCTCTGTTTATATAGAGGTTTTTGTTTTTGCTTGGGTTCAGATTGAATAAAATGCCATTGGACAAAACACATCTGTGGGAATAGCCCAGTTCAAATGTACACCCTAAACACTGGACCCCTTTAGAGGCTTTAATTAACATGACTTCTGCAGATGCCTGAGTTCAGGAGATTGTCTCCAATCACTGTATGAATGGGACAGCACTGTGTGAGGTCATGTACCTGGACAGAGGCATCTCTATGGCAAGTAGAGCTCTTATTTCACAAGTTGTACAGTAGTAGTGTCATGGTAGTAGTTATAATTCACCATAATGTCATGAGTCAGATATTCAGATTTGTATCCATAAGCAGTTAAAGATTATGAATGAATGAATCAATGATCTTTCTAGTGACAACAGTACCTGTACACTGAAAAAAATTGTGACATTTACTTAAAAAAAGCGAGGCGAGTTTTTCCACACAGAAAGTGTTTGTAATCTTTACTCAGGCTGTTTCTAAGTAATATTTATTTAATAGAACCACTTATTTTTTTAAATGAAAATACACAAGAAAATTGCGGATTCACTGATGTCCCTCCCTCCCTACATTTTACTTGGAAATATCAACGAATTAAGCCAATGAACTGGTTTCGTCAATATTACTTGGAAAGAATGATTCAATTTACATACAAAACTGAGGACACATGATAACAAACAATCACTAAGTAAAAGCACTGAATTTGTATTTCTTTGTAGAATTTATATAGATGATTGAAATGATTATTACAGGGCCAAAAAAATCTTTTTTTTCAGTGTATGGAATGTATACATTTTTTTCTAGGCAAAGTGTCCCACCCTCCTCAAGTGTGGCATACAAACCCATAATCCACCTTACTTCCTTTCGCTGTTTACTCATTACATCAGCTGTTTTATTTATACTAAACGGTATCTGAAGTAGTTCACTCAGTATAGCTAGAGTGAGACGGGCTAAAAATAAAACCTGCACTCCAAAATTGACAAGTGGGTATGCCATCTTATCTATGAAAGTGCTTCTTGGTCTGAAGGCCTGTTAAATGTGCACTGACTGACTGAAATCTTGTTTCATTTCAAGTCAGTTCATTTTATTTGACCCTCTGACCGAGAAATCTTAGCACGAGGAGAATCTTTCTCAGTGTTTGCACGAACTTCCTGTAGACTTTAAACACTACTTGTTAATGTTTTACCCTTAATCAAACACCAGGCTCCCTGGGAGGCAAATGTCGAATTGAGTGTAAGCAATAATGGTACAGCTTTATTTATTTTTTACTCCAGATGTTCATTAACACTTGATTGCTAAGGCAAATCAGTAATAGAGTGATAATGTTTAATCAGCAGTGATAGCAGGAGTTAATGGCTGTAACTCTGATGAGATGATTGTTAACTCAGCGTGCAGTTAAATATCTGGTGCTGGCTGATGATTTCAGAGGAGGGGAGGTTGTTGGTGTGATGTAAAGAGAGTGTAATTGTTGTGGAGAGACTTCTGACAAAGTGGAGAGAAAAGGAAATGCTCAGAGTGGAGGAACTGGTTTGTGAAATCTTAGCTGCACATGTTAACTCTCCCCATAAATCCATGTTACAGTCTGATCTGCCAAACTAAATTAATGTAGGGTATGTAAGTCCATGGCTGGTTTAGTTTTTACAGTTTAATCTGATGAGGATGTGCAACGTCTTGTCGTATTCAAACTTTTTAGTGTCAGGTTTAGTCAGTTTCCAGGGCCTGGGGTGAAACTAAATTCAAAGCAATGATAGCCCTCTAAAACATGCCTTGACACTTCAAGAACAACACTGCTGGGATAAAAAGACACAGCCACTGCTGAGCCAGCATGTAGGCCAGTTCCGGGATTTATCCATCAGTCATATTAGAAAAGATCAAGGACAAGTGGCCTCAGACGGTGAATCAATCTTTCCAAAATGACAGTGCTTTTTCCCACGGTCGTCTAATGAGTAGATCAGACTTGTTATCCTTTTTAATTTCACGCTGAGCCGCGTGGCTAGTCTTTCTCAGTAAGAGACTAGCTGGCTCTGCCCCAAGCTAGGACTTTGAATCAGCCTGTCTGTGATGGTGTGATATAGTTTCCCATAAGGTAAAGGTAAAGAAAGGGTCTTAAAGTGAAAAGCGACCCGTTTTCTCATTATCTTGTTTGAAGAATTCTTCCATAAATTTTCTTTTTTTTCTCAGCTTCAAGCTACATAATAGTGTTTTATGAAAGGCACCCAATGTGTTTTCCCTTTTTTGGTCTCCACATGCACACACATGCAACCAAAGCCTGCTCAGACATGATTGGTGAATATGACTCGGACTACAAATGGACTACAGAAACCAGAAAGCTGCATTCATATGCAGACACCTGTTTATAGACTATTCTCCTAAATAATCTTACGGAATTCTTTTGTTATAGGAGACCAATAAAACCACCATATTTCTTATGTCAAATGGCTCTTTTCAATTGCAGAAGATATTTTTATGAACCTCAGACATCCTGGAATCTCCTGAAAAATGTTCCTGCTTCCCAGGTGGTGCTTTCTGATGGCCCTTTGCACTGCTGAGTGTGGAGGAAAGGTCAAGCACAACCCTCAAGGCAGCTATAACTTGTGTGCAGCATCCATTCAGACTACTCAGGCTTACATGCAAATGGCAACCATAGCTCCACTAAAGTAGTATTCTTTTGTGTTCCTCTTTGTTGAGCAGTTAGTGTGTTGCATATTTTTTCAAGATTTTTGTCTATTTGTCTTCCTTGGAGCTCTCTTATCAATGTCACATTACTTGTCAGACAGCCAATAGGCCGATTGCAGGGAACAATAAAACAATATTGATATTCCGCCAATGTATCTGTGCTGACCCTAGAAGTTAGCAGGGAGAACATTTTGTTTGCCTCATGTTTCATTTGAAATTATTTCAAAGCTTTTTGGGCAAACTAAAATGTAAAATGTTATTGAAACGTTCATTAAGTAGACATGCCTGTATGATCTGTTGCTGGGTTTTAACTGCTGGCCTGTCAAATGACAAACTGGGTGTAGTATTACATTAACAAGTTAAACATTGTCTTTGCTCTTTAAGGTCAGCATTTGGCGTTTCAAGAATTTCCTTTTCCTGGTCATTATAAGATAAAGTGCCGCTTCTCACAGGCTCTAAGGTGGGGGCTGTGGTGGAAACACTTCAAACTGGTACACTAGTTGCATAAAAATGTCTGTTCTTTTGTTATTTCCCTTCCACTCATGTGAGTGTGAAAAACAACCTTTGCTTACAATGGCTGACACTGAGAATGTGCCGTCCTCCATACCTACTCCCCACACTTCCTCCTTCAAGGGTTTGTTAGCTAACTTCCCATTGTTTATGGACCACTTGAACTCACCCTCCAGGCTGGGCCTGTTTCCTGCACTCTGTGAATGGACCACAAAAGAATAGATAATTATGGAGTTCACGGGAACATTTTAAAAATATCTGATCACTTTGAGGCCGTGTTTGATAAACCAACGTGAAGGTCAGCGGATGGTGAGAATTTCCATGTTGCTATGACAACAGTGTGGAAATCTGAGCGTGGTCATTCGTGTGGGATCTGTTGATGAAGAGTGCATGCAGGACGTTTCAACCAGCGAGCATAGGTTGGAAATAGCTGTTTGGTTCAATCTTGGAAGATTGGTGAAGTGATCTGATATTAACGGTGCTCCCATTGTGTGGCGCCTGGCCCGAGGACAAAGCAGGTTCTAACTTAACCGCCAGGGTACGTGAAATGCTTCCCTGCCAGAGGCAATGGGGTCAAACAATCCTATTTCCGTTCTATATATAGCTGTCTTCTCAGATGGCTGTGGTATAGCTAGATGGCCCCATTAACCACATGTCACGTCAGCATTGTGCAGGTGAGGATCTCTTTTTTCTCACAACCTGTGTGGATTTGAACTCTATCAAGTCAGGAATGACCTGGAAAAACATACATGTTGATAACCCGAGGCGCCCCTTAACCACCCTGGTTTCCAATTTCTCTTCCGTGAAAGGAAACCGTCTCTTCATTGTACAATAGGCTGGGGTCCTTTTTATTGTTGCCTTGAGCTGTTCCAAGGTAACAGACGGTCCACATGTGAAGGTCTAGGAGCTGACGTGCGCCTGGTTGAGATTACAGGCTGTGAGGCAGCATCCTTAATCTTACATGTTATTGCCCAAATACACCGATAAGGTGTTTCTAAAGTTGTTTGGGGCATTTTGAAGCCTGTTGAGGACTGTTGATGACTAGACTGTTGCTCTCTTGACATAAGCAGAGGCAGTACACTGAACACAATACGCTGTTGTTTCTTTGGGGCTTCTGCTTGCTCTTGGGGTTTTTTGGACGGAACAAATGTGAATATTGAGTGCCTATTCTGACCACTCTGCCTGTGTTGGTCCACAAAGACCCGCGAGCCACTGTGGGACTTTCACTGCTCTGTTTTAATATTGAGAGGCCCCTTCTAAGGGGCCATGCTTTGAGGCCGATACCCAAACACAGCTTAAAAGCACTGGGATGGACCTGACTTTGAGGGCTTGAGGAATCTTGATGATCGTCTTGCTGCATACCACGCAGTCCATGACTCCTCTCTAAGGAGACTTTCTTACAAAGGTCACAGTTATATCCCCACCACAGCTTAAGCCTAGCTGCATTTGATTTTCATTGTGGTGCCTTCGGTATTGGAGGAATCACATTTTCTCACATACCTCCAATAAAAACAGGCTAAAGCCAAGGCAACAAAAACACGTATTGTCCTCATGCCTGTTTCAAATAAGGTATTCATGAATACAGAAGACGTGATGTTGATAAAAGACCAAAATAGCCTGTCTCTGCAGGGCAAGATGGCATCGTGTGATCTGTTGAGGATTCCTTGGCATATAAAAACAAGTCGATGTAACTGAGAGTCACTGCAATGTAAGTTGTTATTTCATAGTATAGCTACAATAAATCTTTCTAAAATGTTAGAAATATAAAATGTCAGCAGCATTATGTAGACTATGTTGCATCAAAAACAAACACTAGCTTTTACCTTGTGTGGCTAGTGTTGGGTGCAACAGAGTTTCCTTACCTGTTGAGCAATTATATTATATACATCAGGGATGGGCAACTGGAGGCCCGGGGGCCGCAGACAGCCCGCACCCTCACTTGAAGTGGCCCTCAGTACAACTACATGCATTTGAGCATGAAATCTTAAAAGTGCAGTGTAAAAATGCACAAAATTACTTCTTGCAATTAATGTTGGTCTGCTGTTCTTGCACTGAAAAAAAAGAAATCACAGTAAGTGGTTATTTTTTATTTGCTTCAAATCTTTTTTATTCCTATTTATACTGTTCTACATGCATTTGAGCATTAAATAAGTTAAGTTACTGCACTGCAAACATATTTAAAATGGCAGTTTCATCATATCTGGTTAAGTGCACGGTCCTATATGTGGCCCTGTGGTAGTGTCCATGAAAAATTGTGGCCCCCTCCAGCATTTAAGTTGCCCATCCCTGATATACATGGTTTAAATGCTTCCCCAAAGTTGACTGAAGTTTTGTAGAAAAGCTGCACAACGCAGTGGGAAGTTCAGGGGGCCTGGGAGTTGAGAGATATTCAAACATATATGCAGAGCTTGGGAAATATTACTTGTCATCTCCATAATACTTGGTTCACTTCTAAAAAAACAAATAGTCGTTGCCCCTGTACCAGACATTGTTGGAGTCAGTACAATAATAACACCATCTTGATCCCTGATCATCTGAGGCTTTTACAACCTAGTGTCATAGTTGTCTGTTGAAGTGACAAGAATGTGTTAGTGTCTTGTGGGGAGATATATTCACACTGTTATGTACCACTGACTACCACTGTTGTGGCTCCCAGGAACAAAAATACTCCAGTTTGTTTACAATATGTGTTATGCTGACTCTGTCATTACTAAATCAGTGTTATTGACAACACTGTAATGAGAAATGTTTGGCTTGTAGATAAGTATTTGTCAATGCTTGCCATAACAATGGCTAATGGAGACACACCTCATAATAAATAGTGATAGAAAAGGTATTGTCTCATTCTCTGTGTGTGTCTGGTGGCTGTGATGAGGGGGAGGGCATGGAAGGAATTTGTCATGTTGGCTTTTGGAGTTTCAAGAGGGCGTTTCTCATTTCCTTTGGTTTAACCTGGGTGATGTTTATTGTTACTGTGGAGATGAGCAGCCAGCTCTCACACAGTCAGCAACGGTTCCACTGACTAGGCCAATACACTACACCATGGGTCTCAAACTTGCGGCCCGCGGGTCAATTGCGGCCCTTGTGACGATATTTTGTGGCCCTCACCTTGATATGAAAGCTGGTTTTATATGAATGGCACTTTACTGTGTTGTGTGAGGAGGGTCCCTTTAATTACTTTTTTTTGGTAATTTTGTGTCTTTTTTTGGTAATTTTGTGTCTTTTTTTCAATAATTTTGTGTCTTTTCTTAATAATTTTGTGTCTTTTTTGGTAATTCTGTGTCTTTTTTAAATAATTTTGTGTCTTTTTTTTGTCATTTTGTTTCTTCTTTAAGTAATTTAGTTTTTTTTATGTCATTTTGTGGGTTTTTTTGTCTCATTTTGTGTCTTTTTTGTAATTTTGTGTCTTTTTTTAAGTTATTTTGTGTCTTTTCGGTCTTTTGTGTCTTTTTTCTGTCATTTTGTGTCTTTTTTAAGTAATTTTTTTTTTCTGTCATTTTGTGTCTTTTTTTTTGTAATTTTGTGTCCTTTTTTGGTCATTTTGATACTCCCTCCAGCGGCCCCCAGGTAATTTGAGTTTGAGACCCCTGCACTACACCATGCCCCACTATACTGAACTAAGTTATTCTGTACACACAGATATACTGTCCTCAGATCTGTGTCTTACTGCATCACACCTGGCCTTTACCTTGCTGTCATGGTCTTTGTTCAGACACCTGTGCATTCTTGAGGGTTACACTGAATGCAGTTCAGAAGTGCTGCTCTCTGTCTGATCCTGTCACCTGATCTCCCTGTTATTACATCAATATTTCAATCAAAATAGACTTAAAACAGACATGATTATCAATTTTATATTACACAAACTTTTCTCTTTTTTTTCTCTTTTTAAGTTTCCCATTACTGTATATCCTGCTACTATATAACTTAATGACTGTCTTTTGATTGGCTATTGTCCTCATTTCCTTTGTTTACTTATATATTAGCCTTATATTGGTTTATTATGAGTTGTGTGGTTGGTTTTTTAGATTTAGTAGTTGTAGCATTTTAGTAGCCTGCACACTTGTTCATGTTGACTCATCCAAGTGTAATTGTGTTGTCACAATGGCATTATATATTGTGTTGCATCAAAGGTATTACTCCAAATGATGGTTTGATGTTTATCCTGTACAAAATGAGGAAATACTGAATGCCTGAGTAGTGCAATTGTGGTGAAATATCAGGGATTCATATGATGGAGAGACGAGGTTGAGGCTGGATCAGATGGGGAGAAATGTCATCCTTGGCAAGAACAAGGGCTCGAGGCAATTGTTTTGAAATACAACAAAAGCAAAGAAAATTATGCTTTCTGAGCAGTTCAACTGCACAAAAACAAATGGGAAGCCTTCAGGTTGTCACTGCCACATGTTATCAGTAGTAGTAAATTGCAAAGAAATGATGCACACAGATATTTTCCACTGTCTGTCATCAGTATGGGTTGATTTTGGCCAAAATGTAAGTGCAGGCAGACAATCTAAATCAACTAAGCAGACACTTGCAAGCCTTACGTGTCAAGTTCAGGTTACTTGAGAAGAGATTTGAATTTTTGAAAGTCACGGTTACATTGAAAGCTCCGACCTTCCTGATCTGTTGGCGTGACTGCCAAAGGTTGGTATTTGTTTTTGTTTTCCCAATGAAGCCAGTTATTTCAAAGGAAAATAACAGGACTATTAATTCATCTCTAGAGAGAGGATGATGGATTGAATGTGCCAGACCTAGAATTGAGTTATGAAGCTTCTCAGGGTGGGTGTTATGGGTGGAATATTGAATCAGTGTTTGGCAGCTTGAAATAAAGTCAGTTTTCAGCACAGACTGATTGAAGGGCAAAATGTAAGATTATTTGAAAATTCAACAGAGCCTTGGAATTGAAAATAATCAAATGAATCTGTTCCAGAAGGTACAGGGTTCCAATCAGGGAGTTGGGTTGGAGTGTGATAGGCTCGCTTTGTGTGTTATCCCTGGATACTTTAGACTTAAACACCAGTACAGTGATCTTGTGCTGCCTTGAAACTACATTCATAATCTTGATTTAGGGTTTGGCTCAGTGAAACCTCACGAAAGTTAATTTTTTGAGCAGTTGAGGCTGAGTTGAGGTGCAGAAGCCAGGGTTCGTACGGGTGCTTGAAATCCTTGCAAATGCTTGAATTTTAATGTGGAATTTCAAGGTTTGAAAAGTGCTTGGATTTTGGATTTAGTGCTTGTAAATGCTTGGAATTCTTACTGTATTTCTCTTGCAATCTGACTATAGATAACCACATTTTCAATGGAAAAAAATAAATAAACTGAATAGCCTATAGCCTATCTACCCTGTATCTTCTTACTGAAGGGAGTTTTTTCGAATTCATAGTGGATGTGAGGGGTCCTGAAGTAGGCCTTTGTGGGTCTTTCCTCCTAGTTTGGGTCGTGTTTAGTTCCACCAGCTGCCGTTTTTTGATTTTTGTGAGCTTACTTTTGCTCCTAGCCCCTAGATTCCCATACCAGTATGTTTTATGAGATTAGCAAACTACTTTTAGTTGTTAAAAGTATCATACCATTGCTGGTTTGTATGGTTAAGTGAAATTACCCCTTTTAGTATGGAAGTACTCATCTAAAACATGCCATTTACAACCGTTGAAGGGTACTGGAAAGGCTTGAAAATGGACCTTGAAAGTCCTTGAAAAGTGCTAGAATTTCACCACTGAAAAAGTGTACGAACCCTGAGAAGCTCATCAGGGGATTTGCCCCCTACACCTCCACCTCCCATAACGAATTCTGGACGCTCTACTTCACAATGCCTCATCTGACACCATCAAGGATGAAAAAGGGGGGATCGATAGCCTCTCTCCCAGCAGTAGTAAGAGGACCTAGATATTTAAAGCCTGGCTTCTGGGGTTGAGAAATCAGTGCAAGGACTGTGTGTTTTGTTTGCAGAAGGCATACCCTTATTTGGTTGAAACCATTCTTTTCATCTGAAGGATCGCTCTGCTGCTATTAATACAGTAGGGTAGCAACCTATATTGTGTTTAGAGGATTGGAAACCAAAAATCCCACACAATTAACTGTTTTAGCTGCTGCTGTGTGTAGTTACGTATGTTTTTACCACTGTGCAAGTACATAAGACTATAAATAATCCCAAAGTAAACAGAACATCCAGGCATGTCCAGGCTGGACCTTGAGTTCATGTTATACCGCTTAACTCTAAGGATTCAGAATGCACACCAGCTTGGGAACAACCATAGAAAGGAGTTGAAAACACCCAAGTTCAGCCTCATAGCATCAATTACATGTGGAATTCAGGGCATTCGACTGAGTGTTTTCCTGCATAACAAGATAGCAAAACTTGTCCTTTTCTGTTTAAATATTAGAGCATTCTTTCCATGTGCCCCCCTACTGATGACCTGCAGGATTGGGAGTGCTGTGGGAAAACTCCCAGGCGGGTGCCAGCTAAACAGTATGAAATGCGGATATGCACTGTTTTTCCATTGCTATGCTAGGTTTTCGAGGACACATTTTGTAGTGTTTGGTTAGTTGTGGGTGAAACAAATCCTTGCATATGCAGGTGTTTGAATGGTTCCTTATTGGCAGGTGAATAGAGGAAACAGTCCTTGTTCAGTTCTATGAATAGGAATATGCCTGTTGCTGGATAACTTACATGGTTTTGGATAGGTGATAATGTATACATTTCTATTGTCTTGTCATTTGGATAGGTGATAATATATACATTTCTATTGTCTTGTCATTTGGATAGGTGATAATGTATACATCTCTATTGTCTTGTCATGGCTGTGATTGAATTTCTTTTGTTTTCTTGTCTCCCAGGGGCCCTAAAGAGAGACTTCCAGGAATCTTGCCATGTTTAAGGCAGTGCTGAAGAAGAACAGAGATGGAGGCAAGGGGAACAGAAAGGATTCAGGTATGTGGAAGATTAGGAAGAAAAAAAACCACAAGCTAGGATTCATGGAACAAATACCTCTTACACCAAAGGTTTAGACATAAACATCAGAGGCAAGTGTACACCTCTGATCATGATATTTTCATTGTTTCTAAATTCATTTCAGAATATAGAAACTTTATTAAGTGTCTTCCATGGTCACCTTCTTCTTTGTAAAGATTCAGAATGTGACGGCTAAAGTTAGTCAGATAAAACTAAAGTAAACTGAAGACAAAGCTGAGATGAAAGCATAAAAAAGCCATGCAAAATCTTAATTGTGCACTTGGCAAACATACTTTCATCTAAACCATCATTCACAGCAATTGGCAAAATATATATAGCACATAATTTAGCCTTACCACTTTCTGTGACACGTTTTCTTTGAAGAGCATTGTGTGGCTTCTACGTGAGTGACTCATATTTAAATACCCACAGTAAGAGCTGGAAAAGATGGAAGGGATACACACAAGGAATAAAATATAATTTTATGGGTCAAGTTAGTTATTCTGGTCCCTTCACTATATAAAAACAAAAAAGTATTGCTATGCTAGAAGGGCACTCGGAGAAGGCAGGCTTTGCAATGTTAACAAAAGTGAAAAATAATTTGTGTACCCATCCCGTGATTCTAATCCGCTGGTTCTTCCATGGTCTGTGCTAAATCCATCCATCAAGTTTCATGAAAATTGGACCAGTGTTTTTTTTGTAATCCTGCTGACAAAGAAACCAATAAAGAAACAAACTGAACCAAAACGAACCTCCTTGTCTGAGGTAATACTTGAAGCCAGTGGATTACTCATATGCAGCAAGTCTGACTAGATGGCAGTGATGGTGTACAGCTTAAAAAGAAAATCACTCCAGTACCTCATTTATACATGACTGTAAGTCCCACTGTCACCAGAACTTATGTGGAACTTGAATAAAGCATTTGCCACAGTACATATATGAATGAAACATTATAGGCCATTTTGAAGCCAGTGATTTGCTGTAATGGTAAGGACCTGTACAGACTGTGAAGGAATGGTGCAGAGCTAATTACAACTGTGTAGTCTCACAGTCCAAACCCAAGTCTACAGCTGTCACGTTGGAGCAGTATACCTTCCATCTTTTTCTAATTTCATTTTGACTGTAGAGACAACTCGGCCATTGTGTCATAACAGATGTTTTCTTTTCCTTTTGGGAATCTGTAGTATTTTCCAACATGACGAAACATGAGTCACACTCAGCAATACATTGTTGATGAGCCTCTTGTTCATACAACAGCCCCCCTCCAATGATCCGTCTGTAGCTTATGACCATAAATGCTTACACTGCATGTACCAGCCTGGACTTGATTTACCACCTCAGGTCTGCTTTAAACAAGGAGTCCGGCTCAAACAGTCGCTGTTTATGGCTTGGCTCATAATTCTGCTCTTTTTTTTCCTTTTGTCTGACGTGATCGCTTCACTCAACAATCAAAGTTAAAATTAAAGGGAAACGATCTCCAGCCACCTTCACCGCTCTCCAGCAGAGCACAAAGGGACAATTGAGTATTGTGGGCCTGTATGAATTGCTTTATATCAGGTTGTTGCAACCTGTCTAACATGTATGAATCACTCTGATAACACAGCTTCCCTGTTAGCCAGACACACACACACCCACACATGTACACTTTAGGAGGTTGTGTGTAAGTGATCCTGGGAGCAGCAGAGTTTTATGGCGGGATACAGCTCCTTTATCCCAGCCTCACTCACGCAGTTGGACCCCATCCATCAAGCTAAAGCAGCTCTGTCTCCCTTTCTCATGCTGGGACAATAAAATTTGGTCACTCCTCTCTGTTGTTTAGGGCTCTTAAGACAGATGAGAGGTCAAAGAAATACAACAGCTAGCAGTGGTCACTATGCCCCACTGTCCTAACTGCATGGGGCACAAATCTCCACTGTGTATCTTTTTTATTTTCAGGCTTTAAGACTTTTTTTTGAAGGTCGGACTCAATAAAATGTGCAAGTTCTCTCGAGACTGTTGGCAAATCACCTGTAATTGCCTTCAGTAAATAAGATTTATTCCCAAATGATCTTGATTATGTTCCTTAAATGATCTTGATTAACAATTTTGACGAGATATAAAGCGTATTGGATTCCATATTAACAGCTTCATTCAGAAAATCAAATGTGTATCCCTCATTACAAATTGTAAGCTGTATTGAACATGTCAAACAGCATACTTTGCCACCCTGTGTTTACTTGTCCTTGAAGAGGAGAATTTGTTTGTAAATTCAGGTCCTTCCTGGGATCTGAAATGAGATTTGTAACAGAGGAGCCCTTTTGGGACGGCCATGTTAATCAAATTGGGTACACTGCAGTATAGTTAATGGTCTCTGAGACAAGCTAGTACCATATTGAATATAAAATATTCACAGCACCTTCTGCGAGGTCTGAATAAAGATTTCATTTTGATCCCAAATGGTTTGGGAAAGATTGTTGTTTAGAAAGTAAATGGCTGCTGCTTTGGAGTTTTGTCCTTTACTCTATTATTCACAGCTCTATAGTTTGCCATTTAAAAGAATAGAAATTTGGTCAAGGACTTGTTTAATTTTATCGATACAGGTTTATACCTGGTAGTTTATATGAATGATAACTGTGAATTAGTCAACCCACAGTGCTGCTTGTATTTGTATAAGTCAGACTGTTTGGACTTCCTTCCTTCTGAAGGACCAGAAGTACAAAGTCCTTGTAAAATCTGCTCAGCAACATATAATGGAAATCAGTGGGAGGAAAGACTTGATAATGGTATAATTGCAAGATAGCTCAGCATATGTTGCCCATGACATGGTGGCTATGGACTGGAGGCAACTTTAAAGCAGTCAAGGAAACTTGGCCCCTATGCCAGATACCACTACAGTCATTAGCCCTCCTTTGGGATCTCCCCATTGCCAAGACCACAAAAACACACAGTTTGCTAATTTAGTCTCTCCATCATGTGCTCCTCCTAGATCCTTTCTCTTCCTCCTCCTTCTTGCTTGCCCCTTCTAGAGGCAGTCTGTAAGGAATCTGTTTGGAATTGGCCTTTTTAATCCTTTTAAGTACTTTTTTTTTTAATGGTTGCCACTCCGGAAGTGGGATGCTAGTTCGCTGTGGCCTGCTGCCTTTGATGTCAACATTTTTTGAGAGAGGTTAAATTGCAAGTAGGCCTCACTCGAGTTAATAGATTTGGGGCCTGGAGGCACAAGAAGATGATTATATTGTAAAGAACCAAACAGTGTTTTAATTGGTGTTCTCTTTGAGGATGCAGGCCCCTCAGATTTTACTGAGCGTTTCACCTATGACTTCCTATTAATTCACAGCAGTGTCTGGTTTGTAGTTCATTACAAAGCAAATTGCTTGTTGGTGAAATTGTTTTAGTACTGTGTCTTGTCTCCAAGCAAGTTTGTGTTAATGAATATATATCATCAAGTCCAGACCTGATTCCCCACAATGTCCAGAGTTCATAGGAGAAAACTGCTTTAGTTGTTGTAAAAGCAACAAAACAAAATTTGTCTTTTAGACCAATGTAAAATCACATGAAGACAGGCGCACATGTCAACAATTATGTCACATGTCATCAATTGGTTGTCATCAATGGGAGCTAATATGAGGGAAATTTGATTATAGGCCAATCAAGTGGTGCATCCGTAGTTTTATTGTTGCAAAGGAAGTGAAGCTAAACTTAAAAGTGTGCCAAATCTCTGGTATATTTGAAAGACTAGTCATTTTTTCATATTTTTTTTTTTACCTTAAGAGGCCTCACTGTCTTCTTCTTCCTATCGCGTCTGTCTTGGGAGTGTTATCATTCAGTATCTGTTCATGATGTAAACAGAAACAGTATCTTTGACTCAGCTGTAATTGCGGTTGGTGACTATGTGTGACTGTGTGTGATTATGTGTGTGTGTTGGGTAATGCCTCTGAAGGCCCCCCAACTTGGGCTTAGCACTCGATGAGCTCGGCCGCTTGGGGCAGCTGCGAGACAGTTGTCTGTCTGTCGCGGGTGACACAGTGTTAATCACACTAGCATGCATTGCCATGCACTCTTTGAGGCTGATAACAGTTTCAGCTGTTTATTCCTCCAACCCCCCAACACACACAATCCATGTACACACAAACAGATTGGCGACCACCAGTTGGGAGGGCTTTTCCCTAGTTTGTTTGGCAGTACGGAGACAAGCATGCACCTGGCTGGACAGGAGGCAGCAGCTCTGTTGTTGACCTGCATGTTGACCTGTATGGCATACTGACAGCAGCGATAAAGATTGGTTTTTAAGATTTGTCAAGAGTCAAGTAATTGAAGGTTCGACTATTAAATGCAGGGTTCATACGGGTGCTTGAATCCTTGAAAATGCTTACATTTTAATGTTGTATTTTCAAGGTTTGGAAAGTGCTTGGATCAGGGATAAAGTGCTTGAAATTATGACTGTATTTCTTGTGCAATCTGACTATATCCATCTATAGACTATAGATAATCACATGTTCAATGAAAAAAAATAATAAATTGAATATTGAGATTAGCAAACTGTACTTTTGGTTGTTAAAAGTGTAAAACCATCGATGTCGGTATCGTTGAGTGAAATTACCCCTTTTAGCATGTAAGTACTCATCTAAAACATGCAACTTACAACCGTTGTAAGGTCCTGGAAATGTTTGAAAAGGGATATTGAAAGTCCTTGAAAAGTGCTTGAATTTGACCACTCAAAAAGTGTATGAACCTTGTAAATTTGAGGGACTTGAGTGTAATTCTTAAGCTGGTAGTTTCATTTACATGGATACCTGATTCTCTTTTTGATAACAACTGCAGCTGCACAAAAGTCCCTTTTAAAAAGTGCCGTTTGTTTTTGTTTTTTGTGGATTTTTTTTCAAATGCAGCATGGCTTACAGCAGACGAGTGAACAAGTAGTAACTTTTATTATTATCATCATCATCATCATCATCATCAAGGTCTCCCAAATCAGGGTGTGCTTTTTCTATTCAGACAAAGAAATGTAATGAGAAATGGAGGATAAGCAGACTCGGGCGAGAATGTGTTCCTGGTTTGCTGCCTTGCAGAATTTTTCAGTCTGTAGTGTCATTTTTAAAGAGGCAATTTTTGATTAGGAGAACCTCATTTAGATTTCAGGAAGATAAAATCAAAGATAAAGGGAATGTTCATCATGTAGAGGACCCCATACACAGACTAATGGTGTGTGTTTATGTATGTGGGTATGTGTGAGTGTGTGTGTGTGTTAGGGAGAGAGACCATTAAACACTACACTCTGTTGCCTCAGCTGTGGTGGAGACTGGTACATGCTGTCTCTGCAGTTTCTGTGAGTTTTTTGGGTGTTTTGACATGAAACAGTGATTTGTTGCCAGGGGTTGGACACCAGCAAGTTGGTTACAAAACAGGATGTCGTTTTGTTTGTAGGAATTCATATCATTCTTAAAATGTGATGCACCAAAGTGATCAAAGAAGTAGGTCAAACCAAACAGCAACCACTGGAGCTAAAAAGTGAAGTTTCTTGACAGGCCACTTGACCCTGGCCCCAATGGGGGGTGAATTTCCAAGTTGTTAAGTTTATTTTAAGGCTTAAAGTTCTACATAATTATGCCCATAATTTATATAGTCAATGGGTTAAACCTGCATGCTGAATTTCCTACAGGGGATGAACTCCATAAGCCTGCAATAAATAGTTCCCTTGTAAATCTTATTATGCTGAGTTTTTATAGAGCTAAAAATATTTTTGTTAAGCAGTACTTTCTGCTGTTGTTTTGTTGTTTGTTGTTTAGTTGGGAAGCTGACAATGCAAATTTCCTTTATCTCTCTTCTCTTTTCTACATTGTGTATTCCCTCTCTGGTGATAAAGTCAAATGTTACAGCTGACATTGCAGAGATTCCTTCCGTTTCCTATATTCTTTCTTTTTCTTTCAGCTGCCCTCAGGGGTTTAACGTGGACTTTTTACTGTTAAAGGAAAAAACTTCACTCAATAAACAATAACCACAGGTGGTTGGGCAGTTATTTGTTCACACAAAAAAAGAGCTCTTGATTGACAGTTGTTTGTTGAAACAAATGCAAAACAAATATAAATTTGTAAACACAAAGCCAGCTTTTGAGATTGAGTGCAGCTAACACAGCCTTTTCCACAAACCTTTGTTGCCAGGGAATAAACTAGCTGTCTCTTGTGGGCTAACAGAAATGAAAATGTTTGATCTTTTGTTCATTTGTGAGTCAGAATTACCCACAGGCTGTTCATTGAGGTCAGCAGCATTAGTTAAATACTAAAACACTCAACTGGCTTGTTTTGCCCTATAATTTTCTGCCACCCTCCAGTCTCCAAAATGTGAGCCGGCCACTTTGTCTGTAAAATGATTAGGAATATGCTTCATGTTATTAATTTGGGAGAGAAGGGTTTATTTTGAAGAACTTTGTTTCTAAGTCTAAGGTGCCATCTTCCAACATCACTGGTGTAAAACACTGAACCGGGTGGGTGATTCTCATGAACATGGTACAGCTCATAGCAAAAATCCGAGAGCATCAAATACATATTTTCTTTGACCCTTTATAACATATACAATCTAAAGTCACTGTTTCATATGAGTTTATAATCTATTTAAAAAATGTTAAGGTATTTTCTGACATTTTTAGAGACACTGCGAGCAACAAAATTCATTATCGTAACACATTTTTAAATTAAAAAAATAAACAACTAAAAGGTTTTTTTTTTCTTTTTTCTTTGGCAAGCACTTAAATGTTCAAGGGTAGCTGGTATCACCAAAATGTATTTTATTAAAATATACACATATTTTAATGCAAACAATTCTATCATTACCGTAACATTTAACCATTTTTTTCTCATCAATTTTCATTCAGATTTTGTTCTTTATACATTGTTAAAAACCATTATGTTGATGTTGTGATTATATTCTGTTAAATTATACATTTTTAAACAAATGTTTATTTATTTTTATAAAGTTTATTAAATATTTATTGTATATAAGTGTGGGGAAACCATGACACTTTTATCCGGACACATTACAGTAATGAATTTGTGAATCAAAATATGTTCAAAAATATAGAAAATATTTTTTTTAACACAAAACAATGAATTGTGCCTCATTATGGCTATATTGTTCATTCATATAAAAGTGAAATATATTTAGTTTAATAAAGTATGTCCTTATAATCTTCACAGACATAGTTTAGACTGGCTTCATGAGAATCACCCAGGTGCAGGATAGCAGTAAACTCTCCTACTGACATAGTGGCCGACCACCCCTCAGACATTAACAAACACTCCTCAGGACAGAGTCTGCCCACAGCTTCTAGTGTCAAACAGCCTGAGTTCGCCTGGTTCTTCTCCATGAACAGCTGGGTGGCAGGCAGCCTCCTCTCTAGCCATATCTACCGCAGCCATTTTAAGACACGCTCCCTCCTTGTTCTGTGGCTTGTAAGGGAACTTAAAGAAAACTCCCTCTCGATGTTCTTCCCTTGTGGGTGGAAGTTTTTAACATTTTCTTTTATTAGAAAAACTGCTCTTGCACAAATATTGTCATCCAGGTGAATTAGGAATGCATGGTAGTAGTAAAGGTGAAGGTCTTCTGTTAAACTTTTGTATGGCACAAAGGTAAAGAAAGAATGTAGCAGTGCTCATGTGTTTAACAATCATGATACATTAAGAGTAGAAAACAAGAAATTGAGATACTGTTCTTATAAATTTGGTGTTACAAAATTAAGAGTTGTGAATGCTTAACCGAGACAGACCGACAAACAAGATGCACACAGTCAACCGCAGGATGTCTACACCACAGATTACATACAGTATGTGACCTGTTCAGGACAGGAAGACAGACTCCACATCATGCCACACACACACACACACACACACACACACACACACACACACACGACAGAGACAGCAAGAGAGGCAAGCAACCTCAAGATACATATTAACATCCTTTGATTAACCATAATAACTAGTGCTCCGACCAGAACCACTGGCTCCTTTATCATCAGCTCATGGTTTTCCTTTTGGAAAACACTAAGTACCGAAAAACTCATGCAGCTATGAAACTTGAGTTTGCTTTCAGTTAGCAACCTGAGCTTTTAATCTAAGTTTATGTGACATATGGATCTTTAAATCACTTGAAACACCTCGAGGGTTATACCTAGGTAACCATCCTTGGCCCTTTTTGTAACTTTAATTCAACAAAAACTGTGCTGACAATTGTGAAATGGCTTTTTTGGCCCATGTTTGCTATTTTTGCTCCCAGTCATGTTTGTCTAGATTTCCATGTCCAGACAGTTATGGTAGGATTTAAGATGGTGGAGAAAAGAATGCACCTGATCTACAAAGGAGACCATTGAGTGCACAGACCTACGCGGCTATCAAAGCACTGTGTAGCCAGCAGGCAACGATTAGCAGGGCGTAGCTCAAACCACATCTTTCACTTACACACACGTTCATGTACAAACACACACACTCATGCACAAACACACACACATGCACACATATATGCCCACAAACCTCAGGTGTATCCACATTAGGCACTCCCTGTCTTTCCGTCTGAAAAGCAAAATAAGGGCTGTTGGGGGGAGCAGTGAACCTGGTCGGCCAGTCTTGCTGTTTGCTGTTTGCAGAGACTGTAACAACAAACATTAGGTCCTGGCTACATTTAACTTTCACATGGCTTATCTCCTCCAAGGCGAAAAAGCTCATCCTTTTGTGTTTACATTCCATGTAAAAACTCAATGATGTTAATGGGAATATCCTAATTGTACTCATGGGGATTTTATGGTGCCTTTGTTTAATGTGTTCATCAGAAAATGTTTCTATTCCCTCGGCCATAACATTGAAAAACACAAAATGAGTGTTTTTGAAAAAGGACTAAAGCATCAATTTTTGTTGCTAGTGACATAACAAGTGTGTTCTTATAACTTGAATATTAAGAACAATCAAAGTCACATCTCAAAAATATGACCTACAAGTTCCTCTTGAAGGCAGCATCACATCACATAATCAGAGGCATGATTATCAAACTGAATTGTTGTTCAATTGAATTTCTTTATTCAGCCTGACATCGTCACCTTTGTTGTTTGAGCATTTTTTTCTTTTTTGGTTCATTTGCCCCAAACAATCAGTAGCAAGGGACTTGTCTGTCTCACTAGTGGTTGCAGTTACCATTTTTCTCATTGATTGCCAAAACATTCTGGTTTCAGACTTTCTGTAGGTCGACCTATAAGAACCTCTACAGCTGCTTTCATTTCATCCACGTTCGTCCTTATTTTTCTGTCACTATTTTTCCAAGGATGTCTCTGATTGGTCAAGTGTTTTTCCAACTGATTGAAATTACTAGAAATTAGGGATGCGCGATATTATCGGCACTTTATCGGTAATATCTGCCGATATTGGCTTGAAAATGAACTATTGGACATCGGCCAACACGCCGATATAATAAACTGATTAAATAATGAGGTGCACATCACCTCTCTGTTGCACCTTGTTTGTAGCTCATAGATTTGTGCAGTGTAATCTGAGCCCACCTATTTATTTATGTTCTGATTAGGGACTGAAGCTGCTTATATTTTTTTAAATCATTTTTGTGATTTTGTTTGCACAGTACAGATTGAGTCGTCACATATTGGGCTCCTGTTTTAAGTTCAATTTGAATTTAAGCAGCAGTCTGTAAGGAACATGTAGTTTTATTCAATTTGGGTTTAATTGCTGTACAGTTGCACTTTTCACATGTTCCCAGTGAACACAGGTTATGTTTACTTATTATGTCAATTGGGAAATTGGCCAAATTTGCCCTGATTGTGGATATTAGTTGTGCGGTAATCGGCTAAATGAATTGTAAAAAAAATCGGCATATCGGATATCGGCAAAAAATCCAATGTCGTGCATCCCTACTAGAAATACCTCCAGTCCTAGTTGAATATTTGAGAACTTTCATTTTGTTGTTGAAACTAGACTCGTTTAGAGTTATGGCCTACATTTGATTGATTTGTGATGCCTTTTTATTTATTTTCTAATGGCAAAACTAGTATTATTTAGTATAAAAATGCCACTGTACCTATGTAGTACACATGTAGGAGAGCTAATTGTCTAGTCTGGGACTGCTCTACCCAGTGGAGAAATTTGTAGAAATGCTTTCATGCTCTCCAGAGGCCCACTGTCTGCTGTAGCAGCCGGTGACGACTCTCCATTACCCTGATTTGGCTCTCATACCCTGAGCATCGATGGTGCCTGTGACCTTGGAAGTGTGTGCACAGCAACGGACATGAAGCCAAACAAATACATGAGGATTTGATGGAAGCAGGGGGTGATGTCATCTACAGCACAGCAACAAACGAGTCATAGCCCCCCCCCCCCTCATCTCAACTCTCATCCATGGCCAAATAGTTCCTTTTGCTACTTCAAAGAGGAGGAAAAACAGTTTATCTGTTAACATGCCCGGGTGTTTTCAGATGCTCTTTGAAGGGGTGATAGTGGCCGTCGTGGCAGTTCATTGGCTGGGGGGGTCAGCAGGCCACTGGTTTTTCTAATTACAGCGTGACCTGCCCAGGCAGACACATTCCTCCTGTCTGATTTTCCATTTTGCTTTCATACCTTTTAACATCCTTTGTCTGTGATTTAAATGAGCACTTAAAGTGTTCCTTTTTTTGGAGAAGATGACGCCGTCACCCAAAGGACGTACAAAGTACTAGCTTCTATGAAGTTGACTTTGATATTTTTCCAAGAATTTCGAGGGTTGTGTTTTTCTCATCAATTGCCATCTCTCCATGCAGACACCAACACATGCTGTCACAGTGTCTGACTCTCAGAAAAGTCTGTGTGGGTGTCTGTGGAGACCTCTGTTCAGTCTTGGGCTTCGGGGCCCCTTTCTATCCTTTTCTGCTCTGCACTACTCTGTTCTGCATTTCTGAACACAGAGACTCCTTTTTTTTTGTAATTGTGCCTGCAGATGAATGTCTTGCCATCCTTAGCACAGGAGGGTTTGAGACAGGCTGAACTAATGACCTCAGTTCCTTTGTGCCCAGCCTCAAAGGAAAAAGGAAAAGTCCTTATTGCAAAGCTGAGCAGTTTGCATAGAGTGCTCCCTCTTCATATTTATAGCTCTATTATTTTAAAGGTTGCATTTCAAGATCACTCTTTATTGAAAACTCTATCGAAGAAGCTTACTAATGCCTAACACAATGGTAGAAATTGGAATACATTCAACTGGAGTTGTATAAGAAGCCTGTTTAGTGTCAAGGGGTAATTAACTTCTTCTATTCCAATATTAATGATAAAAATTAACAAATCAGGATAACATCCATTTGCTAATGGTTGAAAAAGAAGTTTTTATCGACCCTTTTACTGCATGAAATGAGGCGAATGTGATTGATGCTAAATTCACACGGATTCTCCATTAACAAAGATCTTCAAAGATGGTACAAAGCTGCAAGATTTTCCCTGGTCCTTGTTTGCTTATGGGATTAGGCTCTTTCGAAGGATTGGACAGCCTTTGTGCCACATCCTCGTCCATTTAACGTTACTGAACAGGCTGTTGTCCAGGGGTTAGTAGTGTTCTCATGACCTCACCTGGCCCCAGCAGAAGCTCTGCCTAATGATCTGTGCTAATGGCAATCCAAATCTGTTGTTAAACCACATCTCCATGGCAACATGGGACTCCAGACCACATTGCCTGGAAATAAATTCCGCTTTTGTCTCAGAGCTGCTTTATCCATATTGTTAACCGATAGGAGTCAAAAATTGGAAGTGGAACGCTCCAAAGTTGAGAGAAATCTGAGAATGTGGGACATCTGAAAAACACTCCTCATCTGGCAGCATTCGGACTCCTCCGCTGTGGAGCACACTGGCCCCAGAGCTGTGTTTGCAGTGTTAAAAATGATTGATCATAGTATGGACAAGTGTGCTCGGCCATCCGTCATCCATCTGTCCTTCGCTTAGCCTGTACCAGCTGTTTTTAGAGGACATTGATGTGATTAACCCCATGTAAAACCCATGTGAGGCATTTTATGGTTTTACTGAGAAATCAGCAATGCAGATGCAGCTCAACAACCGTCAAAAGAACCCGTGTAGCAGGTTTCTTTCAAAACTAGACTTTGTCATTTGATTAATGCATTATCCTGCGTCTAGACTGTTGAGCAGAGATACTACCTGAGAGACACATAAAAAGAACAGTTAGAAACAAATACAGTAAAAAAATAGAAATAACAAAGGCTTCAATTCAATAAAAAATTGTTGTTGGTGTGCACATGCATGTATTGATTGAGTAAGAACTCATACCCAGTGTTTTAAACTTGGTTAAAGTGTTAAAGAACAGACAAGAGTTGAGTCCCCGGACCATTCAGAGGGCTCTGATTATGATTAGAAGTGTTGCACAAGAATAGAAAGGAGGTGAGAGGGTGCAGTGTGGGAGTGAACAGTGTGCCCCACTTGCCCCGAGTCTTGTACTGAGGAGGCCTGTGGAGAAACATTCATACTGGGACCTCACACACAATACTGCTAGCATGAATATCAATAACTCTCCAGCCAGGACCGTCAACAGTGGATCTGCCCTAATTTATTCAAAATCTCTGATGAAACAAGGTCAAGCCTTTGGCAATTCAACATGGCCACTTGGTTCATTTAGATTTTCACGGATGATCAAACATTTGCATTTGTGTGATGGATGCTATTGTCCTTTGTATGCAATATGCAAACATGAAATCTAGAAACAGTGTTGTGAGTGTAGCTAATTTAACAACAGGGTGCTTTCTATTTTTCATACCTTACCCTCCTGACATTTTTACTGAGATGTATGGTATATGATGGTATTCATGCAAAAAAATAAAAAATAAAAAGGTAAAAACTGAGCTGCTGGTGATCGAGGTCATTGTCGCATGTATGACATTGTCTAGATTAGCCTACCATGCTGTGTGTCTAATGAGCAATAGGTCTACATAGGCAATTCTTGCTCTGTTTAAATACTAGTAGGAAGACTGAACACATTTTAAATTGTCTGTGTGTCACAGCAGTAGATGCAGATGAACTGAGCCAGGAGCTCTGTGCCATCCAGTGTAGCATGAAAAGCATGCTTGAATTAGCAAGCTAGCTAGCAGACTAGCTAGCCTGAATGAGTAAAATTTAACAACGTAATGCTTTATCCACACACTCTTGTGACAGCGTTAAAAACATATTGCTTTGACTATATGAGTGACAACTTAATTCAGCTTGTTTTCTGTAACCAGTGTTGCATAAGAGCATTGAGAAACTGGAAAGCTTGCTAACTAAGTCCTTAAGTGAGTTAGTTAGCTAGCTTATATGCTACACAGGTCACAGAAAATGAGCTAACCTGGAGACGTATAAACTAGCTAGCTAACATAGCAACAATAAATTAATCAACATAGCTGTCAAAGCTCCATTGAGGCATTTGTCATATGGAAGTGGCCATGGTTTAATCTAAAATGGGTTGGAAAAATTATAAACGCAGTCTGTTCCACCAATAAAGACTGCCCTCTGGTGGCGCGAACTATGCACTACAATACATCGGCTCAATACAGTTTATTACCATTTTATATATATATATATATTAATTTATTTATTTATTTCTCTAAATACTCTTTTGTTATGTAGTATCTTCATACCGCCCAACCCTATTTGACAACACAATTATTTCCTGTATTAATTTCTAAAAAATGTTTTACCTTGCAGCACTTCCATGGTTTTTACCTTGCTGCATTTGCAGCATTTCAGTGGTAGAAATACAGTAATGCTCTTCCTGCATTGTTTAACTTTGAGGACACAGTACACAGCAACGACCTTGAGACTGATTGATGGTATGAACACACAAACATAGTAGCTTTGCAAGATCTCATCATCAATAAACTGTAGTTTCCGAGTCTTTGTAGGACCTTGTAGGACCCAATGTGTCCTATCATCAGTTAGTATGTGTGGTTTTTACCTTTATTACACACCTGCTTAGATTGTTTTCAGGTAGCAGCAGTTCATTGGTATTGCTAGTAATATCCTCTTAGTCTATAAGAACCGACTAATTAAAATCTACTTTGACTTTTGTACTATGATGAAGTGCACAGTATTTCTTCTCTGACAGTCCCTTCCTTGGCCTTCCTACTGCTTCCCTGTCACAAAACTTGAAATAAAACATGGCAAAGATAGGGTCCTGTCTTATATTTTTTTCCTATACCCACTTTAATTGGCGATTTATGAAGAGGAATGGGAAATGTCATGGTGCCTGCCCAGTGCTTCCCTCCTCCTCCTCCTCCTCCTCTTCAACTTCTCCCCAAAACACACACACACCCCTCCCTGTCAGTCTCTTTCCCCCTGGGGCTGGTGGGAAGGCATTCCAGAGCTCAGGCCACTGCCGAGTGTTCATCAGAGGGGAAGAGGGAGAGAGACAGACAGAGAGAGACTTTAGATTCAAAACATTCTGCAGTCTCTCTTTGCCTGCAGCATCTTAGCTTTTGCATAAAGCAGCTAATTTGTTCTCATTATCAAGTGCATATGAATTTGAGTTGAGTGTTTCAGAGCTGCAGGAGCTGTTCCTGTTTCTGACAAGCTAAAACTAAAGACCCTGTCAGAGTTGTTTTCTCTCCTAAGGGGCCACCAGCATAGATGAGTAATCCTTTGAAACCAGTAAGAAAGTTGCTCTGGACAGTTTGAAGAGTTAATGGAATTTGATTGTTGCAGACAAAATTGACATTTCATGCTAGAAAACATGCCCACAGGAGGGATGTGGAGCTGTCTGTTAATATACTTAAGATACAATAAACAAGAGTAAAAAGAAAAGGAAATTAAACGCCACAAGGAAAACGTGTCACATTGTTCGTCTTTTATTCTCCAACTACTTAATTCTGCACTAGAAATAAAGTCAGGCGGACAATGATGTGTAAGTTATACAATTGCGGACAAAAAGCGTGACAAATGTGCTGTAAGAGAGCTAACACACCCAGTTTGCTTTATTATTTATCACTCACATCAGTGTTTGTTTTACAGCCTTTTGTCAGGCTGCCTTATACAGTATTTTGACTGTTCCTATGGCTACTGCTGACTGAGTAAAGTGGTCTACAATTAGAACGACCTCATGGGAAAAACACTGATGTCTCTTTCACAGACATTTGTATGGCTTTGATTAATAGAAATGAGTATTCTTTTTTAATTTCTTAAATGATTTAGTGAATTTTGAACCAGGCAGATTTGCATCTCATTAACATATCAGATCTAATTTGTCCTTCATCATCATAGACGACTTGCACTGAATACCCTCCCCCATGCTGTATTCCTTGTTGTCTGGCTCTCTCTCCTCTCTGTGGGTTGCTGTGTGTTAACCATGACAGCTTTTGTGAGACTGTCACCCTGGTCTCGGAAGTACACAGGGAATCCACATTGGCACTCAGTCTAGCGGGAGAATTCAGCCCTTTGGTGGATTGTCCTATGGTCATCGTGCTTTGTGTGTCGCCTGAAAGAATCTGCATTAATTATAGCCTTTCTTCATTTTCTCCGTGGTCCTCAAAATTAACTAGTGAGAAGCTAATGGAGTATTTGCGTGTGTGCACGTGTGTTTGTGTGAGTACAGTATATGTTTATGGAGAGAATGGGGAATGGTGTCGTGGATAATTTTGTTTAAATAGAGTTTTCTCGTATAACCAACGTTTGGGAACATAGCTTGCACTGTAAATTCTTTGTGGCAAGCCAAGTGGTTTGCATTGGATGCTACAGGCAGTGGACAAACAACAGAAGCACCACTGTTCATCTCTGCCAGTTCATTTAGTCCGCCTTTGGCATATATCATGATTTTTGACACTTTGGTACATTACATAGTCTTACATACACATCTTGCAGCTTGGAATCTGACTTCCCATTCACACAAAAGCAGTGATGTGGGTCAGAAGGTCAACGTGCGTCAGCTAACCCTCCTACCCTCGACTCCTCTTGGTTTAGACATAGGCCACCATTGTCCAACCTTTGTAACCACTTTTCTGTGAAAATTGATGTTATTTTATTAGCATTTGCACCGACCCCCCAAGAGAGACAGACCTGAGTGAGCAAGCTTTTTTTTTTTGTGCCCTGTAAGGAGAAAACTGAAACTTAACTCTATTTGGTAGTTATGTGGTGTAATTCTGTGTACTAACATGGTTTAGCTGCCAAGCACTGGAGTCTCTGATAGCAGGGATTTATTTCTTTCTTTTATGAAAGGGGTCTAAGACATGGGTCTCAAACTTGCGGCCCACTGGCCAATTGCGGCCTTTGTGACGATATTTTGTGGCCCCCACCTTGATATGAAAGATTAATGTTTGTTTTATATGAATTGCACTTTACCGTGTTGTCTGTGGAAGGTCCCTTTAATTACTTTTTTTTAGTTAATTTTGTGTCTTTTTTTGGTAAATCTGTGTCTTTTTTTGGTAATTTTGTGTCTTTTTTCAGTAATTTTGTGTCTTTTTAGAAAATAATTTTGTGAATTTTTTTTAATTACAATTTCTCATAGGCAATGACTATTACATATTAAGTCTATGGTGTCCTTTAAGTTAAACTCGCTGGCTCTTTGCTTCCTCACAAACTATTTTGTTTGTAGAATACTGCAACGAACAGCGAGTGGAGCATAAATGCCTCCGCCATCTGTGAGCGCCCATGCCACCGTGTCATGCACGTAGCATAAACACGGCTTAAGACTTGACAGCTTGTACTCCATGACACTTTGGGCACAATACATAAATTCAGAAAACAATGAGGTGCCACACCGAGTTCTGTTTAGGGCAGAACTGCTGTATTGTAATGTGCTTCTATTATTTCATACACTGTTTTTTTTATAGTTTGGCATAAACCCATAGAGTTTACCTTAAAGTTTTATTATTTTATTGGACAGTTCAGGCCTCTGTTGAACAAAAGAGAAGGTTTGTGTCTTTCAGTGGGAGATTTATTCCTTCTCTAGAATTGGCATACCACATTCCATTGCACAGATTTACTTGAGGGGCGAAAGACACCATCCAGATTAATACCCTTGAAAACATTTGAAAGCATGCAGCATTGAACATGAACAGTGCCTTGCAATGCTTAGGACATGCAAAGGGAAAAAAGGGAATTTTAATTAATTGTGGTAATTGATTAGGATGATCAGCTTGAGTGAAAGCTGTACAGGAGAACCATTCAATACATATTATAATCAGAATGCAAAAGAGAGAAATATGACTTGTGTGCAGTTTCAGATTATGAACATACTCTCATCAGCAGTCAGCCAGTAAAAATGTTATCATTCCCTTTTATGTCATTTTAATTCAAAGTACAGCGTTTCCATCTTTATGACATTACTGCAGATGGAGGAGCCAGTGAGACGGAACATTGGTTGGAATAATGGTTTAAGATTGACTCACGTTGACCTGCTCAAAAAATTGATTTGTACTTTAATGTTTATTTTTCTAAATCAATGTCTTGAAATAATATTGAACGGTTTTAAGGGTTGGGCATGTCCTCATGGGTTATGGCCCTTCACTTTGATGAGGAGGAAAGAGCATGCAAGGGACTGTAATCATTTTTACATCATCTTAGGGCAGCACTGTATAATTAGAAAGGGTTGATTTCCTTGACCACAGCAGGGGCTGAAATTGCAGGCCTTGCCCCGACCAGGGTTTAGGAAAGTAACTGAAATAGCACTGGCGAGTTTCTGTCCTTGTGTCCCTCTGCGTTATAAAGTGTCGGTCAGATGGCAGAGCAGTCACCATGACACACTGCAGCCTATTCACCAGCACTTGGATGGCCAGCTTTTATGTGGCGCCTCTTGTTTTCAGAACCAACTACCAAAATTACAACTTTGTCATAATCTCTTTAGCATGCAATATGGCTGAAACCTGTATCAGCCGCGACCTGCTGTGACTGCAGCAAGTGAACAAGCCGCTGGCAGCTTTTAAAGTTACCCAGTGTGGCCTTTAGATACTGCTGGTTTGGTAAAAATAAGGATAGTGGTACAGTGTTTCTTCTACATAAGGCATCTGGGGCGCACTGCAAAATGTACCACGCCCACCACAGAATGAGAAAAAAATATCAATTGTAATATCTTAAATGAATTTGTTAAATGTCAGTTTTTTGCAAGAATAGAGAGCTGTCACCTGACACTCCTGGTGGTTTCATGCACAGAGCCATCTGGGAAGTTATTGAAAACTATTGAATTGGTGAAGACTAGTTTGGCAAGGGTTGCCTTTTAAAAGTTGTGTTTTTCTTTCTTACAGTATATTATCTGCTGCTACTTTATCCAAAAAAGACCCGTTATAAGTTCCTATAATAAAACCCTCAATCTCACACCTAGAGGAATCGTGCACTGTAAAACCCAACTTGTTGTTTAACTTAAATATTTGAGTGTCCATGCTGCGAATGAATTTTATGTCAAGACAACAAAGACAATGGAGTTAACTCAAATTAATCTTGATATTTGACTCAATATTTTAAGTTAAAATGACTTTTTGCACAAATCTTTGTTGTATTTAAAAGGAAAAATGAGTCATAATAGCAAACAAGCAACACTTGGTTTTACAGTGTGTGTTGAATGTTTACCACAGAGATACTTGAATTGGATTTCCTGCATCATGTCTGCATATCTAACCTTCATTCAGACACATTCACCCTTCCCTAAGGATCCTTAAAAGTGTCAGTATCAATGTGGGTGCAGTAAGTCCCACTGAGGTCAGGGTGACGGCCTTGACTAACTGACCTTTGGGTCATTCACAGGTTTTTCCACGTCTGGAGGCATGCAGAGGTGTCATTGCAACCTTTCCCGCTTCCTGTCTCTGGCATTCTTTTTTGTTTAGAAGCCCTTTAAAACACAGAACAGCTTTGTGTCCCCCGTGGCGAGGCGGAGGCTGCAAGTAAATGACTCTCTGTTTCTGATTAGCCCGGCAGCCCAACAACACTCATTTCCCTGAGGAGAAAAGCAGGATGCTTATAGTAGCTTGCCTCTTGTAGTCTTCAGTGATTCCTTCTACAAAGCTCTGGTTGCAGACAGGCGTCAGAGCTAATCTGCTGAAGTCTTCCCAAGCAGCACAGTCCTGAAAGCAGAACCAAAGCTAATTGTCATTACTGTGGTTTACCACATCTGCAATTTTGATCTAGCTGGCTCTGCTGACGTATGGTCCGTATTATTAGTTAGGTATTACATGTTATCTTGAGGTTGATAATTCATATATTTTTAATTTGTGGGCATGATGAGTGGGCAACTTTGGTGCCGCAGGATAGATGACTTTGCCGTTGCTGGCTCCATGGCGAGAATGGTCTTTCCATTCAGGTTTGGTTCTCAGTAAAGCACAACCTGTTTTTTCCATCCAGTGCTTGGAGTCCAATGAGCAAACTAGTAGCCAGGTTAAGTCATTTACAAGCTTTGAGTGAACTCATCCGTAGAGACTGTGGGGAGCCTTTCCTCCGAGAACAGTAGGTGATGCTGAAAAACGTAAGAAATATATTGTACTAGATGTAAATTTAACAGCAGAAAAAGTGAACTTTAACTGCCCTGAGAGCACACATGATTAAGTGTAGTGCACAGTGACTGTTTAACAGAAATCTGCTGGCTTATATCGCAAGCCACCAGATTTCTGGACATCTGGATTGTATTGCACACCACCATGGCCAGCTTAACAGGTTTTTAGCTATGAATTCTTTAAGGTTATAATTACATTATAGCATTGGGAAAACAACAAGTATGCTTTTACCCACACTTCCATAGAGATTAGTGGCAGTATGAAATGTGGATGTCTTGTCCACTCCTACACTTCAAAAAATGCTGGTGTTTTAGAGATTACCTAACAAGGAGCAGAACAGTTGTTGGCGCCTATGGTGGTGTATAGAGAAAATGTACTCAGGAGCAGTAACAAGGAGCCATAGCCTTGCAATGTTAGGCTGATGCAGCTACTTTTTATATTTTATATTTTTTCGTCTACTGTCTATGCACAAAAACATGTTCTGCTGCTACACTCTGCAATATAAATATTCTATTTTTACAGTTTTATACTTTTATATTTGTACTTATTTATCCAACATTCCAGAGTACTGTGAGCCAAATCATCAGAATTTCATTCAATGTGCATATTATATGTATAACTGAATGACAATAAAGTCTAATTCTACTAGAAAAAACGTGAATCAGGCACTGACATGAATGCAGTTTGTCCTCTTGGTATCTCAAGCTGCTCACTGTTGGGTAAAACATATTTGAATATTTTATGGACTGATTTAAAAAAAAATATGTCACCAACACTTGAAATGATGTCCTTGTCTTCAGCCTGGATGTTACCATTTTTCTAATCCAGACTTCCAAATAATCATTTTTATCCAACATTGGTGACCCTAGTTGATAAGAGGTGCTCGATTGCTCAAAATCCTGCTGTATTTCTGAAAGAGTCTGTGGATCGAGACAAGAAGAAGATTAGGGCTGGGGGAAAAAATCGATACAGCATGGTATGGCAATATTTTGTGTGGCAATATTATATCGATTCATGGCCGCCAAGTATTGATATTTAGCATTCTGACGGCTGGCGGGCCGGCAGTATTCTCGTTGATTTTGGACGGATATACTGGAGATCCTTGGATCACATGAAACTAGATATTCTAATGACTCCGGGCACCATGTGCATCAGGATATCATGTCAGGAAATTGTCTAAATAAGCTTAAAGCAGTGAAGCTTAAAGTTGAAGATAGTTTGAGAAAATGCTGCAGTTGTCGTCGTCCAACATGTTTAATATCAGTTCAGTTCAGTTTGACTGAGTACTTTGTTGGTCAGTCTGTGGGTTAGACTCTTATTGTGGACAAATAAAAAGACTGAAGTGAGATGAAAGAGAATTTTCTTTTTTTAGACAAAACAATTCTTGATTTCATTTAATTTTGTCTACATAGAATGCAGTTAAACAGGTAAATCACAATATATTGTATCACAATACTCACCATATCAAAATGGTTAAAATAATCTTGTATTGTGACTCAAGTATCTGGATAAAATCGTACCGAGGGGCCTCTGCTGATTCACACCTCTAATGAAGATGCATGTGAATGAATGAATTCTATGAATGAGTTTGATGACATAGAACATTTTTCTCCTCAGTAACCACAAATACTTGAACAGTAACAGCCAGCCAGTGTGTGTGGTGAATTGCATGTTATCTTAACTCAGTGGTCAATGACACAGCTTTATTTACTAACTGGATGTCCTTCTCATGGGCCCTGATGGCATGAGAAAATGCTCACTGGCCCACGACCCTGGGTTTAAATACATATTATGTGGCCCTGTGTTTTCAAGGATCCAGGTCTCCCTAGCAACCAATGAAGAGACTTATCTCTAATGTTGTTTTTTTCTGGCATGGCAGAGTCTGAGTATCATTGTTTCCACCCTTAAACCAAATTGACAAAAAAGAAAAAAACACTGCACAATGTGGGTGGTAAAAATGTTTCTGAATGCCTTTCCCCAAGGATTTTTCAGAATCAGCAAATGTTATTTCACATGCAAGGAAGTTTTAACTCCTGTAAACAGTCAGTCAGCCAATTCACATGGGGCAGCTTTATTATGTGAATACAGAGCATGAACTGAGTTAATATTTGGCAACTATTAGGCTATTTTTCAACCACTGCAGGCTTACACAAACCTTAGCAAAGACGAGTTTGATGACAGTAAACTTTCCCTCAGGCAAAAGAAAAGAACAGAGCCTGCAGGTGAAGGCTGGTAAGAGGCAGAGCTGATCAAATAATGTAGCATTGAGCAGAGGCAGTGTCAGATACTGCAGTGTTTGCAAACAGGGCAGCAACTGTATGACCAGAAAGAATTGGCGGTCTATTGACAGCTTAAATAAACCATCCTAGTACAGTGGAGTGGAGTATATCGTGTGTGTGTAGCATCATAATATGAGTTGCCTGTATTGTTTTTCCTTGAGAGCTTTGTTCCATTGAAACGGGAGAAACTTTTCAATATTCTAGTTTTGTTGAAATGATTACAGGAAGTCTCAGTAAGAGACCACTGTACTGTGTGCTCAAATCCACCATTATCCCTGCTGTGTAAGCTGATTTCTCCACAAGCCCGTGGCACCTGCCTGTGTAACATGGTTGCATAACGGTCAACCTTGAAGCTAAATGGATGTAGAATTCCATGTTATTGTGTGAGATCTGTGAAAACTCATTTGAGGAATTGAAAAATGTGTCATTCAGTGAGAAACAACACTTTTGTTCACTTTTGCTTCTGAAAAACATTGGATTTTTCCACTCAATAGCTATAATATGTCTATTTCTATATATATGTATACAGAAAATGACATTCTGTCAGAAACCATGTGCTTTCTGCTGCAAGAAAGGTTGCCAAGGCTTCCTCTGAGGTTTTACATTCCTGGCGTTCAGACCTAGGATGGTAGTAAAACTAAATGGTTTGGTACATTGTTTCAATTGGGTCAGCATCAAGGTCACTCTGGTCATCTTTATTTATCCAAACAAAAAGCTTTTGCAGCTTTTGCAGATGTATAAAAGTCATTAGATATGAGTAAATAACTTACTAAATCATTAAAAAAACACATTTCTCTCTTGATTTGTCCCATGGAAATGTGTTTAACCTTAATCATCTCTTCGGATAAGATTACTACAAAAGCCACGTCCTCGGTTCTTGTTGGGACCGTGGACTTTCTAGGTGGGAAAAGTGTCCAGCCAGTGGACTTTGGGGGCTCATTTCCTTCCCTCAGGCACGTTCTGAGTGTTATTTTCTACTGTATTTCTGCCTGTTAAGTTCTTTAAACAGTTTTAAAGCTTACATGACGAGTGCATCTTTTTAAATATCTACCTTATATCTAAATAGGTAGCTATATGTAAATATTCTGTCCACTCAAAAAAGTATTTTTTTATGTTTATGTCCCCTAATATGCCTGATCTTGACTACACAAACTTGTATCTGTTCAAATTTTGTCAATAGAGAGGTGTTTTTACAGTCCTGAGGGGGGAGATGTCTGTTTCTTGTTTTTGTGGGAATCATCCTCGTGTAATTACATGTGGCAGTAATGATGTTTAAAAAATTATAAAATCTGTAACAACATGTTCTCCTCAGCAGGGGATGTCCACAGCCACAGTGCCCAAAGAAGATTTCCACCTGAGGGAAACCCTCAACTCCAGGGGCCTGGCAGCGGGCCCTCGAATGTTCCAGATGATGTTTTCAGACTAAGCCTTGCCAAGGGAGTGTCCATGTCTCTTCCCTCCTCACCTCTCCTGCCTCGACAGTCCTACATGATGCCCTTACGCCCAAGCAAGAGATCACCAGGTACAGTTGTAAATATATTTGAGCTTTTCTATATGATGCCTGATGTTGTTGCTGTATTCCCAGTAGGTAAAATACTCTCAGAACAAAATACTTCTGTTATGTACCTAACAAAAACTTGGCCCATTTAGCTTGTTTAGGTGAAAAGGACAGTTCATCTCAAAACTGAAAATGCATATTTTTCCAATTACCTTTCTATTTATCAGTCTAGATCATGGGTCTCAAACTTGCGGCCCGCGGGCCAATTGCGGCCCTTGTGACGATATTTTGTCGCCCTCACCTTGATATGAAAGTTTAATGTGGGTTTATATGAATGGCACTTTACTGTGTTGTGTGTGGAAGGTCCATTTACTTACTTTTTTTTGGTAATTTTGTGTCTTTTTTTGATAATTTTGTGTCTATTTTTAATAACTGTGTCTTTTTAAATCATTTTGTGTCTTTTTTAATAATTTAGTGTTTTTTCAGTCATTTTGTGTCTTTTTTTGCTCATTTGTGTCTTTTTTTTTGGTCAATTTGTGTCTTTTTTTTTAGAAATTTTTTTCTTTTTTTTTTTTTTTTAGAAATGTTGTGTCTTTATAAAGTTATATCGTTTTTTTCTGTCATTTTGTGTCCTTTTTTAGTAATTTTCTTCTTTTTTTGGTCTTTTTTTGGTCATTTTGATTTTGTCATGTTGATTCTTTGAGCCTCCAGCGGCCCCCAGGTAATTTCAGTTTGAGACCCCTGATCTAGATTGTTTGGGTGTGTGTTGTTGAGTGTTTTAAATATCGGCCATACATTTGTCTGCCAAATGCTAGCATATGGGCTTATCAGAATTCTGTGCATACTATTTCAGTCTCATAATTGGAGCTTCATTTGTCTCTATGGGCATTCTGTCTACCTTCGGGTGCTTTTATAGGAGAGTTGAACATCTGATAGTGCTCCAGGAATGATGGTCCCTCTCAGGCTTAAAGCGCTGCTGCAGCTTTTAACTCAAACCTCTCTGAAACATGTCAAACTGTTCTGAGTAATTGTTACTCTTGCGAAAATAAAAGTTTTACAGACAAGAGACAAGGGGATAAAATAATGATGATAGCTGGACCTTTCTGGTTCACAGCAGTACGACTGTGAGCTTTGACTGGTTACGGAGGATTGCTTTTGTCACTTCATCCTTGTATTTGATCACCTTGTGTCCATGTAGAGGTCTCTACAACTCCACTGTGTGTTTACACTATACTTGCTGGTAATGGGCGTGTGTTTACACTGGATCTAATTGTCAATCCTCCCCAGGCTCCTTCTATCCACCATGTTGAGAACATGCTTGTCAGCAGCTGTGGGGTGCTTCAAAGCAGGGGATACCTTTTGTAGCTGAACTTGTCTCAACCTGAATCTTTGTATTCTGGAGACTTGGCAAAGAGGAGAGAAATCCTTTAAGTGGTCAATGTGGCCCCACTCACATGTGGCACTCATCTGTGGGCTATCTAGCCTCTGTTTAGAGTGGGTACAGCTTTGATCTGTTTAGTGTAAAGATGGGTTGATGGGAAGGGGGCAGTATGGTTTAATCCCTATGCAAACTTGTGTTGTTCAAGTTTACATCTCTGTTATTTAGCTGGTCAACTCCACGATTTAGGTTTATGTTGTGTTTCACTTCATTTGGGTTTGTTTATAATTAGATTTATGATATGAATTGCCATATTGTTATATCAACTACAGCCGAAGAAGGAGATGTGCATCAGTGCTTCACTTCTCAAACCTCCACAATTCTCATTATATAATTCAAAACCTAATATTGGACTTGCAGGCCTGCAATTGTGATGAATTTCATTATCCAAATGTTAAGTGAAGAAGCAGATATGTAAATGATTAAGTATGCTCAATCTCTAGTTTATAAAAAGATGTAAAAAAAAGAAAAAGAAGAAGAGACAAATATAGTTTTTAATAGCTTTAAGTAGAGTTTCATTTGCACAGCCCCCACTCAAGTTTAAACACATCCATCCAACTACTTCAGGTGACACAGGATTTGTGATGACCATTTTAAACCCATCAAAGAGAGTGTTGATGAAATGTACATTTACAGACATGAAGGGAGGCACAAGAGGGAGCGACAGATGAAGAGAGAGAACAGAGTCTGGGTTTGTGAAGGTGAAAAGGGCCCCGGGGACGGGGGAAGGGGAACACTCATTAAAGGCATATTCCCACTTGGGGTGCTCTGAGGCATGGTAAAAGGGGAAAAAATGGACTGACAAGATAGGATGTTATGGAGGACAACCAGAGAGAGGGATGGGGGGATGGTTTGTAGGCTCTCCTCCACTGTCCTCACAGGTAACTGTGAAAACCCGCAGGGGGAGAGTTCACACCTCCAGTTAATAAACACATACTGCAGGAAATGTCTCAGCTCTGCGACGAAAACAACATGGGTCATAATGTTACATTTTCTCTTCTTGCTTAGCAGAAGCAGCAAAGTGCACTCAATTTAAGACTCATTACTGTTTAAATGAGCAGGAGATAATTCGTTGCTGTTATGTCTGTTCTGAAAGATCAACAGTGAATACGTTGAGTTATTTTCACCTTGAATATGCAGCAGGAAGGTATAATTTCAACAGAATTATGCATACATTTTACAGAAATTTGCAATAAGCTCTGAGGCTGCTGGGTTATGGAAGAAAAACATTATCAAGATTGTTTTAGTCTCTAGTGAGAGAAACACTGGGCATTTATGTATCTAAAGGGCAAAGGTGTACCACTGTAAAGGAAAGATGCCCCCAATGTGAAATTGAATGCGGCACAAATATATTTTAATTTTTAGTTATTTTTAAAACTTGTACAGTACCGTTGAGAGACACCAACTAAAATGTGTATCATTCATTTATTTTATTTCTTTCATTGCAATGTGATTGATACGGGCGAGCTAGCATGCTAACAATAGCAGGCGGACGCTAGCATGCTAACATTAGCCGGCTAGCATTAGCATTAGTCCAACATTAACATCTTATATTCAGGGCAATTCATTTTCCCAAGGGGCCACATGAGATACTGTGAAGGTTGCATAGGGTCGGACTATACTCTGAACTTAATTAATCTAAAAACTCCAAAAATTACCAAATTTCCCTTCAGGGATGAATAAAGTAATTTATCTATCTGAAAGTCTGAAAATAAAATTTGATTAATTGCTCACCCCTTATAAGCTTATTTATATAATGAACCTGCATTTACATTTTTAGCAAGAAAAGTTCAAAACTATTCTTTAGAGATTTTCTAAAACAAGTTACATACCAGCTCAGGTCTAGTCCCGTTAACTAGTTTACATTTATACTCAAGTCGTACAGCCCTTATTTATTTACATACAGTAAATGCATCCATGCATTCTTTCACACATCCATTATCCTCCTTGCCATCCAGCCTTTCGCTGATGTCATCGAGGAGGAAGTGGTTTCACAAATTCAGAAAAGCATTTTGTGGCTTGGCTTCATTTCCTGACACATTGGATAATCTATCGCAGTTAGGAAGACTCAAACTTAGTGGTTGTTCTTTTCATGAAAACTTCACAGGGGACAACAGAGAAACATTGAGTTAATTAGGAGTGTGACGGATGCCTGAGCCGCAAAGTCCTGGTGGCGTTGAGTGCCACAGCTTTGATCAGCTAAGCCCAGAGCTTAACCATGAAACACTGCACCCTGACATGTGTTGAGCAGCACCTAGGCTTTATAGTCGTAATCGTTTACAGGCACCCTAAAGGCCCAGGAAGGGATATTTACTGCAAGAATGTTGCCTGAATGGACCAATCTTGCTCCAAAGTGCAGGTCAAAGATCAGGTATTGAAAAACTTGAACCTCAATGTTAAGTGGAGAATATCCTTGATGACACAGTAAATGAGGTTTTCAGGGTTTTTTTGTCAAAGGTTAGAAACTCCCTGAGCTCCACCTCTGACAGTCTCCTGTCTGGGTATCTACACAGTGACCTCCTCTGGTTGTTATAGGTTACTGTGCCATTGGGGGATTAAAAGCATCTGTTTTCTTCAAGGTTGCTCTGCTTGGTTGAGTTGCCTGAGTATAAAGATGTCCCTTTTGTAGCTGTTGAATGAGCACTTCAGGAACCTCTCCATTACTACACGCTGCATCCCTGAAATATGAGGTTATGGACACAGAGGTGATTCTGGTGCTTCTACTTTGTATGTACATTAGACGTGTGACCTTTCTGTAGGCACGTGACAAAACTGTTAGCCTCACGCTTTGCCTCCCTGCAAGCCTGCAAGGGATCATAAAACAGCAATTCATATTAATTTATTGCAGTCATGAGCAGTGCATCATTTTAATTGGTATATCTGCAATGAGGCCACAGGGGGAATGGTCTCTGGTAGGCTGTTGTGTGTGTTGAAATTAGTTAAGTGGATTTTTGTTTGATAGCAGCGCCTGGCTTTCAGTAGTTTTCGAGGCTGATTAATTTGTCGATGAGCCAAGCAGGTCTGCAAATCACCACCTGAGAGCACAGATCACTAACCTGACATGATCTGTCAATAACACGATCTAATGTGAAAAGGCTTTAAGGACCTTTTTCCTGTTATCCAGCAAGGGGGTGACAATTCAGATGTTTTTAGTCAGGTACCATGCTGCTGTGTCGAGAGGTGAAATGCTTAGTTGGCTAATCAATCAGGAAAATAATGGGCATCGATCAATCGTTTCAGTCCTTTTTCATGCAGAAATGGCAGATAATTGCAGCTCAAATATTAAATATGGAGATTTCCTGATTTTCTCTTTTATGTCACATTAAACACAGGGTTCGTACGGGCTTGAAAATGCTTGAATTTAAATGTTGTATTTTCAAGGTTTAAAATTTTGGATAAAGTGCTTGTAAATGCTTGAAATTCTTACTGTATTTCTCTTGCAATCTGACTATATCCATCTATAGACTATAGATAATCACATGTTCAATGTAAAAAATAATGAGTAGCCTATCTGAAATGAAGACCGTTCCTCCAAAAAGTGTAATACCATCGCTGTTGGTATGGGTCAGTGAAATCTCCCCCTTTTTAGTATGTAAGTACTCATCTAAAACATGCAATTTACAACAGGTGAGAGATACTGCAAAAGCTTGAAAATTTACCTCGAAAGTCCTTGAAAAATGCTTGAATTTGACCATTGCTAAAGTGTACGAACCCTGTAAACAGAATATCTTTGGTTTTGAAAAAACAAAAAACAAAATGTTCACTTTTTTTCTGACATTTTAAAGAAAAAATATATAGAAAAAACTCTCACCAGCTTAAAATACACAGCTTTTGCCGTGTGTGTGTGTGTGTGTGTGTGTGTGTGTGTGTGTCTCTCAACGGGTGACTGCTTTCGCTGACACTGGTCTGATGCCTTGACCTCTTAATTGCTTATCTCGTCTTCTATCTCTGTTATGTGGCAGCAGCAGCCCCACTGTCCCCCCAGAGCACAGTGAGTGTTATACATTAGTGGTGGTCAGCTCTATAAGCCTCTGTACAGTCTTTACAGTGTGTTTTTATTGTGGTTATTAAGTACCATAACCATTTAGTAAAATGTCTGTGTTCTTTGAGATTTTTTTTTTTTGTTGAGTGGAGGTTAAAGCTTTAGAGCGTATTAACACAGCAGACCACATAAAACAACAGAGAAAGTCATTTGGCGGAACACTTAAGGGTTTCTCCATGGATTTGTGTGTTTTCACTAAGCCTCATAGTTACAGAGCAGTCATTAACAGCATGTATAAATTCAAGGACAGTGTCTGCCTAAACTGAAACCACCTAGCCTAACGGAGACCTGCTGATGTGATCCCTTATGGCTGTGACTACTTTCTCCATAGCAATTTTAACTTTGAAATGTTCTTGCCAAATCATTCTAAATAAGTCACATTACCATTACAGATCCTGTATGAATGCAATGTTCAACTACTAGCATTCTTCACTCTACTACATTACCAGATGAGTGCAATTTATCTTGCAGTTCTGTCAGGAGGATAGGATCTCTCTTCAAAGCCAGTGGTAGCCCCTTTGAGGTGAGCTCTCCTGAAGTCAACTCTGGGGTATTGACAGTAACCAGACAGCCCTGCAGGAATATTGATGCCTTTCTAAGAGCAGATCTGTAAAAGACCTTGTGATGCTGCAAGAACCCTTTGAAACGTTTCTCTGATGAGCACCCAGCCAAAAGTTCTATCCAGTTCTCCACTTCACTGCACTCCAGATTTGGCTGCTTATCGCATGCAATCCCCTTTTTCATCTGCAGTGGGATCCCAAGTCATACATTGCTTCTTTAGTCAGTCTGTAGTAGCAGGAATGCTAACATGATGTAGTGGTGTATCATCCTAAACCATGGGTCTCAAACTCATGGCCCGCGGGCCACTTGCGGTCCTCGTGATGATATTTTGTGGCCCTCAATTTGATATGAAAGATTAATGTTTGTTTAATATGAATGGCACTTTACCGTGTTGTGTGTAGAAGGTCCCTTAAATTACTTTTTTTGGTAATTTTGTGTCTTTTTTAAAATATTTTTTGGGTAATTCTGTGTCTTTTTTGGGTCATTTTGTTTCTTCTTTAAGTAATTTAGTTTTTTTCTGTCATTTTGTGTCTTTTTTGGGTTATTTTGTGTCTTTTTAAAAATAATTTTGTGTCTTTTTTTGGTCATTTTTGTTTTTTTAGCGTTCTTTTTTTAGTGATTTAGTGTTTTTTCAGTCATTTTATGTCTTTTTTTAGGTCATTTTGTGTCCTTTTTCAAAGTAATTTTGTGTCTTTTTTGGTCATTTTGATACTGCCTCCAGTGGCCCCCAGGTAGTTTGAGTTTGAGACCCCTGTCCTAAACTAAAACATCAGGGGAAAGGATAAGATTGATGACTTGGAGTTGTTGTTGCTCTGCGTTTTTAAAAGTGTCCGATCATGTTCTCCCTTAATAGAAGCTTCGATTGTTTAAAGAAAAAGAATGAAAAGACATTCGGCACAGCACTAAAGTGCACAGTGGAGACTTAATACATAATTCATACCAGCTTGTGAAACAGCATGTGTGAGATTAGTCATGACTATTAAACATGTAGTGTTTGAAAAAGATTACCAGTCTCTCTTTGTGGCACAGAGCAGACATTGCATTAACCAGGAGCGGATGACAGCATTATGTCATGCTGTGAATAGGGAATGAATCATAAATTAGCATTTGTATTTTAAATTAACAAAGCACCATCATTGTAATACTTTCTTAGCTGTTTTGCATCCGTAATGGCAAACAGATTAAAAGCTTGCTACAGCTATTAACGAGACCAAGTATATTTCCAGCTGTCCATAAGACTCAATAAATAACACTAGTTACTGAGTTTGACATGCAGCACTCAGAGTACCAGTCTCATCTAATGTGTTATTTTTCACTTTCAAGTTGAAGGATGACATTTTGGAACATAAAGAGGGCTGTTGTGAGACGGATTTCATTCTCTTTCGCTGCACAAAGAGTGCACACTGTCTTATTGAAAAGCTGAAATGTGAAGAAGTCAGAGTCCATCTTGAAGAATGCTGGGAAAACTCCTTGATCACTTCCTATAAGCATGAACAATCCTCTCTTTCACTGGCATCGACTGGACATTATGAATTGCCGGTCATAGGTATTCCACTGTTTGGTATGTGTGTGCGTGTGTGCATGTGCCTGCTGAGTGATAGCTCGCCGGTCATGGATTCCTGAATCTCACAGTGAATACCAGCGGGTCCACAGTCCTCTGCAGTCACATCTTGCCTGGCTGCTCTACCCCAGGGAAACACTTTTCTCTCTGTTTTTCTTCCTTTAACCCATCTCCCCCTCTGCACTTTTTGTTTGCTTGCTTTTCTTCCAATGAATTTCACATGTGTGTATATAGACACATTTACACATATATATTTAATGGCAATTAAAGGGGTAGCTGATGCTTTCAGTGCTTAATTTCCAATCGTGGAAACATTTCTGCTGCCAGCTGGAATATGCAGCACTTTTGATTCTTCTGTGAACCTCATGTGCCATCTTTTTTCCATTCTCTCATACAGTGCAACACATTGAGTCAGCACATATCGCAACTGAATAGTAAACTTCATGAACTAAACGTTCAATTTCAAAGTACTTCATTTGATTTCTTTGGCAAAATGCTCTTTAAACACCAAATTATGTTTAAGTGAAGTTTTTTTTAATGTAGTTTGTATTTGAAGAGTCGGCTATTCTTTGTTTTTGTTGTGTTAATAATAGTAACATTTTAGCCTTTCTTACCCTCAGTACATAAAATACACCTTAAGAACTTCTTTTTAAAACAGAAAAATGTGAAATGATCTGCTATCTTATTAGTATTAGCCTTCAGAAGCAGGTAATTATTGGTTATAGGTATTGCTTGGGGAAAAAAATCCATATTGTGCATCCCTAATCAGAATGAGATATTCCTCATTAGTCCTCTCTTCGGGGTACGTTCAGAATACTGAAACTTTCACATACAATTATCCTATATATGTATATATTGGTCAATGACATGATCTAATGCAGTGTCAGTTGGTGTAACCAGTATTTTTTTCCCATAAGAATCTGATTATATACAGGGAAATAAATGTGAACTAAAATGAGAAAAAAATATAATCCGCGTTTACATTGCAACACTATGGTATATAATACATTTTTACATAATTTGTCAAAACTTTTGAAAAAAATGGTTGTATTTAGAATGTGTTCTGCTCAATATTGACGAAATGTGTAAATGTAGAAATAACAAAAAATTTAATTTGATGTTTTTTAAAAGTAAGTAATATGTAGTATATATATGTAGTATGTGTATTTAAGTCCACTTAAATACAATGTAGATGGATGAAGTATTTAATATTTATAATTTTTTTGTGGTTACACCATTGGACATCTCGTCATCCCTTATTTGTCACTAACCCATATAGTAAATTGTGTACCAATTATTGTGAATGTGAATGGATTAACTTTTTATAGTTTGCATCAAAGGTGTGATAAAAGCGAGGGCACGTCTCATTTCTGTCCCCCTCTCTCTGCGTGTCCTTCAAGGGTCACACATCTGACACTTCCATCTCGGCGACCTTTTCATGCCTGTTATAAACTGCAATTGCTCATTCGTCAGTGCTTCCATCTAGAAGGGCAAAGCGGTAATAGCACCCTGTTAAATCTTGAGATTAGATTTTGAATGGAAAAGAAACCCCTGTGTGCTTTGTCTGTCACGGAGTCAAGCTCAGACATCTGAGTCTCGCTAAAGGACCTTTTTGCCTCTTCCCTGTGTCATCAGCACTCAGATGTGCCCTAAAATTACGCTTGATAGCCAGCCACATGTGGATCCTGTGTTCCTCTTGGCACTTTGTGTAAACCGAACTGAATTTAAGCATATGGTTTAAATTACTCAAACTATGCCCCCTGTTGTTTTTAGATGAAATGCACTCAACAGAATATATTTGGCAGTGCGCTTTTGGTCCAAGATATTTACCTGAACTAAGTGTGTCTCACACACAGCCCTCTCTGTCTCTGCAGTTCCACTCTAATTGGAGCCGTGTGACTCCTGGGTAATAGGTTGTGCCTGACCATCCACAGATGAATGGAGGTTTTCAGGACAGACTCTCTGGCTTTGTCTACTAAATAACAGGCTTGGATTGCTTTTGTCGATGTTTCAGTTTTAGACCTCATCAGTGTACGCGGTGCTTTTAAAGACACCAATCATCACCTTTTAAACCTATTTTCTCCCTGCATACTGCTTCCTGCTCCTCTGATGGATGACTGCATTTGGCTCTGGGCTTTTTACTTTAAGTTCTTTCACTGGCTTTAGACCAAGACTCCTGCCAAAAGGCAAGAGAGCACCCAGATTGCAGAGTCAGAAAACTCATCTCGGGTATCAAAAGCCCCGTTCCCCACTATGCATTTCAAGTCGCATATCCATAGATGGCACTGTGCATCAAGCTGACTTTGACTCTCATGCTTGGTTTGTTGCAGTGACACTTCCAGATAATTTCCCTGCACATGGCTGCTGCTGTAACTCTCCTCTTTCACCCCCTCACCTCCGCTTTTAGTATCTAAGGCCAAGATCGCAGCTGCGGTTCAAGAAATTGTTCCATTCGACTCAGAGGATTTCTTTTCAGGAGGTGGGAGCGACTGGTTATCAAATGTGGTAATAGGAAATGGTTATCTCTCCACTCCCATCTAATCTTTATGTTATGACTGGGGGGTTACACATACAGTCATCTGATAACTGAAGTCACGGGGAGGAGGAGGAGGTTTGGATTGGGTTACAGTGGGTCAAGGTTGGAGTAGCATGGAGGAGTGGCACAAGGAGGGAGACATGCTGTTGCTCTTTTTCTATGGATTTATGGATCTAAATTATGCAGCCACCCCCTATTTTTTTATATTATTTCCTGCACTGGACTCTGGAACCTATTTCTGTTCAACACATGAAATGTTGGAGAAGACTTGAATTGTGCACAGCTAGTTGCTTGGGAGATGTTTGTTTCATGGCTTAGTATTTAGTCTAGTGTCTTTGCTGGATCTCCTGAATGTATAAACAATTACACTGCCACTCTTAGGAAAGATTAGTAGGCCTTTGCTACCACTCAAAGTAAGAACCTTATTTTCTGTCTATTTAGGGCAGATTAAAAGGCGGTTTTAGACAACAAAGGGAAATCGTTTTTTTTGCGCACACAAAGATGGAAGTGTTGCCAGCGGAGTTGTGTCTTTAGCGGGGTGAGTATCTCGGCGGTTTATCTTAAAGTTCGGCATAGTGAGCAAGCATTTTGTGTGGAGCTGTGGGATTTTCTAATTTAGTCATGGTGAGAGCAGAGGGAACAGAGCTGCCACCTAACCTCGACTTCTCGCTAAAGACAAAGAGAGTCCTCAGAGGACCGTACCACTGTCCCAGATACATCATCTGACTTAGACCAGAACACGCGGACCTTAATCTATCCATATGTGTCTTTGCAGCAATAACATACTTTCAAGGGAGTGCTCATAGATCAGCAAGCAGGGAAATTTGTTGTCTGTTTTCCTGATCACCTACCGTGCGTGTGTGTGTTTAAACACTCATTTCCAAAGTTCACTAAGAGGCTAATTGTTGTGGTTTCCTGCTGTAGTTTACATTCCCAGAGCTGGCTAGCAGTGTTTTACTGGGAGTCTCCAGCCATGCAGACAATATTCTGGGTTGTCAGACAGACCAGAGCTGCTATCAGCGCAGGGAGCTGTCTGAGAGAGTGTGTGTGTGTGTGTGAATGAGTTTATGTGAGCTACGGAGTGCAGCCAAGCCTGTCCAACTAAGACACCACCGCCTCTCATCTCTAGTCCCATCTGGAACACGTTAATCCAGCGAGAACTCTCTCTCTCTCTCTGTTTCTCTCATTCTCTCCTCTTTTGCATTTCCTTCCCTCTCTCTCTCTCTTGCTCTGTCTGCCACTCTCTCTCTCCCCCTCTCTCATTCCCTCTGTATCTTCGCTTCGTGCTAGCAGGTCCAATCAGGAAGCCCAAATATGTGGAGAGTCCTCGTGTTCCTTCTGATGCCATCGTTTCAGCGCTGAGGAAGGTGGCCGATAACAAGGAGTCCCCACACAATGGTGAGTTTTGCTTGTTTGTTTACTTGTGTGTGTGTCTTGTTTGTGCTTTTGGAGGTATTGGAAACCGAACTGGCTTAAGAATGAAAAACGTACATGTCGTCGGCTGAATTTCACAACTTTTCCTCACATTGTCATCAGTCCTCATAGCTGTATGTGTGTTTTTCGGTATATAGAAATATCATTGCTGTGTCCATGGAGTTAGGGATGTCTCTGTAATTTAAGGGGAGCATCAGCTCTTGTATGAGAGGTCCTTGTAAGTACCAGTGTGTTTAAGCAGTGTTCCTTCATGTAGCCTCTTCTACAAACACACAATAGTGCCGTGTTTATTTTAAAGTGTGTGTTTAGATTACAGAGGAGTCAGTTTTCCTCTGCACGGGACCCATTGTCTGACCACTGGTTCTGTTTCATGGGAATTAAATGAAGACATCTATATGTGTTCTCGCGTTTCCACGTTTCTGCGAGGTGTCGTGTTATTGCTGCCTATTCTCTCCTGTGTGGAGCCTCGTATGTTTGTTTGTGTGTAGGGGGGAATGTTCCACTAAGTGCTCTGTTTTGGTTTCCAGCAGAGCAGGGCGGGCTCAAATTCCTCTCATTGGCTTCAGTGGAGTCGTAGGATGCATTATCTTTAGCAAAGGGCAACACAGAAAGTGGTGCCCTCTGATTGTGCACGGCTCACATACGCAGACAGTAGTAACCCAGCAGAGCTAGTCACTGTTGACTGTTACATACCAAGGCACAAGGGTGTGTCTGACATTCAGCTGGCACGGAGCAGTGTTTCGTCTCAGAGCGGGCTACCGGTGGATAGCGGACGCCAGATAAATGTTATCTCATGACAGCTGGCGGTGCACTGGCACACTCGGTGAGCTTATTTTATGAGCTTTTTAGTAAAAAAAACAAACAAAAAACAACTCCTGGTTTGGATTTTTCTAATACAAAATGTAAGGTGGAGAAGCCTTGCAGTAAAGTGGTATGTTGTTTCTGAGGTTACCTACTGCAGGTTGCACAAACAAACACCCCTACTAATGAATTTCCCTCATCTCCTCTGCCGACCTGGGAGCCTCCTTGAAGCACATGTACTTACACATTCACATTCACATTCACATTCACATTCACATTCACATTCACATGCTGTTGCTGTCTAAGAAATAGTCTTTCCTAAAGTTTTTCTTCCTCTCCATTGCTCCCCAACATAGAGAAAAGAAAAATAATGCTCATGGTGTGTATACTTGTTACTTATTTCAACCTTAGTCCTACCCACAGATCCCAGATGTGTTCTTTTTGTCAAATCTAACAGGTGCCAACTTTGTAAGTCAGTTTGTTCCTACTTTAGTCTATTGTTTTCTCTGTCTGTTTCTGTTTTATTTGTTTGTTTTTTTAAATACCAATGTTCTGGGGTCCTTGGGGCACCAGTTAAAGCATCCAAAAAGCATCCCTTTAACTTTCCTACAATAATAATAATATTTTTAATTACATAAATGACATTGCTATGATATTTATATACCACATCATATATCATATATGATGTTTTGAAAAGAAATAAGTATGTCCTTATATGTTAAATATATTGCTAGGATGAGGGTTAAACTACTTGTATAAGGCCTCTTATTGTGGTTGTTTTAACCTTGTGTACGCAGTGCTGCCTCTTCTCTAATTTCATTCTAGGCTAAAATTACTCCTCAGGCGATATAACAGGCCTAACTTTCTCACAAGTATGTGACAGACCTAGTGACCAAGCCCTCCAGAGAATATGTTTGCTACCACAAAATGTTGCAAACCATCAAACTGCTTCAGCCTCAAACACAGAGAGTACATAAAAAATGATTACAAATTGAATTTTACATTATGCTATCCTCCTGGTCTGCTCCCGGTGATAGAGATAACAATTACATATCTGGTCAATTTGTGTCAAATGAGAAATGACATCACAGTCTCTAGGGCAGTTTTAGCCTGCCTAATATAGTACATTTTTATTGCTCATTGCATTGTTGGAACAACAGCAAAATTCACTCTCTCCTTGTGCAGCTCCAGGCGTTTAAGACAATTCCGAGGCTTGTACATTTTCTCAAATATTGACTCAGCTCTTACAGAACTTCATTCTGTTTTTAAGGTCAAACAGCTACTTACTTGTTATTGCTGCCATGTTTAGTTATTCAATATATGTGGGCGGCGAAGCCAGGAGGAACTCTTTACCTCCTTCCTCCCACAACCGCAGTTAGCAGGTAAGAGAAGTTTACTGCTGAGGAATTGCTGGAATGAGCCGACTTCTCAACTAATTATGTACAATTAGGCGCTGTATAAATTCGAGACTAATGGTGGCTAATTGTGATAGCCCAGCTGTTGTAGGATGAGGCCCCATGCACAGCTGACTGGCTTTTGAGCACAGCTACACATGCTATGCCTCTTCATATTATGCACTGCATTTCATTGAAAGTTACACCCTGCAGTTAGATCTAGTGTTTGCTGTGATGCATGTAACATCAACTGGATTAGTTTGTATTTACGTGCGTCACATTTCGCATTTGACAAGGACATATCAAGTTCTCTTTTGTCAATAAAGAAAGCATTTTTCAGCTTGTGTTGTCTCACACTTCAGAGATGGTAAACAACGATGTCTCTCCTTATTTTGCTCACTGCTGAGAAAAGGACGAGAAGGTTGTTTGACATTGCAGCTTTTGTAACAAGGTCAGCGTCAGCATGGAATGTTGATAAAGTGCCGGAAGAATCTGAGACGGAAAATCCATTGGAAGTTTTGCAGCATGAGCACTGTGTGACATTTAGGCCTCAAATAAAGTGAGCTCTTAGGAGTTGTAAAGGGGCTTTTTGTTAGGTGTTGTGCTGATGCATCTCTTGGATGTTCATGACCCGCATCAAGAGTCACATCTTGAGTGCAATTGAGGCTTTTTGTGGTATTTGAGGCAGTGCATGCCCTTGTTTGTTTAACCCATTTAAGCCGGGAAAGCATTATCGCATTTTTACCATTAAAACCAGGGGTACTGTTGCGTTATTCTACCATTAAAACCGGGAAAGCGGATACGTCGTTTTGTAGTATTTGTCGTTTTTTCCACCTATTTTCGGTGTCTTGGCCAATGAAATGCATCAGAATACATGTGGGAGTGTCGCAATGCAACATGGGACTTTTCCAGAACTTTGAAATCATCCCCCAAAAAAGACACAAAATCACCCAAAAAAGACACAAAATGACCAAAAAAAGACACAAAATGACCAAAAAAAGACACAAAATTACCAAAAAAAGACACATAATGACTAATAAAAGACACAAAATGACTAAAGAAAGACACAAAAAGACACAAAATGAGAATACATGTGGGAGTGTCACAATGCAACATGGGACTTTTCCAGAACTTTGAAATCATGGCGGAAGACGACTGTAGCGGAGGGAGCTCAGATATAACAGCAAGTACTTTTTGAATTTCATTTCTATCTGCTACAGAGGCTGAAAAATCTATTATTTAGTAGAAGCGTTGACACTTCTGTTGAATTTCCAGAAAAACTTCAGGTTTTAGGGGGTTAGATTTTAAAATCACCCAGAGGTTTTACAGGCATTTTTTCCAGGCGTTTTAGGCCTAAATGGGTTAGAATAGTGATTTTTTTTTCCTGCAGTATTTTTTGTGTATTTGTGTGTTTATTTTGAACAGACAAATCAGATACGATTCAAGATTTGCATGTGGAGTTTGAATGTATTCATTTCTTCTTCTTCTGGCTCTGACAGTCAGCTTTCCAGAGCTCTCAGTTGTGGAGAAGCAGGATGGGCTGTAGGCTAAGATAGGAAACGTGTGTTTGACTCGCAGCGCAGTCACCTCACACGGCTCTTTGAGGCAGGATAGAGTTTCTTGTGTATGTGTGCGAAGGCAATGTGTATTTTCGTTTTGTGTCCGCAACGTTTATGTTTGTTTGTGTATGTGTGTGTTTGCGTGCATGAGTGCGCTTGCAACAGGCGGCCAACAGTCCGCCTGTCAAAATTGTTTCAGCTGTGGTCTCAGAGCTCTGTCTCTGTCAATCAAGACTGAACCTCAGGTCCTGTCCGCTCCCACAATTATGTCTTTCGCTTCCACCCCCCACGTTACGACTCCCAGGCCCCAACACTTACCACCTGTCCCTTCGTTTGCTGATTATCTTGTCAGTGCTGAAATTAGGAGCCAACTTACATAGTCTGTGAATTAACACCACTTAAAACTGAATGTGGTGTTTAGTGGTTTAGTGTCTATGCCGATACGGATTATTTTGACATCAGTCTTAACCGATCCCTGATATGTGCTGCCAATTTTTTTGGGCCGATTCTTGAAGCCGATATAGCCTTTTCTCCCTCCATTTACATGATAAAAATGACACAATGATAACAAATGTTACACAAGTCTCAATTTAAACAAAAAAAGAAAAAAAAATTTAACAAAACAAACAAAACATACAGTACAGGCCAAAAGTTTGGACACACCTTCTCATGAAGTGACATGACTGTTGACATTGTAAATTCATCAAAACTATTAATGAACACATGTGGAATTATGTACTTAACAAAAAAGTGTGAAATAACTGAAAACATGTCTTATATTCTAGTAAGCAAAGGGTGGTTACTTTGAGGAATCTAAAATACAAGACATGTTTTCAGTTATTTCACACTTTTTTTGTTAAGTACATAATTCCATATGTGTTCATTCATAGTTTTGATGCCTTCAGTGAGAATCTACAATGTAAATAGTCATGAAAATAAAGAAAAAGGCATTGAATGAGAAGGTGTGTCCAAACTTTTGGCCTGTACTGTATTAACAGTTTGATAGCAAACAATGTGTATGTTTAAACCTTAAAAAGGTGGTGGCGCCTCAGATGATCCACATATTTGATGTGTTTTCTTTTTTCCGTTATCAACAGCAGCTCACCAGAGAATGGCAGATGTTGCACCGAGCTTTGCCTGGTGTTGGCTCAGTGAAATGGGCTAATTGATCGTCGAATGCACGCACGTATCAGCCGATGCCGATACAAGTAAAAAACGCAAATATCGACCCAAAATATCGGCCGGCCAATATATCGGTCTACCTCTAGTGGTGTTGCCTTCCATGTTGTATCTGCTCTGGTAGTAATCCTACCAATTAGTGTCATCTTCTGTAAAGTGTTATATTAATTTGTGGAGACTGTTGCAGCATATATCATCCCTTGTGCTAATCATGGAAGTATTTTCATTACTGTTAAATTGTGAGGAACCAGTGAAACGTTTCTGAATCTAGCCATCTTCAGTTGTCTGATGTGTCCCTTTGGTATAACAAAGGAATAAAAAAAGGCCCAGCCACATCAGAATCTGATGCAAGGTCTTACAGCCTCAGCTGGGGTGAGCTAGTCTGCTGCATGGAAGGAATGTCTTCTCAAAACTAGGAAACCTTCTCTTATTGTCTTGGTATGATACTGAAAGGGGAAATGGCGGCAGAGGGATATGAAGAAGGTTTTCTACTAAAAAACATGAAAAATGAGTTGCGCATAAAGACATTTTACAAGCTGGCTATATTTTGTACCATTTATAAAGCCCAATGGTATAATCAAGGCCCATTGTTACCAGTTTAAATAACTTATGATGATATTTAGGTAAGCAGTGACTTTGTGGGAGCAGAGATGAATGGGCTGTGATTTCTTTTTGGCTGTGATAGAGTGAGTCATATCCGTCTCGTTATTGATTTCCTTTCTTCATCGGCTGCTAGAGGCTGAAACTTTTTATGTTGTTAGTATTTTTTTCTTGATACAGTGATTAAGTTTTATCAATCTGTCCTGCTCATCTCTTGAGGATGGTGCACCACAGACGCTCTGCCCCGCAGGGGTGGATCGCTGCATGAAGAGGCTTCAGCTCTGTTGGTCAAATGGTTAATAGAAAGCCATCTGTAACTGCTGTTAGAGCTACAATAATAATAGCCAGAGTGGAGCGGAGATGTCAGTCTATGTCAGCCTATGACCACTATGATTACTATTTATTTGTTTATTGAATGGATCCCCATTAGCTGACGCCTTGGCGACTGCTAGTCTTCCTGGGGTCCCTAAAAAGACATAGAACATGACATACAAACAACATAAACAAAAACAGTACATACAAGAAAAACAATAACAAACTCAATTAATACATACATGCAATACTGTTAAAAAAAATTCTACATTCATATTTACCCGACAAATGTTATACTGTAAAAATCATTAATTCAGATGTCTATAGTGTCAATATCAGCTGTATACACTTATAATTTGTCATTTCATTAGAGAACATTTAAAAGGAAGAATCATCTGGCTACAGATATAGCAGAGAAAAAGAAATAAAATAAGAAAACAAAATAAATTGCAACATATTAGTAATTATTCATTTGGTGGGCGGCATCAAGTGTGTCTTAAGTAATTTTTTGAATGACAATTTGTTTTGCGTGCTAGAGATGTGAGGAGGCAAAGAGTTCCATGACATTATTGAACGATAGATAACTGTGCGTTTGAGTATTATCCTCTTGCCATCCACACCCTCCAAAACCTAATTTACGTTGGAAATACTTTATTAGCAACAGACTCACCTCAGTCTGCTGTAATGTCTCATTGGACGCTCCATCTGTGCTCACAGCTATGGACATTTGTGGTTCTAACAGTGGAATTTACAATAACAGCGCTCAACGTGCTTCAGGGGGGCACGTCACCTCGTACCTCTGAACTCAGATGGGGAAGCAGGATGCATGTTCTCATTGAGGGTTCATTAAACAGGCTCCACTGTTGTGGTAATGAAACTCCAGCTGCTAATGAGCACCGGCTGGATCGTTTTCTCGGCAGGGAGAGAGCCAAGACAGCTCCGTGGAGCCGGTCTGTTCACGGCGTTCCCCTCCTCCTCCTCCATCCTTCTTCTGCTCCTCCTCCTTCCGTCTTCATTCTTCTATCCCTGCACCACGCGGCTGCTATTTCACACCTGCTCATAAACTTCCTCAGGCAGCAGATAATGATGTTGTTTTCTTTTTGCCACCATTTGCTGTACAGTTACTGGAATAACAAAAAGTGGTTCCAGCTACATCCCTGGTTTTTCCATATCTCCAGGGTAGTGTAAGATATAGAGGACTAATCAGGTACTGTATAGAGATCATTTTCATCAGGTAGACACTTTACTTTACAACTGCCTTTAATCCACACAAAGGCAGTCTATGTATACTCATAAACGAAGTCTTAAACTGATTTATAAAGTCGTGCTAAGTGAGAAAGTTGCTCTCACTGATAGTCATGTGAAGTCCAATGGGACCAATTAATAAACTGGGTTGATAAAGACAAATTAACTATTAAAGCAATGCTGCTGATCCACTACACTCATTGTTTCTGAATTAAATTTTATATTTATTAAGTTGTATTTTATCCATTACAAAATTACAAAAGACTTACCAAGCCCATTTTCCTTCTCATCAAACTATTTACATCAAGGCGGTCCTATAGTAGAGTTAACCTATAGCCTATATCTAATAAACTTCCATGGTCTGACTCTAACTTACAGCTTTTATGTTTTTTCTTCATACTTCATACAGTTTTCCAATCAGGACTGTATCTGTGAAATGGGCTGTTAGCCATCTAGTTCGTCAACAACTTTTCAGTTCTGCCTTTAACTTATTATTAGTAATTCAATCTGTCATCTAGTTACTATAATCTTGACTAGAAACAGCTAATTTTGGATTAGTAGACTACTACAGAGGTCTACACAAGTGGTTACTTGTAATGGTGCTCCACTATGACTCATTATTGGACCACGAAAACACTCTTTAAATTTGATTATGTTTGAATTTTGACCGAGATATGCACTTATAGGGACATTCTTAGTTCAAAAATAAACTCCCTGACAGACAAAATGTTATGGCGACCCCTGAATTTATCTGAATGAAATGTTTGACATTTCTGTAATGCAATTTGTTAGTCATCAGCCCTCAATTTGCCGATATGGATATCTCTGGGAGAGAAGAAGGAGAATGCACACACACATCCATAGATACAGTACATCTACAGTCAAAGTTTGTGTGGATACATGTGTGTGACTAACCTGCTGGTAAAAGAGGCAATGATCATTAACATGAAACAAGGGCAGAGCTAATCTCTGACCACTGCGAGGGAAGCCAGCGGGTCTTGCTTGTATTCAGCCCGTTGTCCGCTTATCTCGGGAGACAGGTAGACCACTCGCAGTCAGAAGTGCTCCACTGCTGATAGCAGTTTAAATCAAGAAACCATAGCAGCCCTCTTTCATGCTTTCCCTTTCAGGAATGCGTGACAGCTTGATAAACAGATAAAGCCCCACACTGACCTCTGTCTTTGGACCATGTTGACTGTTTCTTTTTTTCTTATTTGGTATGGACCAGAAAGTAATGTTCCCATTGTAAGACGGTGTTATCAATTACATATGAGGTGCATTAATGTGCTTCTTGACCTGGGGATGATTTCTATGTTTCATTATGTGTCTAAAAAGATAAAAAAGAAATGTTACGAGAGAGAAACTAGAGAACATAACCTAGAGACACAGCTGCTACACTAGGATACATAGAAGAATGGCGGTGTGATTTATGTATTTTCACCATTATATGAGCTCAGTTGTCTCAAGGGTACCATGCCACCAGTTTAAAAGTACATGTAATCTGGGATAGTTAACATTCATCTTCTCTTTTTTTTTGAAAGAGACACACAGTACTGCAGCACTTACATGGCCTTGAGCCCGCAGTGGGAGGCATACACCATAGTGACATAAAATGCAGTTGCACTAAAAGCACAGTAAAGCTATTACTGCCTCCAAAAGTATATAACCCAACCGTTTTTCAAAAGAAAATCCTTGGGGAGAAAGTGACTTGCAAAGCTAACTTTTAAACAGCACCTCCAGTATGTTGCCATCAGTGACGGTGAGACTAAGCAAAAAAAGAACAGTTACATTAGCAGAGTGGGTATGCAATGTCACATTGAAAGCAGTGACTGATTTCCTGACACCCTGAAGGCACCACTGTCCATAGACACTTTTAAAAAAGGACTAAAAAATTTCCTTTTCAGCAAAACCTTTGGTTCCTCCCGTCCAGATGTTTTTTAGCTTGTGTGTGTATGTATGTATATATGTCTACTTTTTCTTCTGTTTTTAGCTGTTTTATCCTTTTTTTATATACCTTTTTAATTAGACTGCTATGCTTTTAACCTGTAGCACTTTGAGATTTCCTTTAATGTAAAGTGCATTACAAATAAATGTATTATTATTATTATTATTTTTTTTTTTATTATTATTATTATTATATAGCTTTATCCAATCCAATCCAATCCACTTTATTTATATAGCACAGTTTTAGCAAACACAAGGTTTCCAAAGTGCTGCACAAACAATAAATAGATAACACAATACAAAGAGTTGTAGTAAACAATAGAACAGTAAAATGCAATAAGATAAAATAAATTAAAAATAGGATAAAAATAAATAAAATAATGTAAAATGTACTGCCCGCACAAAATAAAATATGCATGTATACAAATAAAAACAAAAATCATAAAATCATAAAATCAACAGCTTTAGATCAGATCAACATAGGAGCAGTGGTGGCCCAGGATAGAGCCTGTGACTAGTTTTGATCCACAATCTGGTTGGAGAAATCTGTCAGGAAGGCGAAAGAGCAGCATGTCCCTCCCCCAGTACTACAGCTGAAGTGTCCTGGAGCTAGACACTTAACTAACAGTAGATGAGACTTTAATTGTTTTGAGCAGATAGGAATAAAAATAAAGGTAAAACAATAATTACAGGTGCCAGAATTTAATTTACGTGAGCCACATGTGCTTTTTTTTCTCCCTGTCATATTTATTATGACCTCAAGGTATGTGGCTGTCATTGCTGTCGACAGACAGTAAAATGGTAAGGAGTGATGAACAGGCGATGATAACATTCATAAATGAAACTGGTCCCAGGGTTAACCATTTATCTTTACTAGACAATTGGCCTGTTGTTTCATGTCGTCACACTTTTAAAATAATCACCATCAGTCATTTCTTGTCAAAATTGTTGTTGTTTTTTGCCTAAATCATCTCCTCATGACGCCGGTCACCTATGGTAAAATCCCCTACATCTTCAGCTGATCAGATCATGTGATTTTACCCCTTTAAGATAATGGCCTATGTCAAGTGTGTGACTTAGCGTATTTATTATGCCTAAGTCAAAATAAAATATGACTTAGGCAATTTTTTGAACATGCCTTTGTGACTTAAGCAAGCATGGTAACACTTTATTTTAAAGGTGTCTACATAAGAGTGACATGAGCGTGTCATAAACATGACATGGGATGTGTCATGAACATTAATGACACTTTGAAGTAACATTAATGCTCATGATACTTGTCATGTCATGTTTCTGACAGGCTTGTGTGACTCTTATGTAGACACCTTCAAAATAAAGTGTTACCATATCTTGCTTAAGTCACAAAGGCATGTTCAAAAAAGTCATTTATTTATCTTAAGTTACATCATTTACACACAGTGTTATTACTATGCCAATAGCCATCCTTTGTTACATCCTTTTTGAGTGAACTGATCAATAAATGTCATATGTTACACTTTTGGTGAAGTTTTTTGTGTTTCCTGCAAAACTTGAAAAAATGACTCACACAGTCATTCAGTTGTGAAGAGGTTGATCAGCCAAAGCCAAGGTGTAATTCATATAATTGCAGTATAATGATAAGCTTAGCTCAGACTTCTCCACTTAGGGCATGTGGTATGTTTTTATTAATATTTGTATGAACACAGAATGCTGTGAAAAAATGTGCTCTTGCAAAGTGAAGGTTCTGTCTCAGTGGGTGGAATTGCAGTGATTTTAATTTGTGTTGTTGGTGCAACGCATTGATTTGCAGACAGACCACTGCCTGGAGATATTGGTATTGATGTGGCCCGTGAGCCTCAGTTTTGGCTTGTAAATGTTGTGTATGTCACATAGCCTGCCTTTCCATCTGTTGTGTATTTATGTCAGATGATAAAGGTCTATCAGAGCCCCGGCAGCAGGTCCAGGGCTACTGATTGGTCCTCAGAGCCAGGTGGGTTTAAGTGGTTTTGAAGAACTAGCGATGAATATACAGCTGTGAAGAAACACTTTGTTTCTACATGTTACAAGCCTGATCAGGTACAAATACAGCTTTCTTGCACTGATCTGTATGTTGCATCTATTTTTTCTTTTCTTTTTTACTAGTAGTTGACCGATACGGGTTTTTTAAGGCCGATTCTGATACCGAAAACTTTGACATCAGTCTTAACTAATCCCCGATATGTGCTGCCGATTTTTTTGGGCCGATTTTTGAAGCCGATATTGCCTTTTCTCCCTCCATTTACATGATAAAAATGACACAATGATAACAAATGTTACACAAGTCTCAATTTAAGCAAACTGTGTGTGATTCTACATAGTTTCTAGTCCACAATGTTTATGCTTTTATGCCACGCTATGCCTTCGACAGACTCTCATAATAAAACACAAGCTGTCACTATCTGCTAATGTACAGTAGCCATCAATGTGTGATGTGCAAGGTGCCCCGTTAAAAAACAACAAACCTGGGACCAGTTCCCATTATCTGTACCTGTCTACTAAAAGTTGATGAAGCATGAAATATGTTGTTGTTTATTTCAAATTACTATTGACCCGCAGCCGACACTCACATAGTTGGTATCCGTCAAAGTTGAATTTAACAATGTTATGTTAATTCCTTATATAAATCTCAGTTATACCACTCTGTCAGCTTATAATGTTACATAAAAATGATATAGTAGAAAAGCTCATGAGTTCTTAAACCTCACAGTAAGGCAAAGAACTACAGTATGAACACTTACATTCAAACATTGTCAAAGCCATTGTAAAGAAAAAAAAAATTGAAGGTTGCCTCTCGTGCTCCAAGCTTTTGACACGTGTGTGTATTGTGGTGTGTGAGAAATTACCATTGAATGTTATAGCACTCTGTGAGGATTTAACAAGATGTGTGCTATAGTGTATAATGCATTGACCCTGAATCTATAAATCGGCATTCAAGCCTCGGCATTTGTTTGCACCAGTGGTTTTAAAAGGCTTCTGAAGCATTTACATGGGCAGGGTGACATTCTCTGTAAAGAACTGCTTTTCAATGTAAGGTCTTCTTACTGCAGAGTGTTTGCAAAGGAGAAGAAATGATGCAAGTACAGCAGCCAGTGTGTATTAGGCTGGCTTTCAGTTCTACATGGACAAAAGCTTCAGTTTATTCAGCGCGGAACCTTTAGGCCTATTTGATTATTGCACTGTTTCTTTTCAGGCCTGTGCAATATTTCAGTTTCTCAAAATTCAACTGCAGAGGCAGTGCAAGTGGCCTGAAGTCAGTGCCAACATAAAACATACACTGACATCAGAAACCAGGCAATGTCAGATGTGTGCCGAAGGGTAAACATAAATATGTGCTCTCTCAACACAGAGAGATGTGTTTGTCTGAAATTACTTTCAATACAAGTGTCTTGTCTAACATATTATTTTCTTGTTAAAGCATGTAGGCACATGGACTACACTTCTATGTCTACATGAGTAACATGTGCCAAGCCATAATGGCCTATTCTTTTATGTACAGAAGCCTTTGATCGATTGTTGCCATGGTTTCTTCTTCTTCTTTTTGACAAAATTGCTCTTGTCGTTGTAGTAGACCAGCTGCATGCATTACAATCATGACCAGCATAAGTTTTCAAGGAAATTCAAGAACCTTTTGGTGATCTTAAATTAGTGGTGAATTAGTTCTCACCACTTGTGCAATCTGCCTGATTAGACATGCTTTGTATTTCCATATTTTAAATCAGCTACTTTCCCATGATAAGACAGCCAGTCCAGATGTTAAAATGGGTGTAGTGCTGGGATCACTCCAGAGTGGAGCGTACAGGAACACTGTACTGTATTGTCTTTGTTGTTTTCTTCAGCTTTAGGAGTAGTGGTCGAGCTCTCTTTGCCAACCAAAGGCAATCCTAAGTTCCTATGCTGCAGGGTGGGTTGTAGGGGGACAGTATCCTTCCCCTGATTTTGTGTTGGACCACAGCAACAGAGAGATTCATCCCATGTGTGACAATAGGCCTTTGTCAGTTAAATATGTTGTTTGCATGCATGTGATTTGGCCTAGCCCTCCATGCTAACCAATGCTGAAACGAATCTTCAAAATAAAAGCTTCTGAGATGTTCTTGATACAAAAAACCCCCAGAGAGATATGACTTGTGGTGTTATATTATTGTTCTGCCAGTGACATTGTATTGAATAGAGCATAATGAAATCCATGATGGGACATATTAACTTTGTTTCTCCCTTTTGGGAGCACAGCTCTGTATTTATTGCCCTCACTGCTGCCACTGGTGGCTGGTTTGACATTGCTCACTATCTTACCAGACCGTTGACCTGTAACGGTTTTTCATTATTGTTGCAATATAACTTCCTCTGGCAAGTGGCAGCACCGGGAGCAATGCTACAGAGAAGATCTCTCTATGGACGAGTTGCAAGGCCACCAGGACAGCAGAGGGAAAACATTTCCTTCTCTGTGTAATTATATGTGCATTATTTAAAGGGAGTCTCTGGTGTATTACTGTAGTCCTTAACAGCAATGACTGGAAGTTGGTGGCTTTGATTACCGTACACCAAATGTATTATAGCTCCCACAAAGGTCTAATGCATGGGAGTCAAACTCACGGTCCACGGGCCAATTTCGGCCTTGTGACGATATTTTGTGGCCCCCACCTTGATATGAAAGTTTAATGTGAGTTTTATATGAATGGCACTTTACCGTGTTGTGTATGGAAGGTCCCTTTAATTACTTTTTTTGGTAATTTTGTGTCTTTTTAAAATAATTTTGTGTCTTTTTTTTGTCATTTTGTTTCTTCTTTAAGTCATTTAGTTTTTTTTTTTCCGTCATTTTGTGTCTTTTTTGGTAATTCTTTGTATTTTTTTGGCTTTTTTTTTTCATTTTTTTTTTCATTTTGTGTCATTTTTTTAGTAATTTTGTGTCTTTTTTTTTTGGTCATTTTGTCTTTTTTAAGTTATTTTGGTTTTTTTGTTATTTTGTGATACTGCCTCCAGCGGCCCCCAGGTAATTTGAGATTGAGACCCCTGGTCTAATATGTAACTTTTCCACATTAAAATGTCTAAAAATGATTTACATTATCTGAAATGTGTCCAACAATGTTCAAACCTAGAGAAATATGTCATTTTAATCAAGGTAATGGTCCATTTAGTTTGGTCACCTATGGATGGCGTCATGTTCCCTTTGCTCATGTGTTGTGGTTGTCTGCCAGAAGCTGTCATAAACTGCCTTTTATCAAGGTTCAAGCCACAATTTTATGATGCACTTTATAGATCTTGGTTATTTTTAACTATATATTTAACGATATGAAAGATTTTTGTCATCGGACATCTGGATCAGAGAAACAAGCTGAGCAGCTTGGTTCTCAGCCCCTCCTGGAAGTCCTTTATTCCGCTCAACAGCATTGGAAAAACGTTTTCAACTTGAAATTGCTTTTTTGTTGTTGTTATTTTTTCCCGGTTTTATCACCTGGTCTGTTTGTTTTGGAGAGGAGGAGACATCTTCGGATAATTCAGCTCCTAGCAAATACCTCCTGAAGGAGAAATGCTGCAGGAATCCAAACCGGGATAAGCTGACTGTAATAAAAGCATGAAAGGTGATGAAAACAACAACAAGCTCAGTTTTTTTTAATCGTCATGAATTAAAGAAAATTGCATGATGAGCGTTTAACATGACAAAAATCTTCATCATTGCAAAGATTGATTATAAGAAACAGCTTATTATCTTGATTACATATTCACAGTATTTTACCAGGCTGATAACCTCTTACCAAGATAAGAATTTTATTATTCCAAGGACCGCTCGTTAAGAGTTAATCCCCTCTTATTTCACCACCGCACTTTGCATTCCAAATGAATATATATTAAACTACACTGTAAACAATTGTCTTGTAAATTATGGCAGCAGGGTTGCCAGCATTCTACTGTTAATTTTACAGTTCCGCTACTGTTATCTACTTTACAGTATGGTACTGTGGTAAAACCACATACTGAATTACAGTAAAATCCTGCATTTCATTGATTTTTACAGTAGACTAAAACACAGTATAGTGCTGAAGCTATAGTTGCAATATTGTTGCAGTATACAATGCAGTCATTTTGTTGTAAATAGAGCATATTACTGTCTGAAAGCCAATTACTACGAATTAAGCGCTGTCTTCACTGTAACCTCAGAGTCATGAGTTAGTTAAGTAAAATAGAGCCATTAAAATGGCAGTTTTCTTACAGCAATCTGTTACAGTGTATATAAAAGTGCATCAAAGGAAGAATTGAAGAAGATCACCATCTCCAATATGATAATGCCTCCAATGTGACAAGTTCTAATTGAGGCTCCCCCAAAGTGTACAAGGACTTCCTTTAATTACATTTAAAGCATGACAGTAGCCACATTACAGCATTCAGTAGTTATGGATATAAACAGACAGCAAAATGTAATTTGAGTGAGAAAACAGATTTTGGAAAGTTTCACAGTAGAATTAAGAGGGCCAGTGAACCTAATCATACATTTCATCAGATTAAAGCACGTCGGCACAGAGGGATGCTGAAATTAGGAGTTGCAAAGTGAATGTCATTATTAGAAGTTTTCTTGTGGAAATTTACTGAAGAAGTGTTGTCGGTGGGTTGAGACATTTCATAAGTTGACATTCCTTGAGATGTTCTATACCTTCAGATGTCTCGACTACAATGCATGCATGCGAAATAAGATTAAAAGTTTTTTTGCTTGTTTGCTGCTTTCTTCAAAGTGCATGGAGGTAAATGGCTGGTAAAGCTGATTTTGTCACGGAGAAGTAGATGGTGACTCATGGAGGGATGGAGAGTAGCCTTTTTGTGATGAATTATCTGTATTCATTATCGAGGGGAACACATTATCTTGACGTTTCCATGCCAAAGATGTATGTGTGTGTCTGGTGGCTTGAATTTGACTTCATTGCGGCTTGGCAGTACATTGTGCCGTTGGACTTGTTTGTATTTAATCAGATTGACTGCCAACATTATTAATAACTGTGGAAGAAAGAGGGTGAAGGAGAAAATAAAGGAGAGAGGAGGGAAAGGTGCTGACAGAGAGTTGTATAATAAGCTTTTGTACCTTGGACATCTGCCTCTCTCTCTCTCTCTCTCTCTCTCTCTTGCTCTCTCTCTCTCTGTCTCGCTCTCTCACTCTGTGTGTGTGTGTGTGTGTGTGTCCTTCTGTCTGTTTGCCTGTTCAACCTCAGGGACTGTTGTGACTCTTCTCTTAATTACTTTACCACACCTCCGTTTGTGTCTTATTTCTAGCATATGCCAAAAAGCAATATGTGTAAACAGAAAGTAGATTGCAATTGATCTCTGCTTTGTTGATCGCACCCCAACCTTAAAATCATTCTCTAAAGAAGTATTAAGCCTTGAAAGTGAAGACTGCAGACAGTTTAAGCTGTGTTGGAGAAAGCCCGTGTCCACTCATTGATATTCAGAGGCTCTATGAGTGAGAGCTGTAAACAACCAGAAAGCCCTGGAATTGGCACTCGAGGCGTTGCAGGACACACACACACACACACACACAGTCTCTGCTTTCTTAACAATGCTAGACATTCACATGTATTCAGACTCTTTTCGAACACCAGCAGACACACATACACGGACACACAAGCCATAGCCCCCACCACACTCTCTCTCTCTCTCTTTCCCTCACTCCCTTGCTCTTCTTTCCTCCCCCTCTCCGGGTCTGCACCACATCAGCAGCAGCTGGAGAGTGCAGCATAGCATTTCAGAGCTGAGCCGAGGAGGGCAGGGCAGGCAGAGTGGCCCTGTGTGGGCCATCCAGCGGAGAGAGGGAATCTGCCTGCTAACGTTAAGCATTTCTCTCCTTCTCTCTCTCTCTCTCTCTCTCTCTCTCTCTCTCTCTCTCTCTCTCTCTCTCTCTCTCTAGAGCTGCAAGCAGAGAAACAACCAGGCTCCTCCTCTCCTGCCACTCAGGAACTGATGACAAGGCTGGGCTTTTTACTAGGAGAAGGGATCCCGGGTACGGCACGCATACCTATGGACGACAAGAATGAAAAGAAGGTATTTCATTTTCTCCCTCCCCTCCAACTCCCTCCCTCTTCCAGCAGCAGCTGCTGCCACTGCTGCAGCACACAGATAGAAAGATAGAAGAGAGAGAGAAAGGATGAGAGGAGGGAGTTGTGACAGTGTAACAGAAGAATGGATTTTTTTGGTTGCAGCTTGATTCATTTTTCCCCCCCTGTGCGTTATCTTTGGATGGGGATTTAGGAGGCACCTCTGGGAATATTTTTTTTTTTTGGGCAAAAAAAAACAACGGTAACTGACAAACTGTTTTGTTTGAGATGTTAAAGATGTTCTAAAGAAAGTAACTGCATATTTAAAATTGGCTGCATGCGGTTTTATTCTCTCTCCAGTGTGGTGTATGAGTCTCCCAGTAACTTGAGTGCTATTCCAGGGGCTCTTGAGTATGTAACAAGAGTGTCTGAGCCCCGGTCCTGAAATAGAGTTATGTTAGGTCTGAGCCTCAGTTTGTTTGGCCCGACTAATTAAGCTGGGGCTGAGCGAAGAGCAGAGCCCAGCACGCTACGCTTCCTTCATCTATCTCGTGGCTTGGACACGTTTTGACACTGAACCGGCAATTCTAGGAATGTGAAAGAGAAGTGTTTTATGAATCATGTTCATTAGTTGAAATCTTGGAAGTGTGGTGGTTTTTACTTTGTGCATGTGTAGGTGTGTGTCTTCAGAGCTCAGTTGGGGAGAACGTTATTGTCATCTGCCAGCAATTGTCTTTTCCTCCGTGCTGCTGTTTTACAACACGTCTTAAACTCAGCATGTTGTTTTTAGTTCAGCCAGACAGTAAATAATTAAATGTCAGTAAGCTGTTTGACTCTTATTTTGATTTGTTTGGTGGCATCAGCTCTGGGTGCAGCTCTAGGCTGGAAATTGCCAGGCAAAAACTATTGGCAAGCTGTTGCAAAAAACAAGTGGGACTTAGGAATAGGAAATGTTATATTGGTAATATTAGCATTCCACAAGTTGTTAATGATGCATTAAGCCATGAAGTATCCCTCTATTCTGCTATTTGTATTCATACAGCATGCCACTGCACAAACATGTAAAACAGCAACCTCAGTACATCTCAAATGACACGTTAGTACAACTTCTGCCTCAATTTGGCAAAGTGTTTGGTGAGTCTTACTATTTCCTGAGTTCAGTCAGGTTGAAAAGGAATATGCAGAAATACTGCAGTAATGTTGTTAACAGGACACATATTTCAGTTGTTTAACAAACTCACTTGTAATCAGTACATATATAAAGTAAATACTGTCGATGTTCTGTTGCCGAAAACAATTATTCATTAATTCAACATTTTAGTGCAGTAACAATTTGCAGTATTTGCAGGAGACTTTTAATCAGGTTAGGGATGTCTGAGTTCAGGTATAATGTTAGAAATGGTTTGTGGTGTTTTGCTGAGATTTTAATTGGATGAGTTTGTTTGAGGCAATGCACAGCCTTGTAGTAAGTGGTGCTTGAGAAGCCAACTGTGAGTGAAGGTCCCTTAGGCTACAAATATATCTGCAGCTAAGTTGCTGTGTTATGAATGAGGGTTGATTTAATTTGACCTGGGCTTGAACAGTGGTTTTTAATTGGAATATTAAATGTAGGGGTTAGTTTGTGTGCAGCTGTGTGAAAGCTTTGGCTCTTCTTAGAGTGTAGTAAGGATGACCTGCTTGAACTACAGTATATTGTGTGCAATCAGAGTACAGTTCAAGAAAGATGGGGAAACAGGACAAACCAGCTTTAATTTGGATTTCCACGGATGTCAGTTAAGTCAAACAAAGATCCAGCTGCTGTATGGTTGTCAGACAGGCTTGGTGGCGTGTATGAGAAAGGTATCTATTGTTTAAAAACAAAGTAGAGGCTTCTTCCCTTGTGAAACTCTCTTCAGGCTTATTTGGGTTCCTCCAGACATTAGAGTGTGTAATTCTCAAGCCTTGCTCCATTTACAGCGCTTATGCCCTTCAGCTTGTGTGTCATGCTCACATGTGAAAAGCTTGTTCAAGGAATTGTTTGCAGTGCCAGGTAAATAAATAGGCAATGAACTGCGATCAAATCAAGTATTCTCAATTCTCCTTCCAAATAAGGTTGGAAAATGATTTTTTTGTTGTGCTGTTCATGCTGAAAAAATGTGCACATGGTGCCAGCTGACAGTTAATGTGAGTCGATTTCATTCTTCATTGACATATTGATAGGTAGAGCACATTCTTGGTGTACCTTAACCTTTTTTTTCTCTATCTTTTCTTCTCGCCAGTGCTCTGTAACTAGCCAGGGTATCAGCCCCTGTTCTACACTGACCAGCAGCACGGCGTCTCCCAGCACTGACAGCCCATGTTCCACGCTCAACAGCACAACCAGCCGCCCCCCTCTCAGCCGCTCCAGCCCCTGTGGAACCATCACAAGCCCCAGCTCCACACTCGAGAGCAAAGACAGTGGGATCATAGGTGATTTTTTTGATTTTTTTTTTTTTTAATGATTTATTTCAAATATGCAACAACAATACAATAATAATAATGCATCAACAGGAGTCAGCCCTAGTGACTCCTGCACTGATAAGGCCGCCAAGCACTCTATAAAAATGCCACAACATATTTGAAAAGGGGTGGGAAGAAGTAAAAACTTGTTCAATCCCACCCCACTTCTTTAAACAATATTAACAGGTCAGAAATCAAAATCGAAACTCAAATTCAAAACTACCTGTTTCCTTTAGACTAATTTCTCATTTTCATGATATCAATTCTATGTATCAACACTTGCATATCTGTACACCGATACACTTAGACATACTTGCATATCTGTACTGTGAGAAATAACACTAGTTAGGAGGGAAAACTGAAACTAGCAGTAGCCATGTGCTTCCATGTTCCTAAAGGTATCCTGTGGAGGTTTTGCTCCGTGTGGTTTTGTTTTTTTACTGCATGATACGGCTCTGCACGACTCGATTCACTTCTTCGGTGCCTGTACTTTTCTCTTTTTGTTTCCACTGCGGATAGTCTCAGTCGATCGCCATAGTGATGCAGCGCTGTCAGTTTTTATCTTCAACGTGAAACTCGCTGAAACCTTTCATCGGCAATCAAAGCTGCCGTTTTTTCGCTATACACTTTTAGGCCAGAGGTGGAAATGTTGGAACTTTGTTTTTGTTGTACTGCATTTACATTTTAGACAATTTATTCAAACTCTACAGGAAGATGAAACATTCAACAGAGATTCACATCTGTAACAAACATATCATTAAGCATATCAGAATGTCTGTCAAATATCCTGCTTCAAACTGACTTTAATGTTTCAAACCACCTGTGGTGCCTTTGCCAAAATAGTCAGTAACCATGCTAGGAATGCCAGCGATGAGCCAAGTCAGCCGCAGATCCAGTGGGAAAACAGGCGCTGTGAATCAGAAGCTTTGATAGGAGCCAGGGTTGGTACGGGTGCTTGAAATCCTTGAAAATGCTTGAATTTAAATGTTGTATTTTCAAGGTTTAAAAAGTGCTTGGATTTTGGAGAAAGTGCTTGTAAATGCTTGAAATTCTTACTGTATTTATCTTGTAATCTGACTATATCCATCTATAGACTATAGATAATCACATGTTCAATGTAAAAGATAATGAGTAGCCTATCTGAAATGAAGACTGTTCCTCCTAAAAGTGTAATACTATCGCTGTTGGTATGGTTTAGTGAAATCTCCCCCTTTTAGTATGCAAGTACTCATCTAAAACATGCAATTTACAACAGGTGTAAGATGCTGGAAAAGATTGAAAATTTACCTTGAAAGTCCTTGAAAAATGCTTGAATTTGACCACTGCTAAAGTTTACGAACCCTGAGGAGCGACACTTACTCTTGCTATGTTTCTTGACTTCATCCTTGCTTGTGTTGTATTAACTCTCATTTGTACGTCGCTTTTTATAAAAGCGTCTGCTAAATGTCATTGTAGAATTGTAGAATTGTAGAGTAGCCCACCTCAGAGTACTGACTGATGAATGTAATTTACCTTGCAGAATATAGCTCAGCACCATTCTCTGCATATACTTAACTGTTATTATCATTACATTATTTCTTCTGTTTCTAATTTGAGAATGTTGAGAATGTTACCTCATATGCACTTTGTGATTTAGACCTAAAAGTGTCACCTGCGACACTCATTCATCATTTTGTTTAAAGGCATTTGTGGTTTTTTTGTGGCACCGAATAGCGTTTGTGACAGGTTCTATTCATCCTCTACCATGTGTCAGTATAACGAGTTTGTATAGAGCCGTTCTGGTACGAGAGAGCATTGAGGTGACAGTTGCCACAGTTTAACGTTGTATTGTATCTCTAGTAATAGCCCTGTAAGACATCTGGGGATTTACACAAGCTGACAGGAATACGACGCAGTCTATTGATATATTAATCTGTCTGCTGTACTCAGAAACCTTCCGGTGGCTTTACAAATGCGAGAAATTCATTCTGAAAATGGCTTTTCAATATTTGGAATGTAAATTCAATTGCGATTTGTAGACGTATGATCCTACAGTTACCCTCGGCTGAACTTAAATAATTTCTGAAAGCACTGGTAGAGTTTAGGGCAAAAGTTAATTCCCTTGTATGAACTAAGAAGGATATCACATTGTATGCCTATTTAGGTAAATAATTAACAAGAGTGTGTTTCAGTCTGAAGGAATGCAAGCCAAAGCCAGATATAACACAACAATCTGGATATCCTGTTCCGCAGACACTGATTACCATGAGTCAGTCATTCTGTCCCCCCAGAGCAGTATCATAGCCAGCTTCTCAATAATTTATGGAAGCTGTGATATATAGTATCTGGAGCTCCAACATGCTGCCACCCAGGATGAGACTTAGTTATGTGGCATGTGTTGTAGTCCATCTCACTGTTAAGCTGCTTCGCTTGCGTCAAATGAAAATGTATTTTGTGAGTATGACACATTGTGACGTTGGTCTGCAACATCCCACCCACCCGCCTTGATAAGACCGTGCAGGCATGAAAGAGAACAAAGCTATGTTGTGTCCACAAGTCAGATTCCAGCCGGTGATTAATGTTTGCTGTTCTTTGAAGTTTCACTCTGAACTCTGATTTCAAAAGCACATTAATTTGGCTTTGTGCTGCGTTAAAAGCTCCTTGGTGGAATTGGGGAGATTTTGAAATGTCTTAACATTTACAAAATAGCTCCCAAAGGAGTTTCTGCATGAGGTGGCTGCTGAAGGACTTATAATTGCCCTGTGACAATGTCCGTTACCAGCTCCTCAAATGGTAAAATGACATGCCCACCATGCATTTAAAGCATAGATCATTTTAAGAAGTAGCCACAGTGACCTCACCCATTATTTTATGGACTACTGATTTGAAGCTCCGAGTTTGACATTTTGGTCTTCGCACTTTTTGTATTTTGGAGACAAAAGTGACCATACTTGGACAAGAGGGTGGAGCTGGGGGATGTTGCCTAGGTTACCAGCCTGCTGTTGCCAGGTACAAATAGTACAGCAAGTGGTACCTGGTTTTACTTATTTTAGTCCAACGAGAATTCATTTCAAAATGTTTCCTGAGGTAATAAATCAAATGAGAAGTAGAGTCATTTTCTGGCCATTAGGAATAATAAAGGTTGGCTCAACTTTTAAACTCTCCACTTCTTTTTTGAATGAGTAACTAATCATGTATTCTTTGTCAGAGGCTATAGTTCAACAAGTTAGCAATCAGTTTAACCTCTTTTACAGCATGGTGGCTGCTAATGCCATGCTCAGAGCAGGGCTAGACGTGAATAACTGTCAAGAATGACTTTGTATTTGTACAGGTAAACAGCGCAGTAACACAAGCTCCAGGATGTGCTATATTAGTATTAGTGATGATGCAACGTGCTACGTCATTATGAAATCCAGATTAGGAGTGTGTGATGCAAACGCAGCCAGCTGGCCAGTCAGTTCCAGTCCTCTGACTGCGCTGATGTTTCTGTGTCCAGCTGCAGCTTGTGTGGCTTTGGCCTTCCTCTCACCTTTTAGGAATGTATTAGATGGCTGGGTCGGCCTGAGGGAGGATTAAAGGATTTGTTGTCAGTTAGCAAAACACCTGTCAGAACTAAAAAAACACAACAACACACAAAATCTTCACTCTACATTTACATGTGCATCTTGTGTAATAGTAAAGCATCCAGTTGTTGCGCTGTTTTATATTGGATCTTTCAACTGATGACCCATGAAAAGAACAAAAGAGATTCATCTAGGCTCAGGAAATGAATTCTACAAGCCTACGCCATCATGTCTTTCCAGTTTTCATTAGTGCAAGCAAACTATCTCTGTAAGTTTAAAGTCAGGTGGTGAACAGTGTTGATAAGGGCAATGAGGAAAAGCAGGGAGTTATACAAAGTTAAAAGTTCCATTACAGCTCAGTATCTCATTAGAGATGAAGACAGATAAATGCTCATAGCTCACAAAGAGCATCTTACCTCCCTCACTTGCTCTAATTCCCTCTCTGTTATCATATCCCTTCAGCCACCATCACTAGTTCTTCGGAGAATGACGATCGCAGTGGCTCCAGCCTGGAGTGGAGTAAGGATGGCAGCCTGAGGGGCAGCGGGCGCCATGGCTTGGCACAGAGCGTGCGGGCCGACACCTGCTCTCCCGTGGCCGAAGAAGACTCCAACAGTGCCACAGCAACGCCAGCCGACACCCCATCCAGGGCAGACCAGCAGCAGCAGTCCAACACATCAGCAGGGGCACCACAGCCTCCAAGCCACTCGCCTGAGGGACCCATTCCATATCCATCACAGACATCTTGTTCCCTCATGATGCCGAGGCCCAACTCTGTAGCAGGTAAGAGCCCTTTGTGGTTGTTTTTTCAGCTATTAACATCTGGATGTCTTCTGTGCAGAGGATGAATGGATCTGTATACCTTTCCTCAGTGACTGTGTGCATTTATTTAGCATTACATGAAACATTTGACCTCCGTTTTCTTCTCGTAGCCTAGTAACCTTTGTTATGCCGACAACATGTAAAGTCATGACTAGTGGTCGACCGATACAGGTTTTTTAATGCCGATGCCGATTATTTTAACATCAGTCTTAACCGATCCCTGATATGTGCTGCCGATTTTTTTGGGGCCGATTTTTGAAGCCGATATTGCCTTTTCTCCCTCCATTTACATGATAAAAATGACACAATGATAACAAATGTTACACAAGTCTCAATTTAAACAAAAAAAGAAACATTTATTAACAAAACAAACAAAACATATTAACAGTTGGATAGCAAACAACGTGTATGTTGTTCTAGGCCTCGAGGTGGTGGCGCCTCAGATGATCCACATATTTGATGTGTTTTTCTTTTTTCTGGTATCAGCAGCAGCTCACCAGAGAATGGAGATGTTGCACCGAGCCTTGCCTGGTGTTGGCTCAGTGAAATGGGCTAATTGATCGGCGAACACACAAACGTATCGGCCGATGCCGATAAAAGTAAAAAAACACAAATATCGGCCAATATATATCGGCATATATATTGGTCTATCTCTAGTCATGACTGTGCTTGAGTGTCTCACTGCATTGCATTGCCAGTCAATTCAGGATTGTGATGCTATGATATGACTCGTGCCCAAGGCTGACAAGTGTGGTGTCACTTCTATTCCAAGCCAGTGACAGATACAGACAGGAAGACGCATGTGTAGATAAAGAGTGAATGAGACGTTTTTTCAGTAGCCAGGTTGCACTTTACAACAAGGAGCGGGGTATGAAGGCAGAAGTCTGGGATTAGGCAGCTGCTGTATGCTGTGCCGCGGCCCTTTCTGCCATGTCGGTCCTAAGCGCGAACCACTGTCTGGCTGATCTGTTCTGCATTCTTGCCCTGGAACCTCCCTGTTATGGCTCAGCTCTCCATATCCACACAGCTGTCACAGTTGTTGATAACCCTCCACAGCCCCCTTTCCCCCCTCTCTCTTTTCCCCCCTTTTCCATTCCCAGATCTCCCCCACACTGCCTTCCTCTGTTTTTGCTGTTGCTGCTTTTGACCTTGGCCCGGTTGTTGTAATTCATACAGCCAGAAGTTTAACATCTTCATTTGGGTCTCAAGGCGAGTTGAAAAGTTGATGCAAAGACCAATAAAAAATCAGCTCCTCTCTGAATGCTGTAGTTGAACTAGTATTTGAGGAACTCTCATTTTCAGTTTTATACCCTTAGGATTCACTGAGTTCAGTTCTTGGATTTTAATGTGGAAGTTAACTTCTCTCCGTACAATCACATGCTGCTCATCATATACCATACCCAGGGGAATACGAGCTGCATGTGCTTGCTGTTAGACTGACTGGACGTGTTATTACATACACATATTTGCTTTGTTATAGCAGAAGAGTAGAGCTTGAGTTGTGTAAAAATGGTACACCTTTTAAAAAAAAAAGGATGGACATTGTACAGAGATGAGGGCAGCACAGTTTGTGGAGCAGATGAACTCTGTCACATTGCATTGTATAAGCAGCAGACATTTCCGTTGGTGAGGTAAAATCACTGAAAATTACAGAGACGGGTGAGCTGTGCAGAACTGGGGAAAGCAGCATATAAAACATAAGTGGACTCAGGTTAGACCAGTGGCCAAGACAGACACAAGATTAAAAAAAAAGCCTTCAAGACAAAATGCATCAAATAAGACACCAGAATCCAGACAGACAGAGCTCCGACAGAGCTGTTTTCCCTCAACACATATTTGTTTTAGCAGGGAGAGTATGTGTTTTATTCATATTTTGTTGCTTAGGAATATGACAGGCTGAAAAGAGTGTTTTATCCATTTCACCTGGATGCTGCAAGTGGAAATTTGTCGAATATCAAATGTTTTAATGCTCTGCAATGTGCCTCCCTTGGATTTGACCTTGGTTGAATACAGTCACTATTCACTCGTGTCTACCAACTCTACAGTGTCATTTTTTTCTTTGATAACAGTCAGGTTCTATAGAGTTTGAATGCACTTATTGTAGAGTGTCCTTGGACGGACACACGTGCCAAATGAGTGCAATGCAAAAGTGCCGCGTCTGTCTTAAAGCCTTGGCAATGTGCAACAATTAGCCCATTTATCAGCTTATGGTTATTGTGTTAAATTTGTCCTTGCAGTGTTCTTCTTCTATTGTAAGAGAGTAAAACGGAGAGTGAGTATAAGAGATGGAAGCAGAACAAATTATGCAAGTTGCTGCATAATTTGCTCTCAGACATACAACCCAGATTCCAAAAAGATTGGGGTGTTGTGTTAAATGTGAGTAAAACAAAAAGGAATGTGGTACATGGCATCGTGTTGTTCACTGGCCATTCATGAGTTTACATCTCATCATTATTTTGCCGCTGACATAAACCTTACCCGCACGGACACACACTGGCTCATAAAGCTAACAGACCAGGGAGTATTTGACTGTTTATGTGTGTTGGTTTGCGTGACAGCGCCAGTGTGCTTGTCTCCGTGTGAGCTCTAAGAGTTTATTGGCTGAGATCATAGTTATGCAGCGTTGCCCTCTCGGGTCCTGCAGAATTCACACCTCAGATTTTTACACTGTGTGGCAAAAGCCCTGAGAGGGGACATCAAGGACGTGGTGAGACGACTTCATTTATGGCCCAAACTAATCTGTGTTGGTGTCAAGGTGTTCCAGGGACAGTGCTCCTTTCAGTTGGTGCTCAAGGAAATATTTTATAAAAGAAGTAATAATTCTAAAGAAGCATATACTGAAAAAACAAGAAGCTAAAATGGACAGAAGTCTTTTGTACAAAACATAGAAAATGTATCAATAGTGCATTCACTCTATGCGCCAGAACCTTGGTGATGCGTCGTGCGGTTCTCCATGCCGGTGGTTGGATAGTCAATTGTTGATATAGATGTTAGGTAAGGACGAGGAGCATGCAGATAAATGATCCACCCACTCTCAACCCCAAAGATGCTGGGGGTTGAAAACTGTTATTTTTTACTCTCAGACTTCCACTCAGTAATACTCCATTCTGTGATGAGAGCCAGCACCTCGAGGTCTGAAACCATGGCCCATGGCACTCGACTCAGAGCGACTTCTGCTCCAATGAGGTCAAGTGTTCCAGGGTCTTGTTGACAAGTGAGAGTACGATGGGGGATGAGGCTGATATGTGTGTGGAGTGGACAGTGATGCAGACTTTGTATTGGACTCTGCCGTAGGTTAGCTGTAACTGAGAAAGTGGGGTCTCGTATACAGAAAGACAAAATAATCTGTTTTGCAGGGTTTCTGGGTGCACCCTAAGGCACACTGTGAGGAGCTTGGACTTCTGAAATGAACTCTGAGTATCTTTCTCTTGAAGCTGAAAAGAACCAGTTAAGGGTGTTTGGGCATATCTGGAGGTGTTCACAGGGCATTCAACTACACAGAAATAAAACTAAGAACATGCACAGTGGGATTACAGACTCCACTTGGTCTGGGACCACTTGACCCTGCTATGGGGGAATAGATGAGTGGATGGATGAATATACTGTATATGTATGTATACAGTCATGGAAAAAATTATTAGTCTGGTACAACTAAAGTTGCATTTGTTTGGACAAATGTAATGATAACAACAAAAACAGCTAATAAGAGTTTAATTTCAGATCTGATACCTAGACATTTTCCATGGTTTTCTTGATAATTAAAATGAAAACTATGGAAAATGTCTAGATATCAGCTCTGAAATTAAACTCTTATGAACTGTCTTTTGTTGTTATCATTACATTTGTCCAAACAAATGTAACTTTAGTTCTACCAGGTATTAAAATGAACAGGAAATTGAAGAAAACAATGGTCCGACTGAGCTACTTTTCACTGAAGGTAGACAATAATGGAACCTTACTGTTCAGTTGTTACATCACCTCGAGATGAACACCTGTGCGGCTCCTAGAATGAAGCAGAATTTCAGCATTATTTCACCCATCTAGTAAATAAATTCATGTATCGATTGACTGAGCAGTGGAGAATCAAAGTAACTTCAACAGACAGTTAACAAAAACACACAACATTTCTGAGACTTGCAGCTCGAAGACCAAATTTTCTTAGAGGCAAAGTGGATTATGTCCATCTGTCTGATGCCAATCAACAGATGTATAGCTGTACCTCTAGAATGCTAACTATGTATGTAGGAGGAATGTCTGCATATTACTGGGAAGTGTCATTTGCACTGCCTTGGTGAACACACACACACACACACACACACTGGCTTGTCCCCGGGCTGTTGTGGGAACTCAAGCAGCACTGCAAGGAGCCTGCATGTGCTGTGGCAAGTTGCACAAATGTTAGCTTGCACCACCTGTCACTGTCGACAGAGCTGTATTCAGATGCCTCTTTAGAAGAACTTTGTAACTGCATCATTAGTAGTTCCTAGTCTAGGAACTATTTTGGCCACCATTCCTCACAGAAAATATTTTCTGCCATAGCATTAAAATTCTGTCAACCCCAGCAGCCACTACTGACATTAACCATCCTTTTCATGTTCAAATATACCCTGTTTTGAAGCCATTAGCTGACTATATATAGGGGTTGCATGGGGTTCATAAAAGGACCAAGAAATGTGAATTGCTATTTTTTTCCTGGGCTCTCTTGTGTTTTCAGAAAACCCATATGGAAAAAATATACTTGTGTCCTTGCAGCAAACCAGCTGTCAGCTTTTAACTTCCTTTGATAATACAGTCACATGTCAACACTTGTTTGTTTGTTTGTTGAAACTGTATAACCATCAATTATATGGACAATAATGCAAGACAGACTATATTTGCGTAGAATAACAGCGTTTTTTACTGCAGTAAATTTTTTATTGATAAAGTATGGAAATGCTCACAAAACTTCTTTTTTAATATTTTTTTAACTGAAGGGGTAAACAAAGCATTTTCTGTAAGCTGTGTGGCTTTCTAAACATCAAATACATGTAGAAATCATATTTATAATGGAGGTTATAGTTTCTCTTACCAGGCAATTCAACCATATAGCAAGAGACATGTGGGGAGGACAGTTTTGGGCATCTAGTTGGATCATTCAATCAGTCTTTTGTGAGGTATGGACAACAATCTGAGCAGATTCTGTTAATTTTTTCAATACCATTCTGTCAAGTGACAGCAAGGACATGACACCTTGTTCACATTAGCATGCAAGTTTAAATCTCACGCTTTCCCAGCACTTCTATTCTGGTAGAAAGGACTCTGTTCCCTCTCACCCCAGCTATGACTAAACACTGACTGTATCAAGTAAATTGCAATATAACACTCATATATTAAGGCTGTTTCCATAATAAAAAGGCAAATAATGAATATTACATTTGTACCTTAGTGATCTAGAATTTTTTGTATGGAAAAAAATGTGCTAAATGATTTAAATGTGCTAAATGATGTTAGTGTGAACAGTGTAGACTTGATGTTTTAGTCTGCGTCAGGCAGCAAGGTAGTTTGTTCTGTAGCTCTGGGTGTCTTCATCATTTCTTGCAATCCAGAATTTTATAATGTGCAAATTAATCTTGTAATTGATGTCATGTTGGATTTCACTTTAAGGTTTTTTTTTAGTTTTTTTTTTAATTAATTCTTCTTTTCGAACCGAAAAAAAATAAACAACATAAACTACAACAGCGTAGGATAGATGCATATACATATACATACACATACTCACATAGGCACCATTAAACAGATGTACATAAACATATAAACATTTACACACAAACAGTATATATAGCCCTATACATATACATGCATCTGCCCCGTAAGTAATAAGTAATAATAACCAGTTAACTTAATATTCACTATGCAGTTCCTTATATCATTTTGGTCTGAAAAAAAGGGAGTAGGCTGAAGTAAAAAATATATCTAGGCCTAAACCCTGATACTCAACACTTCAAATAAGAGATTTTCTCTCTATATATAGCCACTTAATGTCAAATAAATATGTATTATTATTATTATTTATTTATTTTCTTATCAGTCATATCAAACAAATTAGATCTGAGAATTTCTATTACTCCCGCAAAGAAAACAAACGAACAAACAAATAACAACAACAAACAAAACACTGAAGGCAGTTACAAGAACGTCCTCATCCAGTTTGCAACCTATACTTATTTATCATTTCATTTTTCATAAGCCTTTTTAACTTAACAATTGCTGTGCATGATTTCATTTCATCGCTGCAGTCGTTCCATATTCTCACTCCATTACTTGTAATGCAATGATACTTTGAATTCTTCTTAACAAATGCCTGGTAAACACATTAAACACAAACCTTTTGTCCCCGCCGACAGCTTCAAATGTCAGATGAAGCAGTGCCCGTGATTGTTCATGCATCTTTGAAAAATGGTTCGCTTCTCGGCAAAAATTGGTTGACAAAAATGTCACATCATGTGTCTCACCCTTGCTCTTTGTTATACAAAAGTAATAAGAATTCTATTTTTGAGTCATTCATGTTAAGCTTTTTAAAAACGATTACAGAGTCAAAGGCCCATATTAGTTGTGGCCGCTGGAATTCCATGGTTTTGAAATCTTAGCTTGAGCTGCTTGTGGTCGGGTTGCTCAGACAGGGAGATTGAGTCAGGGTCAGTGTGGCTCAGGAATGGTGCTACATGCATCTGTGGTGTTTTGCTGTTCGACAGAGCTTTGTGGTCTGAGCCATGTCGAGGTACAGTGAACACTCGCTTGTTTCTCCTCCAATCTCTTCTGGTCTTCTAACAAAACTCATGCTTTGTGATAATGGATCCAAGGTTCTTTGCTGCCACTTCAAGGACATGTTCCCCTATGAGAACCTTGAAAAACAGTGAGAAGGTAAGGTTTAAGTACAGCTCACATCTGTCTTTTATTACAAAGACTGAAGTCATCTACACCTGGTCCATGTGAAGACAGTCTGTGACTCAATGCTGTTTGCTAAGGTCAAGCAGTAATTGTCTCTAATTAAAAAATCATGTCTGTCAGTACTGCAGCATGAAGGTTGTGGCTTTTTAAATTCAATACGCCGTTGTCTCTTTGTAGCACTGGAGCAGCAAAATTTGAATCACTGTTTTTATCTGATCCGCTGTTAACTTTTTGTCTTTTTTTTTTTTGTCTGGTATTTTTTGCAACAATATTGTCTCCTGTAATTTCTTTTCCGTGTCAACCTTTTTTGTCAATGTTTTGTGATTTCTTCAGGAAGCCATGGAGTTCTCCTCCGCCTCCGGCTTTATGTAAACATTGATCTTTTTCTTTGTAGACTGAGAAGAAAGCAAAAAGAAAGCAGATAACCCATTCTCATAGTCCGGCGCCCTTAAAAAGGTCATAGCGACATCTTTTAAAATGTCTGGTCTCTGAGTATTGTTGGTGCCTCTATATCACAGGAGGAGCAAAGTAAAAACCTTTTCAGAGATCAATCTGCCTCAGTCAGTAAAGGCATTTAAAATCTGCTCAGTGGCACTCCATCGACAGATAGAACTTGCCAAATGCCTAATCTCAGAGAGACAATGTGTTCTCTAACTACTCCCTGCCACCACAGAGCCATCTGGCTATGTTTGATTGACAGTGTCCCCACTATTGAGAATTATTTTATAGGTTTTAAGGAACTATGCATCTGTTCGGATGGCATGAATATCTTAATGTCCAAGGTCTCTTCTCTCCCTAGCTTTTGCTTGTCACAGAGTTTTTGCAGTGACTTGGGTTGCAACTTGTACATGCTCTTCCTGCAAAAGAAATCCATTTTAAAGGTTTATTTTAAAGTTTCTACAATGCAGTTTCTAGTTACTTCACATGTATGATTTGAGCCATGATTGGACCCCCGTATTTTTTTTTTGTTTGTTTTTTTTGGCCATTTTATGGCTTTATTGATAGTTGAGAGATACAGAGTGAAAGGGGAAGGCATTTTTTTATTTTTTTATTTAACCTTTATTTAACCAGGAAGTCCCATTGAGATTCAGAATCTCTTTTTTCATGAGAGACCTGGCCAAAATAGCAGCCAAATCTCAACAAAAGTGCCAAAAAAATTACATTTACAATAAAACAAGTGCAATATAACACAATATTAAAATATAATGAGCCTTATTAAGAAAAACAAGCACATGTCTCTATCACCACAGTCTTGATGGTAGCTTTAAATTCATTGATTGGTATCAGACTTTCTAGTTTAAGCTTTTTTCTGTAGATTGTTCCATTCCCAGGGTGCTGAGTAAGAGAATGCAGTTTTTCCCAGTTCAGTTAAAACACGGAGGACATTTAAGAGAAAACACTTGGAGGAGCGAAGCTGATAGGTCCCAGAGCTAACAGACAGGAAGTTACAGAGGTACACAGGAAGTTTTACAAGCATTGCTTTGTAGATAAAGATAAACCAGTGCTGTTGTCTATGGATTTGGAGTGATGTCCAACCAACTAGTTCATAGAGAATGCAGTGATGAGTGAGGGACTTAGAATTTGTGATGCATGGTACACTGAGTCAACGCGGCGCAAGATGGAAGATGCAGGAAAGGGCTCCTCGGCTGTGCACCACATTCACTTCACCATTCAAATTCTACCATTCAAGGTTGTCTCGGGTTTATGTTATAGGTGGGAATGGTTACGGTTGGTTCAGTGCCAACATTTGGGGGCAGCGTCTGCCAAATCGAGTGATGAAGACGAGCTCATTTTCAGGCAAGAGAGAAAATTTCCTTTGCATGCTGCAGTAGGAAAACAGTGTTTCATAATCAAAGCACAGCACTGGAAATTGGATACACAAAAACATGGTGAACTTCCTTTTACATATTAATTTTTCACGAAAGTGGACCATTTGAAGCTAGAGGTTTTTTAAAGTTTCCATGGTAACAAGGCAAATTTGTGTGCAAGCCACTTAAAATTCCACTTTGCACTTTGTCATCTTAAGCTAAAGCAATTCTGACTAAACAGGTCAGAGAAGGACCGCTGCAGCAGGTGATGTTAAAGTATTTAGTGCAGCTAATTCACAGCCCTGAAACATAGTTGTCATTAATAGATATAAGTGGTTTATAATGAAGTTGTTTTTTCAGTTTCAGTGCTCTCTATTGTATATTATTGTGAGAAATTTGTTCTATCAAGACTTCCAGGCTCATAGTTCTCGCACAATACTAATACCTGTTTACAGTGTGATTTTTGTATACTTAGGGTAAATATTATAACAAATTGGTATCAGATTTATGCTGAGATAGTGATCACAGCTATAATTTCTCCCTATCACCCCCACACATATTACAGTGGGACTCAGACTTCCATCTGTGTTAAAGCAGCCAGATATTTTACCTTGCATTAAAGAGAGAATTGCAGAATTTCCAGCCTTGCTCTTTAAAACTGTCTGTCGCTCTTATTCACACTGTGGTTACAATGAACTCCTGCAACTTGAAAAGGCAAAAAGGTTTGAAAGGTGATGGGAATACTGATTGTATCCATTGGTAAAGAGGAAAGTGGAGTCAAGTCGGGGCGAAGAGGGGGGTAGTGGTTGGAGCAATGGAGCTCAGCCCTCGTCTCTGTTCTGTCATGGGAAATACAGAACTGAAGGTTTCAAAGGGCAGACCTGCTTGAGGAAAAAAGGAATTTTCATCAGAATACAGTCTGACACATTTGTACAGCTTCAAAGTCGGTGAAAGCACAGGCTTCAAGGTATCATATGTACGTTTTATCAATGAGAAGAGACGTGCAAGAATAGGAAGGAATCGGGAGACTGAGGCGAGAAAAAGAATTGAAGACAGGGATTGAAGGGATATGAAGACTTCCTGTGAGAGTTCTCGGCCTTGAAACAATTGTGGATAAAAAAAGCTTTATGACTTAACAAAAAGGGAAATGGTTATGGTGCAGGATGTATTATTAGAGACAGGAAAGAATGAGTGGGTGCATTTAAACTACTTTAAGCAATTCAAACTGAGTATTACCTGCAGTTTTCTGATTATTGAACCCATGGGCAATAGGCTGCCTGGTGCAGAATGAGCTTCAGAGTGGCTTTGCATTTTCCACACGTGGTCCACGTGTCAGTTTTGGGCATTGGCTGCATAGAGTTGATTTTCTGTCCATCTTCTCTCTCTCTCTCCTCTTCACACTTCTCTCTGCTCCCCCACTGCCCCCGCAGTAGGGGTGCCATATCATTTCATGTACGTATTTATAATTCTAGTGCTTTTCTACCTCTTTTCCGCATGCCTTTCTCACCCTGCTCCAGCCAGGATCATTGATTAATACTACAGTAGCTGCCCATTACGAACCGTAATCAGCCAACGGAGACTAAATCTCTTGGTTTTTCCATTTATGCTTCCTCTAATTCACTTCTTTTTTTTACCCTCAGCCGCTTGCTGACCAATTTCTTTTGTGTGAGTGCAAAAATTCATGGCGCACACGGACAGCGGTGTGTGCGTGCAGGGAGCGTGACACTCTTCTGGAAAGCATTGCATTCATTTAGCAAGTGCCTAGTGCTGTGGATGCTGTGACTGGCAGAGCGCTTGAGAGGGGACAGCCAAGCTCTGCTCAGCAGCTCAATGCTGCCAGTGTGCCTGCATGGGAGCACTGGGGCAGAGGAATCGCTTTTTGTGCCCTCAGTGAGCTCATCGGAGCACTCTCTGGAGATTTGGGTGAGGGTCTGCACCCTGCCTACTTGCCTGTATGCCTGCCCAAGTATTTTGTGTGCTGGGGACAAGGGGAGGGCTGGCTCTGCTGTTGGATGTAAGTAGCTGTTGAGTTTAGCTTTAGAATCACGTTTGCTCAAGTTTTAGCGCTGTAGTCTGCACGCACTGACTTCCGTTTATGTGTGTGCATTGATTTCTTGCTTTATTTGTCATAAGTTCAACTTAGTCCATTATAGTTCATTGTGAAAGCACACTTCACTGCAGTAAAAGTAACCAAAAGGGGCCTTCTTTAATTTCAGTCGAAGCCGTATTGACGGCAGCTTCATCAGTTCCTCTTTTGTCAGCAGACAGGTTTTAATTAGTGGGACATTCCAGAGAGTAAGTTAGCAAACCGAGTGAGGGCAGAGAGGGAGTGAAGAGAAGAGTTGAGTGTTTGTGACAGTTTCTCTCAGCTGAGGCTGATAAAGTAGAAAGCAGAGGCTTTAATTCTGCTCTTCACCAGGGCCAAGAGAGCATGGATCACCATGGTAATGGTTCTGTTGAACAGTGAACAGCAGTTGGAGGAGAGACCTTGATGCACTCTGCACATCTTCATTATGTTTCCACTCCATGTCTTCTACTCCACACAGGACGTTGAATTGCTTTGTAATTGCTTGCTCATTTAGTCGTTCATCTGAGTTTAGTTTAAGTTTTTTTCCTCCAATTGGTTGAAAAAAATTCATTCTATTCTATTCAGATATTTGTTTGTTGGGTAATTTTTGGATTTTTATTTTTGTGTGAGCGCAGTATGAACGTTTTTACTGTTTTTTGTTGTCAGTTTCTCTCTTCTACACTGATCTCTGTGTGTCACCAAGGTCAGGGCTCTGCATAGCTCGACCCAGTGTGGAGCAAAGAGACAGACGCACTGACTCTGCAGTCTGTCAACTTGTTGCTCTCGCTAACAATATAAGCTGTTCTGTTCCAACGAAGTTAGGCAGAAGAAGATTTACATGCAGGCTGAAAGTGAACCATGGTGTTCTGAACCTGGTCTCCCTCATCATCCCTGCTCCACTCCACCCTTAAACTGAGGTCTGGCCCAGAAAATCAGACCTATCTACTTTTAGTCTTCAACTACTTAGGATAAACCTCAGAAAAATTACAACGAAATTTGGATGATGTGAGACTTTAAAAAACATGTTTTTTTCTGGATTAATTTGAAAGAACTTCTTTTCTCCCAAATGACTATCACAATAACAGTAATTTGAATAGTGTTCTTTAATGCAACACATTATTATACTGCATGTTCTGAAAAAATGTGTTCTGCTTTATGGAGCTGAAATTACAGTGAAATGGCCTAAAATTAAAATTAGGTTGACAGTAATGAGATTTTGTAAGCAATGTAGCAGTGAACCTGTAAAGTAGAACATTTCTATAGCTTTCTCCAATTGGTTATTCTGTCTGTAACCTTAAGAAACATAAAAGTAACCTGCTCTCTTTGTATGCCCCAGTGGGAGTGTTTGTGGCGACAGACCTCTCACTGCTATATTGTGAGTAGCTGTCAGCTCAGATCATGGCAAAAAGGAAGCATTGCGGTCTTGACTTAGGGATAGTTTTATTCTCTCCGCTATAGTATACTGCTACCTGCACACACGGCCTCAAGCAAGCTGCAAATGTCAGAGCGCAGTGGCTCACCTTTTCTTCACTCATCTTCTCTCAGGGATGCCAAATGTGCCACAACATTTTTTTCTTGTGTCTTTCTGTCTTACTCTTTATAGTTGAAGTGACAAATGCACTCACGATGCACCAAAGTGTCTGCTTCACTCTCTCTTTATTTGTGTCTCCGTCCGCAGCGACCAGTTCCACAAAGCTGGAAGACCTGAGCTTTCTTGATGAACAGCGCAACACCCCCCTGCGGACATCCATTCGCCTACCCTGGCATAATACAGGAGGACGGCCACCTCAGGACTCTAAAGGTGATTGGGCTATGCATTATTGGGGCAGATCATGGGTCTCAAATTTGCGGGCCAATTGCAGCCCTCGTGATATTTTGTGGCCCCCCACCTTGATATGAAAGAATAATGTCACTTTACCGTGTTGTGTGTGGAAGGTCCCTTTAATTACTTTTTTTTGGTAATTTTGTGACTTTTTTTGGTAATTTTGTGTCTTTTTTGGTAATTTTGTGTCTCTTTGGTAATTATGTGTCTTTTTTGGTAATTATGTGTCTTTTTTAGTAATTATGTGCGTCTTTTTTTGGTCATTTTGTGTCTTTTTTAAGTGTACTTCAAAAGTATACTTATATTATATTATATTATATCAGTTATTTTGTGAAAAAACACAAAATTATAATTTAGGTTTTTTTTTTAGTCATTTTGTGAAAAAACACAAAATTATAATTTAGGTTTTTTTTTGTCATTTTGTGTCTTTTTTGGTCATTTTGTGTCTTTTTTTGGTCATTTTTTGTCTTTTTTTTGTTCATTTTGTGTCTTACCTCATGTCTCGTGTATCTACCCCTGCGGTAGATACAAAAGACAAGCTACTGAATTTTCAAGACATTTTTTTTTTAATAGTGACAATTTATACATTTATGTTGTTTATTCATTTATATTTGTCAGTTGGAGTGTTAAAACAAGTGTTTTTCATTGATTACAGATTTCAAACGAAACAGTGACAGTTGCTGTGAGGATAAAGTGCCTTTTTTTTTTCTCGCTCTAATGGTGTTTGGTGTGTTTATATCCATATAAGGTAGTGTAGGAAAGAGTGTAGCTTTTTATACTTTTAAGAGAAATGTATAAAAAACGTGCTACAGTTCATGCACAGTTCATCCAAAGTGGATGTAAACACCCATAAAATTAAAGGTAAAAGTCAGCACTTAAACCTCATAGTTGTCCTTTAAATTGAAATCCAGCATGTTTGAGTGTAGAGCCACTAGACTGCCCAAATACTTAAATCATGCACTGTAAACACTGCTGCATGGATGAATGTCAATGCTAAACTATCAAAAAGAGTGTTAGCTGCACACATTTAGCTCTGCAGATAAAATCATGTCCTTGGCCTTTATCTCGGTTATATATTTTGAAACTTCGGTCTCTCTGAGAGAAATCCCACAGAGTGAATATTTGATGAAAACATGAATATTTCAAGATAACATCATTAGATGCTCAAACTACTTAACTCCGTTTGGAAAACGTCCTCTTCCTCTTCGACACCTCTTTAAACACGAGGTTATAGAAGCATCATGTCAGCAGATTAATTTTTATATCCCTGAAGAAACATCAGTACATGAGGATCAGTGCATGTCTGTTCAGATTGAATTTCTGTTCTGTATGCATGTATTTATTTATTGCGGGGATGCTCGTTTGCCACTTCATGTTACAGTCTTAAACTGCTGTAGACTGAAGTGACTGTAAAACTGTAAGTAATAAAGGAGATATGGTTAGTGTGGGTAAGAGACGCCATGATGGCCCACAGGTCAAACGCACAATGTTTAAAATATGATTGTTAAACACATTTATCTGTATATGACACATCATCTAATATGTCAAATGTGCTAATAATCACTACATTGAAGAACGTGCAGTGATTTATTTTAAGGAATATGCTGACGATATTGCATTTTTTCCCCCATTACCTTAAAATGATGTGTACTTAAGAGTCATCCATTCCAAGATGCCATTACTTTTGTTTTCATTTGAAGTGGGTTTTTTAGTATAAAATTTCAAGGAAACTTAAGCATCTAATATTTTTTATTGGCAACATAAAGCCAAAGAATTCAGATGTTTTGTCATAATCAGCAAAACCAAAAGTTAAAGGCTGTAAAAGTAGGATTTTACGTAAAAAACAAACAATGTATCAGTAATTATAAATTATGATCTATTACTTATTTTCTGCGTTCAGGACATTTCTGGTTGTCAGCCTTTGGACACTGCGTGTATAATCCCCAGCCACAGTGTGCACGGTGTGAGGGCTCTAGAAAACGTGGTGCTAGATCACGAGTATGCATCCAACAGGAAACTACAAAAATGGTGGACACAGCACTGAAAAAACTCACGCAAATATAGTAAGGCAAAGCGCCAAACTGACAAAACTTTAGGGGGGGTGTGCTTGTGGTGCATGAGCAGGGGAAGATGTGCCAATTTTAAATGTTGTGTTTACAAATCGCAACTGACATGTCTTTCACATTGTGCCTTTAAGCAAAAAAATAGCAGTAAATTTACCTATCAAGTTGTACGAGTAGCGATCTCAGCACTCTGGTTTTAATGTGCCTATATAAAAAAACTAATTTGTTTTTGATTTACTTGTTAATGCAGACCTAGCAGTAGTATTAGTAGCAGTAATACTAGCATCAGTAGAGAGGATCAATGCTTTAAAAGAGCTCCTGAGTGAACAAGTTTTCTGAGATTTAATTAGTGCTGAACTGGACCAAAGGAGAGAGTGCCTCTTTCAAGTCCACTTACCTTGACATTCCACTTAAAATAACATTTATCCAAACTAAGCGGACAAAAGACACATTTTAAAGACTATAATGTGAGTTTTTGGTGTATGAGAAACACTCTAGGAAGAACTCAACTATCCTTAAAAGATGATTGAATAAAAGCTGTTATACAGCTGATTGATTCATGAAGCAAACTGAAGCATCTTTCATGCCCTTGCCTAAAAAGCTGCTGAAAAGTTGTGATAGTAACGTGTTCATTGACTTTTTCTTCTCCTCAGCTCGTTTTGCTCCCTACAAACCCGTGGACATCATGCTCAAGCCCCTGCTGTTCGAGGTGCCCAGCATCACCACGGACTCTGTGTTCGTGGGCCGGGATTGGCTCTTTCAGCAGCTGGAAGATGTCCTGAAGGCCGGCGAGTCCACAGAGAGCCACGGCGCTGTAGTGGTGGGCAGCGTGGGTTATGGGAAGACGGCCATTATCTCCCGGCTAGTAGCGCTGAGCTGCCACGGAGGCCGAATGCGCCAGATCGCCTCCAATAGTCCCAGTGCCTCTCCAAAAAGTAAGCAATGTTTGTATTTGCCTTTGCATGAACATGAGCTGCAAATTTTTAGCATATGTTATGATATCTCCATTTTAATATTGGCTTGCAGAATGGAAGTGAAATAAGGATATATCCACTGTATACAATCTACAATATAAACTACTGTTAAACTGATATCACTAAGTATGCATCAAATAGCAAATAATGTTTATTAGGGCTGGGCGATATATATATATTTTATAAAAAAAAGTATCGATATAAAAAATACATCAATATATTTTTGAATTTGATATGGAATTAGACCATATTGCATATATCAATATAGTTACATTTTCTTTCTTTATATATAAATGCTGCCCTTACTAGGGTTTGTCATATTTAGTTATTTAGTAATGTTCATTATTCTTTTCTCATATAAATATATTTATTTCAGAAAAAGATTGGGCTGTTTGATTTCATAGGCTATTTTTATTTAAGATTTTTTTTTATTTAAATGTGCATTTTATGGCGCTTTAATTAAAAAAATAAAAGGTACTCCTGTTGTTATAGAGTATTTATGTTCACTTAAATAAATGGTTTTGGTGAACATTTGCTCTCACTTTGTGATAAAAATATCGGGATATATACTGTATATCAATATTCAGCCTAAATATATCGGGATATGGCTTTTGTTCCGTATTGCCCAGCCCTAATATTTATACAATTTACATGTCATGCATATTTGAAAACACAAGATTCCATATTTGTTCAATATATATATTTCTACTAGGGAATTTTTGAGCCACAGTTCTGTTAATGTCTAGTTTTTTGTTTGTTTTAATTGTGAGTGAATAAGAAAAAACACTGAAAGTTAACATAAATCAACTAAATAAAGAGGACAAGTCTACTTATAGCTTAATTCATAAGCATCACAACTCCTCTAAGTCTGCCTACACAGTCTGGAAGCCGCCGATGGAGACAGCATGTCTCTGAAGCACATAAAGTTGCAGTCACAAGATCGCAACACAAGATCTGTGGACATCGTGATGTTTTTTTTTGCTCTCAGTTTCAGAACGTCTACACCCCTAATGTCTTTGTGTGTGTGTCTTCCAGGTGGTGGGGGACCAACCACTGAACTCCCCCTCAGCCAGCCACCGCAGCCCACTCCACCTTCCAGTGCAACCAACACACTGAGGACCAACAGCTGCCCGGGGACCCCCGAGATGCAGCGGCGTAGGGAGGAGGCTGTCAAACGCCTGGCTGCAAAGGTACAACTGCAGCCAACAAGACACCTCAATATTGAGGAAAACTCATACTGTCAGTCGGGGGAAAAGACTGTCTCACTTATTCTTAAAGATGATTAAAAAAATAGGTACCACTTTATATTAATGCTTATTAGCATGCAAATAAGTAACATATTGACTCTTAATTAGTCATTATTAAGTAGTTATTAATGCCTTGTTCTGCATGGCCTTATTATACAACCAGTAAGACATTAACTAAGAGTTTTCCCTCAATAACCTCGGAATTATTGCTTATTAGTAGTAGTAAGTAAGTTGTTGTATATGAGTTATGATCTTAATATGCTTTGCATTGTATGGACTTTATAAGGTGGTAGTGCCACAAGAATAATTATTCTCCCTTAATAACACTAAATGAATATGGTCTGTTCCTACATAACTACCACCTTATAAAGTCCATATAATAAAGCATATTGAGATTGTAAGTCATATACAACAACTTCCTTAGTAATTAATAGTACTTATTACTACTAATAAGCAATAATTCTGAGGTTACTGAGGTAAAACTCTTAGTTAATGGCTTACTGGTTGTATAATAAGGCCATGCAGAATAAGGCATTAATAAGTACTTGTAAGTAATGATTAATTAAGAGCCAATAAGGTACTAATTTGCATGCTAATAAGCAACTAGTTAATGTTGAATATGTGTACCTTAATATAAAGTAGTACCAAAAAATACTATATTACTATATCAGTCAGGGGTCTGATAACAACTGTCACCAAACAGCCAAGAGTTGTTGTGACAATGGATCACATTACTGGAAGGAATGCACAGGAATCTTCTGTCTCTGGTACATATATTAATATACTGTGTCTAATCTACTGGTTTGGACAGTATATTTATCTACCTTTTTTTTTGCAGTTCCTTCTGTTTATTATTGCCAGTGATGCCCTCCCTTATTATAGAAATGTTCATGGTGTGCAGTTTGGCTCTTAGTATGTATGAGATGCACTGCAGAAACCTGATATCCGCTCGGCTCAGTTGATTTATGTTTATATGTGTTTGTATATGATTTATGGTTGTTTAAGTCAATTTGTTTGATATTCAGCCAATGAAATATAGATGGTCTTCAGCAATCGGCTGAGATTATGAAAGGACGGTGCCACCATTGGTCTCATAGAAACCTTTAATATCACGGGGCTTGTTTGACTTGAGAAGCAGGGAGCTTAGTTAAAGACTTGGCCATGAAAAGCAAGTTCAATATTAATGTCCACAGAATCTCACTGCTGCAGTATGACTGCGAGGCGGTAGAAAAATAGAAAACTTCAGCTCGGGTCTTTAGTGTGCCCTTTCAGCTTACAGATGGAAGACATTTGCATTGTGTAGGGGTGGATTACCACAGGGTCTCTCTCTGCGCTGCCATGGGAACACACTTTACACTATAGTCAGAAGTTTTGTCCTAAATAGCAAACTGTTTCTCATAGTGCAGTCTGACATTTACTTCAGATCAACTGTCTTTTGAAAAACCTTTTCACTAAATTCTGAGAGGTTACATCTTAGCTGCTGTAGCTTTCATTAAAGGTATAAAAAAAAGCTTCACAAGGTCTAAAACTTTTTAATATTTTTTCAAATTGTAGAGATATAACAGGAGAGAGAGATTGGAAATTACAAGCAAAAAAGCCAGTCTTCAGCCAGATGCTAACCTGCAGCATTGCGGCCAAGCAGCAACTGAGCCTCACTGGTCCTTACAATGAGATTTTTGATAAATATGCAGCAGTAACATGGATATCGTCACCCTGTTAAAATAATCACCTAACTCATTTTTTCAAGTTTTGCAGGAAACACAAAAAACTTTTTGAACATGCCTTTGTGACTTAAGTAAGATATGGTTAGACTTTATTTTGAAGGTCTCCACATAAGAGTCACACAAGCCTGTCAGAAACATGACATGACAAGTATCATGAGCATTAATGTTACTTCAAAGTGTCATTAATGTTCATGACACATCCCATGTCATGTTTATGACACGCTCATGTCACTCTTATGTAGACACCTTAGAGTAAAGTGTTACCAATATTAATGTCAACAATAAAAAACTGATAAACTAAACTGATAACTAAACAATCTCCCTCTAGCTCTTCTTTGCTGGGTTCTTATCTGATGCCTATGAATGTGGCAAATTGTCAAAGAAGTGATGATCTTAAAAGGGTAAAATCACATGATCTGATCAACTGAGGATGTAGGCGATTCTACCATAGTTGGCTGGCGTCATGAGGAGATGATTAAGGCAACAAAATTATTATTTTTTTGACATAGGCGATTATTTTAACAGTGTGACGATATAATGAATAGAACAGCTAGTGTAGTCTGGTAAGTTCATAAAATTACATTATACTGTAAAACAGCCTTTAAAACCAGGAATAGACTACACTTGTATTTTATTATTATTATTATTATTATTATTATTATTATTATTATTATTATGATATCCATAATCTAAGACAATACTTAGTCTCATATATCGACTGGAAGTTGTCTTTTTGTTTCATAATTGTTAGCTCCACATCTTGACTTGCTGCTGTTTAAACTGGTTGTATGCTTTTTAAACATACAATCGTACAATACTTTGTATTCAGCATCCTGAAATAATTTGTCTTCACTTCTGAACCTTTTTGTGATTACAGACCTCACCCTATTGATGTGCAATTTATAAAACAGCAGCAGACCTGCACATAGAGTTCATTATAGGTTCATTATAACACTTAGAGGTGGCTGAAACTCTGAAAGGCACTTAATAACTTTGGCAATCATTTGGAGAGTTTTAACAAGGAAGAAGGGACCACTATGTTTTAGAGAATATTTTTTTATTCACAATGACATTCATAATTTGAATACCTTTGTAATGGTGGGTTGTTCGCTCTTTTGATGGGTGACACAGCTTTCTAATGGGACTCTTTGACGCTTTGTGCTCATTTTTTAACGTGATTACATCCTGATGTCCCTGTAACACCTTCAGGGTTTAACACTCTTTCCCTGTCATGGATGCCTCCTTAGTAGTGAAATGGGGCATGATATAACTACTGTACAGTTTGCGACTGCCACTGGGAATGCTAAAGTTCATGCACCAGACAGCTGACTTTATGCCACTGAGGCTCATCTAAATGTCTATGAAACCCAAGCAATATCCCTCAAGCCAATTATTGTGTAAAGTGTTTCCAACAGGCGCTCTCCCAGAGGCTCTGTTCCTGTGATGTGTGAATACTGATGCAACACTGAGCAGCTACTGTCAAATTCTGTCAGTTCTTTTTAATCATTGATTTGAAAGTGGGCTCATAACAGGGGCACTGAGGCCATTACATTTTATGGTTTATCGCTTAGTTTTATGTCTTACTCCTGCGACAAAGGCACGTTTTAGGCATTGTTTCTCAATAGTACGTTCGTATTTGTTCCAGTACATGAAGTACTGCAGGTGTACTGCAGAATGTTGCATCATTATTTGTTGAGATTCGTATTGCTCATTGATGAGGCAGTAGTCTACACGACTTGTACAATAACCATCACTGCAGTTTCTGCCTATCAAAAGTTTTTGTATTCATACAGTCATGGAAAACATTATTAGACCACCCCTTGTTTTCTTCACTTTATTGTACATTTTAATGCCTGGTACAACTAAAGGTACAGTTGTTTGAAGAAATATAATGATTACAACAAAAATAGCTCATAAGAGTTCAATTTAGGAGCTGATATCTAGACATTTTCCATGGTTTTCTTGATAAAAACCAAAATCATTAACATGAAAACCATGGAAAATGTCTAGATATCAGCTCTTAAATTAAACTCTAATGAGCTATTTTTGTTCTTATCATTATTCTTGTCCAAACAAATTTACCTTTAGTTGTACCAGGCATTAAAATGAACAAGAAATTGAAGAAAAGGGGTGGTCTAATCATTTTTTCCATGACTGTACATACTTTACTCTGTGCCACAAGAGAAATATTTTAAAAAAGCACATGTCATTTTCAGCTTCTAGGAATCTCTCAATCAAAACAATAACAAAAGGAGAAGTTTAGTGATGTTGTGGAGTAGCGTAGGATCATGGGAGTTGTTTTCTTCATCACCATTGCTACCATTGCAGTCAGCTTCCCACGGTTAGGATTCCTTCAGAGTTCATCTTTTAGGAGGTTTTTACTACAACTGAATTAGCTGCGAAAATCAGTGTTTCTTTGATAAAACTGATGTTTGTAGGGCTAGTTTTTCTGATATTTTAAGAACTAGATATCAGATGACTAAAATCCTTAGTGGTTAAAAGGAGCAAGATCTATAAAAGTATATCTTAAAAAGCTTATAACAGAAACCCAATTCAAGACATCTTCTGGCAGACAACACCGACACCAAGTACACAATATGATGCCATCGAAAGGCAACATATTACATCAATACTTCTATGAACTTGTGATCACTTTCTTCCTTTGCTTGTGCATTTAGATTCAATAAAATAACCTGTTTCTGACTACCACTTAGCTTTGAGGAGGCACACTTCATTTTGACACTTGAGCACATATCTGAAAACAACCGGTTGATAGTGTAATCATAGATCAGGCAGGGCAAGGTTATTTATATAGCACATTTCAGCAACAAGGCAATTAAAAGTGCTATACACAAACATCAGAAGCATCAAGATGTGTGAAAGTGTGAAAGGAAACAACACAAAAACAATTTAAAAACAGTCAAGAGAAAAGTTAATTTAAAACAAGCTTAAAAATAAGACAGATAAGGAGAAAAAGTTACCGTGCAGTCCAAGGAATAGATAAGTATTTGATTTAATAAAAGAATGCATCAGAAAATGTATGTGAAAGGGGTCAAATGTATAGAAGACATACAGAAAACAAGGCTCCAACTCCAGCCTTTTGTTCTATTTAAGCTGTAATTACTTATTTGACTTATAGTTTCTTCTTTGAGCACAGACGTCATGAAGCTCTGCATTGGTGGAGGAAGTTTGTTCCTTCCTTGTCTTGTTTCAGACCTCTACATCACTGTCAACATCTTGCAGCCAGAGTGCTTGCAGTGGATTTATTGCTTCATGTGGTTTGTATTTCCTCCATTACAAATGAAGGAAATAGAAAATACATAATTTCGGATGTCCCTGGCTTAGTAGAAAGTCGCCTTTAGTCGGGGATTTTTTTTCCAGAAGCTGGTCATCACTGTCGATGGCGCAATAGGCAGCAGCAGCAGAGGAATCGGTCACCTGCTCCTCCTCCTGCTGCCCTTGGAAGTGTGTCAGCTCCTCCAGGTTGGACTGTAATTAGAACAGAGTCATATATCCCCAGGGCATCTCTCTTTCCTTCTTCCCCATCCCTGTCCCTCTGTTTTCCTTCTGAATCAGCCCTCTTTTGAACACTGCTGCAGCCTGTTCAGACACAAAAGATCCTTCTTTTAGAGTTCCACCTGGGATCCACTTTTTATAGTAGAGTTTATCTGAGGTGGTCTGTCAAGCCTTTGAACGATTACTTCGTTAAGTCGTTTTAAATCGTTTTAAATCGTGATCGTAGCTTCTTTGGAGAAGGGATATTTGGATTTATTGAGGCGATGCACAACAACACTGTATCCACAGAATGTTTTTTAGTCAGCAAGACAGTTGGCTTTTGCAAATGCTTTGAGGTTATTGAATGTTCCCAGCTTTGCATATTTTTCATTGCAACAGCCGAAGCTAATTCACACTCTTCATTTATTACTCTAACATGTTTTTAATGCTCCTTAAACTGAAATAACCCTGCCTTCATCTGTTTTTCTCCCTTCTCTTTGTGCTCAAGGTGGTGGCCTATCACTACTGCCAGGCGGATAACACCTACACTTGCCTGGTACCAGAGTTTGTACATAGTATTGCCGCCCTGCTGTGCAGAGCGCACCAGCTCAGTGCGTACCGGGAGCTGTTGCTGAGGGAGCCTCACCTCCAGAGCATGCTCAGTCTGCGCTCCTGTGTCCAGGACCCCATGGCTGCTTTCAGGAGGGGGGTCCTGGAGCCACTAGCCAACCTTCGGAAAGGTAAAACACTGTTTTTTTTTACTGTATTTTCATTTTTGGAGGGTTTTTTTCTGCAGTGACTCAATTTCCTCGGTTTTATTCTTGAACAGCTGCATGCACTCCACAGTACTCTAGGAAATTAACAGTATAGAAAATATTCTTTTTGTGGCACGGCACTTACACTTGTCTGAAGAGCTGACAGGCATCCTAATTGTTTCCACGTGTGTGTGACAAAATTTAGTTGTATTGTTTGTAAATCGTACTTGTCTGTAAGGTTTCTAACCGACAAGTTAGAGAGTCAAATCACTCATAGGCCATCTGAAACCTCTAGATGTTACAAAAATATGATAAGTGGGCTATCTAAGCACCGACTGATGATGTTTGATAAGCCAGCTAGAAAGCTAGAAAAAGATCAGAAGCAGCAACTTTAAACCCAGCTTGTCTCAAATACTTGTGTGTTCTTTTGTCTTTTATTTCTTTCTAAGTACTCCCTTCCTCTTATGGATATGTTGATACATGTTTATTGTGAGGCACTGAACCCCAAATGGTTCCAACTATGTGTGTATTGGATACAATCTAAGTTGCTCTAACTGTAATGTAATGTAACATAAGTATTGCTTTAATTTGCTATGTAATAGAGAGACACATCAGCTCGCAAACATTATGCCAACGTTAATGTGGTCTATTACAAGCTTATGATCATAGCAAAGAATCAGGGAAAGTTTTTTTTCTTGCTGATTTCCTGGAGTAACTCAGCGAGCTGCCACTGGAAGTATTTCCTGTTGTCTTTACAGAGAAGATGTAAGTCATGGATCTCAAACTTGCGGCCCTCGTGATGATATTTTGTGGCCCTCACCTTGATATGAAAGATTAATGTTAGTTTTATATGAATGGCACTTTACAGTGTTGTGTGTGTGGAAGGTCCCTTTAATGACTTTTTTGGTAATTTTGTCTCTTTTTTTGGTAATTTTGTCTCTCTTTTAAAATAATTTTGTGTCTTTTTTGGTAATTATGTTTCTTATTTAAGTAATTTAGTTATTTTTCTGTTATTTTGTGTCTTTTTTGTGTCATTTTGTGTCTTTTTTAAGTAATTTAGTGTTTTTTCAGTCATTTTGTGTCTTTTTTAAGTAATTTAGTGTTTTTTCAGTCATTTTGTGTCTTTTTTGTGTCATTTTGTGTCTTTTTTAAGTAATTTAGTGTTTTTTCAGTCATTTTGTGTCTTTTTTAAGTAATTTAGTGTTTTTTTCAGTCATTTTGTGTCTTTTTTAAGTAATTTAGTGTTTTTTTTTAGTAATTTTGTGTCTTTTTTTGGTCATTTTGATACTGCCTCCGGCGGCCCCCAGGTAATTTGAGTTTGAGACCCCTGATGTAAACTGACATTTCAGTCGGGAGTGATGTGGTAGCACTGGCTGTGGACTTGATGAATCTAAGTAAAAGCCTGAACCACTCGCTCTAACCGCACCTCTGAGAGAGACAGTTTAGTAGCTACAAGGCCACGGTGCAGTTTAGTTGAGCTGTCCCTCACCGCACATCACCTTACCTTTGTTATTTATTGTCTGTGTCTATTTTCAGAGCGAAGGATTCCAGAAGAGGACCACATCATCTTGATAGACGGGCTGAACGAAGCTGAGTTCCATAAACCTGACTACGGAGACACCATCGCCTCTTTCATCACAAAGATCATTGCCAAGTTTCCAACCTGGCTTAAACTGGTGGTCACTGTGCGGGTCAATTTACTGGTAAGGGAGTGTTCATTAAAGGAACTTTAATCTGTGGTATTTTGGTGGCCCCTGTGGATAAAAAATAAGATAATTTCCCATAAACACCATTGCCTTGTGTTGTAGAGATCTTTATCTGGCTACCACCGTGTTTAGAAAACAAATTATTTGCATAGTGATGAGGGAATGTATCTATCAGATTAATAACCTTAATATGTTGATAGTGTAAAAAATTAAGTAGGGGTGCACAGATTGCAATTTTCTGGCCGATCACTGATTTTTAAAAAGCCCGACCTGCTGATTCCGAATTTGGCCGATACAGATTTTTTTATAACTCACAGCATACACCTTCAATGTTTGAATCTTATTTTATTGAAAAACAGTAACACAGCAGTATTTTTCTTTAACAAATAAAGGAAATCAAAATGTCTGAGGTAGTTAATAAAATATTGAACTTAAAATAAATAGCAACAATTGAGTTTTAGCCACCAGTGTAAATGTATATATTGATGTAAAACCATGTCTTGCAATGTTCAAATAACAATCTTCTTCTCCTTCCTTTTAACTAGTTCACTGTTCACTGCCAAACTTTGCCTGGAAATTCTTGCTTTCCAGGCAAAGTTGATGGTCTTGTTTGCTTAAGTTTGTCAAATAGAGGCAATCGGTATTAAATTGAGACTGTTCCATAACCAGTTTTAATCTCTGAGTAGTTTACTTTAAATATATATACGTAAATTCTTGAAATATATGACAGATTAGATTTTTATCAGTCAGGTCATTAAACATTTCAAATGTACCATCTTGTGTCAAGGCAGGGTTATAATCAGATTATTACAGAAGGTTAGCTAATTTCAAAACAAATGTAAAATGTAATAAAGCTCAAGTCTGATCTGTCATCACCTCTTAATAATCAGCCATCAAACCCTGCATGTTTTGACATGTGAAAGGTTTTTTTCTGAGCTGCTCCTTCTTGTCATACTGTACTCTCTACAGTCATTTTTGTCAAGCGTATCCTGGAACATTCAAGCAGGAACTCAAGTATCAGTGACCTGGGAATCAAGTCTGCATGACAGGGAAGCAGCAGCCACTTTGAGCTGACTTGCTTGGCGGGAAAGTGACACTAGGTCGACCAGTTACAGAGATGTGCCGGGCCTGTGTTGAACTCACACTGGCAATAGCTAAAGCTCTGACATGCCTGATGAGACCCACAACGGCTGATTCTCTCTGCTAGGATGAAGCTCTGAGGCTGAGATAATAACGTGATAGCTGACATCCAGAGCTCAAGTTATTAATACTGAGAGAGAAGCCAAGCTGAGGTGGTGTCCATCAGTATGCACTGCACTGCAAACCAAGATCAGCCCAGTTTGTTTTCACCCTTTGAGTCAGAATTAATATTCAGTTTATGTCAAGGTCTGGATGTGCTAAATCAATCTATTGTAACGCTGACATTTTATATTCCGCTCTTGTGTACTCTCCTCTATTAATCCGTCAGGATCCATTTATGGTGTGGAAAGATTTTTTCGGATGTCCCAGTTGACTGCACACAATGCAATTTGCTTGAATATTTCTGTAGAAGTGATGTAGGTGGGCTCTGATTGACACAATAAAGCAGCTTTTAAATTGAAGGGAACTTGTGTCACAACCTCTTAACTCGCCAGTCCGTCTCACATGTCCAAATGTCTCAGTAAGTAGTAGATAAAAAGGACAATTAATTAATATGGCATTAAAAAGGGCACGTAATACCCTGTCCTCTCTATAATCTATGAAGAAATACACTGTTTGCAACCACAGCATCATACGTGTGCATAGAAGTGTCATGGAAGTGTTACAGATTTGTTTTGCACTTTGAGCAAACAAATAGGATATCACCTAGGACCAAGGGTTCAGGATATTGGCCTCTGCTTGCCAGACTAATATCTAGCTTATCTGCGAAGTGTTGCTAGCACTTCACTCACCTCATGGATTATAATCGGTGCGTCTCAGTGACTTGTGTGGAGACATGTGTTAGTGTGTGTGTTTGCTGTACCTTGTCATGATGAGGAAGAGAGAAGTGTTATCTCACTGAGGCAATGTTTCTTTAGCCTCAGACAGGCAGCGGATTGGAGGATTAAGGTGCATTGATTTCTCCAACCCCCAGGACATAGATTGAAATGTGAGCTCTGGCTCAGACCTCTGTTAGAAGTGTTCCTGTTGCCCCCCCACCCCACCACCCCATCCATCCCCTGCCTCTTAATACTCACTCTCCCAGCCCTGTTTTTCTCATAGCCACATTTCCGGTAGTAACAAGTGTCTGCTTTGGCCTGATAGCTCAGCGTGTCTGCTCCCCTACTGCTCAGAGAGCCCTCTGATAGTAAACACACGCAAGCCATAATTCTTCTATTTGTCTGTTGTGGTAATAAGGGGTACAATTTATATTGCAGAGGCGAGAACCAGGAAACTACTTATTGTTATTCGGGTATTGAGATCGAGTTGGTGCATTTTCTCATTTACATAGGCTTGTTTGCAATGAGCATAAAAATATATCTGTATATAATAATAATAATAATAATATGTACAGTACAGGCCAAAAGTTTGGACACACCCATCTCATTCAATGCGTTTTTCTTTATTTTCATGACTATTTACATTGTAGATTCTCACTGAAGGCATCAAAACTATGAATAAACACATATGGAATTATGTACTTAACAAAAAAAAAGTGTGAAATAACTGAAAACATGTCTTGTATTTTAGATTCCTCAAAGTAACCACCCTTTGCTTACTAGAATATAAGACATGTTTTCAGTTATTTCACACTTTTTGGTTAAGTACATAATTCCACATGTGTTCATTAATAGTTTTGATGAATTTACAATGTCAATAGTCATGAAAATAAAGGAAAAACATTGAATGAGAAGGTGTGTCCAAACTTTTGGCCTGTACTGTATATATATGACTGAGTGTCTTTACCTCATCTCTTCCGTAGGATATCACAAGCCTTCTGCCCTTCACCAAGATCTCCCTGGATGACTTTAACGACAACGCAGAGATAAGCAACGACCTCAACGCGTATATCCAGTACCGTATCAATGGCAGCAAGGATATCATGAACAATATTAGCCTGAATGGCAAAGCCGACCCCACCACAGTCGGCAAGCTCAGCAGCCACCTGATCTCCCGCAGCCAGGGCTCCTACCTGTATCTCAAACTCACTCTGGATCTGTTCGAGAGAGGCCACCTGGTGATCAAGAGTGCCAGCTACAAGGTGGTGCCAGTCTCGCTGGCGGAGCTCTACCAGTTACAGTGCAACATGAAGTTCATGACCAACTCGGCCTTCGAGCGCTCACTGCCCATCCTCAACGTGGCGCTCGCCTCGCTGCACCCCATGACTGACGAGCAGCTGTTCCAGGCCATTAACGCCGGCTACGTCCAAGGCGAGCTGCAGTGGGAGGACTTCCAACAACGCATGGAGCTGCTCTCATGCTTCCTCATCAAACGACGGGACAAGACGCGCATGTTCTGCCACCCCTCCTTCAGAGAGTGGCTGGTGTGGAGAGCTGACGGAGAGAGTACTGACTTCCTTTGTGACCCCAGGTCAGTCATTTTAACCCATTTAGGCCTAAAACGCCTGGAAAAAATGCCTGTAAAACCTCTGGGCGATTTTTAAAATAACCCCCCAAAACCTGAAGTTTTTCTGGAAATTCAACAGAAGTGTCAACGCTTCTAGTAAATAATAGATTTTCAGCCTCTGTAGCAGATAGAAAGGAAATTCAAAAAGTATTTGAGAGCTTATAGCTGATATATCTGAGCTCCCTCCGCTAAAGTCGTCTTCCGCCATGATTTCAGTTCTGGAAAAGTCCCATGTTGCATTGCGACACTCCCACATGTATTCTGATGCATTTCATTGGCCAAGAGACCAAAAATAGGTGGAAAAAACTAAAAATACTACAAAACGACGTATCCGCTTTCCCGGTTTTAATGGTAGAAATTGAGTAATGCTTTCCCGGCTTAAATTTGTTCGGCAAATGCAGTAACTTAGCAACTGTAGTGCATAAAGTAAATTTGCAAGGACAAATCATAATTTAGACCCCAACCAATCTGTCGGAAAAAGTACAAATCAAGCCACGATGATAATTACATGGCACTAGTTAAGGAAATTATTATTATTTTTATACCCAAATGGTCAGTATGAGACTGTCTTGGAGCAGCACTTGAAATTCATCCCTTTGAGTAGAAAATAATATGCAGAGCAGACAGCACTCTCATCATAGACAAAAATTATGCTGTCTTGTCTATGACGTCTTTACACATGCTTCTAAATTGGTTATTATTAGTATGTGAATCATGACCACCACTTTGCTTGAACAGTAGACTGACATGAAGAAGGCCCTTGTGTAGAGAGAAAGTAGAACCTTCGGATCAATAAGTGCAACATGACTCATTTCTGAGTCAGAGAGGAAATTGAGCTTGAGATGTTTCAGGTAATCTCAACCCACAGTTTACATTGCAGACTCTAATGCATTGTACTGCAACTTTTTTTATTATTTTAAAATTGCAATCAGCAAATCAAAAGGACAATTCAGACATGAAGAGATCATTGCAGCAGACAGAACTGACTTTCTGGCTGTTGGTAGCTATAAAGTAGGTGCTGCCTTAATTTGAAAGAACCAGTTGTAAAACATATATGGGATTGATTTTGTGAAACCCATGTTTATGTTCTGCTACACGGTGGTGTAGTGGTCCCAGCCTGTGGCTCTTGTGTGTGGAGTTAGCATGTTCTCCTCGTGTCAGTGTGGGTTCTCTCCGAGTCCTCCGTCTTCCTCCCACAGTCCAAAGACATGCAGCCTAGGTTTAATTGGTGACTCTGAATTGTCGGTTGGTGTGACTGAGTGGTTGTCCGTCATTGTCGGCTGGAATCCGCTCGAGACCCGAGTTCAGATCAACAGTTAAAGATAATATATGGATGGATGTTTTTGTTGATGTATTCCTTCCAATCTGTCCCCATTAACTAAAAACATATATTACATATACACTTTTGAATCAGTCCAAAGAAAAAGGACTTAAAGAACATATGTTTGTTTTTTTTAATTTGGAAAAAATGCTGCCCTTATTTATTATACATTTTAAATAATGTCTACAGTTGTATGAGTGTACTGTGTATTCCACTTTAATAAGTTTGCATTTTTAAAAGAGACTTCCATCTTCAGAAAATGATCGATGCGCTCCTGCAGTGGCCTTCTTATCTGTTTTAATAGAGCTCCCTAATTGTAATTCTGGAGCCCCCTCAGCCACATTAGAGACTTCAGTCATTCACATTTAATAAATTGGATGATGTCACTCTGCCGCACTTTTTCCCTCCCCTGTTGCTTGTCAGTATCACCTCTGCTCACACAGTGGTGTCTCTAAATGGACCAGAGCCGAGCTTCATATTCTGGTCATTCACAGCCTTCCAACTCCGTCATTAAAAAAACAAAGGCTCAGAGTCTGGCAGAGGGAATGCACATGCAGACAAAAGCTTGCTGCACTGCCTCTCCGTTTGTGCCAGGGCACGGATAGAGAGAATTTTAACCAGATCAAAGTGATCTGCAATCATGCATGTCCTTTTAATGAAGTTCTGCATTAATTAACGGCAGAGTTTCTGACTGAAGAAGGAAAGGAGAGCCCAGGGGTTTAGACACTCTTCCCCATCCTTCAGTGCATTTATACCTCAACTCTCAAAAGCATGGAACAAAATGCTTCTTCATGACAATGTCAGAGTGCTCTTCATGACCAAAATAAATCAGCAGACCAATAGCAAATGCTAGTGGTGTGAATCACCAGAGGCCCCAGAATATGATTTTATCCACATACTTGAGTCACGATACGATATTATTGCGATTTTAAGCATTTTGGGATATGGTATTGCGATACAATATGTTACGATTTAACAGTTTAACTGCATTTTGTGTCCATGAAATTAAATTCAATCCAGAATTGTTTTGTCAAATAAGAAAAAAATCTCAGTTCTGAATTGTGAGGCAGCCTTGTATGTAAAGAGGAGACTTATGAGAATCCAGAGCATCTATTTTCATAGAGACAGCATGACATCAGACGTCACATGACCGCTTTGAAAATCACCATAGAACACAAAAAATAGCCTTTATAACTTTGCAGTGTTATTTCGACAACTTCCCGTTATGATATCATGACATACTTGGTGCCTGTAGATTCCTTAGATGTTCTAGTTTATTCCTAAAAGCCTAATTTGGCCTCCAAAACGGCAAAAAATAGTGGGCCGTCAGAATGCTAAATATTGATACTTGGTGGCCATGAATCAATATAATATCACAATACTATGCTGTATTGATTTTTCCCCACCTCTACCAAATGCAGCAGTAGATTTATTTGTATTTAATTGTAAAACATTCTGTGGCTTCTCTTGAGGTTTTCTATTGAGATACAACGGACATATTTTAGTATCTTCTCTGTTGTTTCCTCACCAGGACTGGCCATGCTCTCATGGCTTTCATGCTCTCCCGCCAAGAGGGGAAACTGAATCGTCAGCAGACCATGGAGCTGGGACACCACATCCTCAAAGCACACATCTTCAAGGTACATCTATGGAAGCCATACATAGACTGTCCTTTTATCTTTTACCTGAAAGCTATACCTTATGGGGATTTTTTTCTGGTGTTCACTCGCTGTTTATTTATTTATGTATTGGGTGAGAATAGCTGAGCAGAGTATAAGCCATGGGACGTGGAGAGAAACACTGACAGCTTGTTTAACTCGGGTGCATTGACTTTATGTATGTGTGTTTATTCTTTTTGCATTCATATATGCATTGCTATGTGTCTGTGTTCATCTGCAGGGCCTAAGTAAGAGAACAGGTGTGTCATCCAGTGTGCTGCAGGCTTTGTGGATTAGCTGCAGCGCCGACGGCCTTTCTGCAGCCCTGGCCTCCCTGAGGAATCTCTACACACCTAACGTCAAGGTAAAGAGATTCTCCAACTCTCCTCTAGCTCTTTTATGCCAGTTAGACCTGAAACAAGCAACCCATTAACTGACTGAATGATTTGAAATACCAGAAGAACATTTTGGTTCCAGCTTCTCAATTTTATACCAGTGTAAATAAAATCTACTTGGGTTTTGTTTGTTTTTTTAGATAAAAAAAAATAAATTTGAAGACTCTGGAATCAGTATTTCATGATGGACACATACACAGTTAATTGATCAATCAAGAAATGCAAATAACTCTTAAATCACAGACAAGCTTATAATTAAAGAGATCTGAAGTCCTCAAATGTCCTCCATGAATGCTTTTGCAGTTCCACAGATGGCAATTAAGTTGTGAATGATTATAAATGTCACGCTGTGTTCTTTACACATACTTATGGGGATGAGGGTGAGCTCAGAACAGATTAACTTTAAAAAATGCCATGAAAAGCAGTATGAGGATGCTCCATCATCCTACACTGATGCACCTTGTTTCTGAACATTAGCTCAAGTAATGGTCGTCGCTTGTCTGCCAGGCAAAAGCAAATACCATTAACATGCCGGTTCAAGTCTCATAATCGACACATATAACAATGGAACAATGACAATGGAACAATTAAAAAAAAAAACACTAAAAAAACTACTTAAAAGCATTTATATCCTAAAAGCACTTACGTTCTAATAGGACTCAACTTATCTATGGCACTGACTTTTGTGTTTTCCTTGACTTCATCTTTGCTTGTGTTGAATTAACTCTCAAATGTACGTCTCTTTGGATAAAAGCGTCTGCTAAATGACATTGTAGATCAGGGGTGGGCAATTAATTTCCCCAAGAGGCCACATGAGATGCTGCAAAGGTTGCGGAGGGCCAGACAAATATTCTCAACTTAATTCTGCTCAATATTAGTTTCATCGCTTTATAAAAAGCAGTAAATTATCTGGTTCGGAGCTGCTACTGATAAGAATACATGTTATGATTAGACTGTTAATGTGGAGTAAATCGCACTTTTCCATTTATTTTAAACACAACATACATTCAAACCGCAAAAACAATATAGAGCATGAATGTTTTGCAGTAAACCAGCAATTTATTAGTGTTTTTCCGTTCTTTTTTTCTTTTTTTAGTGAGAATGGTCCAGTCTGTCTTGTGCTTGAATGTCTTGAATTGTTAAAAACTTTTCTTTTTGTTACCATGAGATGCCATTTTAGCAACAAGGTAACTCGTATGCAGCTATGCACACGCACACATACGTAAATCCCCTCCAAAATAAAAGCACTGCGGTTGTATTGATTTCTAATTTCTGATTAGCCTCACGCGGGCCGGGCAGGGACAGCCAACGGGCCGGTTGTGGCCCCCGGGCCGCCTAATGCCCAAGTCTGTTGTAGATAGTAGATTGTAAAGTCTAAATGAATGCACTAATAATTTGAGTCAGAGTGAGGTTACATAACTAAAATGACTTGTTAAAATCCCAAAGCTTAAACTTTTCTTCTCCAACTCCAAACTGTCCTCATTTTTGTCCTAGCTCTTTTATCCATTTCCAATTCAGCCCACAAAGCCTTTGCTTTGTTCCTCACACTGACAAATTTCCAATAACTTTTCATAATAATTCACATTTCTCACACTTTCACCTCTTTTGCCATTTCTTGAAGTTCTCGCAAAATATCCCAAGTTTTCTTTTACCTTATATGGTATTGATAAGAATGTGTCTCTGCATGTTTAGGACAATGATAGATGTAAGGTGAATGAGTGCGTCCGTGATAAAAGACTTTGTTATTTTAGTTAATTGCGAATGGTTGGATGCCAATTGCACATTGGAACACAAAGACAAGATGACAGAAACATTCAGTTTACATCTTTGGCCAACTCATATCAAGTGTGTCTTGAGGCTTGATGATACTTCCAGACAAGAAGAGTCAGTTGCTTATTTTACACAGTGATAAGCCATTTATGTATCAGCTATTTCCCAGGCATTCTAATTCTCACGTAAGCAACACAGAAAATGAAAAATGGTGCAGGAAATTAGGAAGTAGATATTGATGAAATGTGTTCCAGGATGAAGAAAATAAAAAAAATGTTGGGACAAATGGCTTTTTTTTTTAAAACTATGAAGTATTTTTTTTATGTCCTGTATTATGTATTCAGATATGGACTTTTGACTCCTCAGTCTAGTCATGATTTGTTGCTTCAGGAACGCCTTCCAGTTTTGTTTTGAGGGGGAGAAAAACTGGCCTCTTTTAGATTATGTCACAATGATGTATTTTGGCTTGAAGCTAAATCCCACATATTTTCTTAATATTTTATTGGTATTCCATCACTTGTTGTCATCCTTATTGTCTATTTGCAAGTTATTGTGTGTGAGTGTACCATCACTCAAAGAGACATTTACAGAATGACCTTGTTCTGTACTTTGGGGAAAAAACAGAGAATTGCGGTTAATTCCTTCCACATTGGATCCAACGAAAAAACACATTTCATTTCCTGTTGTCGGATACTCATTTGGCTCACGGTTCTGTTTGACTAAGCATTTATTATTGATTTCCTCATCAGGGAAGAGAATAACACAGTTAATAATTGCATTCAGTAGAATGTGACCGCTTCATTTGTGTCTGACCTTTGCTTGGAGAAAAATCTATGGAGCTGAAGCAATGAGAGCTTTTGCACTGAAATGAGATACGAGGCAGGAATCAAATGTATCTTAGAGTGTGAAATCTAGATTCTGCCGCTGTTTAAATTAGTCGTTGGCCATAATGTTCACGATTCCTTGAAAGTCATAAATTGGAAAAATGTATTGGCTTAGAAAGTTGTTAAATCCCCACATCCTGTTTCACCTCTATTATAACAAACTCATGCTACGCCATGCTATGCACGTTATTTTAGTCAAGATCATATTTTCTGTTTCTATGGATTCCTGTACTCCCTTTGTGTAATGTTGTGAATATAGTTGACTAAATGTTTGATCTACATTTGGAGACACTTCAGGAACATTTTAATGGGAGTAATGATTGCATGATGCAGGATCCACAGGATCCTCCTGGATAGTATTCGTTTAAAATGTTTGATTTTATCATCCTGACTTTGCATGTTTTATGTTGATATTTTGGTCAATTCTCTACACACAGCACCTGTTGCATGTCTGTGCATCCTGGAAGGGCAATCCTTCTTTAGTTGCCCTTTGAAGGTTTTTCTTTATGGAGAGTTTTGGCTTATTTGAATGAAGACTCTAAGACAGATTGCAGAACCCCTTGAGCCTTGACCTGGTTAAATGAAGCCTAATTTGAATCATTGAAATCACAACATGGCTGCATGGTGAAGTCAGTCCTTTATTTCTTTATTTTGGCAACAGTTAAAGGAAATATTTAGAGATCTTTTCAGAATAAGGCTTATAAATGCAATACATTTGAATGATTTGCAGGTATTAAAGGTGCACAGATGGGGGGTAACACTTTGATTACATTGTTCCAACACCAGCTGTCTGTGTTTGCATTTCTTTTCTACAATCAGGTGAGCCGTCTGCTCATGCTGGGTGGGGCAAACGTGAATTACCGCACAGAGGTCCTGAACAACGCGCCGGTGCTTTGCGTTCAGTGCCACCTCGGTCACCAGGAAATCGCCTCCCTGCTGCTGGAGTTCGGGGCCAGCGTAGACGTGGTGTCTGAAAACGGCATGAACCCCCTTTGCTTCTCCGCCGCTGCAGGACATTTGGGACTCGTCATGCTGCTCTGCAAAAGGGGGAGCAAGGTGAGGGAGGAACCCCCATTTTCAACCCTCTAGTTCAGGGATGGGCAACTAAAATGCTGGAGGGGGCCACAATTTTTCATGGATATAGGACCGTGCACTTCACCAGATATGATGAAACTGCAATTTTAAATATGTTTACAGTGCAGTAACTTAACATATTTCATGCTCAAATGCATGTATAACAGTATAAATAGGAATACAAAAGGTTTGAAGCTAATAAAAAATAACCACTTACTGTGATGTCTTTTTTTCAGTGCCAGAACAGCAGACCAACATTAATTGCAAGAATTCATTTTGTGCATTTTTACACTGCACTTTTAAGATTTCATGCTCAAATGCGGGCCTCCAGTTGCCCATCCCTGCTCTAGTTTTATGAATTAGAATGAGTTGGAAATATTGAAAGTGTGATCATATAAACTGAACTGACAAAGACTTGATGCAATTCATAAGTCAAGGCTATTTAAACAGTTTTTCTTATGTTGCAGTCAGTATAATAAACTAGCTGTGTTTTGTTTCCACCAGGTTGATCATGTAGATAAGAGTGGCCAGTGTGCACTGGTCCACGCTGCTCTCCGAGGACACCCAGAGATTATCCAGTACCTGTTGGAGCTAGAGTGGAGTGCAGAGGGGCAGCAGCAGGACTGCGCTCTGAAGAACAAAGCTCTGCAGCAGGCTTTGATAGCAGCCTCCAGCATGGGACACACACAGGTCCGACTGACTCACATGCACATATTTCACTTCACACACAATCCACCCTCACCAGTCCCCCCACATGAAAACTAATGAATGCACCTCACACTTTGATAACTCAGGGGAGGTATTTTTATGTCCTCTTTATGGAACCGTAACCAGTGGTTGAAACTGAGTTCATTTACTAAAGTTCTGCACTACATCTCAAAGGTAAATGTACTTTTTATTCCACTAAATTAGTCTGGGAGCTTTATTTACTTACCAGATCACAGATTTTCATCTTTTTCCTACCAGTGAAAACCATGTATCTCCATATTTGGTGAATCAGAATATTTCTGATATATTGAAGGATGAAGTGTTCTTTTTTTGTGTTGAGAAATATCTCCTACTTCGTAAGCTGAATAAAACCCTCTTGGATCAGCTGGGAAATGCATCGTATTAAAGCTGAAAACGAGGCATTTTTCAGACACCATCAAAGTAAACTTTTTAGAGATACTTGGTTCTCACAGGACATTCAAACATATGATGATTTTACAGAATATGATGCACTGCTGTAGATTAAATTACCCTACACGATATGAAGGAGTTCGGATGAGACAAACCTTAAACATCTACAGCAGTAAAATGCAACATACACATTAATACAGCAGTTGTATTAATCCAAAAACATCATACAGTCACGGAAAAAAATATTAGACCACCCTTTTTCTGTAATTTCTTGTTCATTTTAATGCCTGGTACAACCAAAGGTGCAATTGTTTGGACAAATATAATGATAACATCAAAAATAGCTGATAAGAGTTTAATTAAAGAGCTGATATCTGGACATTTTCCACGGTTTTCTTGATAATGATTTTGGTTATGGTTTGGAAATGTCTAGATATCAGCTCTTAAATTAAACTCTTATGAGCTATTTTTGTTGTTATCATTATATTTGTCCAAACAAATGTACCTTTAGTACCTTGTAGTTGTACCTGCCGTTAAAATGAACAATACATTGAAGAAAACAAGGGTCTAATCATTTTTTCCATGACTGTATATAAGAGTAAAACACACACAGGGAACATTTTACTGTACTGTGAATACTTATATACAGTCACTCATCACCAAAAGAGATGTATTTATAAGGAAAACACCACTTTTTATCTCTTACTTTACTCCAGCAACACATTTTCTTTTCCTATGTTTTGACTTTTCACAAAGAATCACAGAGAGCAGAAAGAGGTACATCTAAAATCTGTGCACATCTCGCTCTCAGTAATGATGACTTAAGGTTGCTGGTGTTACTCGGCCTTGTATGTCTGAAAGCAGGATCCAGGGATCGATCACAGTGAGTGCAGTGCCTTTAGGCTGCCCAGGTGCGGTGCAGGCTCAAGGTTTATTTTGGCTCCCTCATTAGTTGGAATGGGATCCCGAGGCCCGGCTCAGAATTACAGAACTGGGCCAAGCTAAGCTGTCAACCCACATGTAGCAGGAGACCCCGTTAAAGTCGGGGCATTAATCAGATTGAACTCAACTCACATAACCTCATACGGCGGTTCGGGGACAAGTGCTTCTCTCATCTGCTGTGATTAATTTATAAGAATTTTGTCAGGCAGCAGTATCCCATTTGTTGCTATTCTGCTGCAAAATTAGCATGTTGTATAACCTCTTGAAGGTTTATTTGATATCTTATGCTGAAACAGTATGCCATTAATCTCGCTTTCTTTTTTGGCAGGTTGTGAGAGGCTTGCTGGCGTTGAATAATGAGCATGCTGTGCAAATTGATAGCCACGACACTCTGTGGGGAGAGACAGGTATGTTTTCATCCATCTTTTTGCATTACGTGGCTCTCCTGTATTATCACCTGCTGTTTTAGCATTCTGGACCTGGCTGCTGTGATTGCATGCTGCAGTGGAAGGTCTTGTATCTCTCTACTGCACAGTAATGCTCTCTGTTTGATGTAGAAGTCGCTCATCCCAAATGTGTGTGCATTTTTTATGGCTGTTGCAAGTTTTTCCTGTGCTGTGGTGTGTTTCTGGTAAAGGCATTAGTTATTGTTGCCCATGTGGGTTTCTACTTAGAGTTTGGTCAACACAGCATTTCCTCTGAACAATGATTTTCCAGCATGCTGCTGGATTTCAGCTCCAGAATCCCCTAGGTGCTCCATGTTAGGATACTGCCAACAGTTTGGACATTTTGAAGTTTCTCCACCATCTGTTGTATACATTGCTGGTCAGACGTATAGCAGGTATACCAGGGATATTGCTGCAGAAGAATTACATGTTAATTATAATCCACTTAGATCCAGATGTACACATTTAGCTTTTGATATTAGCTGAACTTTTTTATTTCTGAGAAAAGTTCCCATGGCGCCTGCTAAGTGTGTGCCTCTGCCTTTTTAAAGTTGAGTAATGACAGAAAGTGGGAGACACAGTTTGACAATCAGGAGAAGATGTTGTGGACGGCGGCTGTTGATGGTCCGCTCAAAGCCATTTGAGATTGAAGAAATGGTACAAAAAGCCAGGGAACAATATAAAGTCTGGAAGCATAAAGTGGCTGTCAGGTGTTTACTGTCTACTGTGGCAAGATGATATTTCTTTATTGCAGAGATGAAGTGGTGTTAAATGTACTGTATGTAGCTGTACTTACATCCTGAGATTTGTTATTTATTTATGTCCCTTTTAGTGGACATCAGGTCAATCTTTTACACAAAAAGTACAGTACAGTACATTTACATGATCAAGAAATGTTATATAAGATATTGTGCATGCATTTAACTAGTTATAAATGTTGTCTGACTCAATCATTTCCTCAAAATGTTTTTTTTGCCCCACTTATGTTCTGTTAAGTGTGGAAATTGTTAAAATGAGAAGAAGCCAACTGTCCCCCATTTAAGACATGGGTTAGAATATGTATTTTTAAAGGCTTACATTTCTGATATCTTCATAAATGTAGTTAATATAGATTTTCGCTTAAAACAATATCTGAAATATAACAGTCATGGAAAAAATGATTAGACCACCCTTGTTTTCTCTTTGCTTTCTTGTTAATTTTAATGCCTGGTACAACTAAAGGTACATTTGTTTGGAAAAATATAATAACAACAAAAATAGCTCATAAAAGTTTAATTTAAGAGCTGATATCTAGACATTTTCTATTGTTTTTTTGATAATACCCAAAATCATTATCAAGAAAACCATAGAAAATGGTGAGATCATTATATTTGTCCAAACAAATAGTACCTTTAGTTGCACCAGGCATTAAAATGAACAAGAAATCGAAGAAAACAATGGTCTAACATTTTGTTCCTTGACTGTATCTTTATTAAATTTGATCGCTTATCTCGGTTACTTTCATAAAACATGTAAACTGTAATTCCTCCCATCTGTCTTGACAAGACGAGATATGTTCTGCCGGTCGCACCCCCGTGTGTTTTTCATCACTACAAAGCCCAGGATGTGCCTTTCACAGTACATTAGGGCTCAAATAGACGCATAGATGGATGCTGCGGTGTTTGAAATAGAGGTCTCAGTGTCATGTCCCACAGAGAGGACAAATATTCAGGGTCTCAGGCTGATTTATAGTCTTTATCAATGTTCCTTTAGCAGTGACGATAAGAATATGTCTCCACATGTGCTTTGTTTTCTGGTTACCAGTTGAAAAACTAAAAATATTCCTGCAGCATTATGTAAGTGTCAGACACATGCAGGGTTGGAGCTGCAGCATTTCTTGTGAACGTTTTGAAATGTTGGACACTTTTGAAATGTTTGTCTCTCATCTTCAATGTGAGCTTTTGCTTTGAGTCTGGAGTGATCCAGGGCTATAAATGTTCAAATCACACACCCTTCTCATTTGACAGCAGTGTTTGATGCTTTTTTTGAGCTCAATCAAACTAAAATAGACTATTATTACAAAAAAAACTTTAATAATAGTCTCTTTTTGTCTGTTGTAAGCCAGCAGGATTTAGCACTAAAAGTTTGGTGCCGCAGCAATGTAGGTCAGCCTATTAGCAGAGAGGCTGTCCACAGTGTGGTTAACTGCTGCTTGTGTCCTGCTAAATGACTGCAGGACTTCAGACCTTATTACAGTCCTGGGACAAAGAGTCGTCCCTCTGAAATATTCCTTTGTGGAGCTGCTGCTCCGTGTGGAATCTGGCTTCTCGTTGTTGAAAACATGATACGTTTGTCCAAAGCTTTGACTCGTTCTACTGAACCTGATATGAACCTTTGACTGATAACAATCACACTCACATTAACATTCAAGCCACCTGTAGCTGTTGCAGCATCTACCTCTCAGCTCTACTTACAAAGTGGATGTTAAATCACAGCCAGCAATAAAATATTAGGTCACAGGTAGCAATAGAAAGGCGCTGAGCTGCAGCACCACCGACCTCAAACAAAGTGACTCCACAACCTTTGACACGACATCACATTCAAATGTTTTTGCACCCACCTGGCACTCATTTAGAATGAGACCCAAACTCATCTGCATTCAGGGAAAACGGGTTAGTGAACACAATTTACAACCAGGATGTTTGTTTTTGTCCGCTGAGTTGTGCTTTGAGGAAAAAAAGCTTCATTTTCTGCAGACATAAAATGAATATTTAGTGGTGTATTACAGGTAGAGATGCAGCATTGTAGCAGAGTTCACTTCAGACACTAAAAATGACTCTGTGTCGTTGGCTAGATGCACTGAGCGATATATATTAAATCTCACTTTCACCAATCACAAATCCCCTTTCTTGCACTCAGATTCAATAATCCAACCTGGTAGCAGCCGGCACTCACAGAACACCAAAAGTTCCTGCAATATCCCCTTTAACACCGGCCATTCATCGTCGTCTCAGAAACAATTCTCTGATAACAACCCGTCTCACTGAAGATGTATTTCATATTTAGAATTCAATGGAATAATATTACATCTCTATGCAAATAGGCCCACTGTCTCCTGTGTTTAAATAGAGGCAGATTGCATTGCACATCTGTGCAAGCTCCGTCTCTTCAATCCCCTCTTAGGATGCAAAACTCTTCCCCGTTATGCAAAGAAAGGTAATTTAACTGCACAGAGTCATTCTCGTTGTTGTGAACACACAACAGCAGCCACAGCCCAACAAATTCATGTGTTGCCGAAGTGTAATCTTTTGTAAATCGTGTATCATTTTATGGCACATTTTGCTGTTTCTACCCTGTGGTGTGTGCAGAAGAGTATACACCATCTTCTGACACTTTGTTAAGCGTTACATAAATGAATAACAACTCATGATAAATGTAGTTGCCATTGGGTAGTTCGGTGTATATTATTCATGTCAGTTGTTGTCATGGCAATAATCCATTTAAATGTTTACATATTTATTTTATTTGAGGCAAATAATTGTGGCATTGTGCTTTCATTTGGTGGTCAGGGCTTTTCATTCATGCTGATGGAGCTTTCTTTAAAATGTTCTCAAGGTACTGAACAGTGGCTGCCCACTGTTCTTAATACTGCAGTTAGAATGGCTTAAATATAGGGGATATATTCTGAATATGTACAGTTTAAATGCACTGTAGGTCTTTTGTTCCTCTGCATGAGGCTTTGCTGTTATTCCCTTTTCATTTGTACAAAGAACCCAACTGCTTCTACTGTATAATAAGAGCACAGCGTGAGCTAACCCAGGCAGCTATTTGTGGGTTTGCTCAGCTGCCTGGGGAAAAGATGCTCTTTATTCTCGCATCAAGTGACAAACACCTGCATTTTACTGAGAGCACTGAAACCAACACTCTCCTGATGAGAAGACAGTTTTGTAAAGGGTTGATTCATCAGGAGTTTGTAGAAAAGATCCTTCATCCAAATTTCTTGCTTGTGAAAGAAAAGTTTTTTAGAAATTACATTTTGTTCACATGCAGAAGGTGGAGGCCGATCAAAACATGCCTGTGTGCTCAGCTTTAAATGCATTTCTTAATAATTAAGCAATTATTGTCCCCGGGCAAAACAAACCTTTTAAAAATTGCCTGCAACATTTTGTAATTGACATTTCATCTGTTATGAAATTTTACTTCATAGGTTTATCTATTAATTTTACCCTGAGACAATAAAATCTAACATCAAGCAAGGACATATTAAAAAATTCAAAACTCTGCTTAGAAATGGCTATCTAAAGCTTTTGTCAGTGTTGGTCAAAAGGCTCCCGGTTGTTTGTCTGCACAGCTTTTGTTGAAATGCCAGGTCACATCCTCTCCGCTGCTGTTGTTGTTGTTGGTGGTGTGTCTTGAGTTTCTCCAGCCTGGTGCTGAAGTGGTCGATAAGGACATTATTGTTTGTTTACTTTGTAAATCTGTTTATCAGGCGGTGATTTAGAGTCTCACTTCACTGTCAAGGCAGCGCTGTAGGTGGGCTACAGGAGCAGGCAGAGCAGAGTGGAAACACGGCTGATAAATAGCATACAAAACATAAGATAAGATAAAATAAAGCAAGACTTTGTTGATAATACTGCAGCGGCAAGTCAAACTGAAACAATAAATGACCAGAGGTGAGAAAAGGAGCCGTTACTGTGTAGAGCAAGAATGCTGAGACACTGTAGTGGTAAGAAAAGTGTTTGTGTAAACACTTTTAGCCACTTAAACAGCCCTACCCTACCTGCTGCATACCGCATCTAGTTAGAATATCATGAAGAAGTTTAATAATCATTTCTATAGATTCATTACACATAGATCACACATACTTTTCAGAAGCCTGACATTTGTATTTAAAATATCTTTTTTTTATTGATCTTATGTAATATTCTAATTTTCTGAGACGCTGAGTTTTGTGTTTTCATTATTCATTATTATCTCTAAGCCAGAATCATCACAATTACAAGAAATACAGGCTTGAAATATTTCACTCTATGTGTAATGAATCTATATAATATACAAGTTTAACTTTCTGAAATAATTGACAAAAAATATTGAACTTTTTCACAGCATTCTATTTTTTTAGATGTACCTGTAATGTTGGGTTGTCCTTCCATCCACACACACACACAGTATCTCAGAAATGCCTTGACGTGATTTTCCACGATGTTGGCTCAAACATCCACTTTGATTCAAGGATGAACTGAGAATATTGGAGGTCAAAGGTCAAGGTAACACTGACCTCATGTTTGTCTAATATTCCTGAATGGGATAACTTAGGAACGCCTTAATGGAATGTCTTCAAATTTGGTACAAAAGTCCACTTGGACTCAAGGATGATTTTAGAAGTCAAAGTCAACGTAACACTGTGACCTCAGGACAAACGTTTTTACTTAAGAATTCCTACACTAATCATCACAACATTTTACACAAATATGAAATAGGATTGGATAGTGAAGTGATGACAATTTATGTCGAAAAGATCAATTTCACTGTGACATCATAATGTTGTAATAATGCAAGACAAGTTTTCTGGTCCAACACCATCACTCAGGAACAGAAGGGGCAATATTTCACATTTGGTTGGACACTGACGTGGTGACACTGATTTTATAGATCTTCTGTGCTGCCGGGTTGAGGATGTGTGTGTGAAGCATCCAAGTTTTAGAATTTATAGCTTCTTTGCAGCAATTTCCATATTTGAAGCATTGTTTACTGTTGTGCCTACAGACAAAACTGGACAGATAAAATTAACTGCAATCTGGCTGGTTGGCGGAGGCATACAGCCATTAGGCAGTTATCATTTCTAGTTTTATTTTAGGGGTGCACTGATTGCAATTTTCTAGCCGATCACCGATTTTTAAAAAGCCTGACCTGCCGATTCTGATTTTGGCCGATACCGATCTTTTTATAACTCACAGCATACACCTTCAATGTTTGAATCTTATTTTATTGAAAAACAATAACACAGCAGTATTTTTCTTTAACAAATAAAGGAAATCACAATGTCTGAGGCAGTTAATAAAATATTGAACTTAAAATAAATAGCAACAATTTACAGGACAAACTAACAAAATAACTGCAACCATAAATAAAGTGTCCTGAGTTTTTGGTTTCATTATAGTACAACGAGAACAAATGCCCAAATGCAGCAGCTTTGTGGCTATTCAGCTGTCTAAATAAATAGCAAATAGACCTTTGCGGATGTAGATAAGATCGCTAGATAAGATCGGTTTGATGTAAAAGAACTGGCCGATCGCCGATCCTGCAAAATTAAGGAAATCGGTGCACCCCTATTTTATTCTGTTAGTTTTGGAGAGGTTCAGGGACACCAGTGATACCGCTGGCAAAAATCTCCATCGTGAGGTTAAAAGGTTAACCATTTTTGGAATGGCAGTAAGCACGAAGAACTTCTAAGACTAAAATGAGTTATGTAAAAACAGACGTCACTTTCAGACATCAACAAACTTCACAGCTGTTGATAGTTTGTTCGGTGTAACTCAACATCATCCCCAGGTGCTGCTAATGTTTCTCCCCGGAGGCCTAACAGAATCTAAGTTTAGCTGCTCAGTCATTGTTCTTCACTGTGCTCCGTGTGAGGATATCCATATTTTGAGCAGATGGAGGGTGGGGTTGTTTGGCTCTGATGACTGTTCATCCAGATGGATGATGTCAGTCAGATATGGAGACTCAGCGGCACCTTAAATCTCTCCGAGGTGCATGTGAGAGCAGAGCTGTTCCCATTCTCACTGTGGATCTCACTCTTGTTTTGACAACCAGTGCTCATTTAAGACGGGACCATCTGCTGCCATACATCAGCAGCAGACGATAAACTGTAAGAATCTGTCTTTGTTTTCTTCGCCGACTCAAATACAAGCGCAAATTATGATTTTCTTTTTGTTGAAAATGAATTAGAAACAGCTAATTCCAGTTAATCGTGTTCTGAAAAAGATACAAAATATAAACAAGAATGGGTGTTAAACACGATTGTTTGACTTTGTTGTCTAATGTTTGTCTGTTGATGCATAAAATGACTGGATTCTCATCTCTCTGTACAAGGCCCGGGGAGCTCGAGGCTGGAATTTAATGAGTTTAATAAGCATAACATAATTGTCTGTTTTTAAACTCAATTAGCACCAAACATTAGCCTGCTTTTCTCTAGTATTCTTTGAAGAACAAGAGGGATTCTGGGATTGCTCACACTATTTATATCCAAGCTTTTCCTTCGCCACACATTTGGGAGAGTAAAAGATGTTGTCTGTGTACTGTACAAGTTATAATGTCCATACTAGAGATAGACCGATGTATCGGTCAGCCGATATATATCGGCCGATATTTGCGTTTTTTTACTTATATCGGCATCGGCCGATACGTGCGTGCGTTTGCCGGTCAATTAGCCCATTTCACTGAACCAACACCAGGCAAGGCTCGGTGCAACATCTGCCATTCTCTGGTGAGCTGCTGCTGATACCGGAAAAAAGAAAAACACATCAAATATGTGGATCATCTGAGGCGCCACCACCTCGAGGCCTAGAACAACATACACATTGTTTGCTATCCAACTGTTAATTGGGGCGGCTGTGGCTCAGTTGGTAGAGGGGTCGCCGACTGATCGGAGGGTTGGTGGTTCGATCTCTGACCATGTAGAAGTATCCTTGAGCAATATACTGAACCCCAAATTGCTCCCTATGCTGCGATCATCGATGTGTGAATGAATTCCCAATGGTGGCAGGTGGCAACATTTAGGGTAGCCTCTGCCACCAGTATGAATGTGTGTGTCAATGGATGAATGAGTGCAGTCTGTAGTGTAAAGCGCTTTGAGTGGTCGCAAAGCGACTAGAAAATCGCCATATAAGTGCATGTCCATTTAATATGTTTAGTTTGTTTTGTTAATAAATGTTTCTTTTTTTGTTTAAATTGAGACTTGTGTAACATTTGTTATCATTGTGACATTTTTATCATGTAAATGGAGGGAGAAAAGGCAATATCGGCTTCAAGAATCAAAAAAATTGTCAGCACATATCGGGATCGGTTAAGACTGATGTCAAAATTATCGGCATCGGCCTTACAAAACCCGTATCGGTCGACCACTAGTCCATACAGTGTAAGAGTGGTTTGGTTTGGTTCTGTACTGTATCCCATTTTAACTTGTTCCGCTGCACAGATCTAAAAAAAGAAGTCAGACCTACGTCAATCCTAACATCTCCCCCTTCATCTTTTCTTCAGCCTTGACGGCGGCCGCTGGCCGGGGGAAGATGGAGGTATGCAGCTTCCTGTTGGAGCAGGGGGCGGTGGTGCAGCAGGTCAACCGGCGGGTGGTGTCTCCTCTATTCTGCGCCGTCAGACAGGGACACTGGCAGGTGAGACATGCTGAGTGGCTCTTTTGTACCAGACAAACTCTCCCTCTGTATCCACAGCAACCACACCGCTTCAAACTGCAATTACACCTTAACAATTTATCCTTTTCGATCTTTGTGCGGTATTTTATTGTTGTGTAGTACAGACTTTATGTCTAGCTCTGAGAAAACTGTTTCAAGAGGAGAAGAAAAAAGATTCATGGTTCCCAGTTAAATGAACAGTTTAGTGTGAGCTTTGTGCACCTAGATGTGTATGACGTCTGTTCTCTGACTATTCTTGTCCGTTTGGCAGATTGCAGAGCTGCTGTTGCAGCACGGTGCTGACATAAACATCAGCGACAAGCAGGGCAGGACCCTACTGATGGTGGCTGCCTGCGAGGGTCACCTGAGCACCGTAGAGTTTCTGCTTTCAAAAGGTGAGCCAAAAAAATATCACCACCACAGAGCAGTCAGTCACAGAGAAATTACAAGGCAGTGAATACTCATTACAGGGTTCGTACACTTTAGCAGTGGTCAAATTCAAGCATTTTTTAAGGTGAATTTTCAAGCTTTTCCAGTATCTTACACCTGTTGTAAATTGCATGTTTTAGATGAGTATTTACATACCAAAAGGGGGAGATTTCACTTAACCATACCAACAGCGATGGTATTACATTTTAGGAGGAACGGTCTTCATTTCAGATAGGCTACTCATTATTTTTTACATTGAACATGTGATTATCTATAGTCTATAGATGGATATAGTCAGATTGCAAGAGAAATACAGTAAGATTTTAAAGCATTTACAAGCACTTTATCCAAAATCCAAGCACCTTTTAAACCTTGAAAATACAACATTTAAATTTAAGCATTTTCAAGGATTTCAAGCACCCGTATGAACTGCATTAGCTGCATATACAGATGCATCTCAATAAATATATAATATCATAGAAAAGTTTGTCAGTAATTCAATTCAAAAAGTAGAAAAATAAAATACTAAATAAACTCCATTACAAACAGAATGAAACATTTCATGTCTTTTTTAATTTATTCTAATTATAATGATTTTGGCTTCCATTTAATGAAGACCTAAAATTCAGTGTCTCAAAAAATTTGATTACAAAAGACCAATTTTAAAAAGTATGTTTAATATGGAAATGTTGGCCTCTGAAAAGTATGTCCATCTATATGACTCAATACTTGTATATTGTTAAATGTCTTTTTCTATCAGGGTTGTTTATTTTTTTAATCTTTACCTAAATGGGAAATCATTTTGTGTGCAATTTTTGTGGTCGGCTGTAACAAAGACATTTCCCCGCTGTGGGGAATCGAATCTAATCTACTTGGTTGGGGCTGTTTGACTTGAACTACTGGAAATTGACTTTTACATCATATTCTAATTTATTGAGATTCGGAAGTGTTGTGTGGGGTTTAATGAGAAATTGTCGATAGTCAGTGTGTTACTAACAGCAGATGTTTGGAAAAACAGGCAGGAGTACTGACACTGAAGCTAAGAAATGAACTCTTAAAACAAGATAAATTATCTAACACTTCTAAATCTAAGTTCTTGTCTGTATTTTGAATATATATTTCTGTACTGTTTTAAATGTACTCGTCACTGTAAATGAGTCAAACCTTAGTGCCTTACGAGTTTAAATAAAGTGTTTTATATATATATATATAAGTATAAATTAACGAGTGTGTATACATGAAGTGTTTAATGACCATTGTTTGTTTCAAAAGGTGCATCTTTGACTTCGATGGACAAGGAGGGACTGACGCCCCTGAGCTGGGCATGTTTAAAAGGACACAAGAACGTAGTACAGTTTTTGGTGGAGAAAGGTGCGGTCATCGACCACACGGACAAAAACGGACGGACTCCGCTGGACCTCGCCGCATTCTACGGAGATGCAGAGATTGTAAGTTAAATTAGTTTAAAACACTTAAACACCACCTTCCATTCAGCCTTAACTGAGAGCATCCCTCTGCCATTATGAAACACATACCGCTCTGTGTTAGGACAGCTCATGATCGTCAACACATTATTTAACTGTTGCTGCTGCTCTCATGTAGGTCCAGTATTTGGTGGAGAGAGGAGCGGTGATAGAGCATGTGGACTACAGTGGGATGAGGCCTCTGGACCGGGCCATAGGCTGTCGCAACACGTCGGTGGTGGTGACTCTGCTGAAGAAAGGGGCCAAGCTGGGTAAGCACAAGGACTTTTATTCCTACAAGTCGGTGTAAAACCTAGCTTTTACTATACGTTTGTAGTTATGTCTGCAGATATTCGGTGCTGTCAGTTAGTTCACCAGCTGTTAGTCCTCCTGTGGTCTCCGGAAACTGTCCGTGGTCTGCTGAATTCTTTCACGTCTCAGTAAACATCGAGAGACTCTCGAGAGTATTTTGTTTTGCCCCTGTGTCGAGCTCAGTATCTCATGGTACTAAGAATAAAATCAGACTAATTTTGTGGAATGTTGCGGAAAAAACCCTGATTCCATTCCTTCGCTTTGTGTGTGCGCGCACGCTCACTTTTCCTGGTATGTCAGAGTTTGTGTGTGTGTGTGTGTGTGTGTGTGTGTGTGCGTGTGTCATTCCTCTTTTCCCTCATGTGCTGCTTGGCTAATTTAAGAATGTGACTTATCACCTAAATGACATTCATAGAGCTATCTGGGTCTGCGGCTTATCTCCAGTGCACTACGCTGTCTCAGAAAGAAAAAAAAAGTAATGGGCAGAACCTTTAAAAAATTTCTTTCAGCACAGTCAACACTCATGCATGCATTTACTGCAGAAAGCACGAGGCCATTTCAAGTTGAGTGACACGTAATTGTATGTTGTCACAAAACACTTTGTAACCCTTTTCCTTTCACTACAAATGACTGCTCTTGCTGTTGCATGACCTCTTTTCTCTTCACTCTCTCCCTCTTAACTCTTTCTTAACTGCCTTCAATAAACTAAGGCTACAGAACGTCACCTTACGATCGATCAGGTACAATCTTTAGGTAACTTTACCTTGTACCAATTTACAGAGAATACAGTGACCATCTGTTGGCAGCGGCAACAACAACATAACACGCCATTATCTGCTTCTCTCGTCCCTCTACACCCACAGGGAACGCCGCTTGGGCCATGGCTACTTCCAAGCCTGACATCCTGATCATCCTCCTGCAGAAGCTGATGGAGGAGGGGAATCTGCTTTACAAGGTAAAAGGCCTGGGCGATATATCCATATAAAAATGTATATCAATATATTTTTAAATGTGATAAGGAATTGGACCGTATTGCAGATATCGAAATAGTTAGTACATACAGTATAGTCATCATTTATAAATTGTACAAACAAAGTAATATATAAAAATCACTTGCAGGATTAAAATTCAGAAAATAAATTAATATAATATTTGATATTTATGATAAGGACTGGTGTTGATTAAAAAATAGACTATGAAACGAGAAAATAATATTAATGTAGAATATTTCTAAAGCTTGATTTTGGGGAGCACTTGGTTTGTATGAGTGTGTTTAAGTGAAACCAAAAACATGACATGGGATGTGTCATGAACATTAATGACACTTTGAAGTAACATTAATGCTCATGATACGTGTCATGTCATGTTTCTGACAGGCTTGTGTCACTCTTATGTAGACACCTTCAAAATAAAGTGTTACCATATCTTGCTAAAGTCACAAAGGCATGTTCAAAAAATTGCCTAAGTCATTATTTCTTTTAAGTTACATAATTTACACACAGTGTTATTACTATGACAATAGCCAGTTTTTTGTGTTTCCTGCAAAACTTGAAAAAATGAGTTAGGCGATTATTTTAACAGGGTGACGATATTTGGCTTTGACTTTGACTGAACTGCTTACTTTGCGATAAAAATGACGGGATATATATATATATATCATATATCGATATTTAGCCTAAATATATGGGGATATGACTTTTGGTCCACATCGCCCTACAAGGTAACAGAAGTCACTGTTACTGTAAAGAGCACCCTACTGTCTTAATTAAATGTTTCATGTTCCTAAAACGCCATGCTGTGTTTAAAGAGACACAAATATAGCCTAAGTCATTATCAGATGATGTCATGTTTTCTTACACAGAAGTGGAAAAAGCACTGAACAGTATAATTAAGTTCAGCACAACAATGGACTGATTACTGTCCTTTTCTAGCTCAGCTAAATGCAGAATAGATGTGTATGTTCCGCACCACTTAGCAAAGGAGCCGTGATCGATGCCTGACATTTAACAGATTGAGTTGGTGGCAGAAAGGACAAGGCTGTCAGGTGTTGAGTGTGTTTGTTATTTTCCTGTGTGTTGTATGTGTGATTGATGAGAAGGGAAGGCTGGAGCCAGAGAGCAGCTACAGCAGGACTATCTGCTGAATGCCTCTGCTCTGCTTCTCTCTTCCTCACTGCCTGTTTGCCCTCCATGTGTCCTCCAGAAAGGGAAGATGAAGGAGGCGGCCCAGAGGTACCAGTACGCCCTGAGGAAGTTTCCTAGAGAAGGCTTTGGCGATGACCTGAAGGCGTTTAAAGACCTGAGGGTGTCTCTGTACCTCAATCTCTCCCGCTGTCGCAGAAAAACCAATGTAAGCCTCTCAAGAGACACTCCACTTTTTTTTATCTTTGCTCCTCAGCCAGCACTGTATTTTTTATCCTTGAATGGCTTTAAATAAGGTTTCTCACTCACCAGCGTTTTATTTGTCAGGGTAATGAATATCATTGGGCATCATTAAATGGGTCTTTGGTTAAGAATAGACTTTTTTCTTCCTGGGAAGTATCTCCAATGTTTTAGACAGAAAGATGAATCTGTGACTGGGACTCCAGCATGTGGGAAGATTTGAGCATGTGTGGGCAGAGGAAGCTTGTTAGTGTTCAGATGGTAACGGGGAGGAGGTGGGGGGAGAAGCTAGGAGCGCACCGGGCAGTGGACTCAATCTCCTCAAATCTTCTTGTGAAACAATCTCAGCTCCTGCGTCTGCCAGCCTGTCTGCTCACTCAGCCAGAGCAGAACTGTGCCGAGCAGTTTCCTGTTAGAGTTTTCGCTCCGTTTAAACAGAACGGTGAATTAAATGACTGTTTGAGATGGACCGGAAATGTTTTAATGACTGAAGCAAACATGAGGAGAGGGAGGAATGTTTAAGCTGTCCTGTCTTTGTGTTTCTAGATAATTGTTTCTGCAGAAAAAGCTTCTTCACACAAGTTTGTTTACATAAGTCTTAGTCACAAGTTCAGCAGGAAGACTTATGTAGCGAGTCAGCCGGTGATGTGATTGCATGCCGCAAGCTAGCAGGAGATCCATGAGGTTGTCTGTTGTGTGTTTCTACAGAGTTACTTTATCACTTCACACAGGGAGCACCAGTGCTGCAGAGATGTAGCACGGGTCAAACGCAACCGTTACTTAGATCAGTGATTCTTCACAGTGCAGCGCATGGACCCCCAGGCGCTGCTAAGAGGTCCCTGAGAAGTTTTCAGATAAAATATGTGAATAATAATATGAGTAAAGAGTTAGTATAGCCTGCATTTACTTTATGATTAGACTTGTATTAATCATTGCTGATTTACACAAACTACAACACTGATTCCAAGAGGGGCTGCTGTGTAAAACCTTGAATAAAAAGAAAACGCAATGCTTTGTAAATCCTTTATGATTTATATTTAATTGAATACATTAAATATATATATATATATATTTGAGATCAATTATAGATATTAAATGTTCAAACTGAAACTTGTTTTAGGAAATGAACACCAAACTCTGAATTTGATGCTTTCAATTTTTGTTTATGTTTCACATGGCATTGCAACATTTTTTTTGGAATCAGGGCTGTATTTTCTTTACATAAACTATTTTGTAGGCCTGTCATATCAAGTCACAGACTAGGCCTATTATTCGATATATTTTTATACAGAATTGTATACTTTCATTGTATACCATTTAAAATACTCACATACATACAGAATGTGGTCCCTGGTATATTCTCTATCTGGTAAACTCTGACTTGTAAATACTGTTATGTCCTCAAAGCACCACTCTTAGTGCAACAAGGGCAAAATGTGTCGACTGTCTACCTTAAAATGTTTATTTCGATAACTGAAACTAAGCCACATCTGCTGGAAGTTAAACCGGCTGACTTATTTATTGAGTTTGCTCCTTCTGTAGGATTTTGGGATGGCTGAGGAGTTTGCAACAAAAGCACTGGAGCTGAAACCCAAATCCTATGAGGCCTACTATGCCCGCGCAAGAGCTAAAAGAAGCAGCAGGTAAAGTATTCAGCAGAGCTCCACAACAGCTCCTCTGGTTGTTATTGGTGATGAATGATGTGGTCTGGATCTGCTAACAATGTTTCTTCAATCTGCAGGCAGTTTACGGCGGCCCTGGCTGACCTGCACGAAGCAGCCAAGCTGTGCCCTAACAACCGGGAAATACGCCGTCTGCTGGCTCGTGTGGAGGACGAATGTAAACAGATGCAGCGCACGCAGGCTAAAGGAGGCCTCGCCGGGGCTGCAGCTGCTTCCAACCAGGCGTCAGGAGGCCACGAGTCAGACCAGGAGCAGGACGAAGGGCAGGAGGAGCCTTCGGAGCACAGCCTTGCCAGGAGCGTGGAAGGACCAAGAGACATCCTGGAGGAGGAGGAGGAAGAGGAGGAGGAGGAGACCTCGCTGCACGACAGGACACCTGAAGCCTGCTGGCCACAGAACAGTTACTCCTACAACAGAGTCCTACCCCCGGAGCCCGTCAACAACAGTATGGGCCACCAGAGTCAGAGCCTCAGCTCTCCCCCGGGCCCCAGCAGGCTCCCTCCTCACCGCTACCCTCGGGAGCACCGGGAGGCTCTGGCCCAGCAGGGCCTGGTCCTGCAGCCCACCAAGCAGGCCCAGATAGTCAAGACCAACCAGCATATGAGCTCCATGCAGGTCGGGGGAGGGGCCGTCGGGGGCCGCGTGGCAGGGGCCAAATCTCAGTACGCGCCATCCAGTCCCTTACCGAGCCGACACATGTCCAGCGTGCTGAAGCCGGGCCCCGGCATCGACATCAGCCCTCTGCCGGCCCCGGCCGACGAGCCCATATACGGGAACCGCATGCTGCTGGCGGCTGCTGCCTCCTCCATGGGCCACAGTTGTGAAAACGAGAGCCTCCATTCCTCCCAGGCCTCGTACTCGTCCTGCAGCAGCTCCAAGGGCCAAGACAGGCTGTCTGCACACTCTGCGTCCTCTCTGGACGGGTTGGCCTGCTCTGGCCCCGGACCCCAGGGGAACCACACCGAGCCGGGGAAGGAAGGCGTGTGTGGTGTAATGGGGTCCCAGGGAGGAGGCAGCAGCAGCAGCATGCGAGTGTCCAGCTCCACCAGCAGCCTGGCGTCCAGCAGCAGCCTATCAGACAGCGGCAAGCTGGGGCCTGATGTCCGCACCAAGGTTTCTGACAAAACAAAGCACAGCCAACAGGCCAGTTCTGAGTACAAACCCAGACCCTTCATGGGCATAACCGACAAGACGGCACGCTTTCACCAACAGCTCCAGCAGCAGCAGCAGCAGATTCAGCAGCAGATCCAGCAGCAGCAGATCCAGCAGCACCACGGCCTGCAGAGTCACCCGAGCCTGCAGTCTGTCGGCCGCAGCTGGCTGAACCACTCGTCCGACGGTCTGGTGTGTCACAACATGTCAGCGATGGGCCTGCTGCCCGTCGACTGTGAGCTGCCTTACGCCAAAACAGTGAGCACTTACCAGGAGCAGCACAAACCTCCACCACCTCAGGGTGCTATGGCAATGAGTAGCTTACAAAACGGCATGCACGCCAAGGAATTCACTGAGAAGTTCTGCCAAGCCGCCAACTGTTACAAAGAGTCCAAGCCAGCGCTGGCGATGCCGCACACATTCATGGACAGTAAGCCCAAGCAGCCTGGCCTCGCCCGAGATAATCCTGCCATTCACGTAGCTTCAATGAAACCAAAGCGATCATTTATAGAGTCGAATGTGTAGAGATGTTTGTTTTATCTCTCAGACAGTCCACAACGCACACACACACACAAGCAAAAATCTAAAATAAGGACTTGTTTTAATTTTTTTTTTTTAAACCAAACCCCAAACAGAAAAGTTTAAGCCTTGTAAGAAGTACAGTCTGCAAGCTGTTTGTTTCCCTGTGTGAATACAGACTGCAGGCAGCGTACTGAATGCTCCAGATTTTTTTTTTTTTTTCTCCTCCCAACCTGTCGCTTGTGGCTGTCAGCTTCTGTTACATGACAACATGTCCGCCGTCATTCAGCCAAGCTGGAGACATTGCACTGAAGGAAGTATTGGGACATGCACTGTACAGTCCTCATCAACGCAACGGTGACAGTGAGCACTTTATACACACTTAGGCCGCTCAAGTGCTTAAACAACATATTCAGTTACAGCATAATGTTATTACAGAACAGTTCTGAGTGAGTGAAATGGGGTTTGAACTGTGTTCATTACGTCCATGGTGCTGAGAGAGGAGACGAGAGTCCTCAGTGAAGGTGTAAGAAAGTCTAAAGGACGGGCATTCCTGTGTTTTACAAAGGATGTTATAGATCCTCTTGTGTATATTATATAAATATGTATTTTTTCCTTCTTTTCAGTGAAGATCTATGTTAAGTGTATTGACAAGTTCAGACTTGTGTATTTTGAGTTTTATGCACAATGATGTTTAAATGGTGTTTAAGGTTCTAAAAAAAGCATTTGTTAAATGTGTTTGTACATTATATGAATCACCATTAACATTGAATTGAAAATCCCTTCTGTATCTGCTTGTTGTTGCTGTCTAGTTTAATTTATTTACGGCGCCAATGGCTTGGTTAATTGTAAAAGCAATATATTTTATATAGTTATTTTTGCACAGCTAATAAGACATTTAATGATTCTCAATAATGTTGAGTTTAAGTGTATGCTACAATTGCAGTTTATATTACAGAGTAAAAAAAAATCTATAAAAACAGAAATGGTTTTGGGGCATAGTGCCATCAGCTCTATTTTAATATGTACGTTAAATGCAATTGTTGCCATGTTTTCAGTATTGTGAGCTTTATTAGCTGTGATCACATACTGTAATAGAACATTACAGCCATAGCCACCATGGGAGAGAGAAATAAAGACCCACTGAGGAAAAACAAGCAGGTCTGCTGACTGTTATTCTAAAACACATGGCTGCTTAAGTTAAGAGGACATTTAATAAATGTTGTGAGCCCAAAGGGGTGTAAACATTATACAGCTGTTTGGTCGCTGCCAACAAGCCTCAGGTGAGGCAAAGGATCAATTAAGTGCAACCAAGGTGAATTGTCTTTTCCTAAAAAACTCGAGGGGAACAAGGAGAACCAACTGCACTTACAATCCGCTACGTAACTGTGTCATCCGTCTTTTGAATGTGAGACCCTCATCAAAAACATCCTACTAAAAGCATATCTTATGCTACCTAAACATCAGAAGACTTTGAAAAGATTTGGAAAAGATTCCCAGAAAACTATCAGCTCACACCTGCTCACCTCTCAAGTGTTTGGAGTTTTTAGTCTCACATTGAGATTTTAGACAGACTGTGAATCTTGCAGGGTCACCATTTACACGACTACAACTAGATTCTTTTAGCATTTTTTCCTACCATGCAATTTTTTTCCCATCATGCTTTTAGTAAAAACTTGGAGGAGAAGCAGCTTTTGGCTCCAGCTGCTCTAGTGTGTGCAGTGGTTTGTGTTGAAAAAAAACAAAAAAGAAGAGAAGACGCCACATAATGCCCCTCATAAAGCTGAAAAAGGGTTTCTGTTTTTCTGACATGAAAAGTTGACTATTTTTCAGTAAAAATAGATATAAGGAAGAATAAAGGAAAGGAACATTTAGAAATGAATTCATGATATACATTTATGTCCTATTTATAATGTGTTTAAAGTATGATTAACTAAATGAAAGTTGATAGAGCTCATAAATATAATTATTCAACTAATCATCGATTATTTATTACTTATTTATGTATACATTTATTTATACACTTAAACTGGGTCTCCTTACTGTTCTCTTTACTAAGAAACATCGCCCCCAAAAATCTAAATATACTACATCACTATATTTTTATTGAGGACTGAGCTTACTAGCATTATTGTGATGTTCCCTTTTCCTGTGGAAGTGGTTTTACTGTCCGGTCTGGAACCAGGGACCCTGTCCCCACTCATCTATTGGTTGTTGATTGTGTTACGTCACTGAGACTTGACATAATATCAAATACGTTTGATATGATCACGAACCCAAAAACTAGACACGTCACCCAGGGCGTTCTTCAGGTGTTGTTTCATGCAGGCTACATTAACGTGCACAACTTTATGAAAAATATTACATAATTACCAAGATAGGGGAAAAGTAATTTAGGCTACCAGTCACAAAACTCAAACAAATTTGCTCGTCAGGGCAGTTTAGCCAAGTGGTGCATGAAATATAAGCTACTTAAAGTGAAAGTAGTGAAACAGAAGACGAAAGATTAAAATATAATGCATTCATTTTATGGCATTCCGGCGGCTGAACAAAATGTCTGAGCAACTACTGATTAGAACAAATGAACATTATGGGATAATCGTAGATGCTAAATCAGAAGCTACAACAGTCAGATCATGTCAATTACACAGGAATATCTATCTAGTCAATCAAATATTTAAATGTTATTTATATGGCACCTTTTAAACAAACCAAGTGTTATTCAATGTGCTGTACAGATTTTAAATTACAACTTCAAATATTTAATAAAGACATAAAAGGACATGGAGACTGATCTAATGTTTCATAACTGTAGCCAGTGTGAGCTACCCTGAGTGTATTACACAGTGGGACATTTCATTTAGGAATTAAACTTTTAATATAGGAGAGGAAGAGTTTTTATACATTCATAAGGTAACAGTGTTGCTTTAAGTTATTGATGTCTTTAAATATACAGTGTAATGCATACAGTTGGCAGGTATGCACATACAGCAGTGTTCAAAATAATAGCAGTCCAATGTGACTGACCAGATTAATCCATTAAATAATACGTTTTCCCCTCTTCAATCAACTTTTTAATCAAAGTACGCTGTTCTTCTGAACAATGTCTTGAAGGACTCATTTTCCTCAGGCTTTCAAAGAGAAATGCATGTTCAACAAGTGCTGGCTTCATCCTTAAATAGAGGCAAACTGATTCACACCTGTTTTTTCACAAAATTGATGACCTCACTGATTGAATGCCACACTGCTATTTTTTTTGAACACACCCCTTTCAACTAATTGCCCAATTGCACAGCCTTAAGAGCTGCATATCACGAATGCTGGGTCTTGTTGGTTTTCTGAGAATCTACTGCACCTACTGGTACCTTGTTTGCCATGTAGCAATAAAAAATATACTAAAAACTTTATGGATTAATCTGGTTAGTCACATTGGACTGCTATTATTTTGAACACTACTGTATATGCAAAACAGGAGACTATTTACTGGTTAAATACCTGTTAACATATGAGACTTTGGATTCTGATTATTTGGTAAAATGTGTGTTAGCCTGAACAAATCTCTGTGAACAGTACTTATTCTAGTGATGATAAGAGCACTTGTGAGCAGCTGAGCAGCTCCGGTGTGATGATAAAGTACCTGTTTGGTTGACAAACAGGCTAAAATGAGCTACTGGCTCGACTTCCATCGTGTTATAGCCATCTTCAGAGATCTGTTGGGGGTGAGGAGCGTGGTCTGCAGCAGCAGGTTGGTCATGGGGCTGGTTTTGTTCTTGCCCTTGATCCAGCTCTCGATGGATTCTCTCTCGTAGGAATATCCGTCTGTGGAGGAGACACGTTACGACACCTTGTGTTCACGCTGTTGACTCGGTTTGAGACGTTGGTTTGTAGCATTTGTTGTCTTACCTGCAGCAATGACTGGATCCTTCATCAGCTCTCTGGTGATCGGACACAGGAACTCATCCGGGGCCTCTGAACCGCTCTGCTCTGCCTGCAGGGCCGCGACTTTCCTCAGGAGACGGCCGCGGAGGCCCACAGACTCTGAGAAACCAACACAGTGTTGAGTGGGGCCGTTAATTACATCACACACTGCAACTTCTTATAACTCTATGGAGTCTTTGGCTATTTTGTCCATTTTTGAATCCTTCTCATCCTGCCTGTATACACCTCTTAAAAATTTTCAAATGCCATGTTGGTATATTTTTTCAGCACAACCTCACCTATATGACCTAATAATAATTGATTTTTATTCTGACTTACTGGATCAACATTTTGAACCAAAAAGAAACAAAGAAAAACCAACATAAATGTGATCTTGTGATTGTGTGTCATCCTGTCATCCAACTCTAGTTTTTATTCTACTGTGACTATTTTATTGTGTCTTGTGTGTTTAGCGTAACAATTTTGGTCATTTTGTGTCTTTTTTTGTCTTTTAGTCCAACATAAAATGTGATTTTGAATCTTTTGAAGAATTTTAAATGTTGCAAATGTGAACAAAGGTTGCAGATATACCATATTAGAGGGTTACATCCAGTTCTATCATTTTATACTAAATATATTTGACCTTGTCTCCAGTTTTACTTGGTATATCATCATCAAACTGAAACTGGCCTCATGGAGTTTACAGCCAGAACTTTAGAGGTAAATTTACAGTAGGGCTCCACGCTGCTTTGTTTTCTAGTCTGGATGTGATGAAGAAGTCTGGATTTGGAGCTTTTGGAGACTCCAGAGGGTTAACACTCGATACTTAGTGGAGCAAAGATTGTTTGTGTCCATTAATTTATCATCAAAGAGCGAGTTTTTCACATCAACTGGCTCCAATATATTATGTTAATGTTATTCCAAGAAGAAGTTTTGTTTTTTTTGTCCATGCAACAGAATCATTGAGACGACAGACAGTCGACAGACTTTGTCCTCCCTCTGCTCTCTCAGATAAAATAAAGGCAGGAATAAATCTGGACCTCCGCTCACTCAATCTGTGCTGTGACACAAAGAGCCAGACATGCTCGCTGTGTGATGACAGCTCCACAACTCAGGCAAGGTGTCTCCTCCGACCAGTTTGTGTGGGTTGCGGTTCAAAAGTTAGAATCTCTCATTATTCTACTCGAGAATAAAACCTTGGAAAAAGGGTTTGAGAGAGGAGAAATCACCGCACACAGCCCGCTGCCCACTGACAGCACCCTTTGAATTTGTCATCTGCTACAAATTTCACCAGCAGCCACAATGGAGGCAGCACCTTTACAGCCACTCGTGATAAGTAATGTTTCGGTGTGTGGTGGCAGACAGAGATACAGTGAATAAAAGCAGCTGCGGTGACATTTTCAGACCTGCATTCACAGCCTGAAGAGATTTGGTCTCAGATATATTGTTTTCCCGTACAAATGACGTTATATCAGCGATCAGTTTAACAGTTATATTAAGGAAGGTTCTGTAAATCCATCTGTGACTTTTAGTCAATTAATAAGAACTTGTGAATAGAAAAAGAGACTAATGTAAATAATCCCTCTCTGTCCCACTACTGCATCCAGTTTTCTTTTTGAAATGGGAGAGAAATTGCTAAATGTTACAGATTTCAGAGTTTTATAACATGCATCTTCTTCAGGGAATGAAGGAATAAAGTTATTGAGTCACATTTTAATGGCTAGGAATAGTAAGTTTAACTACACAAATATAGACCAAAAAGGACCTTATCTTATTAAACAAGTCCATGATATAACATTATTAACATTATAATATATTGTTATATATACAAACTACAGGCCAAAGGTTTGGAAGCAAGATCAAATTTGTACAAAAAAAGATCATAGTTTCATTGCTATACTTTGCAACAAAATAAATGTGATTATTATATAAAGAGTCACTTATTAGAACACATTTTTCTATAATTATCAGGTCTTTGGGTTTTTATTGCTTAGACTTTATGTATCCTTCTTTCCTTAATGTATAAATCTGTACTCGTTTCTTTACCCAGCTGCTTCAATTTTAGCCATTTCTGTGGTAGTTTGTCAGAGATATGAACACAGTTGAGATTTACTGGGATTTTTGTATCCAAACTCTCAAAAGCCAAAGAGCTAAAGCGAATAATGCAAACTGTGATTTGTTTTTTTTTACTTTTGCACTGAAATTGTGACTCTTCCAAATCTTCTCAACCCTAAAACTAAGCCCTTCTTTTCTTTTCTTAACATTTATTCAGTAATGGTCTGGTTACATCAATGCATAGCTAAAGGTAAAATGAGGAAAATGGTTCATTTCAATAAATAAATCCAAAAATCCAAAGAATCCATACTACATACAGATCCAATACAGAACATTTAAGTTGCTTCCAAACTTTTGGCCTGTAGTGTTTATAACAATGTCATTCTGAGCTACAGTACTGGTGAATAAAAGTCTCTGAGTTGTATTGAGGTTTGACATTAATTCATATGTGCTGAAGATGCAAAACAAACCATCTGGTTCTGAGTCAGAAGTAATGATTTTGTAGATGATGTCAGTAATAATGATATTAGAACAAAAGGGATGAATTTAGTAAGGATTGGCTTAAAGTTGCATCTGACGACTTTGTGGGAGAGCTCGTCTGTCGATCGATTTTCTGTAAAAAAAAATGAGTCTGTGGAATAGTTTGAAGTGAATTGAAGTCATTATTTGAACATGCGTGTACCCCCGTGTGTCACGGTGATACGGGGACGTCATGTTTCAGAGACATTATCGATTTCTGAGGGACAATCAGCCTCAAACAAACTGAGGAATCACAATCAGCCACTGTGCTTTGTTAAATTATGACTCATTCATGGAGCAGAAAGCAGAGATGGAAACAGCATTCAGAGCATTCAAGTTCACATTACAAACACTGTGGCTACCTCGTGGCATGAATGCAGCACTTTGAGCGTGAATGCAGGATTTTCAAAGTAAAACAGGCAGCTGCAGCAGCTCAGGCCTGCTGTTGCAATCATAAATACTTTGAATCCTAGTGGGAAAAGTGATGTTGCTCAATCAAAGTGTCTTCTCTCTAAGAAACATGCTGAACCTATTAAGTCCTCTGATTCATCCAATAAATTACTGTTGGATAGAAAAACGCCACTTAACAGCTGGGTAGGGTTTAAGATTTCCATAAGTTCCCACATTTTTCATGGGGGCATAAGCCATTAGTACTATACGGTCCACTTTACATTTAGATTGATAATTTGATGAGACGCTACAATAAAACTGCAGAATGAGGCTGTCTCCACAGAGATACACTGAATTATATCCGAGAGGAACTTTTTTTTCGCCCTTCCCTTACTCAAAGATTCATGAATATTTCATTAAGTAAAGTACGCTGGAATCTAATTTGCTGTGCGTGTGTGTGCTGTAAGTAAGTGTGTGTCTATGCACGCGCTCTCATTTACACAAACAGCATGCATGGAAAATGATCGTTGTTGGTTGCACAGCACAAAAAGGACAGGAAATGTGGCAATCTGCTGTTTCCTCTGTCCTCGTTCTGTGCTAATGATGCGAGCTGTCCTCCATACTAAACACACGGAGAAGAGATGCTCGGTCCATAGGACATGCTTTGCATAACTGAGCAGCATGCGATGGAAGTTGGCTTTACTGTTGTGGTTTTTTTTTAACTGTGTCTACTGCTGTCCAATTAAGGCAAACACAACAACAGCCAAAAGGGCGTTTTTACCATGATTAAGGGTGGGATTGTGATGCAGCTACAGTCGGCACAAAGCACCCGTAATCAGAGAAAAGACGGCTTTTCTGGGCATTATGGGATTCACGTTGCATGACAACTGTCCCCCTCAAAAATGTGTGTGTGAATGAGGATTAAAGATGTGCTTAGCCGAAACCACCAGCATAGAAACACTAACAAGAAAGCACCCAAACCTCGACCAGGGAGAACAAGACAGTAAAGGCCAAAATGCCGAATTTAAGGCTACAAAAAGGTCGTCAACAAACCAGTGTGTGACATCACAGTGGTTATTTCCACTTTCATACAGTCCGTGGCTGTGGCTGTATCCCAAAGTCAAGGAAGGATCCTCAAACGGTTGAATTTGAAGGATACTACGTCATCGACAGGACAGAGTCTTTCTTTTGCCCAAATTCCAAGAATGCATGTGTAATAATGCCTTGCTCACACCGGTCTACCAGGAGATTTAAAAGCATATTCATTTACACTGAATGTTATTACATAACTCACACAATTTGTGTTTAAAGTCAAGCAAAACATATGCACAAACAAATGCCAGAATATTTAGCTAAAAGATAATGAACATCATTTTGATAAATTGCTAGTTTAGTTAATTGATGCCGTCTTAGTCGGCTAAAGTTATTGTTAATTAATTTATATGCCACAGATGATGATGTACTATGTGTAAAGTATATGTAGCTATGCCAATCAGAAAGTTATACATGTTTATTGTGTTAAAGGGACCGACAGTCCACTATTATCCCTTATTGTTATCAATAAATGACTTATTGTACTGTAGCCAACTGTAAAATAACATTTTAAAAAATCACAGAACACATCTCCATGGTGAATTATGCGCCGCTGCTTTTATAAAAAATAAGTAGCGGCCAAATTTAGCCAGGATCAGTGAAATATTCAGGTTAAATCCACTTTGTGGCTTTCTTTGCTAAATCGTGGAGATTGAACCTTAAAACATCTTCTTCCAGGTTTTGCTGATGCCAAAGACACATCCATGTGAACTGGTTTTGAAATTGCAGGGCTGAATTTAAGCAGGACGTCCAATTACATAATGACGCACACTTGCACACTGAAGGCTGTTCCATTTGTGCATTAGACCAGTGAAAGGAAGGACTCTGGCCTCGTCTCTGGAGGACCCGACTCTGAAGGAAGGATCCCACCAAGGAAGGATCCTTGACTTTGGGATACAGTCCATGATCCAGCACCAGAGATATAAACAATCCATAAAGTGCTTTATAAAGAAAAATGTGATGCCAGCACCAAAAAAATCTCTTGCCTTAACCCATTTAAGCCGGGAAAGCATTACCACATTTCTACCAATAAAACCGGGGGTGCTGTTTTCCACCTATTTTCGGTCTCTTGGCCAATGAAATGCATCAGAGCGCATGTGGGAGTGTCGCAATGCAACATGGGACTTTCAAGAACTGAAATCATGGCGGAAGACGACTATAGCTCTCAAATACTTTTTGAATTTCATTTCTATCTGCTACAGAGGCTGAAAAATCTATTATTTAGTAGGCGTTGGCACTTCTGTTGAATTTCCAGAAAAACTTTTTTAGTGGGTTATTTTAAAATCTCCCATAGGCTTTACAGGCATTTTCCCAGGCGTTTTAGTCCTAAATGGGTTGATTATCTAGCAAATTTAAGAAATAAATACATTTGGGGAAATACGCTTTTTTGCTGGGAGTTAGATTAGAAAGTTGATACCACTCTCACAATAAATATGAAGCTAAAACTAGCAGTCAGTTAGCTTAGCTTAGCTTAGCATAAGGACTGGGAACAGGGGGAAACAGCTAGCCTAGCTCTGACTGAAGGGAACAACTTTCATCAACCAGCCAGCAGCTCTAGAGCTCCCTCATGAGCACATTATATCTCACTTTAATTCAAACACAAACTGAAGAGAAAAAATGACATCTTTATGCTAAGCTAAGCTAGCATCACAAGAACACGGTAAGAATCATTAATTTTCAAACTATTCCTTGAAAATCTAACTGCCTTGTTTGAAGTAATAATGCCGACATATGTGAACCGTAGGTTGTAGTTGTACTTTAGTGTCCCGGGTGTCTGTGCTGTGTCCGTCCACTGCAGAGGGAAATGTTTGTTGTTTTTGGCCACAGTTTGTACAGTGACTTTCCACGCCAAGACCTTGGACGACCCTGGATGGACTAATCTTATTTTCAGAGGGATTATCATTGTTTGTGACGTAAAGGTCATCCCGTTGGGTACTGTCCTCACAGCGTGATTTGTGATTGTATAAGCAGATAGAAAGGCTGCAGCCTCGCATCCCTAAATCAGATCACTGTTTGTGGAAGAGTGGTGGGGGGAAAAAATAAATCACAGCATCGATTTAAAAAAAAAAAAAAAAACACACATAAAAAAAGCAGCTTATATCATGCTATCCAATTGAAGCTTGTCATGTTTTAGGATCAAACAGTAAATCCCCACAAAAAAAACACAGAGTCCCGGTGTCCCTGTGAGTGTGCGTGTGTACTGTACACTAATGTACGTGACTGTTTCATATTTCATCCTCACCAATTCCCAGCTCTGCTGCCGTTTCCTTGTTCAGCCGGCTGAGCTCTGCTCCGTCGATGTTGTTGGCTTTAAAGATGCTGATGAGCTCCTGCAGTCCTTCCTCACACAGCCATGTCTGCACATCCTGCTCCGACCAATCAGCAACCAGCAGCCTGGAGTGACCCGGCAACTTCCTTTCTGCACGGCGCACAACAGGAAGGGAGGAAGTGCTCTGTTATTATACTCCCACAACCCCCCCGCCTGCTGCAACAAAACTTATCTGATGCAAACAAACTATTTCCCCTCACACTCCACAGAAAAGAGCCCTCACTCTGTGCTGATATGGGAGTGACAATTACTCTCCTACAAACACACACACGGATCTCGCGTACGAGCATGTGATCTACTAAAGAAAAAAAAACAAACCCAGGGTTGTGCTACTTCAGATTGTGCCAGCATGCAGCTCATCAACCTTCACACGACACTATGTGAGTGAGCGGCCGCCATTTATCATACGAGGCCGAGACAAACTGGCCTGTTGTGTGCCGGTGCTGTTAATGACACCTCGCAGCAGCCCCGCGGCTCCCCTCGCCCATCATTAGCCGTGTGAAGGATAACCCTGAAGACCGCGAGGTGCTGCTCATTACCACGCTAACCACATGTTAGCAGCTCCACCTCCCCCCGACCTCCTCCTATCTCTGCTGGCTGAGACAATTCATAATCAATGCATAATTTCCTTCGCAAAAGATTGTGCTTTCGATAACGCCCTAAGAACACGCCTGTGCCTCAGAATAAGTGAAGGTTTTTTTTTAATTAAAGAACAAACTAAAAAAAAATAAAAAATGCTCCTCACTCAAATTGGAAAATGTCCCGTGGCTGCACTGATCTGAGGTTCACACAATCTGGTGTCTGTGCTTGATTGCTTTGTGTACTTTGTGTAGGATTGTTGAACAGCATGTCAGCACAAGGATTTACTCTTGGATACTGATGTGAATATGCTACAGCGATGTTTAGCAAGAAATCTTTGCCTTTTTTATCCTCTTTTGTTTAGTATTGGGTTAGCATGCTTTCATTTTCACTTTTTTTTTGCAATTTTGATTTGAAGCTGCAACAGTGTATAGCCCTGGAGACATTTATTTTGCATGAACTACTATAAAGTGTTTCTGGGTACTATTCAGGCAGCAACCTTCCTGGTCTGAGCGAGGAGGCAAACCAGAAGTGCCTTAAGCTGCATTCTACCGAAAATTCCAGCAGGGGGTGCTAAGTTTGGCTGCAAAAAAAATCTGTCCATTCATTTCAATGCAAAATTTGACCTCAGAAATTTTTTAGGACAACACCATGGTCTCAATCGCTAGTAAAAAATCTTCAAGACAATTTGATGTTAATAGTTCAATCAATGGCCCCATTTAGAAGAAAATAGAAGATAAAGAATTGTATGATTTGGGGCGTGGCTACCTTTGATTGACAGGTCACCAACAAGGCGAGCCGTCATCAGGAGAGAAGCAGAACAATGCGTATCCACGGCAACGTGTCAATAAAGTTATATATAACCTTATATAGATATAAAAAAGGACGTTTACCGGTTTGGTCTCATAACTTTGACCCTTTCACTGTATTTTCACTTAATGACAGTTTATTTGAACGTTTTGTTCAGTAAAAATGTCTTGTTCAGTGTTTGTTTGGACTAACAGACACTCAAGGAGTCGCTGTTCAGTTTTCTGAGGTCAGTAACGAACATTTAGTTTTTGTTTTTTGCTAGCCAAAACTAACATCCCAGTTAATGCTCCAGTTAATGCTAACATGAATTAGCAGCGGCTTCTCTCAGTCAGGTTGAGGTGTAGAGAGGCTGTAGTCAGTGATCAGATCCCTCTTGCTCCTCCACAGTCCAAATATGGTCTGCTCCCCGTATCGGAAACAAGATGGCAACACAAGATGGCGACGAGTGTAACACTGAGCTCGATGCTTTCAACGGGCCACAAACCAATGGGTGACGTCACGGTCACTACATCCATTATTTATATACAGTATGTGGTTCCTTCTAGTGAGCTGTTATGGGTGTGGCTTGGGAGAGAGTACCTGCCTCGGGCAGGTACTATTTCTGACTAACTAGTCGATGCTGATTGAATACGGTTGAGACAGGATATGACGTGAGAAGAACTCGACACAACCACAACATAACAGCGCTGTCTCTCGTTTATTTCAATCTCATCATCAATGGCTCACATCCTTGTCCTTGCACATCTCGTAGACCAGGTGTAAAAACACGACGAACAGTAACACAGAAATCATCTCCTCTCCTTCCACGGTGATGTCTCGAATGTGAACTTGCCGTGTTGGTCTGTTGTCAGCGTCACATCACTGATGTCTCGGTCAAAATTGTCGCTGAATAATCACTTAAGTGTCGCAGAACTATTTCACACTAGCCACTACAAATGACCTGTATGGGAACAGAGGCTGAGGTGAACTAACTAGAGGGCGGAGCCAAAACACCCTTTCCAAAAAGTACTCAGCTGAAACACGCCTAATGTCTGCTTGTGTGTTTGTGAGTGTGAAGAGATTTCGTCAACTTAACAGGGTCACAACTGAGCAAGACACAGTCACAAAACATCACAGGTTTGTAGTTGAGAGCAAAGTGCAGGCCGAGTGTGAAGATAGGTGTTGTCAGAGTGGGGCAGCTGAGGTACGGGTGCAGGAAGTAGGGCAGGGGTCGTTGCCTCCCACTTCACGCCTTTTGCCCGATTTGGCATCGCAGCTTTTGTGATCCCATCGCATGATGCTCTCCAATTTAAAAGTGATTACTTTTGTTTTTGGCAAGCATAAAACTATGCAAACAGAACTCCTGCCCCAAGCACAGTTACAGAGTGGAAATATCCACTTTTTGGGTCGGCACGACAGCGAGCAGAGTAACACCAGCTCCTCTCTGCAGCTCCGGCTGATAGAGTGTGGAGTCTCCCAGTCTAGGAGGCTGAGTCATGGAATCGCTGTGCCAAAAGCATGAAAACCTCACAGAGCTTCGCTGCAGACTGGGACGGCGCAGACTGCAGTGTTTAATTACTTGGGCAGATGCACGTATGAGGCTCTCTTAATCATCCATCCATTTTCTGCTGCTTATCCGGAGGGCCGGGGCGCAGAGGCAGCAGGCTAAACAAGGTAGTCCAGACATGCCTCTCCCCAGCAACGTTTGGCAGATCTGTTCAGTCCAGATGACGTAAATAATCTCTCCAGCGTCTACTTGGTCCATCCCAGGTTTAACTCATCATCTCTTTTATTAGCAGGGTAAGTCTGGAGAATGAATTGATTCTGCTCACACGTATTGTTTGTGCAGTTAAAGCCTGATCGTCTATTCCTCTGAGCCGAATGGACGAATAGGCAATGGAGGAGGTCCATTAGTGTCTAAATATGACTAACATTTGAACTAAGTTACATTTCCCTTCATTACCTTGAACATGGTCAACTTTCTGCTACCATAACAACTCACCAACATACTTAATGTGTATCAGTCCGTAGCTGGAAGAAGCCCCCAACAAGTGCACCATTTCATTCCGATTAATTGAAATTCAATTGTCTATATGTTTATGAATGGTTTAGAGCCAGACAGCCAGACTGGACTTTTAGACCAGTTGAAGCTTGTTAGAGTTAATGAACTGAATGATGACAGGAAGCCTTTTTCCACCAATATGCAGCAAGTTCAGTTTCAGTTCACAGACCTAATTTTGACCCTTTTTTGACCTGAAGTTTGCAACCTCATTCATGATTTACAGGTTGGACAGAGAGGATCGAAAAGGAAAAAAATGGAGAAGTCAAATAAGAAAAGCCGTGTTTCAATTAGGGTAACGAGTGGCCGCTGGAAAAGTCTCAGGCCACGCCCTCTCAAATGTCCGCTCACTCATTGTGTCTCCATTACAAAAAAAAGGCCCCAGAGGAATTTATGAGACTCCAGAGGTGACATATGGTTTTTGATCGTCGCGTAATCGCTTGGCGACAGTTTCGACCGTGACGCGACAGTTTAAACACGGGAGACGCAACTGTACTGTTGCTAGCTGTGCACAATGTCCGCAGCTGATCATAAACAAACCAACATGGCTAATTATGCAAAGTGTCACCCCTGATCATAAACAAACCAGCATGGCTAGTTATGCACAGTGTAAACGGGCATGCTAACTGTACACAAAGAGTCTGCTGCTGATCGTGAATTAACAGCAATTTATTGAAATGTAAGCGATATATGTGTTCAAATACAAATCACAAGTCAAAACAGTGCCACATTTGGCTGAATTATAAAAGTTATAAGTGGTAAAATGAAGAACCATTTGGGAGCCGAAAGAACTGGTTCTTCTAAAAAGCCGAAATTACCATCACTATTTTGTGCTCACAATGACAATGCTAACATGCTAATGTTTAGCAGACAGTGTTTCATGTCAATTCACAGCTAGCATGGGCCTATATGTTTTAAGAAAAGACCGAGCCTTTTTTGAAAATTAAACTATATATTTGTGATGTATTTTTTCCCCCATTCAGCAGGAACAAATGGGCTTGAGGAAGACGTGCCAACACGTTGTTGTTCACATTTTTGTTTTAGTCTTTTCATGGGATTTACTGGCATTAAGAAAAATATTGGATAATGGCAGCCTTATCCTTTAAAGCCAGACGGTCTCTATTTCTTTTCTTTTTTTCTTTTTGGATCCCCCGTTAGCTTCACTAAAGCACCTTTGGGTTTCTATGGGTTCACACGCACACAAACACACACAGAAACACACACACACACTATATATACAGTTCAAACACATGACAAACACAAAATCACAAGAAAAGCTTTCCGACACATGCAAGAGAGACACAAGTCTGTAACAAAAGAGAAGAGATCTCCAGGACCCGCCAAGACATTAGATGATCTAAACAGACCTTTACGAGACTCTGATATCTGAATCATGCACACGCACACAACAGTGGTTTTAAGCTCAAAGAGTTGTGTGCATAACTGAAGTTGAGTGATGCATTTATTTACCTTGGCACACTGTCTGCCTTGATTCAGCTGCTGCAGGAAAACATAAAAGAGAATAACTTTAATATGTGAAAAGAAAGAAAGAAGCAAGATTAAAGGAAAGGGGAGACAGAGAGAGAACAAGGTAGAGGCATAAAAAAGGCAGATCTTCATTGAGTTGGAATTTGTTTTGTCAACATCAACCTGACTAATGGCAGATGGGGAGCTGCCCCGATGAAGCTTCAAGGCCTCCAGATGTCTCACGATTGTACCTTTTCATTTACTATTCCATTTTTTTTCCCTTTCATGTCGGGTTTGGAACTTTTTATAAAGAGGACTCACCTCCATAACAGCAGCTCTCTGAGGCTCAGTGGCAGTTTGGCCCGCTGCACCAATAAACATCAATCACAATTCCTCCTCTAGACACCGCGGCCAGACAGCTATACACATGTAATAGGAGCTTCTCTTGTTGGATATCTCCCAAAACACTCTTTTGGGAGGCTTTGGCGCTCCAAATGGCTTCTGGGCTTTAAACCGTTGCTAACCGTCTGTTCTAGAAAAGGAGGAGTGAGTGTGCATTTATAGGCGCCAACCTAAACAATTCCCTGGTAAGTATTTACAGGCTTCTCAGAGTCCAAAGGGATGTCTGTGGATGTCCTGTGTTTGTCTGCCCCAAAGATATCCATTTAATATGATGATAAGAAAAGCAGGAGGTCAGCATGTCTGAGAGGCTGAGGGTGACATTTCTGCATTCTTTTTGCAGGAAAAATTACTTCAGCAATGGATGGATTATCAAAATAGTTGGTGATTGTTTTTCTGTCGACCAACTAATCTATTAGCCCTCAAATTTTTTGCAGCTCTAGTCGAGGCTGACAGACATATCGGTTGACTGTTGTCAGATGTATATGCTGCCCAATATGTGCCATTATGAAAATGTTTTTTTACACAACATATAATGAAGAAAATGTTGCTTGGCGTGATTTAGAAATGGTGTTGCCTATTTTATTTTTTTTTTTTAAATAGTCAGCAATAGATTTACACGGAGGTGAAATTTGATGCAAACACTGACGGTACACTGTAAAAAAAAGTTTGTAGAAATGACAGTAAAACACTGTCAAATAGAAAATAGAATAGAAATAAGCATGTTGGACACCTAAAATAAGAAATTAACTCTTAAAACAAGATAAATGATCTAACACTTCTAAATATAAAGTTTTTTATCTTGGTAAGAAACAAATAATCTGCAGTGCAGCTCGGGCCAGTTCATCGCTGCTTGCAGCTTTATTTATCTTGTTTTAATAGTTAATTTCTTATTTTAAGCATACAACATGCTTATTCCTAGATTTAATTAAATTAATTTAATCTTAATTTAGGAAATCTTGTCAAGTGAAATTATCTGTCCATGCAGCAAGATAATTTCCCTCAGATTTAGTGTTTTTATCTTGTTTTTAGACACACCTATTTTGCAGTGCAGGGACATTAAAGTTTTTTTTTTACCTTTTACCTTACCTGAACCGTAATTATGTTTTTTTAGCCATTTATTTTAGTCCTGTTTATTCTTTATTTTCTCAGTTATCCTTTATAGAATTGGCTGACAATTAAGTACATTGTTTATAATACTCTATATCAATGTTTTATATTATTGAAAGTGCTTTTATTCGAGAAACTACCTCTTTTGATACCTTTGCAGAGTGGTGAAAAATCAGTGTACATTCATTCCAGCTCGAAAAATGACTATAATCGGCCACCATATTGGTTATCCATTAATTTCCCCCTCTAAAATCAGTATATGTCTGAAAAATCCCATATTGGTCATGCTCCAAACTCTAGTCTGCTATTATGTTGTTGTGTTATATTTTTGTGGTGCAATGGCCGTAGGAGGTCTCACAGTATAAGTTATTACATAAATAATCTTTGATTATTGACCTCTTGATTTTTCTGTATGTTTTGAATTTGTATTTTTATCATTTATTTATTTGCACACACATTTCTACGCTTTTGTTTTATTTTACTTTTAATATTATTATAATTATGCTTTACTTTTATGGTAATTATCTCTTTTCTATTTCATAGTTTTTAATTTATTATTAATTTTAATATAGGTAGAGGCCTGTAGAAGCCCTTTTGGGTTTCTTGCCGCTATCTTGCACCTTCTTTTGGTTGTTATCTCTTTATCCTTTTCTTTTTGTCTTATTATTGTGCAAATAAAAAAATATATATGTAATTTGAATGTATAAAAAATACCCCTGCCCACACACACACACAAATAAATAAGTAATAAAATAAATAATAAAATATGAATGTACCAGTTGTGGTGACTGGCTCGCCTATCCTCCACACATTGACCGATCTGTCCATGGAGCCGGTAGCGATCCACGGCATGGTGGGGGACAGAGCGACAGCAGTCACGTACCTGCGGGGAGGAGGAAGAGGAGCAGAAATGTGAAGGGTGTGTGTGACAGACTAAAATTGGCACAGGAAGCGATCGGCTTTAAAAGTCAGGTTCCCTCTTCAAAAAATCCAGTCTTAGATCGTACAGTATCTTAAATCCTTTCAAGCACTTCAAAGGGCTCTGCTGGTGCCTACCTGCGGTGCCACTTCAATGACTGTCTGGAAAGCAGCGCGGGAGAATATACTATTGCATCACTGCACCCAGTGCTTCTGGGAAAAAACTAATCAGGCAAAAATCAACGTTTTGATCTGAAACACTTGGAGTCCTATTTTTGCGGTTTGTCTGATGGCTGCAGAGATTGCATAACGGCGGGAGGTGGGGTCATTTACCTGTCGTGCTGCTTCAAAGTGTGGAGCAGAGTTCCCAGGTTCTGTAAACAAAGAGCAAACAAACATGGACAGGACAGGAATGTTTGGCATGTCTGCGTTCACAGCGGCTGGGATTTATTGTTAGAAAGTATTTGACTGAAGTGTGTTTGTGCTTTACTCACCACATCATATATTGCAACACTTTTATCCACCGACCTGTTGCACAATTAGAGGGTAAACTTTTATTTATGCGTGCATTTGAATTTCAGAACAATAATTGCATTTAAAAACAGAAACACACGCATTATTCAAATGTTTCAGTGCTACAAACGGAGCACAGATTAACCTTCAGAGTGTTTGGATTGGAGCCAGAACCAGCAGAGAGATGCAAACAGAAGCTTTAAACACAACAAAATACACTCCTCCTGTGGCCGACCGAGGGAACAGCAGGGTTCCTGCTCAGCAGTGGCATCTGCTGTTTACAGCACAGAAAAGAAATGGGCCTTTTAATAATTGAGGAGGGATTAATTTAAACTTAATTCGGCCCAAATGAGCAAATGATTTCACATCAAATAATGGAATAAATGACATTACGAAACATAAGCCTGACAGGCACGAAAGTCAATATTCAGTTGCCGGCGCAGGAGGTGTTTATTAGTGCTGCTCGCATGTAAAGACGAGGAGGAGTGATTTATTTTCTGTGTGTGTGTGTGTGTGTGTGTGTGTGTGTGTGACAGAGAGGAGTGAGTCTTACCCCGAGACGACCAGCTCTCCATCAGAAGAGAAGGCACAAGACAGAACTGGAGCTGATTGGCTCGTGAGAGTGTGAAGCAGCTTCATGACCCAAGCTGAGGGTTCAACACACACACACACACACACACAGACAGACAGACACACACACACGGTTAGACTTCTTCTGTATTAATTTAGCCACCAGCCTCCTGCAATTTGTCCTTACATAAAAACTAAAAAACTAAAAATAAGGTCTCTGAAACTGTCACACACACACACACACACACACACACACATACAAACACTTCAAAGTGCATTATCCCCCCCGCACTCAAAACTTTTTGTCAATAACTCTCCTTCCTCTTCCCCGCTGGCTTGCAGCTGTGCCACCTGCTGACAGCTGCTCTGAAACAAAAGATTTTCTTTTTGGCAGTAAACCTGAGACATTTAACGCCGAAAAGATACAAAGACGCTTCTGAGCACAGAGAAATAACTCATCGTACAATAATCCTATGTGCCAAAATCAATCGCTCTGTGGCTTTAAATTGCCTGCCTGTAAATACACATGTATTAAATTAAACGCCTCTCTTCTTCATCTGAGAAAAAAATGAAAGCCGTTTTCAGGCTCTGTGGGAGCTTAATTTGTTATTTGCATGCATATTCACGAAGTGATGTGAAGTACTTCTCACTAAAGAACGAAAACAAAAAAATGCACTATTATTCCTGACAAAAAAATAAAGTGTACACTTGAGATAATACATTAAATGTGAGGTGTGATAGAGAGGTGTTGCTGCTGGGTGAACGGAAAAAGGCTTAAAAAACTGACAAACGTGAAAGATTTGATCCTCAGAGCTGGAATAAGACCGTTTCCTCTGGATATGGAGCCGTAAAAAAATATGGGGCTGCTAACACAAAGTGAGCAAGGACAAGAAAAATGTTCCATACAGACGCTGATTCGTGCTTGAAAATTGGCCTTGTTGCTTCCCTGAATCATCTACACTTGAGTTTCTTTCTCATAAAACTAGTAGAATAGGGGTTCATGCATGCAAAGAGAAGATAAATGCATGTTGCATGGACTGGTTGAATGAGTACAGTTTAAAGAAATGAGACAGGGTCGTCGCGGTGTCTCACACTGGTAGAGTGTGTACCGTTAAGTGCAGTGGACCCAGGTTCGAATCCGGCCTGAGGTCCCTTTCCCCTCTGTCTCCCCTTTTCTATCCGTCACTTTCAATAAAAGCATAAAAATTGCCAATAAAATATTTTTTAAAAAGAAAAAGAAATGAGACAGAGACAGACATTGTTCTGTGTCTGCGCAGAGATGAAAAATCCCCACAGACCGCAGCGGGTCACCACGTGGGATACATCGCATCCTCCCCAGAAACGTCCGTTACCACAGCAACGCATCTTAGGAACTAACAACATGACGCATAAACAGAGTCTGCAGGCTGGTTACACAACCTTTGAACATACACGAAATGTTCTTGTTCTGCTGTCGGCCGTACAAGATATAAATGTCACATTGGATATACTGTCTGCACCTGATTTCCTCTCCAGCTCTCCAACACACACACACTCACTCACACTGTCCTCTGCAGCTGCTGTATTTCAGCAGAATGTCTTAAAGTGATCCATTATTAATGAGTAAGTCTGCAGCTGATTTATTCCACACACTAATAAAATTCCTCTATTCTGCAGAGCGATTTCAAGGTTAAAGCAGTCAGCAGGTTCTCTCTCTCCCCCTTTCTCTTATGGGAGAAGAGGGAGGGAGCTCTCAGATGAGGGGAGCGGGCAGAGGGGTCGGCCTACCTGCTCCTTCACGCTGGGAAACAATCCGTATTTTCAGCAGGCTGTCCTGTCCACAGGAGGCCAGTCGAAACTCCACACAGCATCCCTCTGCAGAACAAAACAACAACCACATTCCCTGTTTCTGAGTCCTCATGCTTGACTGACTTTAATAACAAAAGAAGACAAATATCATCTGACAGCGTGTTTGTCAAGTGTAACAACACATGGGAGGCATCTTTTACACAGTATGTGGGATAAAGACAGTATTTGGATTAAAGGGACAGTTCCATTTGAAAAAAGAAATGTTTTTCCTTAACTGTGACAAAGATAAAACACTGTACTGTACATGTCATTTTAATTCAAGGATCAGATGCAACCAGGCGGCAACCTCCGGGTCTGAGCAGGGAGGCAAACCAGGAAGTGCCTTAAGCTGCATTCTACCAGAAATTCCAGCAGGGGGTGCTAAGTTTGGCTGCAAAAACATTTGTCCATTAATTTCAATGCAAAATGAGAAAACTTCTCACTTGATTTATTACCTCAGAAATATTTTTTTAGGACAACACTATGGTCTCAATCGCTAGTAAAAAATCTTCTTCAAGACAATTTGATGTTAATAGTTCAAATTATGGCCCCATTTAGAAAAAAATAGAAGATAAAGAATCGTATGATTTGGGGCGTGGCTTCCTTTGATTGACAGGTCACTAACAAGGCGAGCCATCATCAGGAGAGAAGTAGAACAATGCGTATCCACGGCAACGTGTCAAAAAAGTTATATATAACGTTATATAGATATAAAAAAGGACGTTTAGTGGTTTGGTCTCATAACTTCGACCCTTTCACTGTATTTTCACTTAATGACAGTTTATTTGAACGATTTTTTCAGTAAAAATGTCTTGTTGTTGTTATATATAACTTTGATATATAACTTCTTCCACCACTGGTGCTGAAAGCCATCTACACCAACTATGGATAATACAACCCCACTATCCCTTTAAGTAACAAACCATGAATGAGATGAGTGATTATATGTGAAAATGCGGCTTTTTGGTGCGATGAACACAAAGAACTCACCAACTATAAACTGCGGTGCGAAGCTGCAGCAGGTGACACCCAGGTCATGGGCGTCCTTCTCAACATGCAGCAGGTTGATGTCCGTATCCCACAGTTTGAGGTCTCCGTGGGTGCAGCCGGTCACAAACATCTGGCCACAGGGAGAGAAGCAGCAGGCCACAACACTGGCCTCGCTCACTGCACTGCATCTGCAACAGTTAGACTGTTAGCTATACTTCAAAGAAAAACACCTAATCTGGTACTTGACTCTCATTAAATCACCAGCACTAACATGTGAAGGCTGCAAAACAAATACAGATTTATTTTCCAGCACCAAAGTTGCAAACATTCCAACAACAGAAAGCTGGGATTTGTAAGTTCAACATGGAGGAAAACACTGGTGCAGAAAGGTGGTCAAAAATGAGCTTTACACACAGATGAATGGTAATACTTAGAGAAAAATTTACTAGATTAAAGTGGCAATTCTGCGCGAAAAAAGTTGCAGATTTACGAGAAAAAAAGCAGAAAAAAGCTACTTTTTTCTCGCAGATCCACCACTTTAAATCTCATAAATCTGCACATTTTTTTCTCGTAGATTTGCCACTTTAATCTCGTCAACTTTTTCCTCAAATCCCCCTCCCCGGGGTCCGTATGTTGTTGTGTTTTTACACATTCTAGCAGTATGTAATATCCTCCAATATTCTCTAGGGTTGAAATTTGGAATTTGCAAGTATTTCAATGAGTGCCCTATTAAGGGTTAACAAAGAAAGTGTGTCCACAATAGTAAGAAACAACAATGACTAGTATATGCTGAAAAGTAATTGATATACAATTATACTCCATATAAACAGCAAGATTTAAAAGTAAGGGTGCAAAATAAACACGGAGCAGGACTTGGTTAATCCTGGCTTCAAAACTAGCTTTTTGAAACTAATATGGATGAGGCTTATTACGATTAATTTAAACCACTTGTGAGGGTCTTAATTAGGGAGACAGCAGGCCTGAGGGTGCTTGTAAAAGCTGTGATCCTCAGATAAGGACAGTCTTATTAACATATTTCATCTGCTCCTGTCAATAAGTGCTTGTCTAGCTGGTTGGTTCATTAGTCACACATCTTTATTATCAAACCTGCATTAATGTAGTAGCAATTGAAGGAGCTTTAACTCATCTGCAGAAAATGTGTTTAGTTAATTCAAGACGAGGCTCAATGTAGAACTAAACCAAAGCAGGACTGAGAAAGACAAATTAAGATCCAGATGTTTTGCAGCTCTGAAAACCTTTTTTCTTTCTTTCTAAACAGCTTCTTGCTGTGAACAAAACTGCTCCAAATGAACACAGTATGTTCTGCCAAAGATTGTTTCTTTCTTACTGGTTTGAAGTAGGCATGGTTCTTTTTAAATAATGATTTCAGTGCATCAATCAGAATACTTCACTGTAAGAATCAGGATGGCGTGGGATGATTATATGCTGATGACAGCTGGAAGATGTGGCAGTAAAAAGGTTTTTTTTTATCAATTTCCCAAGTCCAGAAATTAACATTCAGGCTCAAATAGTGGAATTGTTTGCTCAAGTTGCAAGTTCAAATGTATCGAACATGCTGGTTCCAGCTTCTCCCATGTGAGGATGTGATGCTTTTATTTGTAATAGTTTATTAATTATTGTTGGATAAAACAAGCCATTTTAAGATGTGACCTTCTGGGGTGTTCTAAGTGGCATTTTCTACAAGTTTCTGACATTTATGGACTGAAATAACTCACACAGATTTGCCAAGTTTTTGAGTGTTGAACTCTTAATAAATAACCGAGGAGTTGCTTTGACAATTTTTTTATGGTAGTCATGAATATTTATAGAGAAATACTTAAGAAAAGAGCTTTAAAATGTCACTTTAAAAGGAACAGTTCTCTTTTCCGAAATCATGACCTGGTTACTGAAGATAATCCACAGACTTTATTGTGAGAAAAAAATAGTTTCTACATGAAAATGCTCACAACAAGGTCTGAAGATTATCATCAGTAACCGGGACATGATTTCTGGAAAGATATACAAAGATATAATAATAATAATACTAATAATAAGCTGAGTGCCATCTAGTTCCATTATACAGGTGCATCTCAATAAATTAGAATATCATACAAAAGTTTATTTATGTCAGTAATTCAATTCAAAAAGTGGAAATAACACATTATATAGATCCATTACACACAGAATGAAACATTTCTTGTATTAATTTATTTAATTTCTTCTCATTATAATGATTATGGCTTACATTTAATGAAGAGCTAAAATTCAGTGTCTCAACATTTTTTTAATATCACAAAAGACCAATTTTAAAATGAATGTTTAATGTTTAATATGGAAATGTATGTCCATCTATATGACTCAATACTTGGTTGGGGCTATTTAACTTTAACCACTGGAAATGGACTTTTCCATCATATTCTAATGTATTGAGATGCACCTGTATACCAGGAAAAATACAGGTACATCTCAAAAAATTGGAATATTGTGAAAAAGTTCAATATTTTTTGTCAGTCTTTTCAGAAAGTGAAACTCATACATTATATAGATTCATTATGCATAGAGTGAAATATTTCAAGCCTGTTTTTCTTGTAATTTTGATGATTCTGGCTCAGAGATAATGAAAACACAAAACTCAGTGTCTCAGATAATTAGAATATTGTGAAGAAGTTCAATATGCTGGGTGAGTGGCTGGGTCAGTGGTGGTTTGGGGCCATGTCCTCTGCTGCTGTTGCTCCACTGTGTTTTCTGAAGTCCACAGTCAACATAGCAGCCATCTAGCAGGACATTTTAGAGTCTTCATGCTTCCACAAGCTCTTTGGAGATGCTGCTTTCATTTTCCAGCAGGACTTGGCACCTGCCCACACTGGCAAAGGTACCAAAAGCTGCTTCAATGACCATGGTGTTACTGGGCTGGACTGGCCAGCAAACTGGGCTGACCTCAACCCCATAGGAGTCTATGGGCTGTTGTCAAGAGGAAGGTGAGAGACACCAGATGAGCTGAAGGCTGCTATAAAAGCAACATGGTGCTGTTGGCTGTTAGTATTAATGCACTTATTCATGCAAAAGAAGCCCAACCAAGTATTGAGTGTATAGAAATGAAGATACTTTTCAGAAGCATGACATTTGTGTTTAAAATATTCTTTTTTTATTGATCTTATGTAATATTCTAATTTTCTGAGACACTGACTTTTGTGTTTTCATTATCTATAAGCCAGAATCATCAAAATTACAAGAAATACAGGCTTGAAATATTCCACTCTATATGTAATGAATCTGTATAATGTATGAGTTTCACTTTCTGAAATAATTGACAAAAAATATTGAACTTTTTCACCATATTCAAATTTTTTGAGATGTACCTGTCCATATTTTTGATTTTGGGAAGAGCTGTCCCTTTAATGCTGGAGCTAGGCAGAAACTGGCCTTTAGTTGCTCTAACATACTGTTTGATATGCAGCTTTAACTGTTGATGTGACTGATCCTGGGTCACTCAGTACCTGCGTAGTGTCTTGGAGGGGAAGTCCCAGAGGGCCACGGTGCCATCGCAGGCCCCTGCCAGCACCAGGGAGGAGTCCGGAGCCACCGCGCACACTCGGAGCGGGCTGCGGGCCGGATGCTGCAGCACCGCGGTCACCTCACCTGTCTCCGAGCTCCACACGATGGTGGATCCGTCCGTGGAGCAGCTGACCAGGAAGCGGCCACATGAGCTGAAGCAGCAGCAGTGGACCCCGTAGCCGTGGCCCGAGAGAGGCGAGAAGGGGAGCTCCGAGAAGTCAGCCGCGCTGTAAACCCGGAGGCTCTTATCCCCGGAGCCGGTGGCGAGGAGGGACGGAGAGAAAGCACAGCAGCTGACCTCGTCTGTGTGCTGGCCGAGAGTACAAAGTAGTGACACCATCTTGTGTCGGATGTTTGTGAGATAGCTCCCTCACAAGGTGGCGCAAAAATGCTCAAATCTCCGCCTGAAAAACCAAAGAGGAGAGTGGTGGTGACGCACAGGTGATGGAAATCTGCAAACTGACAGATGTTTAATTAATTTATTAAAATACTGCAAAGGTACAAACCTCAGCACGACCCGGTGCTCCTTTTTATCGTCGACAGTTTGTCTCATAAATGACTCCCTCTTCCCAACTGTGAAGTCCGTTTATCTCACACAGGTGTTATCAGTCATGTGACGCTCAGTGATAGAGGTGGACAGTGTACATAGTCCATTTTTCCCACTTTAAGTACAGTAAAGTCAAAAACACTGCAGGGAAAATGGAAACATTACTATAGTACTTGCAATTTATCAGCTACATTAGAAAAAAAGTAGAACCTAATCCAGAATGGCTGTTGTTACATTTATATTATTGCATTGGAATTATTAAAGGAGACATATTGTGTTCATTTTCAGGTACATTTTTGTTTTATGGGTTTCTACTAGAACATGTTTACCTGCCTTAATAGTCAAAGTACACATTATTTCTCTCATATTGTCAATCTCAATATATCTGAATTCAGCCTGTGTCTGAAATGCTCTGTTTTAGTGCCTGTCTATTTAAGACCCCTCTCCTAAAAAAGGCCAGTCTGCTTTGATTGGTCAGTGTTTCCAAGTCTTCCACATCTGCGCTCTCAGCATCTCTGCACCTTCATTGCAGCCGGGGAATGACTGTAACGGCATTATAGTAACACTTTCTACTTATATATAGGACAGTTGTGACATCACAACCTCACAGAAGTTCTGACAGCTTGTTTAAATGCACAGTTTCTGAATACAGGCTGTGTGTATTTCTCTGTGGATGTGGATGTGATTCTAAGTGTTTTGATACTTTCACAGTATTTACACAGCACATAGATCTGCTTTATGAAAAAAATGTTCACTCTTTACAATATGGGACCTTTAAGGAAAAGATCCGCATATAGTATGGAAGACCTTTTCTACCAAAGTAATGGGAGAAAAAAGATCGTCATTAAAGTCATTAAAGGGATCATCTGGGCCTGAAAAGTGAAGCCAATATGGATGTGCTTTAGACCTGCATTCTTTCTAATGGCCAGCAGGGGGCCACTACAATGATTGCAAAAAGGAGTCAATTTGTAAGTCAATAAGAAAATGCCCCTACTTTTCACTTTATTTATTACCTCAGGAAACATTTTCCCAATGTGTTTGTGGTCTCAATTGTTAATTTTTAAGTCGTTTTCAATACAGCATGTTGTTGATTTTGTAAATTTTGGTTTAATACATGATAAAGCAAAGCAGGGTGTATTGTAGGGTGTGACTAAAATATGATTGGCAGGACTCACTGTGTTTTCATCTTAAAGTTTTTACCCTTTCAAAGTGAGTTTTTACTTCATGAAAGATAACTATCATTTTTATTGCTTAAAATATCTTGTTCAGTGTTCAGTTGCACTAAAAGACACTTAAAGGGTCAGACGTTCATTCTGAATAGATTTCTGCCTGATAACCCAGCTAGCTAGCATTAGCAGATGACTTAGCGTAATTCTGTATCCCACATCGACACAAACAAAAAACTTTTTCTAAATTAGTGAGTTTTTATAAAAAATGAGTTATTGCAAAATATTGAAAAACTCTCAAAACAATGACTTTCAAATTAAGCTTATTAGTGTGAGATGCCAAGTCATTATTTTTAGAAAATTTCTCATTATTTTAAACCAATACCATTTTTTTTACTTAGTGACTACAATATAGCTGTTCCTCTGAAGTGAAATATAAGTATAAAGTATTAAGATGTAGAAATACTAGTGTACAAGTTAGGTACTTGGGGAAATGTACTGTGTTGTATTCCACTATTGCAGTGAATAAAAAAGATTCTAAATCACTCCTAATACTGAAAATTTCTCATTATTTTAAACCAATACCTTTTTTTTTACTTAGTGACTACAACATAGCTGTGAAATGAATGTAAAAAAATTCATCTGAAGTGAAATATAAGTATAAAGTATTAAAATGTGGAGGTACTTGGGGAAATGTACTGTGTTGTATTCCACTACTGCAGTGAATAAAAAAGATTCTAAATCACTCTGAATACTGAAGATAGTGAGGGGCGTAACAGTGTTCATTTGAAAAACAGGTTTATTTTATCTGTGCCACACACCCACTATTCAAAAATAATATTCCCACAAAAGTCGCTACTCATTTCACAATATTCATAATAAAATACAGTTACTTCAAGTCTTCTGACTTCAGCTGTCTTGAGATGCCTCCGGTGGACCGTGACACTGTCTGACTCCCAGCTGGATTAAAGCCCAGTGCAGGTTTCACGTCTGTCCGCAGGATGTCTGACAAGACTCTGGCTGAAGGAAATGCTTGGAGATGAAACACACTATATGCACCACATCGATTCTTTTCAGAGGAGACGCTGTAAAGATCTTTACATTTTGTGTGAGGGTTTCCTACAGTATAGTGTGCAGGACACACACACACCCACACACACCCACACACACACTGAAAATAGAAGACAAACACACTCCTCCAAACAGTGTTTAGAGGTCAGAGGTCAGGCACTACAATACTGAGGAGACCACAGTGTGTTGAGTGGATATTCAGCACAGGCAAAGTACAATATAAGACATAATAAGTGCTACAATCATCCTTATGCATCAACAGTAAGACTGTACTGTATGTACACTCTATACATGTTAGAAATAAGACTTGTAAATAATGACAGTGATACCTCCTTGTACTTTACACACTTAACTTCCAGACTTACAGTAATACTGCTGGCACCCTACAGTCAAAAAGCTGTAAACAATTATCTTTTTGATTGGCTTGTTCAAAAGTCCATTAAACAATCTTTAGTTGTTGTTGTTTTTTTTTTAAAGCTGGTTGCCATTTCCTACGTTTTCTTAGAAAAGACTGAGTGGACATAAATACTTGAGAAAATAAATACACACATATACACTAAAGTACTGATGATATAAAAAAAAAAGCCAAAGGCCTATCTACTGTGGAAATATTTAATTCCCAAATACAATATTGAGTCCAAGAGTCAGTGCGTTTTGATAAAGAAAACAGTATTGCACTTTAAGATACGAATCCATGAAGTGTGTTTTCTCAGCAGGAGAATTTGTCCTTTCACATTGCACGTCAGTGTTATTATTAGAACTTTTTTTTATTGATTTAGTGTCTGAGGTGAAGAGAAGGCCTCTTACACCGAAAATGAAGTTTGATATGTAGAGAGGAGCGTAGAAGGTCAACGCTGGAAATGCTTTACTCCAGCAGTTCAGTCCATCGTTTGTCAAAAAATCTCCTCATGCTGTGGCCGGCTCGTCCAATTTCCGAATCATCTTCGTTAAATTTTTCACAGTTATCAAAGACCAGGTTCACGTCAACGATGAAAGTTTCCAAACTCAAGTACCTGTAATAATCAGACAAGATTTTACTTATTTACCCATATAAAAAAATGCAAAGTTATCAAAAATATAGAGTACATGAACTTACAGAAATTCTATGGTGTATGGATACCTATCCTGGAGTAGCTGAAACTGTAGGTATCTATTCTGAATTATTTCATGCACTCAAGTGGACATTCAACTCTGTCATTAAGCCTCTCATCTGTTTTGGTATGTTATGGTTTGTGTAAAGTCTTTATTTATTTTTATCTTGTTTACATATTTATTTATCTATTTACTTTTTTTTTAAATTATTGTTATTGTCAAGTCTTTTTGTGTGTATTTTGTTTTGGCATGTTATGGTTTGTGTCAAGTCTGTATTTATTTATTTATATTTTTATCTTGTTTATATATTTATTTATCTATTTACTTTTTTATTGTTATTGTCAAGTCTTTTTGTGTGTACTTTGTTTTGGCATGTTATGGTTTGTGTGAGTCTGTATTTATTTATTTATATTTTTTATCTTGTTTATATATTTATTTATCTATTTACTTATTTATTTTTTATTGTTAACAAGTCTTTTTGTGTGTATTTTGTTTTGGCATGTTATGGTTTGTGTCAAGTTTTATTTATTTATTATTATTATTATTATTATTATTATTATAATTAGTAGTAGTAGTAGTAGTAGTAGTAGTAGTAGTAATATCATCTTTATCTTTATTATTATTATTATTACTACTATTATACGTGTGTGTGTGTGTGTGTCTGTGTATGTGTATTGTTTTTTTACTTTGGTAGTTGACAATAAAAATATTTTGGGAAAAAATAAATATATATATATACATGGAGTACATGCACATGACAAACATACAGCTAAATCTAGTTAAAAACACAACGCTGAGACAGTAGCACATACTGGTGGTTGGTGAGCTTCTCTCTGATGGTGGAGAAGTCCATCGGCTTCCTGATGACCTTTCTGTATCCAGGGACGGCTTTCTGGTTGACAGGCGTGAGGAAGGGCCAAGCGTCCTGATGGGCCTCCAGCTCAGCCAGCAGCACTCTGGAAGAGAAAATATTAGTTGATATAATTTAAATCTATTTATCTATCAATTACAGAAAAGCATTGGAAGACTATGTATGTACAGAAGCCATGAGTGGCACAAAAACAGAAAAAATGTCATAATGGAGCCACAAACCTTATTTTGGGCCTCACAATGAAGATAAAACAGCCTACAAATATTACTAATAGGTCATAATGAGCATTTATTAATATGATTTTGTCCGAATGCAGCAAGGACTCAAGTGCAACTGAGAGGCTGGACACCAAAGAAACGACTCAGGAGATTAAGAATCGAAAGGGAAACAGAAAATAAGACATGTAGTCTTTAGATTTAGAAGGTAAGGCACCAGGCCATAGACTTTAGTAAGCTATGATGCTCATTATAGTTTTAACAAAAAAATTTAAATGCCGTTTATAAGCTGCACAGTTTTACAACTGTAGAACACAAATTGCTTTGGGCCTACACTAATGATGAATGAAAACTAAAATGTAAGGAATTATTTTCATTCATTAGTTTCATTTCATATAATTTCCTGCAGACGGCCTGAAGAACCTACTTTTGTTTTAAAAATGATGTTTATGTATGATACGAAACACTTTAACAATAAGAAGTAAAGTAAAGTGCTGCTATGCATTCAGTAGGTGTGTTTTGGTGCATACCGGCATGTCGCCAGCCCATTTGTGTTGTTGTCTTTGGCCGTTTTGGCTTTTTTCCCACAAGACACAGGGCTGTCATGGCCGCACTGGGAGCTGGGCGGGCTGTCGTCTCCTTTTCTCTTTTTGAACTCCTTGGTACCTCTCTTTGGCACGATGTTGCTGCTGGCAGCCTCTTCTTTGATGAGCTCTCCTACCACAGATGGCTTGCTGTTTCGTTTTACCTCGCTGCCTTTCTTCCCTCCTCCAGCTGTTCGGCTCTGTTGATTCCTGCTCCGTGGGGATTGACCGCTCTCCTGAATGACAGAACGCACAGGGGAGTGGTGAAGAGACGCGCAAAATATATTGTATTCAAATCAATTAATTGGATGTATACATGTGACAGAGCTCTTTTGACAATTAAGAGCTGCTGCAATAGTGAAATAAACACTCGGGGGATGCTGGTGTACCTTCGCTACACAAGTGGGACAAAACCAGTCCCCGTCAGGTACTGTGGTGATCTTGGGTTTGTGGCAGTAAGTGTGGCAGCCTTTGTCACAGCCGTCACAGAGTAACAGCAGTTCTTCATTATCCCCCTTTCGACAGAGCTGGCAGTGCTGGAAACACCAGATATAGTAGTTGTGAAAGATACATCACTATGAGAAGTAGTGATTTATATCTATTCTGTGTTGTCTGTGGCATATTGACTGATTTATTACTAATTATGCTATTACCTGATATGATTGTTGCCTGGTAATGATGTATGCTAGATTGATGGTGTGAACAAACCTTTCCTTTCCCCTCCCTCTTTTCACCTTTTGCCTAAAAACATTCCCGCTTTCGAGAACACAAACAGTGCAGATTTATTGTGTTTTCTTTGAATGTTTCCAAGAAGCATATAAACTTAATAAACCAATAATCTATGCTGTTTTTATATTTCATATTTTGTGAAATGGAATGAGAAATTGTGCCACCTTCAAAAATGTACATACAGGTGCATCTCAATACATTAGAATATCATAGAAAAGTCTATTTATGTCAGTAATTCAATTCAAAAGGTGGAAATAACACATTATATAAATCCATTACACACAGAATGAAACGTGTCTTAATTTATTTAATGTCCTCTAATTATAATGATTATGTGTTATATTTAATAAAAACCTAAATTTTAAAAAGTATGTTTAATATGGAAATGTTGGCCTCTGAAAAGTATGTCCATCTATATGACTCAATACTTGGTTGAGGCTATTTGACTTGAACTGCTGGAAATGGACTTTTCCATCATATTCTAATTTATTGAGATGCACCTGTATGTTTAAGAAGATACATGTACTAATCATGTATTGCCAATGTGTGAACGAATTGTGGTGTAAATATGAACCTTCCCTGGCTTTTTCCACTGAACTGATTTCTATGTTAAGGAATCCGGTTGGTTCTGCCTGGAAAATCCAAAGAATGTCATGTTTATGTGCCTTGCCTCCCTTCAGTTCTCCTGCAGCACCAACAGTGTGCAGCAATAGCTAACATTAGAATGGTGATGCTACAGCATGATACAACTTATGTATTATGAAAAACGATGTTGTTTTTAGACTCCGGCACAGTCCAAAAACATGCACTTAGGTTGAATTGGTGACTCTAAATTGCCCGTAGGAGTGAATGAGAGCGTGACTGTCTGCCTCTATGTGTCAGCCCTGTGAAAGTCTGGTGATGTACCCCGCCCCTCGCACAATGTCAGCTAGGATTGGCTCCAGCCCTCCGCGATTGCAGATAAGTGGACAAGGATAATGAATGAATGAATGAATGCATGAATGAATGTTGTTTTAAGGCAACAACAAATTGTGTCACTGTATACAGGAACTAAAAGTAACTTTCTACTGGCCGAGAGCAATGGAAAGCAGGGGCAACTTTCGTACATGTGCATAAACAACAAGCTGCTGACTGCAGTTTACTTAATGGCCACCGGTATCATCAATACCATAGATTTTCCAAAAAAACCACATAGTACGGTTAAAAATCAATCTTCACACAGAGGGACATCTTTAGTGCAAGCTATAAATTGTTGTTATAATTTATGTATGATAAAATGTAAAAAAAAAAAAAACAACCTCATTTGCGATTATAAAAAAGAAAGTGTAACTTACCACTTTCATGATGGATCGCTCCCAGGCGATGGACTTCTGCAGCTGCTGAATGCAGAGTGAGAGCTGAGCTGAGCTGCGGACGTCATTGATGGCTTTACGCCACAGCTTCATCCCCGGCGCCACCTCCTCCTCACTGCTTCCAGGTGACAGAGAGAGGGACAGGAGCATAACTGTACAGCAGCCACATTATCACAATGAATGATAAAATAAAAAGGCCTCAGCAAGAGACAGTAAAAAACCTCTAGAATGAGTGTGTGATGAACCTTTGCTTCATCATCACCACTAGAGGATGCTGCATGTACAGTGACATTATCCAGCCTGATCTGAAAGGTTCCACTTAAAGGGTCTTTTCTCTCTGGGTACCTTCGCTCGATGTTCCTCTCCAGCTCTGCCAGCCTGATGACAGCTATATCAAGGGGATTGTCGGGCCGTCGCACTATGGTGCCAGGAAGTTCCTCCTGGCTGGTTTCCCTCTGTCCTTTCTTCTCTGGAGCAGGGGAAGATAAGAGCTTGTGTTCATGATACACCAGATCATCTTGTTCTGACTGGGGCTCGGGACACATCCAACCCTGAGGGAGACATTGTCACATTTGAAGACACAGTAATTAACATCAAGACAGAGTAAGTCACAGGATAAGGACGAGCATATAGGTTGGACTTCCCTGGCTCTAAGAAGGGAGCAACACTGTATATTGTTTATTCATAAGGCACTACTAAAAAACTTTCACTCTACTTATCGAGCCTACTGAGCTTCAGATCTCTGAACTATCCCACTCATGCACATAACCCACTGGCTCTTATATATAATAATATAATATCACATAACATACTGGCTCTTAATATCCCTGCTGTTGAAACGGAGGTAGGGAAATTCACTTTTTTTAATTTTGCTCCTTTTAAATGGAATAATCTACTGTCTCAGCTTCAGTTGGGTTCCTTTTAATCATTTTAAAGACATTCTTGTTGATCTTATGATTTCTGAATGTACATGTGCTTGTTGAATTCATTGTGTGCTTCTGTTGCTTGTATATTATTATGGATATGTATTGTACTGTGTTGAATTGTATTTGTGCTGTAATCAGGGCGCCATTGGAAATGAGAGCTTGCTCTCAATTGGCCCTCCCTGAATAAATAAAGGTGAAATGAAATGAATATTGGATCATGAAAATGAATTTGGATAAAAACAGTGTGTTCAGAAGGTCACCCACTGGCATCATCAGCTGTGCATGCGGTCCCCATGCCATTACATAACATCTTATTGATCCAGGGACTAAAAGGATTTCAGTAATAGAGTATCTTAATTGAAGGCTCTTCTCTGTTCAGTTGCTCTCTCTGCAGGAGACACTGCTGTCACGTCTAGACTTTCAATGTAGTTTCACAGTTCATCTTCTGGATTATACGCCATTTCATGTTCTGGACTGTGTTTTTTTTCCTTTTCATATCTGTGTGCATCCTTAACCCTTAATGGGGCACTCATTGAAATACTTGCAAATTCCAAATTTCAACCCTAGAGAATATTGGAGGATATTACATACAGCCAGAAAAAAAACCCATATGGACCAGGGGGAGGGGGATAATATTTTGAGAAATACATTTACGAGATTAAACTTAGTGGTTTATTTTCTATATGAGCTGCATGCAGATGAAAGAGTAGGATGCTCATTGGCCTGTACCTTGACCTGAAGGCCAGCAGAGACGACTTTCCTCTCCAGAGCCTCGACGTGCTGCAGCAGGCTGATGTCCACCTCCATGGCCTGCTCCTCAACACACCAAGTGGCCACGGTCTCCTCATTCACCTCCTGCTTCTCCAGCTTTGCCACATCGATCCCTGCCACCACATAAGCATACAAAAATGACAAACTATTGAAAGCAGACTTATATTTAAAAGAATACTTTTAAACCTGTTTACAAGCTCTCACACAACATGTGTAGTATAATCAAATTCATTTATTTAATCATGCTCACTACCCCACAAAGCATTTTAGATAAAATCTTACTATTTAAAACATTAAACAGTCTCACATGCTAAAATGTACTCAGTTTTTTTATTCTCTCTTTACTTTAGAGCCATTAAAGAAAGATAGTTTTCTATAAAAATTAAAAGAACCACAGGGTGAGAAATTTATATACAAAGCTTTTTTTTTTCTTTCCCTTTTTTACCTTGTTTATTTTTTAATTATTTATTATTATTATTATTATTTTATTTTTTTCTCTCTCTCTCTCTTAATTTTTAATGTATTATTTTTTGCCTATTAATGTACTGTTTTTTTTATGTTTGTTGTTGTTTTTTGGTTACTCTGAGGATTAGTTCTAGAGGTTAATCTAAAGTGACCATTTGTCCCTTAAGTATTCCTTTATTTTAAAGCGACCTCGTACCAGATTACAAAAGGTCAAATAACATTAGAGTCTGTTGACTCTTGATGTAAACAGAGCAGAGGAAATGTGGACAAACCATCTTTGCTGTTGGCACAGAGCTGGGTGGTATACTCCATATGTTTTTGGATCTGTTTCTGCAGGGCCTTCTCTCTGATGCCTCGACTGTGGAGGGCCGTGACCAGACTGTGCAGTTCCTCCCTGTCTGCCACCCTCCACCAGCCACACAGCATCTCTGCCAACACACACACGCACACATGCACAAATTTAATAACCCATTGTCACATTAATTGTTTAAATTTAGCCACATAAGAGAAGTTGTACAAGTGATTGACAGTCTGTCTGGGCAGTGAATATCTTTCGAGCATATCTGACTTGTGTGTCTTGGCGCTGAGCCTGTCTTACCCTCGGGGATCGGCTGAGGACTCGGGTAGTCCTGGGTTTTGGCCCCTTCCACAGCGGGGAATGAGCCACTATCAGGCCTGTCACTCAGGGGCTCTGGGGTCTCACTCTTGTTGACAGAGTTGTTATTTGCCAGGAAGAGGACCCTGCTGTCATTACTCTCTGCATGCTGGGATTCCTGATCCTGCATGGGGGGTAGTGAAGTCCAGAGACCAGAGAAGCGCATACTGGGACTGGACACGTCACACTGGGTCAGTCTGCTTTGATGAATGCCAGACTTTTGCTGAGGGGAAGAACACAGACACTTTAAATTATGATCAGACGGCACTTTCACATGCATAATGTATAAGATGATACAGTGGTGGCACTTAAAAGAATCTAACTTGTGTTTTTTATCAAACTCACAGTGTGATCTTACATAATGCGACTGAGATTATTGTTATCAACAAACCTGAAGGACAGACGGCTGCATGTTATTGATCCCAGCAGGAGAACTGGAACTGGCTGCAGCTCGAGGATTAGGGGAGAGGGAGGAGGGGGATTTGGTGTTCTGAAGTGGGGAGGAGGAGGCTGGAGGGCTGGAGCCGGAGGTGAAGGAGGATTCGTCGCAAGGAGAGCGAGGCAGGAGGCTAAACCACTGGTTGCTCTTTTCCATCAGGATCTTGGAGGGATGGTCGTCGTGGAGGATAGACTGCGGGCTGCAGGTTATCCAGGGACTACTTCTGAGCTGGGGGGCGTTAAGCAGAGATGGCACTAAAGTATCTGTTTTATCCATCAGTCCCTGCTGCATAGTGGCTGTCTGAGAGGTGGGATATGAAGGATAAGGTGCAGTGGTGGGGACTTTAGCAGAGTGACTGTTGTGAGAATTGATGTCTGAATCTTGAGCCATTTTGGCAACTTCAAGGAGTTTGCTGAGCTTTGAGAAGGAGCCAGGTTTCTGGAGGAAGAGATTGAGGCTGTCCTTGTCCTGCTGGCTCTCTGGTGTGGTTATACTGCCGTCTGTGCTCTGCGCGGGGCTGCAGACCGCTGGCTTCTTAGTCTCTTCAGGCTCTTCTTCTTTTATCCTGGTCACTTGAGCGGAGCTCTGTCTTGTCTGTTCCTTCTCCGCCTCTTCACAACCTGAGAAAGATGAAAAGGTGACGTTAGGTCAGGCAAAGAGCTACAACATATTCTATTAGGGCTGGGCCATTAATTAATTAAAAACAGATTTCCACTTTTAATAATAGAAACAAGATAATCGTGATAAAATAAGTTTTGTGCTGCATTGATTTTTGCAATTACAGGTGCATCTCAATACATTAGAATATCATGTAAAAGTCCATTTCCATTAGTTCAAGTCAAACAGCCCCAACCAAGTATTAAGTAATATAGATGGACATACTTTTCAGAGGCCAACATTTCCATATTAAAAATAGTTTTTAAAATTGGTCTTTTGTAATATTACATTTTTTTTAAAACAGTATTTTAGGTCTTCATTAAATGTAAGCCATAATCATTATAATTAGAAGAAATTAGATAAATTAAGACATGAAATGTTTCATTTTGTGTGTAACGGTTCCATATAATGTGTTATTCCCACTTTTTCAATTTTGAATTACTGACATAATTATACAGAATGACCCCACTCAGATTGTTTTATATATTCCAAATATATTATTAGATTATTCGTATTGATGCATCTACTTAAGCAGTGTTTTAATTTTCTCAAGGTAGGGGCCATTTTAACTACTTATTATATTGTAAAGAGGTTTAATTTAAACAAATGTCTAATCACTTTAAATTGGTTGTGCTTTTTATGGTAAATCCTGACATAAAAAGTAACGTGGAGGGAAAAGTACAATATTTACCTCAAAATGTAGTGTAGTAAAAGTATAAAGTTACATAAAATAGAAATACTCAAGTAAAGTACAAGTACCTCAAATTGTATTTAAGTACTAGCCAGACTATTTAAGTACAGTACTTGAGTAAATGTACTTAGTTACATTGCACAGCTGGAGTTTTCAGTTTTGCAAAGTACCTTCTCCGCTCTCCATGCCTTCCACGAAGATGCCGCTGCAGTGCGGAAAGACCCAGTAACGTCTCTTGTATCGGTCCTGTCCAATCGTCATGGAGCGCAGAGAGTGAGACGCATCAAATAACTTCTGTCTGATCTGACTCTGTTGCTAAAGAGACAGAAAGCACAGCAGGTTCAACTACGAGGTCATTGAAGGGCTCATCCTGAGAGAAAAAACAAAAGGGTGATTCTCATGAAGCCAGTCTAAACTATGTCTGTGAAGATTATAAGGACATACTTTATTAAACTAAATATATTTCACTTTTATATGAATGAACAATATAGCCATAATGAGGCACAATTCATTGTTTTGTGCTAAAAATTATATTTTTTACATTTTTTAACATATTTTTGATTTAAAAAATTCATTACTGTAATGCGTCCAGATAAAAATGTCATGGTTTCCCCACACTTATATACAATAAATATTTAATAAACTTTATAAAAATAAATATACATTTGTTTAAAAATGTATAATTTAACAGAATATAATCAAACATAATGGTTTTTAACAATGTATAAAGAACAAAATCTGACTGAAAATTGATGAGAAAAAAATGGTTAAATATTACGGTAATGAAAGAATTGTTTGAATTAAAATATGTTTTAATAAACTACATTTTGGTGATAACCGCTACCCTTGAGCATATTTAGGTGCTTGCCAAAGAAAGAAGAAAAAAAAATGTCATTGATTTTTTATTTCTATTTAAAAATGTGTTACGGTAATGAATTTTGCTCTAAAAATGTCAGAAAATACCTTAAAATGTTTAGAATAGATTATAAATTCATATTAAACAGTGACTTTAGATTGTATAAGTATAAAGGGTCAAAGAAAATATGTATTCAATGCTCTTGGATTTTTGCTATGAGCTGTACCATGTTCATGAGAATCACCCAAAAGTCTCATAGGGTTTAATTTACCTTGTATGTTTTCTCTATCTGTCTCTCCAGCTCCTCCATGCTGGCTGAGTGCACACTGTCGTCCTAGATGAAAACATCTCATTAGTGTGACTTCAGTGGACCAGCTGACATTTACTACAACAAACACTGATTTAGCCGCTAGTTGCAGTAAAAGCATCGCCACTGTCACTGACCTCCTCTTCACAGATCTCTGCTTTCTTCCCCTTCTTTCCCCCCGACTCTTCCTCCTCGTCGTCGTCATCGTCTCCTTGGTCTTCACTGTCGTCATCCTCGTCCTCTTCCTCCTCACTGTCCCCTTCTTTCCTCTTGCATTTGTTTCTGACAGTGGGGATGACGAAGGTGTGGCTGTCCTCTCCCCCCACGCTGCTGTCTCTCTTCCCCGTCTTCTTGGCATGAATGCTCCTCAGTCTTTGGACACAAAAATGGCAGTTTGTCGTGTAAACGTTTTACTGTTTTCAGCATCAAAAGTTCATTCAGAAAGTGTAAGCAAAGATTCTTCCAATAGCGTTTACTCACTTGCGAAGTTTTCCCTCTACAACCCACTTATCCTTCCTCAGGTTGGTCATGTGATCTATGTTTTTGTCGATCTCACTGCAAAGTAGCAGACAAAAATTAACACCTTTTTTTGCATTATAAAAAGAGCATGACTCCTTTGCATCACACTACAGTGTGCAGCAAAAGAGTTTCAAAGTGTTACCAGTACCACTGAAAAATTGATGACACGTAGTTTGATGCAACATTGTGAAACTGTCCATCAGACCACAGTTTTGTCTTATTCCTTTTGGAACTTTAGTTTTTCTATTAAAAGTGAAGCCTCCATGAATAAAATAAGCCAATACTTTCCACACTCAGACACAGAGATTAACATGTTTGCTTTAGGCACATAAGGAACACTTGTTTATACAGACTTAGAGGGAAGAAGAATTTACTGGCAGTTCATTACAGAGTTTATCACTCTGTGTCCTTTTCCAAAATCAAATTCAAGCACCTTTAAAGCTTTTATAAAGGCACATTTTTACGGCACCTTACAGCTGCGGCAAATTGAATACAGTGGACAATATAGGGCTGGGCAATATATGGATATAAAAAATATATCGATATATTTTTAAATGTGATATGGAATTAGACCATATCGCATATATCGATATAGTTAAAAAAAATCTCTTTTATATATATAAATGTTGCCCTTACTAGGGTTTGTCATATTTAGTTATTTTGTAATGTTTGTTATTCTTTTCTCATATAAATATATTTATTTCAGAAAAATATTGGCCTATTATATTTTTTGTGATAAAAATATCGGGATATTTATCATATATCGATATTCAGCCTAAATATATCGGGATATGACTTTTGGTCCATGTCGCCCAGCCCTATTACAATATGTTGTTTATTCATCTTCGAAATCACATTAATTTATTTTACTGTGCTAAAAATCAACGAAAAATCTTTCAAAAAAAATAAAATTAAGTTATAGAAAACAGTTTCATGTTTCAGAATGTGCCACATGTGTGTAAGTACACCTGGTATCTTATAAAAATCGACATTTCAAGCAGTTTCAAGCACTTTTCAAACCTAGAAAAAAATGTTAAAATTCAAATATTGTGGTATAAGGTTATGTTATGTTAATAACATTACTGCCCTATTAAAAAATAAAAGAGTTCGCTCTATTGCAGTGGTTCCCAACCTTTTTCCTTGTGGGATCCACATATTTACCATTGTAAACTTTGGTAACCCCCTCCCCCCCCATTGTCTATTGCTTCTATGAAGCCGAACTTAATGTAACTTTCATGGTATCCTCTCTTTTTCTTTTTGAGATATTTAGCATTCTCGTCTCCCCATTTTTCCATTAGCTCTGTGTTTCTGTTGCTAGGTGAGGTTACCTCTATGTTTACTGCAGAAGGGATGTTACACACACCCTTGTTCTCACGATATAGCCTATTTTTAAACTTTTCTATAATGATTTTATTTATTTCAATTAATGAATCAACGTTTATTGTAGCCCTTATTTAGTTGTTTTTGTTACACTAATGAATTAAATGCAGACTCATCTAAATTGAACAATTAGATTTACTACACCCCTCAAAATCAAGAGGGCTTTGCAACCCCCCTGTGGATCTTTGGGCCCCTCTTGGTTGGGAATCACTGCTCTATTGGATAAATTGCAAACTCAATAACACAATATGCCTGTTGTTTGTCCGAAGGAGACGTGACTCTCACCTGATCACAGCCTTACTGCAGCAGAGCTCATTAACCAGGAATGCGAGCATGGAGGCCTTCTGTGACGGGCTGTGGGCCTGAAAGGCTTTGGTCCTGAGGCTGAAGGCCAGGGCAGTCAGCTCTGTCTGCTCACAGTGAGCCTCCATATAGATCTGCAGGATCTCAGACACGTTGTCTCGGTTGATCCCCACGTTAGTCAGGTGGTCCCCTAAGGCGGTCTTGTTCTGGTAGAAATAGAGTATAGATATATAGGCCATAAGAGCACAATGTGGGAAGTAGAACAATGTCCCTTTGAGCGATTATCACCTTGTAGGTAAAGTAAGCAATGCTCAGTGCTTACAGTGAGACTCATGGGATCTAGGATGTGCAGATTATTGTAAAACATGTTATTTAGTTGACAGTTTTGCGATCGCTTGTCTTTAAATGCACATCTCACTAAATGTACACACAGCCTGAGACAGCCCATAATACTAAGAGATGTAATAATGCAATTTAATGTAAAATTACCTACAGACATGATTAAGCCTTTCAGCACCGCACGGACAAATGGCTTTGGGGAATGCATTAAAAATGATGGTTTAACATTCATATGCATACTAACAGCTCTGAACAGTGATAGCCTCTCAAATACACTCTTCATTTAGCTGCACAGAGCCTGAGATAAATCTAAACATCCGTGTTCTGATTCGTAAGCCTGTAACAGACGTTCCTCTGCCAGAATTTCCTTTTCTTTTCTTTCTTTTTTTTAACTTTTTATTTGTTTACATGTACAAAGAACATGAGATCATCGTGGGTGTTACAGTTAAAATCTAAATATTATTTTACACATACACCATAGCATAATGTCATACTATTCAAGGTGCATACACAATCCATTTTTTCCCAGCATTCAGTAAATTTCTCCAACTGAAGTCTTAAAACAGAAGTAAGTCTCTCCAAACAGTTAATTTCTTGAATGATCCCTCGCCACTGGACCAATGTTGGGGGATCTAGTTGCAACCACTTTCTGGTTATGGCTTTCCTACAACTTGCCAAAAGCATCTTCGGTAAGTATTTGTCCTTGTGCAGGACTGTTTCCGGAATTTTACAGAGATATCAGAAAACAAAAGAGAAATCAAAATCCACCCCTATGATTTTATTTATCTCGGTTGACGCCTCCCTCCAGAATGACTGACTGGATTTTCGGACAGGCCCAAAAAACATGAAAGTGGTTAGCCATAGAGGTTCCACATTGTCTCCAACAGAAGCCTCGGCTCTGTGTGTCTGTTTGCACTGCTGTTATTTTAGGAGTCATGAAAAATCTCACTACATTCTTCCAGCCAAACTCTCTTAACGATCTTGAATTAGCATTGGCCGCTTGTGTCTTGCATATTTCTATCCAGGTCTCTTCTGATATTTCTGTTTCTGACTCCTTCTCCCATTTTTGTTTAATGGATAACGTAGAGTGATTTTTAGAGGCATGTATACTTCCATATCAGCATTTCCTTTCTATCCTATGTTGTCAGTGCTGCATTAGTTACAGAAGCATTTAAAAAAAGCAGAGCAGTGAAGTTATATTTCTATAATATCGTAGATCAAACTAGAGGAACAATTTCAAATGTATCAACAGACTCTCACCTTGTGCCCTGCAGGTATACCCGGGTCACACACAGCTGCAGAGAGCATGCTCACCAGCAGGTCCTGCACCTTGCCCATACTGTCCCCAGTGTTGAGCAAGCCCTCTTGAAGGTCACTCAGGTTGAGCATGTTTGGATTGATGTCTAACCTGAGGACCTTCCCAAAGCTGCGCAGAAACTGCAGCACCATCAGGCAGTCGGAGAAGGTGCTTCCTGGTAGAACTAAACCAGCGATTCGGGACAACTCTGGAAGTGGCTGGAGAGAAATAAAAACAAGTTACATTTTTAATCATCTCTCAACAATTTGTATTTAGTTCCTGTACAAAGAACCCACATAAGCAAATAAAAAAAAAAAACAGCCTGTGTGAGAGAAGTGTTCAAAAACATTTTACAATTGGACATTTTTTTACTCGGAGGAATCCATTGAAATGTATCAACCTGTTCTCAAGGGGGGGTCTCAACAATAATAATACAGTAAAAGCAAAAATTAGAAAAAAAAGTAGTAGTTCCAGAGTATCTTTTCAGTCAAATTTTTTGAATTAAGCCAATAATTCTTCAATTACACATATTTGACCAGTTATACAGTTTGTATTAAATGTTTCATGTTATTGCATCAGTAGCCACTTGGTGGCAGTATTTTGACCTCCACCTGCTTTCTTTTTAATCAATTCCAGATGCTTTCAGTGATATTGCACATCTATTTTGGTAGATCTGATAGTGAAACAATGAAACCATAAATTTGTCAAAAGCATTTCTAATCTTCATGCCTATAGCTCCTGCCGTGATTATACTGATTGATTTCTATGTCGAGAGAAATCCCTGTGCTAGTGGAAAATCCAATCTTTTTCACACACATCCACTCCACAGATGGGGACTATCCACGGTGACATATAGTACATGGGCTCTTATTTTCACCTGCCAGCAGCTCCACAGTGTGTGAATACCTTATGATCCGCTAAACACATGTCTTCATTTGGTTTCTTCAGCTCCTTTGCTTTTTCCAGTTCCAGTCTTCTGAGCTCCAGTTTCCTCTCCTTGTTTAACCGTTTCTCATCCTTCTTCTCTTTCTTCACACGCTCTTTCTCCTGAAGCCAAGAGAAGGTATTAATGACACTGCTGCAGACTATTGTGCTCAGAGTTACAGAGACTGGAACACAAACTATGACCTCAATTACCGCAGTGTTGAATCATCGAAAATATGTAATTACTAAAGAAAAGAAAACAGAAGCGTAGCAGAACACAGGAGTGGCAATGAAGACAAACAAGGAAATGTGAGCAGGTCAGGTGTTACCCACCTCTGCCTTCTTGCGGGCCTCCACAGCCTTCATGAGCATCATGTGCTGCCTGCGTCTTTCCCTCTCCTGACAAAGCACAGACAAAGTTTCAATTCTATTCACAGCTCCCACTGTTTTTTTTTTACCAGAAAATGGCTCATATATGCAACACACAGTGTGAACCGTGGTACATGCACAGTAGAAAAAGAAAAACAGATCACAATTCTTCACAATAGTCATTGCACCTTAATTCAATTGTAAAAAACACACAATAGTTAAAGGTACTATGCGAAGCAAATTATTGTATTAAACGCTTTATATTGCCAAAAGGTGAATGGATTGTAACATAACTTAAAAACTGAGACCTGCACTGACTTTCTCTGTTGCCTGTAACAACCATGTGGACTGATTTCTTTGTAAAGGACTCAGAAAAAATTCAGGGGGAAAAAACGGCGAAATTAGGGCTGGGCGATATGGACCAAAAGTCAAATCCTGGTATCTTTAGGCTGAATATCGATATACGATATATATCCCGAGGAGTTGGATTTTGTAGTTACTGCAATTTTTATATCATTATTCTCTGAAATAAAGCAAAATTTAAATCTAAAACTTTGTCACAAGATAAAACAGACATCAAGGAGTTCATTTTTAATTATAACTAAATTTCGCCCAAAAATGTAGTTACTGCAGTGAAGCTTTGTAGGGCAGTGTAGTACTGGTGTACATGTGTCCTGTCTGTGTCTCTGCTTTTTCATTTGTTATTACTATTAATTTTTTTTATTTATTTATTTGCTTTCCTGTTGTTGGTTGGTTTTCTGTTGTGCTTGATTTCGATCCTTCTCTGTTCATTATGTTTATGTTGTGACTGTACTTTGCTTAAATGAAAAATCAATAAAAAACACATTGACCAAAAAAATGATTTGCAAATGGCAAGCTAGCTAGTGTTATGACTCAAAATCATGATGCATGCCAGTCAATCAGTCTCGTGTCAGAGCTCACTCACGCCTGTGCAATTCACCTTAGAGCCACGGGTGTCATTAACAATGAGGATTTTCCTAAACTTACACATAGTACCTTTAAACCAAATGGAGCACAATGATAGATGAAGAGCTACATCGCGGGTAGTGATGCACACACAAAGCATAAGCTCAAAGTCAGAAACAGACATTTTTAACATGAGCATGTCGGCGAGAAGGCAGACTGAAAGGTAGAGGCCAAGAGGTTTAGAACTAAAAGCAGCAATTATTCACGGGGACAAGCAAAGCACAGAATTATAATCAACTGATAAACAATGTCGTATGAAACTATCCTGGAGATTCAGTTGAAAAACTAAACTATGGAGTCCATCTATGATATTCTTGCCTCTGTTACAGTTAAAATGTATTTCGGGAAATTAGCACCCCAAATAAACAACAATAATAAAACATTTAAAACTCCAAAGGAGTAAAAAACAAGAATTTGCTTTCCATTAATTCAGAGGTGTAAATCACTTGCACAAAAACTAACTGCTTATTGATTTTTCTCAGGTGACAGACTGGATTAAAAAGTTGGCTCACAAGCTTTAGGGTAAAAGGATTTTGAGCGTCTAAATTTAATATATCCAAAACAAAAACAAAGTAATAGGTAGTTGGTGTTCTTTCAGGCTATCAGAGGGCTTTGCATCCTGTTACGTTCTCTGTGGTGGCCAGATAATGGATGTGTTTTCTCTGGGAGACAAATAGCGCAGACATATGCAGTGCACCGTTCTGGAAAAGCCATGCAGAAGGATGTAGTATGACTGCAGCCAATGCCACACTTTACGCATTGCAATGATGGCAACCATTTATCACGACACGTTCACAAATGTTGTTAGGTGTACAGAAACAAACATACCCATACCATATCTAGTCTATGCCTCTCCAACTCCTGGTAGAAAGAGTTGGCAGAATATTAAGGAATAGAAAATCACACAAGAAAATCAATGCAAGAAAAATCAAACCTAAAAAAAAACAAAACACCCAAGAACCGAACAGAATAATTTCACAGGATATACTGTATAAAATAATTCTATGATCATTAGTTGGAGACCAAATCATAGACATTTAAACAGAGTAAGAATGACTTTGGTATAATGTGGTTGTGGGTAATAATAATAATTAAAAAAATCATACCTGGTGCTTCAGTATGACCGCTTGCAGTCTTCGTATCTCCTTCTCCTTTAAGAAAAAAAAAGTCAGTTAAAAAAAAAAACATGTACACACAAATTTACATAATTTTAAAAAGAATACACATATTAAACAACATCATGCTAACGTTTTAGACCTCTAGACGTCATTGGTTGAAAAGTTTTCATAGATAAATGTATGCTAGGGCTGGGCAATAGGGACCAAAAGTCATATCTTGATATATTTAGGCTGAATATCAATATACGATATATATCCCAATATTTTTATCGCAAAGTGAGAGCAAATGTTCAGTCAAAGTCTAAGCCAAATAAGACATGTCACAAGTAGTTTTATTGAAACCGTTTATTTAAGTGAACATAAATACTGTATAACAACAGGAGTACCTTTTTTTTCCAAATCAAAGCTCTATAAAGTGCACATTTAAATAAAAAAATATCTTAAATAAAATAGCCTATGAAATAAAATAGGCCAATCTTTTTCTGAAATGAATATATTTATATGAGAAAAGAATAACGAACATTACAAAATAATTAAATTTGACAAACCCTAGTAAGGGCAGCATTTATATATAAAGAAAGAAAAATATTGATCTATATTGATAAATATATTGATATGGTCTTATTCCATATCACATTTAAAAATATATCGATATATTTTTTATATCGATATATCACCCAGCCCTAATGTATAACGTAGGGAGACCCACCCTCTTTTTAGTACAGTGATTAAAGGCACATTGAGCAGGATGCCGCCCCAAAAACAACTATGTTAACCCTCTGGGGTCTATGATCGTGCCGTCCTGATCAGATCATGCGACTTTTAACAAAAAAAAAAGGGTCACATGGAGCGCTGCTATCAACTTCACTCCAAAGTACAGACTTGAAACTTTCTCCCAAGTTTTGTTTGACATTCCTGGGTCATGTAAACCAAAGATATGATAGTTTTAATTTGATAGTACAGAAATATTTGAGCGTTGGTGTAGCTCTGTGTAATAATGTTTTATTACATTTAAATTTTACCTTTTATGTGTTCATATTTGTATCCTATGTTTACATTTTCAAGTTCCAAAACGGTTCATTGAGCATATTTTTGGTTTTTATTGTAGTAAATAGTAACATTTTTCAAATCGGATTTCATGATTTTTGGGCTCAATATGTTGATAAAGTAGGTTAAAGTGAGAAAATAATTGTCAAATCATATAGGTGAAGAAAAAATGGATACCAAATATGGGTATAGTAAACATTTTTTATGTGGTACATGAAGGGCAAAATCAAAAGTATTGAAAAACGGCCAAAATAGGCTCAGACCTCAGAGGGTTAAGACAAAACTACAAGTGTGTAGCAGTGCCTATTAGCAAACTCTGAATTTTTTTCACATCCCACAACAGATAAATCCTACTCGTTGTGCCTTTAACCAAGGAATTATACTGACAAGCAGCACAATGAAGCATAAAACATTGTAATGCAGACTAGCGGGGGGAAAGAATGGGATTCAAGGGCATGAGTGACATTTGTGGCAGCTGAACAAGGGAGCAGGCTGAGTTGTGTTTTAAGCAGATAGAAGTTGCTAGAAGCAACAGTTTGATATATTTTTCTCACCTTGTTTCGCTTCTCAATCTCCAATATTTTGGCATTGGCTGCTTCTTCTTTCTTCCTCTTTTTCGCCTGTAAGTGCAAAACAGGCTTTAATGTCACACAGCAGAAGCAGAAGAAACACAAACACCACTGTAAAGCTTTAAAAATAAACATTTAATTTAAGCTGCAAACTCTTATAAAAGAAAATTTAATTAAGATAATTTTCTTAATTAAAATCATGAAGTGAAAATAATGAATGACTAGAAAGATTATCTTTTATAAAATACATGTAAAAAATATTGTACTTTAATAATATGTTTAAGTTTGCTAGATTGCTTTTTTTTTTTCCAATCTGTTAATGCTGTCAATGGAAAATATTCCAGAGAAAGCTAAAGAGCCAGTGGCTCACTGATAAAGTCACATCTAACATATTGAAATCTTGAGCAATGGGATGATTATTTCCTCCCATTAACACTGAGAGACAAAATGGCTGCACTTATTATGAAACACCAGCAGGCAGTGAGAATAAATTAAGCAAAATTTCTATCAGTAATTACAGCCACAACGAAATCCTGTTAAGAGCTGCTTGCCAAGCGTGTCAACTGAAATTTGATTTATAAAAGCTAAAATACTTCGCAGCTTCTATTAGTGAGAGAATGCAAAATAGGTATTTCACCTAGCCACAGTAAACTCTGGGCCACCTCTTACTTAATGAAATACTGTATTTTGTATTAAGCTCCATCACGGTCTGAGGAGATTTTCATATTCAATGGCACTTTTGCAAAAAAACCAATTAGGCATTAGTCACATGTACTCACTAGATGTGACTAAAAGTGGGACCACATAATTTAGGAATAGCCTTTGGTTGGGTTTTTTAAAAATCCTATCAACAGCAGAAAGGAAGTGTTTTAGAATGTTTCTGCAATAACTTTCAGGACGAACCTCGAGAATTTGCTGTGCACGGAGTTCTTTCTCCATACGAATTTGCTGAATGCGCTTGATCTTCTCCTGGTAAAAGGATGAGGGCAAGATCAAATGAATTAACTGTTAAGTCATGCATGTTATAGAATGGCGGGGGGGGGGGGGGAGTGGGCTGTGGGGTGAAGAAGTACAGTGGGTCTATGCAGATGGGGAAGGTGCAGCATTTCGAAGAACAGCAACTTCCTTGTGGAAATTCAAAAGCAATTCAACTGTGCTTAAAACCTTTTTCACCTTGGAGCACACAAACTATGAACAGAGCAGCTGCAGATGGTTACCAAGCTTTGCACGGAAAATTAAACAATGCACGCAAAGGAAAGTCCTTACTTGCTGTTTAAGAATCTTCATCTGCTCCCTCTTTTTCCGCCTCTCCTCTGCAGCCATCATCGCTGAAAGACACAAACAAATTAGGCTTGCACAAGGCATTATGGTTTGGTTGAGAAAAAGATGTATTTTTATTTATTTTAAGTGTGTTTTTTCCTATTTCTTTTGATAACACGTGTGTTTATATGGAAAAGAAGCATGGCAATATCAGGTGTTGCAGCAGCACAAGTAAAGCAGATTAAGATAATAAAAACAGAATAGAATAACTAGAGAATAATAAAATAAAAATAAAATAGAGATAAAATAAAAATAAATAGGATTAAAAAAATAAAATAAAAATATATAGAATAATAAAATAAAGATAAAATGAAAATGAATAGTATAAAAATAAAATAAAAATATATAGAATTAAAAAAATAAAATAAAATAAAGACAAAATGAATAGTATAAAAATAAAATAAAAGATACAATTAAAATAAATGTAATTTAAAAAATAAATAAAATAAAGATACAATAAAAATAAACAGTATAAAATAAAAATGTAATAATTACACATTATATATTATTATATAACAAGTTAATAATACAAAACAAATTACAACTATAAGACATAAACAAACAACAAAGACACTGCATCCACTAGTAGTGCAAGCATATGTAATCTCTGAAAATGGTGCATCACTATAACAACATTTGAAACAGAGAGCAGCTGTGTACCTTGTTGCTTCCTTGCCTCTCTGGCTGCTTGTGCCATGGCCTGCTTCTCAAGTTTTCTCATCATTTTGATCTGAGCAGCCTGCCGAGCGATCTCTGCAGAAATGATGCAATATAGTTGTGAAATCACAGACCCCATTAAAAACTTGACCCACAAATACTACAATTCCCAAAATCCCTCTTAACAACCTCCAGAGAAGTTCTTGCAAGAAGCTAGCATCTTTAAGTAAAAAAAACAAGATAAATATGATAGTTTTGATCATGTGTGGCTGGAGAAAAAAACTTATTTTGAGACAATGACACCAAAACATTCACCACTAATAATTTAGCTGGTTCAAACTGCTTCTATTAAACTCTAAATCGCTATTAAAGTTATTTGAAGCTGAGCTGAATGATGAATTATCCTTACAATAAACATAAATGCACCAAACCATTAAGTAAAATGAACTGATGCAATATCTAGTGTTAGTGGCTGATGACCAGGTGCTGACAGTACTTTTTCTACCATGTAAATCATGGGTCTCAAACTTGCGGCCCGCGGGCCAATTACGGCCTCGTGACGATATTTTGTGGCCCTCACCTTGATATGAAAGTTTAATATGAGTTTTATATGAATGGCACTTTACGTGTTGTGTGTGGAAGGTCCCTTTAATTACTTTTTTTGTTAATTTTGTGTCCTTTTTATGGTAATTTTGGGTCATTTTTGGGTCATTTTGTTTCTTTTTTGGTAATTCTGTATCTTTTTTTGGTCATTTTGTGTCTTTTTTAAGTAATTTAGTTTTTTTCTGTACTTTTGTGTCTTTTTTGGTCATTTTGTGTCTTTTTTTGGTCATTTTGATACGGCCCCCAGGTAATTTGAGTTTGAGGCCCCTGATGTAAACTGACCTTGAGCCTCCAGTTTGCGCAGCAACTTCGCATCACTGACATCTTGGAAGTTAGTTTCACCAATATTAAGAGGATGAGACTTCCACTGTCTGGCCCCGGCACCGTCGCCTAAATGCCGGCGCTCAGACTGCGTGCAGCGACCACGGCTGCGTCTCCCGTCCATCGCTATGATGCTGGGCCCGATCTCCTCCTCAGTCAGCAAGAACCACTGAACGCCCTGGATTATCAGACGGAGACGGCAGATTAAAATCGGCAAAGCAAACAAGAGATGGCTCGACAGATTATCTACTCATTGATTGATTGATTGATTGATTGAGAATTTATTTGAACACAAAATAAAAGATGAACAATTAAAAACAAATGAACAACAATAAATACAAGGCAACAACACAAAATGAAACAACAGCAAGACTCGACACTTATTTGTGTTCAAAAGGAATGGGAAGAAGCCAAAGCTTATCAAATCCCACCCCTTCTCCCTATATTAATTTACTATATTCAGTTATATAACAATAATATTTATATATATGCATGTATAACACATAGTAATGTAGTATATAAACTTATTATTACCATTATTAACATATTCATTCATGTTTTTTTACTTTCAAACAAACACAGATGCATTCTAATTTATATTAGTGCAATTTAATTAAAGACAAATTAAATCTTAATGGTCAACAGAATATTAGATTAGAATATATATGTCCTTACATATTAATATTCATTATATAATATATAATTCTATATTATTTCCCTTTTCCACCTGTTATCAAATGACACATCATTTCATATTGAATGTGGACATCCTTCAGTGATGAAACTAAATAATGAACCATAAAAAGAAGTAGAAACATTTACCTCTGGTGCTTCTCTGGCTTCATAGAAGTCACCAACTTTAATTTTTGTACTGAAGCTGAAATTATCCCGTGAGATTTCAGTTATTCCATTCCGGAGTAAGTACTGCAGACAAAAGAATAATGCATGTTAATTAAAGCAGTTCGTTTCAGCCATATTAACTGATCAATCTCACACACACAGACACACAGACACACACACACACACACAGACACACACACACACACACACACACACACACACACACACACACACACAGACACACACAGACACACACAGACACACACAGACACACACACACTCCACCTTAGGGCAATAACAGAATACTGGACTGATGCATTGAGCATATGAATTAATTTAAGGTTTTTTAATCTACTGTACTTTCAATTAAATAAAGCTACATATTGTAGAATTACCTTCATTACATCAGGATACTGACGCAGCTTCTTCCCACACGGAGCAAAGTAAGCCACCTCTCCTTGCAGACGACCTGACACGGTCCTGATTCGGGTCTCTCTCTGCCACCTGAAAAATATAATCATATCATTAAAACATGTCATAACCACTAGAGGTGTTAATCCCCCCCTACGATACGATTTTATCCCGATACTTGAGTCACGATATGATATTATTGCAATTTTAAGCATTTTGCGATATGGTGAGTGTTTGGATTGAATTGGTTTAATTTAATTGATTTAATTGTTTAATTTTTTAATTGAATTGATTTAATTGATTTAATTGTTTGGATATTTGGATTTAACCGTTTATATGCATTTTGTGTACACAAACTTAAATTCAATCCAGAATTGTTTTGTCAAATAAGAGAAAATTCTCAGTCTATTCATCTCACTTCAGTCTTTTTATTTCTCCACAATGAGTCAAACCCACAGACTGACCAACAAAGTATTCAGTCAAACTGAACTGATTTCAAACGTGTATGGACGACTGCAGCATTTTATCAAACTTTCCTCAACTTTAAGCTTCATTGCTCTGAATTTTTTGAACAATACATAAAAAAAGCCTAACTTTCCACGTTCCACAACTTCCCAACGCGATATGTTGAGAAATTGTTGAAATGTTGGAAATGTGGAATGTTGTGGTGCCTATAGATTCCTAAGTTAAAACCAAAGGTAAAACCTAGGCTCTGGAATAACCTGCCCTTGCACATCTGATCTGCAGAATCTTTTGAGGTTTTTAAATCCTCCCTTAAAACACACTTTTTCTCCCTAGCTTTTAATCAAGTTTAAGTGGACATCTGGCAAAAAAACATTTTATTCAAATTTGATTTTTTTTTATTCTATTGTTACATTGTGTTTATGTATTTTAGTATTTTAGTTTAGTTTAGTATTTTAGTTTTTACCGTATTTCCTGCAACTGTGATATCTGTACAGCACTTTGGTCAACCCTGGTTGTTTTAAATGTGCTCTATAAATAAAGTTTGATTTGACTTGACTTAGATCTTCTAGTTTCATATGATACCAGTATCTGCAGTATATTCCTAAAACCGAGCCCACTATGGCCTTCGAAAACATTGGAAAGCTAAATATCAATACTAAATATCAATACCACGAATCAATATAACATTGCCACCCAAAATATCGCAATACAATGCTGTATCGATTTTTCCCCCCACCTCTAATAACCACTGTACCTGTGTATTCATTCACCAGATACATGTGTGTTTTTTCTGATCTGATTGTTTCTCCCATATAAGTTCCCTCCTGCAGTCTAATAATATCATTATAGGTCAAGATCTCGTCCTCTTGTTTGCAACAACAAGTAAACAAGGCGATACACTATGTAAATTATGTCTGTACAGCTGTGCAGTCTGTGGCCTTGTCGTCCTCTGACCCCTCCAGTAATCACACTCCTAAATGGCCGCACGCCAAGTAGGGCTACCCCTCAATTCCCATGAGCTCCGCTGGAGAGCAGCCATGGTTTACACACTAGATCTGTGGCTAGTTATCTCGTTCAGAGCATGGGATCACATGCAGTCTCATGGCCTCTGTTTCCTGTAAACCTGTTGATGAAAAACATCCCTACAAGATGAAAGGCGCTCGGATCCAAGGCTGCAGAATTTGTGGGCAGGGAGCTGTAAATGTTGCATGTCTGTGTTGAGGCTGGATGCAATTAACCCCTTGATGCTGAAGTGCTGGGCCTCATTTCATTTCCTGCCTACTGCTCTAGACAGGGGATTTTAAGGAGCCTTAAAGGAAGGAAAGGGTGTTTTTTTGTGGTCTAGTCCTACTAAGCATTCGATGAAGACGTCACTGTTCTCAAATCAGCAACTCTAGTGGTACTTTACAGCAGCTATTCTCAACCTAAGGGTCCCGACCCCAATTGGGGTCGCGAGATGATTTCTGGGGGTCGCCAAATCATTTTGGAAGTCAGCTCTGTCTCCACTGTGTTAAAGTGTTGATGTGTTATTGTGTTTTAGTCTTTTTGGTAATTTAATGTCTTTTTGGTCATTTTGTGTCTTTTTTGGTCATTTTTGTGTCTTTTTTTGATCATTTTGTGGTCAATTTGTGTCTTTTTTGGTCATTTTGTTTCCTTTTTTGGGTCATTTTGGGTCTTTTTTTGGTTATTTTGTTTCTTTTTTGGGCCATTTTGTGTCTTTTTTGGTCAATTTGTGTCTTTTTGTGGTCATTTTTTGTCATTTTGTGGTCAATTTGAGTCCTTTTTTGCTTAATTTTATGTAATTTTTTGGTCATTTTGTGTCTTTTTTTGATCATTTTGTGTCATTTTGTGGTCAACTTGATTCTTTTTTGGGTAATTTTGTGTCTTTTCTGACAGTTTTCTGCAAGTTATTTCTTTCCAAGGAGTCTCTGGCTTGAAGCTGACTGTTACACACTCAGGAGGTCAGAATGGACCTTTAAACTTATAGCAAAGGACTTAGATTAAAAGTAACAATAAAATATAAAAAAGTATATAAATGCACAGACAGAGAGATATTTTAGTTGTTGTCGCAGACAACATGCATGTTAAATTGGGGGTCACGACTCAAAAAGGTTGAGAACTACTGGTTTACAGTACCAGTTACAGTATTTACCTGCTCATGTAGTAATGACAGTACTTTTACTTGACAATAAGTGTTTCTTATGCATTTTTCTTCCTTGGATGAATGTGTAAACACTGACATTTTCTTGGTCATAAATACATTTTTCTAAAACACAATTAATTGTCAGTTGTATGTGACCAAACCAGAGATATCATAATATTAGCCGGGGGGTGATTACGTGTCTTTGGCTGTTCCACTAAGTAAAGTTGACCGCAGATGAACTTTTAGAGAAGGTCACTCGTCAGCCTTCAGTGAGCTGACATTTCACAACAACACCCCATTGCATAAACACAAACAATGCAGGACAAATAACAGTAAGGACAAATAGAACGTGGTCAGACCATCAAGCCTTTATGTGTTTCTTCTAATATGAAAGGAACATTATCTCACCCGAACTCAAGAGGCAGCCGCAGAACTCTCTCATCTGTTACTCTCCTCCTTTTCCCCGTGCCTAGAAAACAGAATTAATGACTCAGCTCTTTTCGCACCTCCAGGGGGATGTGAGCAAATCCACAAACCTGCCATGTCTACAGATATATCCATGACACAAAATTAGAAAGGGGGGGCACAGCACTGCAAATATAAAACCTCAAACAAATGGCAACCCTGTTGGAATTAATTATGGATGGTTGATTTATATACTAAATATGAATCTTAAAATGGCTTAGATTACAATGCAGATCAGTGGAAGTAGGTCAGCTCTGTTTAGGGAAAGCATGGATATCAACATTATCCAATTTCAGACCTTTTGAAACACCAAAACTGAACTTGTAAAGCAACACTGCCTTAACACTGCCATTACAGTTCAGAGGTTGTTGTACTAGTGGTACAAAAAACACAGTTAAGTTCCTTATTTTATGCATGTAGGAGTTTATACAAGAGTTTATCAAGAGGAATTCACAGCATACTAATGTGACATGATTCTCCCGTTACTGCTATTACATGGAAAAATAAATGAACACTTCTCCATTATGGAAAGTCAGTATCCAGCTTGGTTAGTCCTGTAATATGCTCCGTGACTCATCTGGTATCATCTGCATGGGTTATTAAAGCAAAAGCTGCTGGGGACCATCAAAACAATGACGCAAACCAGTTTCTTCCAGAGAACTCATGTTAACCTGGAACTACAGAGACATGTGCATCCATGTTTTCATACTGGAAAAAACCATACGCGTCCTTTTTTCCAGTCGTACATTGGATAGACTGAGTAAGCAAAGTGACTGGAGTAAAAATAAGTACGGTGCTGACTTGGTCTGTTATCTGAGTGAGTAACACTTTCCTAAAGCCTGAATCACACAATAATTACTATCATTCTATCAGCTATTTTATTAACGTTTTTCTTTCTTACTTTCCTCCTTTTGTCCCTCTGTTTCTTTGCTTATTTTATATATATATATATATATATATATATATATATATATATATATATATATATGTGTGTGTGTGTGTATGTGTATGTATATATATATGTATATATGTGTGTGTGTGTGTGCGTATATATAATAGTGTAAAAGCTGCAAATAAACAGTAACAGAGCATACAGAATATATATTTTCAAGATTTATAATTTTCTGCATATCTTTATATATAGTCTTACATTTAAAAATAAATTATATATATATATATATAATGCATCTTATTTAACTGAAGCTGTGTTGTAAGTTATCTTTCGATTTGGTTTTCAAGCAAAATTGTTACCTGGTATTGAGGCGAACATGAAGGATGGCGATCGGTTGCTGTGGTTACTCATGGCTCCTGAGCTGGTCACTGGGCCGGAGGTTAGGAGGCCACTGGGTAAACTAGGAGGCTTGATGATCTGCAGGTTGAGCAGGGAGCAGTTGGCCGAGAGGTCTGAGGAGGACTTGTGAGAAGATGAGGACGCTTTGGTGAGTTTCAGTGGACTCATTTCTGCATCGCTGTCTGCTTCTGTCTCGCCATGCTCCTTCAGATCATCCTCAGAGCCGTCAGAGTCACTGTCCAGATTACTCTCAGACTCTGCAGGAGATTCCAGCATGACACGGGGAAACAGAGAGAGGGCAAAAATATATATACTAATTAGAATTCTTCACACAACCAATCCTCATTTAACATCTTCTATCTGCAATAACATGTTGTCAATGGCATTTCTTTACTCAATTAGAGAAGAGTCTGTTTACATTACATTACATTACATGTCATTTAGCTGACGCTTTTGTCCAAAGCGACTTAAAATAAGTGCATTCAACCTGATGGTACGAGCCTTAGATCACAGTAATCAAGTAAGTACATAACTTTAAGAGCCAACTGTCATCGCTACAGGAGTGCTATATGTTAAAGAAGAAAAGAAGAGATAAAGAATTTTTTTTTTGTTTAATCGTACCTGACAGGCTACTGCCAGAATCTTCATCTTTCATATCATCTTCATCATCTTCATCATCGTCATCCAAGTCGTCTCCTAAAGAGTCGTCTGAATCCTTGCTGCTGTGGATATCAGACTCACTTCCTCTGAGCGAGTCTAGAGGTGGACAGGATGCGTTGCTTTTTGAGAGGCTCTTTCCTGCACGCACACACTTCGGAGTGCTCGTCTTCCTCGGTTTGTGAGCAAGGCCCGATGAGGCCGAAGATTTAAGTGAGGAAGCGGAGCTGCCTGACATCTCCTTAGTGCCCATGCTCAGGTTCATGGGCATGGGACAGGGAGGGCTGGCGGCTCCCTGGTGGAGGAGCTTACTACTGGGGCTGCTCCTCTGGCTGCGGGGTTTGGTGATGAGGGCCAAAGGGGCATCCTGAACTGCACTGTGCATCACTCCATTAAGGTGGTGGTTCAGGAACAGGTTGTTGTCATTGCTGTGTGAGAGAGACAGTAAGTGACTGCTCAGTGTGTCTGACGGATGTTTCTTCGGTGTCAGCAATGATGAAGAAGGTGCTGAATTTTTGTGACTTTTGTACCGGTTCTGGCTCTTAGGTCCCAGAGAAAGAGCTTGTTTCACGGAGTCCTTGGAGTGGAGGGGCTTCATGAGTAAAAATGAAAAAGAAAAAGGGAAACAAAGAAGGAAAAAAAAGAAAGTAATTACACAAACTGTCAGTCACATTACGTTACTGTGGGCTGTGAAGGAAGGAATTTAAGGTGTAATAAGAGACGGGGACAATGAAGAGCAGGCTCAAGCCTGTCAACTCCATGAGAGAAAAAAAAAGGCTGCTGTGGAAAATATTTTCAAATTGTTTGGCTTAGTGCCATTGTGCGACTCTGGCTGTCATCTTGTATTTGTTGCTATTGTCATACTCAATCAAAAGCCGGTATTTTAATGTACCACCATCATATGAATTAAAACCCTCTTGTTAGAGACTGCAACATTTTTCCTGCTTTTCAAAATAGTGACAATAACAGAGTCCTTTAAAAGAGACACATTTCTCCTCTCCTGATAACAAACATCCCAAAGCGTAACAGAGCTAATTGCTTGTCAATTTCGTGAAGTATTCCCAATAGAGCTAAATGCATTGTCACTTCTCGTCATGTAGCGGTCAGACCCACATGTAGTACAATAAAAGCCCTGCTTTCATTAGAGTAATTTGTTTTTTTTGTAACTTTGGCAGAATTCAGATAAAAAGCAGCTTCTATGCAGCGATGTGTAGAACAAATACAACTCACCTGTTTTAACTTAAATCTGTTTAAGTGTAACAATCTTTCCTCCGACAGGTTTCCACTGCACTCCTTCGTGCCATCAGCTGGCTGGGCGTGCTTCACAGAGGGCATCAGGAATTTGGGTTTATGTGGAGGCTTTTGTGAGGCTAGCAGTGTAGGTGGTCTGGGTAAAGAAGAGAGGGAGAGAGGCCTGGGTGAGGAACACAGAGACTTTGAAAGGGAACAGAGAGCAAGATGTTCGGGAGAGGAGAAGACAGAGCGGTGTTGTGTTGCCGAGGACGACTGAGAGGAGCGCTTTGATGAGATGGAAGTGTCTAAGTGTTTAAGTGAGCTGGACAAGGAGAAGGAGAAGGAGAAAGGGTTGGGTGAGGACCTGGACGGCAGAGGAGAAGCCTCCCTGTGGGATGGTGCTAGGGGACCGTTGCCGGCTGCCAGCCCCGTGGCCTGGATGACACTGATGTGCTGCTGGCCTCCCTCCTCTGCAGTCCTGGAGCTTTGGAGGAACAGTGCTGCAGCCTGTGACAGGCCGGAGGGATGAGAAGACTGCAGGCGGTACGGGGAAGTCGAGGGAACGGCGTCACCGTGACTGTCTTGAGTTGTATTTCCATCGGCGGTGCCAGGTCTCTTCTTTTTACTCTCGGAAGTGTTCTGTGTCAGCCGCTGAGTAGGAGGATGAGGAAAAGACAGCATGTCATGTCAGCTCCTGCTGAGAGAGCCTCACAGTGGCAGCTCTGTCAGCTAGCACATACATCCATTTTGCCGCCCACCACCATGGCTGCTCTTCACAAACCAACTAACATTTACTTAACAGAGAGCAAACTGGTCAGACACAAAAGCTTACAAAATAACTTCTTTCACCAGATATTTTCACTGGAGTAGAATATTCTGAAAAGGAACTAAAAACTGGACAATCTTTTAGTGTTAATTGCTTTGAATACCTTCACTTTCTTTTTCACGTGACTGTCTTTTTCCGAGTCAGAGCCCTCACTGTCATTGCTCTGATCGTCCTCGTCTTCATCATTGTCTTCCTCCTCCTCTTCCTCCATGTCATCAGGATCACTGCTGCTCTCCTCACCATCACTGGAGCTATCTGACAATGATCCTGATTGGCTGCCACTCATGCTGGAGGTCTCCAGTGGTCTTTTGTTGGGTTTCTAAATAGATAATAATGAAATTCCACATTTTTTCTAGTCAAGTAAAAAACAGGAGAAATTGTGCCAGGAACAACAGAAAAAGTGAACAACAAAACTGTGAAGTAAGTATTAAAGCAATAGAGTATAATTAACCTTTTCTTTTGTTTTCTGAATGATCTTCTGGTGCAGTTGGCTGAGGTCCTGGCTGCTCTTTTGACTCCGACTACTGTTGGCTTTAGTTTTCTCCGTGCTCCCCTTAGTTGGAAATGAACTGGTGTTCACAGTAGAGTTCCCAGTAGGAGAAGAAGCACTCCTACCATTCACTGTTCCAATTACGCCTACGGGAACTGGCATTGTACATTTCTTTAGATGGATACTCATGAGAACAAGAAATATGAGTAAACACACAGAGAGGACAAAAAAGTCTCATAATGTTAACAGAAGTATTTCAATGATTAACAAAATGTGTTTGTGGAATTATTATTTTTCTAGACCGTCTTCACTTTGCTTTTAACTTCCACAGTATGGATGATGACCTACCTGATTTACGTGATTGCAAGTGAATGGGATCTTGGCTTTTGAAGGCTGATGCAAATACAGGATGCAGACCCAGAAGAGGAGGGAAGAAGGCTGGTGCTCCTCTGGTATGTGCCTCAGATGGCCGCCACCAGTCTGGAGTGGGGGAGCGAGATAGTGTACAGTTAGGCACAAATAGCCACTTTTATCTATAGTAGATATGCAGAGAATCCAATCTGCCAACATGTTATTAGAGCATGCTTTAAGTATAGTTTTGCCCTAGATAACAGGGGCATTCCACTGACTGTGATTGCATCCATTTTACAATGAGGGGTTGAAAAGTTAAAGCAGACGTCATCTGGGATAAAAGCTGCAAGTATTCACCTCGTCTACTCAAAGTGTCACAGCTGCAGTTTCCCCAAGAGCAGCATTCTTCTGAAACGGCATCTGCCTTCTAAAACCTCCATTTACTTTGTGCTAAGTGTTTCAAAGTACTTTCAAAGCATCCAATCGGACATCATTAAGGATTTCATTAAAACTAGAGTGCGGGACTTTTACATATAAATGAACGGTAGTTTCATTCAAGCCTTGCCAAACAAGTTTACACAATGGGGATTACGTTTATCGCCACCAGGGAAAGCTCTCTGTGTTAGTTAGTATAGCAGGGTTGTGATGTCACATCTGCACTTCCTGGTTTTAAATATTTTTTGCCATAAAAAGATGTAAAAATTTCACATTTTAATGGTAATACTGAAAGGGGATGAGAAAACAATTTTAACTATATTTTTGTTGCAATGGAGTCACACATTTTAGCACAAAAAGTCAATATATTGAGCCCAGAAAAAAAAAATTGTGTCCATGTTTATATATCGAACAATAAGTCGATACAGTAATTATCGTGACAGGCCTAGTATATAGGTGTACATACAATACATAAAGTCATACAGCATGCTATTGTCCTTACTTTTTAAAAACAGTTATAATCCTGGAAGACCCCGAAATAATTTCAATGACAGACTTACAAACAATTAACTTGACCATGAAGCCAAGTTTCCTCTTCACCTCTATTAATAACAATGGCGACAAAAAAACCCAGCCCATTACATTTCCTACCTGGAAATGCACCAAACTGGGAGTGAGCCGCCAAGGCAGACAGACCCAGAGTCCCGAGGCCTCCAAAGTCAGAGCGGCCTGAACTTGACGTGTAGAGGCCAAAAGCAGGACTGCTGACCAGAGGAAAACCATTGGAGCTGCCAGACATATTTAGACGTTCATCCCCGGTTACCTGGAGCAGATGGCCTGGAGAACAAAGACACAGTTCGAAGAATGCTTGGAATTTAATCTATCGATTTACATATTAGTTAATCTGTTAATCCCACAAGTTTTATCCAGATGTCCTATACGGTACATTTTCAGTACACGGTACCAGATTTAACATAAGGTTTAATTCTTCTATGGAACTCAGTGATTTAATTACATTTTATGCTTTTAAAAAAAAGGTGAAAAAAGCTGTGAATTTGGGGTGATCTGTTCAAAATTGCTTCACCAAATAAGAGACTCAGCCATCTGCTCAGGCTGAGAATCTGTTCATGGTGATGATCGGGAAGGATTCGGGGTCTGGCACATACACTCATATTCAGAAAATGAGGGAAAAAAAACAGCTAACCACCAAATTATTAAAGAGTTACCACTATATGATGCATAGAATGATGATTCCTGCAAAATAAATAAGAAAATTAATAAAAGAAAGAAAGCAGGTAGGGGAAAAGGACGCCTGCTGAAAAGTAAAATAAAAAGGACTGTGCCACTGATGCCAGGTTGACATTTATCTTTTACAGCAGCTAAGGGCAAAATATCCAGTGTTCGTTATCAGGACTATTTCTGCACTATTAATTAGAACTAATACCTCATTTTCATTTAAAACCCAGAGCTTTGCAGAAATTAGCCTGATAAAAGCAAAGCCCTGTTGACTTGTTCTGTGTAAAAACAAAGTTAACCACTAAACAGTGTGTCTGTGTACTGAAATTATCAGCTGTTCACCTGGGAATGCAACTTTAACTACCATTCATTGATCAATTTACTGAGAAATTATTAACACCATCTGGTCAATAAGATATATATTTATTTGTCTGTAACTGTTTATTCATCAAACCTAGCTGTGTCTGTAAAATAGCTATTAAATTAATGCCAAAGTTTAGCACTAAACCCTAAAAACCGCACAGCCTGTACTGTTATTATAAAGACTCTAATGGGTGTTACCATCACTGGTTGTGTGGTATCTTTCTTCTTCTTCCCACAGGGGATAAGAAATCTCTTTAAAAAACTCAATTTACTTATTAATCATAAGAGCGATGTGACTACAGAGGTGCCAATGTGCTTTCAGCATTCCGTGTTCAGTCCAAAATAAATTATCTGGGAAATTTCTGTGCACGTTTGGTATGGGGGTCTGAAAATGAATAATTTATGAGAATGTCTCTAATGTGTTGTTCATTGTGATAGCATGACAAAAAATAAAAAATACACACTACTTTTTGGGGCATCTTATCATGAAGGGAAAAAAAATAATCACAAACCGCGGTATGTAAATTTGCACATTATTTTGTGGTCAGGGGTAATCTGACAGCTTATGCATCACCGCTTCTCAATGCATAATGGCTTTGACCACAATTAGTATTCAGAGAAAACAAGAGGATGTTGGCGGCTGCATGCACACTGTGAGGCTGACAGACATGTCAAATCACACAGGATAAACTGGAGCTAAAGGTTGTCAAAAGACATTCACAAGGACGTACAAAGCTCTTTAATTGTTGGCATTCATTAATTCAACAGCCTTTCCATTCCTATCAGAATTGTCTGTAACATGTTAAGACTGGAAGAAGGTGTCTTAAGCCCCCTTTATTGTTGCACAGTTTTAATTCTGTGTTTTCAAATAAATTTAGTTGGATGTCTCCTCCAAATAGATTTGCGTTTTTTCAAAAGTTCATGTGGAAGTGTAGCTATAAAGTGCATACTGATTGTCAGTCGGAAGTGGTGCATTCATTTACATTTATTAATAGCTGGTGAATTTAAGGCTGATTTGTGGGGGACTATTAATGCTGTTTGAAGCACTGCACACTCTTAACTAAAATAATGCATCGACTTTGTCCAAAATGAGGGCAAAATGATAAAATATAATGACTTGGAACTAAATAAGGCATAAAAACAATTAACATTGAGTCATATTAAATGTGCGTACGTACCACAGGTGGTGAGAGGGGAGCTGCCTGCGGGGCTCGGGGCCGGGCTGCTCTTTGTGGAGGGTGTCTGGGGTGGAGCAGGGGAGGAGCTGGCTGAAGATGAGGCCATGTGAAGGGAGGACGGGGCTGACGATGGGGAGGCCAGCCGCTCTCCAAACTCCATGTCTGTCAAACACAATCCAGTCAACAATTTAGAGATGCAAGAGAAGAAAAGAAGGGGAGGGGAAAAAAAACTCCACTCCTGCCACACACCCCACTGAGACTTCGTTCCTCTGACACACATCTGAATTATGGTCAAAACAATACTGGATTTCAACCGCTGATGTCTCAATGTGCACGAGTCCTTTGTGAAAGCAACATGTTGGCTGATAATTCAATGGTATTGTTTGTTATTGAGAGGCATTCCATTGTGATGGTTTGATTAATGCTGAAATGATTTTGCGACCAATCAATCAACGGAACTTTTTTTTTTTTTTTTGCCTTAAGCTTGTTAAATGTTAAGATGTGCCACTTTCCTCTGTTTTATACTACCATAAACACGGCTCCAGAGGAACTTTTTACATTGGTAAGGCACATATTCACATTCATAATGCAGAGAAAAAAAGCTGAAAACAACCACACCCATAGACACAGACACACTCATAGACATATACAGTACACAGGGTTCGTACATTTTTTCATTGGTCAAATTCAAGCACTTTCAAGGTCCATTTTCAAGCTTTTCCAGTACCTTTCAACGGCTGTAAATGGCATGTTTTAGATGAGTACTTCGATACTAAAAGGGGTAATTTCACTTAATACCACCAGCAATGGTATTAGACTTTTAACAACTAAAAGTAGTTTGCTAATCTCATAAAACATACTGGTATGGGAATCTAGGGGCTAGGAGCAAAAGTAAGCTCAGAAAAATCATCAACCGGCAGCTGGTGGAACTATGTCTTATGAAAACATATTTATTTATCCTTCCACAATCTTTACATCCATACTAACTAAAAAACAAGCACTGTAATCATAGTCTCTAATGACTCTCAGACCACTGTTGTTCTGTCCATTGTCCAAATCATGCCACGGAGAATCTACTACTGACTGTGCTCTTTAATCAGCCCCACATTTCCTGGGTTTTCCATTATTTATGCCACTTCACATCCCACTGATCACAAGAGCCCACATCCTCTTTAACACACGTTTCCAGAAAGCCTGCCTTTGTTATAGTATTGTACATTACAACAACAATTTCTAGATCTCCCTGGTGATTCTCCTCTGCACAAGAAAACAGGAGCAGCTGATTAATTTGAGGAGACAAAGCTACCCTCTGAATATCAAGTATCATCCCTCACCAGGAACAGCACTGATGAGACGTAAATGACATGAAAGCTGCAGCCATGCTTCACTGGAAAGGCCACTGTTTCCTGCAGTAGTGTGAGTGGGAGTTTGTGCAGAACAAAGAACAAAGGTGCTTTCATATTTGTAATGCAACATTTAAAAAAAACATCATTTTGTGTCATTCTGACCTTGCTACATCACTCTTCACCTGTCATTCAAAGAGGTCCAGTATGCTAATGAAATCAAAAACCTTCTCTGTGTATATCAATTATGAATCTGTACAAATTAAATTAAATATTCAACAGGGTGGCAAACATTTTTTCAAGGATTAAAAGGTAAAATGTGTCATTAAAAAAATACCGTGCACTCTAAATGTTAGTGTTAATTATACTTTTTAATATTTTTTACAGCAATATGCTGCAGATATGATGTCTTAATTTGTCTCTACTGCATAATTATACTGTCATTTTCTATCAAAAGGAGACCTATGAAATGTCTGAGGTAGTTTTTTTTTCTTTAAAAATATTAAAAAATGGATTTACATTTGTCAAATTTAGGATCACAAACAAATAGAAATATATTAGCATAAAGCTCCAGAGGAGAAAGACTGTTCTGCAGTATTTACAAAGCCCTTCCTGACTTCATTACTAGAAATTATAATGGATTTAACAAGCAAATAAGCTTGAATTTATAGGCAATAATGTAAAACCACGGAGGCAGCAAGTACAGTCTTCTGGGTGTTTTATAATCTACATAAACATTTTGAAATTAATTTGATGGATGTATGTACACCATCTTGAGATAATGTGAGTGTGTGAGGTGAAAGACAAACAGTGTAGACATCCCGAACAGCAGGATGCAGGTCCTGTGAAAACACACATATGCTAATACACTGGAGAGGAACAAATGACTCTGATTGAATCAAAGTCACGTTCACATATATGACTCCATAAGCATAACGCAGCTCATCATCTGCGGATAAAAATGTCTCTTCATCAGAAAAACAATAAACTCATCAACAGAATGAGATTCTAATGAGACAAAGCACAAAACGCCATCAATCATTCAAATGTAGGCTGCTATGACTATTCAAATAAGCAATTTAAGCAAAAATACAGAACGCTCTGAAAGTGTTATGATGACACAGGATCTCAAACTTTTGGATTAAACAACATTTCTCTTAATAACAGCCCTTCATCTCTTGGTACTCGTCAAACACGACTGAGTGAAAGCATATTCACATTTCTGTCATGATGACAATGTTTTTATTTTGTGTGTAAAGAGTGGTATAAAGTGCCTTTTGGCTATGGAAACTAGCTTGTACCATGAAATAGGGAGGATAAAATAATGTTTAGTTAGTGGCTGGAAAATGTGCTTTGCTTATATGCATATTCCTACTCAAGGTCACGGGGAGCTGGAGCTTTTCCCAAGCGTACCTCAGGCTGAGGGAAGTGAAAATGCCTCATTAGATTGTCAGTCCATCACAGGTGTAAGGGCACTATGAAAGACTATTTTAGCAGTCTCCAGTCTCCTTGGCATGCATGTCACTGTGGAGTAAAGGGAAACATCAACAGGAGACACGTGCAGGCACATGGAGACCAATCAAACTCCATAAGAACATAATAAGACCAGGATCAAACACAGGAACTCTCCTGCTGTGAAGAGGCAAAGCTAACCAACTAATCCGACACGTTGCCTTGGATACAAAACGGCAAAACAGAAATCATACACTTGGCCTCAGAGTAAATGAAGTGTGTACTTTGTTTTCTTTTGCCTCTTTTGTTCTTTTACAGTTAAGGGTATCTATTTGGATCTCTTGTTTTTTTTTTTCAAATGTTACTGATGTCACTTGCTGAACTGGCTCCTAACATCAAATACCTCATATTCTGAAAGATTTCAGGAAGTTCTCCAGTAAGTTCTCCATAAGCTTAAATTAACTTTGACATTCTGGAAACTATGACTAGGTAGAAGCCTTTGCTCATCGGGGCTTCAATTAAGAATAGTTTTATAGTCAATTAATCTGCAGATTGTTTTCTCATTTAATCGTTTGGTGGATTTATCGATTAATCTTATTATTATTATTGCAGACCTACTTATCACTAAGACTAGAAACAGAAGGTAACAGCTAGCCTAGCCCTGTCAGACAATACAATTTGCCTACTAGCATCAGCAGTGCGTCCAACTGAAAGCAACATGCGGCTTTTATAGTGTTGATATTTCAACAGTTTTACAAACAAGATATAAAGTGATGGTAGGGGCACAATGTGCTCAATTTCAGGGTTCATACTTGAACATGTTGCATGCTCCAATGTTAAAAAAGACATCTTTTTTCCCCATATCATCCATCTAAATTCAGCCTCTGTCTAAAATGCTCTCCCGAAAAAGCCCAGTGTTCTCTGATGGTCAGCATTTCTGTTTGTTCTGCATCTGCCTTCAAAGAATCTCTGCACCATCATTGCAGTAGGGGAATAAGTCTAACAGCACCGTACCAGGCATCTCTATACATCTTTCTATCTATATCTATATCTATAGATATAGTATAGTATAATATCTATATCTATAGAAACAGATATAGATATCTGCTATATCTATAGATATAGCAGATATCTATATCTGTATCTATAGATATAGATTTTATTATATATCTATTACAACATTTAAATAGGTGAGCTTCAGAGAGGCTAAAAGAAAAGTATCAATCTCCTCTATCTCTTTACAAGACAGACATTCAACATATTACTCAAAATGTCAAACTGTTCTTTCAAACTAAAGTTAATAAATACACAATGCAAAAAAAAAGGTTTCAATAATAAACTTGCACAAATTATGTAAATTTGAGAGTTTCTTACAATGAAAACTGATGCATTCTTTGTCTGTGTATGTAATCTTTCCAGCTGCGTCTTTGTGTTTGTGATGAAGCTGTAGATATTTCACCACATAGTGTTTGTTGTGTTTTGTGTGCACGTAAGCATTTGTTTTCCGTTGTGTGTTCCTCCTTGTCCATGTTATCTTCTTGCACAATAACAGATGGCTGATGCTAACAATGATAATCCAGTAACAGAGTCATCAGCATGGATCAGCAGTATTCAGACTGCAAACACTGTCTTTTCAGCTAATGGAGGGTAAGAGAAAGAGGTAGTGTACCAGAGTGTTTGACACGGTTCTAAGATAGAGAGCTGCACCACTCAAAGTGGTCCACATCACTGAAACTAATTTTTTAAAAAGGCACCCTTGCTGTTCTCTCTTTGAGGTCACCCTGCAGACCAGATGAAATGAATTCAATAATTCGTGAAGCTTTTCTTTCCCCCTTATTTGTGTGTTCATGCACAAGATGAGCGGGGTGAGAGCTGGCTGTGGGGCACACTTGTGCAGTCAAAGAATGACACAAAATGGAGTGTGTGGGGTCTCTGTGGATACAGGAGGTGCATAACAAGTTCAATGGTACACCCACAGTTCAGTCAGAGTACTATGCTCCTTTGAGTTTTCATCAGTTCTTCAGTCAGCTCGTGTCTTCTGATGACAAGTTATTGTTCCTGGCCCTGACTCCTACTCTACCTGGACGTGATGAAGTGCTCTGTCTGACCAATCCCACCGGCTATGGAAGGAAACTTCAGACTGACCTGCATCAGGGGCAAAACTACAGTAACACACAGCATTACTCATAGAGTCAGGCAGAAGAGGGGGGTTTCAAGGCCAACTAATGCCTTCTGTTTGATGATACTGCAGTGGGGGGATTTATGTAACATAGTTCAGAAAACATATTTTTAGATGGAAACTAACAGACTTGGTGCAATATGGTCAAGGGAAGTGATTTTTAATGAGGTGACACGACAAAGTAGGTACAATTTATAGTGTTTTGAGGGGAAATGAATAATTTAAAGGAGGTAATTTTTGCACACAATCCAAAGAATGTAATCCTCTGCAATGCTGTTCACCGTACAGTTGTAAAAGCAAATGCTAAACCAAACTCCTGCCAAAATTATTATTTTATCAACAGAGAATGTATCAACACTTAGACATTTTCTAAAAAAAAATTGAGGATGCCTTTCTATAACTGTGTTTACATTCTGTTAACAACAGCATTCTAAGCAAACTTTTGAAATGTCACAAAAAGCGAAGCAAAAAAGGCACATGGCTACAGTGTAGTTTCATCAGAAGATGGAGCTATAGGCTATGCATGACTGTAATCTGCAAGTAAACAGAGTAGAAGAAGTAAACTAGGGGTCGACCGATATATTGGCTGGCCGATATATCAGGCCGATATTTGCGTTTTGACTTGCCGATCAATCAGCCCATTTTCACTGAGCCAACACCAGGCAAGGCTCGGTGCAACATCTGCAGCGCTGGTGAGCTGCTGCTGATACCGGAAAAAAGAAAAACACATCAAATATGTGGACTCATCTGAGGCGCCACCACCTCGAGGCCTAGAACAACATACACATTGTTTGCTATCTAACTGTTAATATGTTTTGTTTGTTTTGTTAATAAATGTTTCTTTTCTTGTTGTTGTTTTTTTTTTTTTGTTTAAATTGAGACTTGTGTAACATACATTTGTTATCACTGTCATTTTTATCATGTAAATGGAAGGAGAAAAGGCAATATCGGCTTCAAGAATTGGCCCAAAAAAATCGGCCGCACATATCAGGGATCAGTTAAGACTGACCCGTAATGGTCAACCACTAAAGTAAACATGCCAACCAGAAACAAAGCAAGTCGCCTTTGCCATCCAACCCATCTATGATAGAAAAATGGAGAGGTCATCAGAAAATCGTTTCAGTTTTTTTTTTTGTTTTTTTTTTTTTAAAGAAAATCGTTTCAGTTGGACAAGTATTAATTGTACTTTTCATGTCAGCTAGTACTGGCCATGTTTCAGGCTGTCAGGAGACAAAAGAAATGTATATGAATAAACAAAGGCAAAAACCACCTCAAACAAGCATAACAACTTTTTTCCCCTGTTAAGTTTTCTCATTCTGTGTTTTCTAGACTTACACAAATAGTACAAATATAGTAGGAACACAGTGTCTCTTCAATTGATGATGTTCTCTAAGCATGCTGTCATGAGAGCTGTGCAGAGTGATTAAAAAGGAAAACATAGCATTGCTAAACGATCAATACTCTGCATCAAGGGCTGGTTTACCATTCATCTCAGGTTTGCTCTTTGCAGAGAGGGCCCCTTTTTTATGAGTGCGCTGGGAGTGAAAAAGAAACCATGTGCCTTCCAGAGATTTTGTTCATGAGTGTGTCTGCAAGGATGGTTGTCATCAAAGATAGAAAAGTTTAGATGAAACTACTGGATGTAGATTGTAAATAAGGAATCTATGGAGCAACAGATCTGTTACTGTTACTGTTGGTGAGATGGCAGAGCGGTGCTGGTTATACCGGAGAGCCTGCGTTATGCTTTGTGACACTGATACAGTAGTCTTTTGCTAAATGTGATCCATAACAAAGCCTGCCCTAGTGTTACTAAGCACCTTCAAAAACCATCTATTCACTTATTTGCCTGTCTCAGCCATAGTTTTTTATGCATCAGGGTAATCACATCTTTGACCTCCTATGCAAGAACACACACATGCTGCGAGCCTTGCAAAGAGATCCACCTGCGCTCATACTGCCAGGATAATAATCCACTTTTGCTCCTGAGAATTACCAGCAAAACACAAAGCGTAGGCATTCTGTTATCATTATTCTTCGGGGCACATCCATCTTTTAGGGAGCCCTTCATGCCAAAAAATGAATTTCTGTTTGCATCGACTGCTTCAAACAAGTATTGAATGCTACCGCGGATACATTGGAAAAGGCTGGTAGTTAAGGAGGCAAATAGACTCTGATGAATGATGTGAGGCCTCAGTGTGACAAATGTTTCAAGAAATGCATTTGTCCTTCACAGTAGTGTTAGCACAGTTTGCAGTTTGCATGTGGATCGTTTTCATGAGGAGTGATCTGGGGGTGGGAGTCCCACATGTTCTGCACAGACTGACATCCATCATGAACACGTTTCCGAGGGCTCCTGCCTACTGCTGCCCCATCAGCAGCAAGCATTAGCCATAAATTGTGTAGCTCAGCCTCCAGTTTTTAATTAGACACATACAGAGAAGAAGGAAGAGAGGGGGTAGAGAGAGAGAGAAAAGGACAAGTAATTTCATGCATCTCCCAATCAGCTGCTATTAATGTGTTGTTGTTGTTGGCTCAGAAAATGCAGGTGGTACAGGGGATGACATTTTCATTGTTAATGCATTGCTAGAGCAGTATATTTTCCAGTACAATGTTATAATTAATATTATACTTAATATACCGGTTCATATGCAGCCACTTCCTTGTATTTACAGTGTTTTTGGAAGGGAGGGAGGAAGGTGGAAAGGCAAGCCAACACTTGTTACAGATAATCACATGTATTTTACACCATATTATTATCACTACACATTACACAGCTTCCCACTACACTCTCCTTGTTTACGCCTGCATCATTTGTTCACCATCATTTGCTGAAGGCTTCATTATAATGAGTATCTGTTTCTGATAATGAAAAGTGAGGAAAAAATATTGCTCACTGGGGCATAAAATGGGGATACTGGATTTGTTTTTGCCCCCAAAAAACAAGATGTCCACAAGGGTGTGTCATTTTTATATATTTTTTTTGCTCACTTTGCAGATAATGTTTTGGAGGGGCAGAAAAGAACACATTCCGGCTTTTGAACAATGTGCATATACAGGACTTAACTGTAAAATAGCAAGTTGTGTTTACAGCTAACATCAGTTTCCTTTGGCACTTGTTCTTATTAGGTGACTGAAGAACATCCATTTAAAAAAAGTTGACATACCACTGATAATAAACATAGTAAGGTGTGTTTACTTAGTCCAGACTTTTATTTGTTTAAATACTTTCTGACACAAACAAAGTGTTCATGGCTATGATAAAAATGTCAATCTCAAGAAAACATTGTTTGCATCACTTTACCTTGCGACTTCAATTACTCAGAGAAAGCAAGGCGGTAATGCAGTTAGACTGTGACTCAAAATGTCATACAAATTCAGCAGTTGAATATCTCAGTTTAATATTACTGGGTAAAAGTGTGCATTTGCATGTAAACAGGTATAAAAAAACAGCTTGAATATAAATCAGCAGCAATCATCTGACAGAAAGCATAGCTACAAATTAAAGATTAAAGTAGGATGCTGGTGCAAAGGTTATTTTGCAGCGCTAGAAGAGACGCAGCAGAGCAAAAGGACACCTTCTACTATTCTAGATACAAGTGTAAAAGAAGACAAAGACATCCTGGCGACATAAACAAAACGGTGAGGAGGACATTTGATGGATTATGCTACAGAACTACATTATGTTAAAAAACTGCCTGTGGTTTGTTAATGATCTGTAGGTGAAAGGTGGCGTGGTGAAGTCTGATGGCGTCATTCTGACTTTGTATCATGCCAGAAACAGCAAGGAGAAAAAGGCCAAGGTTCTGTCAGTCTTTAAGGCTTGACACTGCATTGTCAATAACACTCTTGTGCTTTATATGATCAAAGAAACAGCCTTTATGTACGGGAAAACACAGGGCCTCACAGGGCTTTTAACCCCTTTTTCCCTACTGTCAATGTCCAAGATGAAATAAAAGGCAGTCAGGATCAAGGTAAACATCGCTATCACGGCTCTTTCATTCCCGGCTCTTCTCTTTCACTCTCCAAAGAGCACAACATAAATCACATGGCAACCGTAATGGGAAGTGGGACTGCGGTGTGCCAAATGAAGCAATAAAACAGATCCCGAGTGTCCCTTTCAAAGCATTAGTCACACAGTGTCCATATGTCCACTGCTTTATTGAAGCAGGCGATGCTGGTTACATTGAAACAAACACCTGTGCACACACTGAATGTCCTAAATGAAGGTCAGTGATACAGAAAAAAAAGTGAGATAATCAGGAATTTTAACCTCATAATTTGGCACTGTGCCGCGGCCTTACGACTCGAGAAAGTCAGCCTGCCAAAAGGACAAAACGGTTTTCAATAGCTGGACTCTCTGCATCAGCCTGCTAAAGGAGATGCATGCACTGGCACAGAACATCTCTACAGCACACTGAAAATTATTTGATTCTTACCAAAAAGAATAAAAAAGCAACTTGTTTAAGGGTTAATTTCTTATTTAAAGTGTTTAACATGCTTATATTTCCATCTTATTTCAAGAAATCTTGTCAAGTTAAATTATCTGTCCATGCAGCAAGATAATTTCCCTCCGATTTAGTGTTTTTATCTTGTTTTTAGACACCCCTTTTTTGCAGTTCATTGTCTTGCATGTGGAGAACCGTGGGACTATACTCCCAATTTCATAAGACAAAGAAACAAGAAGGGCCCTCATCACTCCAGAAGTGTCGGAGCAGGCAGGATTATAAGACAGACAGAGACGCTCCAGCTTTGGCACATTCTCTGCAGTGAGTTGCTCAGCTTTGCCTTCAGTATTATCTCCTCATAAGATTGGTCAGTGATTATTTCAACAATCTGCAAGTGAAGGTTAGTCATAGACTGGATATAATGATGGACAGACTGACAGCTCCCCAAAAGGGAAGCCAAAAAAATCTAGATTGGCCGCCTGCAGGCTGGCTGCAGCAGAGGTCATAAATCCCGCCCCCTCCATGTAAGTAGAGAGACATGGGGCTCACTAAAAAATCAACATACACATCAAATTGGTGTGGTCTTTATACTACGATAGTTACCTTAAATTAGATTTGCTTACAATATTGCAATATATTTTAACATGGGTCAATGACAAATAAGGGTTGGCTGGATGTCAGATGGTGTAACCACAAAATAATGATAAATATTAAATATTTTATCCACCTACAGTGTATTTAAGTGGACTTATACATGTAATAACTTCATTTAAAAAAAACATCAAATGGCTTTTTTTTTTTTTTTAGTATTTCTACATTTACACATTTCATCAATATTGAGCAGAACATATTCTAAAAAAATAATCTTTTTTTTCTAAAGTTTTGACAAATTATGTAAAATGTGTTATATACCATAGTGTTGCAATGTAAATGTGGATTGTATTTTTTTTCTCATTTTAGTTCACATTTATTTTCCTGTATATAATCAGATTTTTACACCAAGTGACACTGGGTTAGATCACATCATTGACCCACATATTGAATCCTAAACCCTTTAATCATGATATGTATTGTGTTTCCAGATTCTTGCTAATGCACCGCTCTGCCCCACAGTCAGCCAGCTGTAGTCAAAGCATTATTTTTTTTTTTAAACGCACATTTTTTTTTGCAGCACACGTCCTACAAGGCTGATATTCACCTTTACATCGGATGTCAATCAAACCCTTAAAATATCATTAGCAGTGTATGTGGCAGAGAAATAACTATAGCTTGAAGAAAAAAAGGGAAATGAAGTGAATAAATTAAAAAAATGGCATACATTATAGGCTACCCCTGTAGACAAGGTGTCAGCAGCTGACAGGACTTCCAGGCAGCCGTTTGGAAGTCATTCGCTATGAAAAAGAACCGTTCAATCCCTCAAGGTGCACAATGCAACAGAAGTTATCCACACCACAGCTGCACTGTCTTTTAAATTCTCCATTTGTTAAGTTCAGAAATCACATTCAGTGCATTAGGGAGCAAAACTGAAGTAATTTTAGACACTTTAAATATTATACTTTGGAAGCAGCGTTGGATTAAGAAATCATCAGTTAGTAGATTTTACAAATCCACCGAGTTTTGTATTTTGAGGTAGATTTGAAAATGTGACATTTGCTGAATTACAAGTAAAACAAGTGTCTGTCATTCAGTTACTAGGACTTAGGCAAATGAAGAAAAAGCTGAAAGTTTAATTTAGCTCAGCCAATAGTAATTTCTGGTTTATTTTTCCCCAAATTTACAGTAATAATGAAAGCACTAAGTCAGTACAACTACAAAAACGTGTTTGCTTCCCTGTGATGAAGCCTGCTACAATGCAAAGAATGTTATTTGAGATAAATGAGTGATTATTTTGTATTGCTGCATATTAGCTGTATTTTAGGCTGAATATGATTGTGATGTACATTCGACAATTTATTTCCTAATGTTGTAGAAAATGCTGCATGTGACTGTAAAACATAAAACACTGTTATCTGCACAGAGGCTGCACAAGACCTGCAGAATGAACAAGTTGGCACACAGTCAGTCCCTGTTGACATTCTGTTTGTTAGTCATTGAATCAAAGGTTATCAGAAACTGAAGTGTGAAGGCAAACATCTAACAGTTTTGCTCTGCAGAGTTCTTTGCCCTTGACACAAGAATACAACTGTGTTTCACATTGTGATTTGAGGAGAGTAATAAATGAAGGTTATGAAATTAAATGGGGCATTTCATTATTTTAAATATGCTAATTCTTGTGGGATAAAACACAGGACAATGGCTTTGAGATGAGGAAGGAGAGGAGAGAAAAAAAAAGAGAGTCTTATTTTAATAGTGCTCAAAAAACACCTGAAATTCATTGGAGAGTTAATACTAAGCGCACGGTATGCAGCTGTGGCTTCAATAGATGTGGGAGAGTCACTTGGGATACTCATCAGACTATTTTTATTTTGATGAATGTGTGGGGAAAATAACTAATTTCCTGTCTGCCTCTGAGCCATCTTCACAAAAAGAGCTTCTTCTCTGCTGCTAAATGAATATTTCCATCACCTGCCTGCACTACTTCAGACAGTGTACTCTACAGTTACATGTGTGACTGACCACTTAAAGTAACAATGATAACAAATGGAAATTATAACAAATATGATGTATTATTGTACCCGGGATGATTTAATTTGGAGCATGACGGAGAATATGACCAGGATGTGCTCTCAACATGCTTTTAGTTCAGGACTATTGCTGCTTCCACTTCATAACCTTCAAATTCAGAATAGCGACATGTTGTGATACTATGCACATACACATGGCATGCATCCAAACTGTTGAGAGAGTTGGCTTTAAATCAATGGCAACAACATGCAAATGTGAACTGCAAAAGCAGCACTTCACCGAAAACAAAACCCCAAAGTGGCCATGAAGCTATTGTGAGAAAGGGCGAGCCAGTGTCACACATTCACATATTTAAACCCAAACAAGGTAACTGCAGTGAGAAGTGCCTTCTCTGAATGTAGCGACTGCAATGACTGCAGAGCAGCCCCATGCTATGCTGCGTTCGATTGCACTTGGAAAGATCCGACCTCCGAGTCGGAAAAGTGCAATAGAACGGCCCTTGAACTCGGGATTCCGACTCGGGAATTCGGGTAGGATCCAAGCAGCCCGAGTAGGTCGGAAATACGTTGAAAACGTCAAAGCAAAATGGCGCCACACACCGTGAGAGGTAAACAGTCACTTTATCTTCAACATTTAGTCTGTTACGTGTCGTTTAATTTAGCATTTGTGTTACTAAAAGTGTAGGATTATTTTCTAGTGGTATTTGCACTCCCACTCTGAAAATTAAAGAGTTTGTTTGAGCGTAGTAGGGACGAAAAAGCACAGTAAAAGTGTAAAAAATATTATAGTTTTTCCCATATTTAAACTACATTGGTCTATGATGTGTAATACTGCACTTCTTTTTTCTTAGGAAGCTGATGTACTTCCCCAGAAAATTTTTTAGACATCCAAACAAACATCATCTTGCTGTGGTCGGAATTTCCAACTCGGATCTTTTAGAGTTCCGAGTGCAATCGAACGCAACACTAGTTCTTCAGATTTTTTTCTTGGGCATCCCTATGCTCTCCAGACCTAGACTGCTGAACAAATACGTAAAATCGTTTGTCTGACTGGTACTGGACATTTTAAGCCAATATGTATTTCAGGGTTTAATAAACTGTGATGATATGTAAACTTTTCTAGGGAAGTTTTAATGCATTTGATCACATAATCCTGCTCCAGCTATGTAGAAAAACTGTGGTCATTATTACTAACTATTAGGGCTAGGGTGGTAGTTTATCCGACTCTGACAAAATCCTGATTAGTCTAAAAAGAGAACGAGATAAAAGAGCTTCTGCTGTTTTTCACTTTATACCTCTGCACGTCTCCCTCCCAACATCTATGCACACATCATTATCACATAACAGTGTATTGAGTTGCATGCAAAAAAAAAAAAAAAACTGTCTCAGACTGACAAGAGATTAAAGAGGAGCAGCTTCAACTAATTTACTGAACATGAATTTGCAAAAAGAGGGCTTTCAGTTCCTGGGGCTATTTGGTCGAAGAAGCCAAACAGAGTCATTGAGATTGAAGAAGAAATCAAGATTTTTGTTGGTAGCATTTCAATGATAAGAGAGCTGTTCATGAAAAACACAAAACAGGAATGAGTGAAGCATTACCCCCCGTGGCACTTCACACATTCACCCAGCTGATAAAGGAACAACACAGAGACGCACAGATTTCTGACAGATAAAAGTGAAACCATGCATGTGCTGTTCCACAAACACCAGCCTTCCTTCTAATCTTAACAAAAATGGATGCTGCAACCATCAGTGTAGAAAAACCAGCACAGACTGAGACGATGCATGCTGAGTTAAGTAGCCACGTTGCAAATTGTAATAAATATCTGTTGTCTTAAACGTTAAGAGCTGTGCTGCAATTGCTTTTGTTTTTTGTTTTTCATTTTGGACAGTAATGCGGGAAGGAAGGGTTCAAGGGAAAGATGACATTTGTTTGCCAGAGAGAATGCCATCCTTACTCAAAAACATGCACAGAATAAATTACACCTGCCTCAATTTTGGCTGATTGTACAACCAATTATTGCACTTACAACCCAGATTCTAGAGGAGTTGGGACGTTGTGACAGACGTGGATAAAATATGAATGCAATATATTTGCAATCTATTTTCTACATTTAATTGAATGATGTACAAAGACAAAATAACCAATGTTCAAAAGGATGGGCTTTTATTTAAAAAAATATATACACTAACTCTGAATCTGATGCATTCTGTTTTTGTTTGTGTTTTGCACGGCGTCCCAACTCCTCTGGGATTGGGCTTGTCAGACTAGTGTCATTTCCCTGAGAACACTAATTCTAATAAAATCAATTTCTTGCAAAGTCTGAAATTAGGGCAGGGCGATATATATCTATATAAAAAATGTATTGATATATTTTTAAATGTGATATGGACTAAAACCATATCACATAAATCGATATAGTTTAAAAAAAAATATATATATATATATATATTTCTTTATATATATATATATAAATACTGCCCTTTTTTGTTTGTCATATTTAGTTATTTTGAAATGTTCGTTATTCTTTTCTCATATAAATATATTTATTTTGGAAAAACGATTTTATTTCATAGGCTATTTTTTTATTTAAATGTGCACTTTATGGAGCTTTGATTTTTATTTTTAAATGTACTCCTGTTATACAGTATTTATGTTCACTTAAATAAAAAGTTTCAATAAAACTACTTGTGACATGTCATATTTGGCTTTGACTGAACATTTGCTCTCACTTTGCGATAAAAACATTGGGATATATATATTATTTCGATATTCAGCCTTAATTTCTAGGGATATGACATCATATCGCCCAGCACTACCTAAAATCAGAGAATTAGACAAAACAGCTCCACTTTAACTCCATTTTGGTCACAAAGTGTCAGAACTGCCAGGTCAACTACTGATGGAAAATGAAGCAAGAAATAGCAATCTGAAAAATCTAAATGAACAGATAATCACCAGTTTTCCAGCATATCTTGTTGAAACATTTAACATTTCACCATATTATTTGAACTTGGGAGCCAACCAAAACTCATAATTCATCTGCTGGCAGTATATTTGTTTTTAATTATCTACCGCTCCACCTTCAGTACAGTATGAGATCAGTCTGGCATAGGCTAAACTAATATTGATATACTTTAACTTAAATAGGCTACCACCTGGAAGCCCAGTGAGGAACAGCATCTGTCCTTGCTATTATTGTCACTGCACAGCAGTCGTATGAGGATGGTGTGAAAACAGACCTTACTAATGGAAAATTTTTCACACAGTTCCTGTTAGTGAAACTTGACAAGCAGTGCCCTCTGAAAGCTATGTGCAGCCAGGCCTGAAAGAGAAGAGGAAAGGTGTGTGGTGTGGCAGCTTAATATCATTCTCCTTACAGACAGAAAAACAACTTGTTTGTATCGGCAGCTCCATTCTTTCATTCTTTTCAATGGTCTGAAGTGACTCAGCCTTTTAGCACGCAACATTCAAAATCAGACTTCTGAACCACAAATGGCAAAATGCGAAACATGCTTTTAAGTATTTGAAAGGAGACAAGAACAGAGAAGTAAGAGGTTAACGCCAAAAGGAAGCTGACTAACCAGCCTTTGTGAATGGATAACTGACGCTACAGGTTTTTCTCCCGCTGTGAAAGAAATACCATTGACCTAACTGAGATAACTACCACTATCAAATTAACATAATATGTAGATTTAATGTTAATCAAACATTAATGCAAACATTTACTAATCAAAATTTGACATAACATTTTGGTTTTACGAAGATAAAATGACACTATAAATTACTATGAAGCTCAATGTGTTGTATAAATATCAATAACACAAATAATGAGAACCTGAGGTAGGAAGACAACACTTTTTCTGAAGGACGCCACTCAGATCCAAACATTTCCTCCTGAATATTCAAGCTAAGTGAATACAATATCCATTTTACTGCAGGAGGACAGTCGGTGCATAGCAATGAGATCTGCTAATGAAATCAACCATCAAGCTGAAATACATACATATTAAACTGGGGTCTCAATGTCATTTGCCTTTTGCATCGTTTGTTCATTTTCCTCATTTATTCCCAGGTTCGCTCAATATTTTACTCTGACTTGGATTTGTTTACAGCCGAGAATAATGACTGCATATCACAGTTTTATTCCGTGTGCCTGTGTTATCTGTGTAATGAGAAGAGCCATTAACAAATTAATATTATTTGCATAAACATTTCCACCTTAGCAAGTTATCTATTTTGAGTTAAACAATGCTAATGGAAACCACTTGCCAAATTGAAACTATATCTGTACTCCTGAGGAATCTCTTCTAGTAACAATGTTGTTTAAAGAACTGGTGGAAATCAGTGAAATCAATTACAATAATTCTGTAACAACATGAAATAAATGGAGCTTAACAGCTGCCATGTATCGGTTTTGCAAGCGTCCGTGCACTGATTTATTTTCTACGGTGCTCAAAAGGGTACAAAAACACAAACCACAATTTGCCTCTTCATTATGCACCAACAACAAACACTAGTTTCATGATTACATATGCAATCTCGCTCTAAAAATTGACATTTAAATCCTTTTCCACTAGCTTAGTAAACAATGGAAGTGAGATAATTGATCATGTGCTAGGGGATCTCTGTGAGCGGCAGAAGGTCACCGCCCGCCAGCCACGCTGATAGGGAAAATGGCGTTGATGCTCCCGAGCTGCCATTTTTCTTCCCTGACAAAGACTCCATCTGCCACCGAGCCATTTGCAGCCTCCGAGTCAGAATATCAATGATTTCCAACCATTCTACAACTCTGCGTTCACCTTGGTGTCACCTCCACACCCGTCTGAGCGCTGACACCACAGATCCTCTCTGCAAAGGTCCTGCAGGCTGCCAAAACCCTCATCCTGCTAAGTGGCATTTGTGCTGCTCAAGAACGGTAAGCATTTTATTAGCATTGATGATATTTGAGCGTTTTGACCAAGCAACTGCAAGGTTTCAGAACTGCTGAAAATAATAAATCCACCAAGTTTTTCCTCCGTGACATGCTTGTGTGATGCACAGTGTTGCTGCACTGATGAAGTCAGGGGAACACTAAAAATCCCTGTTGTCCAATGAAGACATAATGCTTTTAGTAAAGAAGGAACAGCAGGCAGCTGGTCATGACCACTGAAGAAAATTCAATTTTCCTCAATGCCATCTGCACACCTTGGAGACACTCCTGCAGGCCCACAGACTTCCAACAAGCTCCCCAGTAGACCATGTCAGAGTCCCAAAACACAGAGCTGCCTGACCTCTCCCCTCAGAGCAGAAGCATACAGAATACATTTAATTCCACTTTATTGACAACAAACTAACCTGTGTGACTGCAGCTGCCTAGAAATCAAAACTCTCTCTGCTATACTACTTTCCTCCCACTGGTCTTGTCCCTGTTGCGCACAAGTTGCTCCACATAAATCCATACAGCTGCCTCTTCCTACCTAAATATTATATTACTCCTTTCCAACTAGCAGGCTATAGATGATGACTGGGAAAAAAACAGTCCAACAACACATAAGGAAAACATGGAGTGTGTCTGTCTGAGCACCAGCCAGTGGGTGATTCTCATGAACATGGTACATACAGCTCATAGCAAAAATCCAAGAGCATTGAAAACATATTTTCTTTGACCCTTTATAACATATATAATCTAAAGTCACTGTTTAATATGAATTTATAATCAATTTGAAATTTTTTAATGTATTTTCTGACATTTTAGAGACACTGTGAGCAAAATTCATTACCGTAACATTTTTAAATAGGAATAAATAAAAAAAACAACAAAAGGTTTTTTGGGGGTTTTTTTCTTTGGCAAGCACTTAAATGTGCTCAAGGGTAGCTGGTATCACCAAAATGTATTTTATCAAAATATACACATATTTAAATTCAAACAATTCTATCATTACCGTAACATCTAACCATTTTTTCTCATCAATTTTCATTCAGATTTTGCTCTCCATACATTGTTAAAAACCATTATGTTTGATTATTTTTAAACAAATTGTATATTTATTTTTATAAAGTTTATTAAATATTTATTGTATACAAGTGTGGGGAAACCATGACATTTTTATCTGGACGCATTAGGGTAATGAATTTGTGAATCAAAAATATGTTAAAAAATATAAAAAATATAATTTTAGCACAAAACAATGAATTGTGCCTCATTATGGCTATATTGTTCATTCATATAAAAGTGAAATATATTTAGTTTAATAAAGTATGTCCTTATAATCTTCACAGACATAACTTAGACTGGCTTCATGAGAATCACCCCAGTATGTAGTATAAGTTACACAAAACCACATAAGTGATGCAAGAGAAAGTAAGGATAGTGCAGTACAGTAGTTTGGTGCATGTTCTTCATATTGACTGCATTCAATACTTTATAATACTTTGTTTAGTGATTGTTTTAGGCCTACTGGGCCGGGCCGATGGATGGTGGCATCATTCATTGAGCCTTACATCAAGTCCCCCCACCCTCGCTCCTTACGTCCACACTAGAACACGTTTACTGTGATTCTAATGTGAGGCTTTTGCTTAGAAAAATAACAATTCTGATTAATCAACAGACAGGTGAGACAGATGAACCATTACCATCAACCGTTTCTGTGATGTGCTGTCAAACTGATAGTTCAAAAGAACTGACAGAGAATGTTCTTAAATATCTCTGAACTAGACAAGGCTGACGCAGACACATAAGACAGGTTCCCATCCAAAAACCTATCACAAATTTAAATAGAATAAAAAATAAATGGGGAAAAAACTATTGTTGTGCAAATATTAGGAGTTGGTTTATCAAGATAAGCAGAATGAGGTGGCAGTTATCCAGCTGTAAAGCATTATACCATTAACATGGATCTATTAAAAACCTGATGCCAGACCCAAAGATGCCGCTGATTCAGTCCAATAAAAATTGTTTGGCTAACACTAGCACATTTGGGTGATTCTCATGAACAAATCCAAGAGTATTGAATTCATATTTTCTTTGAATTTCTTATAACATAAACAATCTAAAGTCACTGTTTAATATTTTAAGGTATTTTCTGACATTTTTAGAGACGCTGTGAGCAAAATTCATTACCGTAACACATTTTTAAATAAAAACAACAACAAAAGGTTTTTTTTTTTCCTTTGGCAAGCACTTAAATATGCTCAAGGGTAGCTGGTAATCCCAAAATGTATTTTATTGAAATATACACATACTTTAATGCAAACGATTGTATCATTACCGTAACATTTAACCATTTTTTTCTCATCAATTTTCATTCATTTTGTTCTTCATACTTTGTTAAAAACCATTATATTTGATTATATTCTGTTAAATTATACATTTTTAAACGAATGCATATTTACTTTTAAAAAATGTATTAAATATTAATTGTATATCTGGACGCATTACAGTAATTCATTTTTTAATCCAAAATATTAAAATCTAAAATATATTATTTTAACACAAAACAATTGTGCTTCATTATGGCTATTTTGTTCATTCATATAAAAGTGAAATATATTTAGTTTAATAAAGTATGTCCTTATAAACTTCACAGACATAACTTAGACTGGCCTCATGAGAATCACCCATTTACAGTGATGTTGATCAATGTGCATTGTCCCTGGAATAAATAAATAAAAGTAAAGTTCTCTCATGAGGCCACATGAGGCATCTTGTGGTTCTTGATTAGTACCAAACAGAAAAACATGATGGTCGTGGCTGGTATTCTTAGAAGTTAAATAGCCTCTGTATTCAGTAAACTCCTATGAAGTCAGTGTTAATCTATACAACCAATGCATCCCATACTTGCATCATTCACTCCAGCCTTTGATTTGCCATTGACAGCATTCTTTCATCACTTCACTTTTCCTTCCTGCATGTACTTTAGTGCCCCTCGGGGCAGAAATATGTGGAGAGCAAAAAGGAGAGTGGGCTCTGATACTTACTACCTCATCATATTACATGGCCACAGCAATCTGTTCGCTCTTCTGGCAAAGTCACAAAATATAGTCCACTCTATTAACTGAAGCACATAAATATTTTAAAAAGAGGGGGAAGCGGCCGTAGCTCAAGCTCTGTCACTTACACACATACAGAACACACTAAATGATGATGCATATAAAACATACCAATCACCGCTCCATAAAGCTGCCCTCCCTCTCATTTAAGGCTGGCAATTATTCAGAAAGTTATGATTCTAATATTAATAGCACTATCTGAAAATCAATAAAGTGACTGGAAATGAGGGATAACACACTTCGGACCAACTTAACACAAACTACCTAAAATAACTAAGCTGAAATTGTAAAAACCAAATACTTAAATTAACTTAATACATTTAAAATGCAATCAAAAAAATGTGTTAAACTATATTTATTGTATTAGAATTCCCCTTATATTTTAACAGTGTAAGGAAACATGTCCTGCTTCACTTTGTCTCCCTCAACAATTTCTCAGAAAACAAACATGTCTGCTTTGTCTGGAGCCAGACATGCCCTTTGTGTGCTTTGTATCTCCATTGTGTTGAAGTGGTGTAGAAATGAATGGCAGGCCTGCCTGGCTTTTACTATAAAGCAGCTGCAGGCACATGGTGTACAATGAAGTGCTGATTTAAATTTCTTTTTGCTTAATTAAAGAAAGTCTCTCTGTATATGTGTATGTGTTCTCTGCCTTTTTTTTGGTGGGTCATTTTGAAACATTGCTATATAGCCGAGAATAATCACAGTTTGGCAAAATTCTGTAGGGACTTAATTGTTTGAATCATATCACCTCTCTCACTTATCACATCTTGATCATTTTCTGCACTACACTTCACACCGATTCTTCTTTAATTGGTTTCTTTTTCCCCCAGTATTCTTTCTTTACGCTCTCCACTTCAGCAGAGACAGAATGGGTTCATTGGTCGCAGCTTAACAGTAACAGTTTGAACCAAACCAAATTTTGACTACTTTGAAAACAAGTAAACTTTCAAGCTGAAACCAACTATGGAAGGCAAAGCGGGGCTAATAAGCAGAGAAATTAATATCGTACAAAGAAATCAGTGACGGAGATCGCTGCACAGATGCACAATGTAAACTGACCTCAAATTATAAACACGGGTCACTCTTTTCAACACCACTGCTTAATACATTCTTGTAAACAACTGACCTCACTCAACATCAACACAGCTGACAAACCAATCACACTGATTTAATGATGTTGAAGTACACATTAACACTGTCTCATAGTCAATGAGTAATTGTGTTACAAATTAGAGAGGGAGAGCAAGAGGAGGGGAGCCATTTCTTATCATTTCATTAATAAAATATGTGTATATTATGTGACAGTCAGCCACATGAGGACTATGAAATTAATGTAGCAACCATTGTGTCATTCTGGCAACCAATAGCAATGACTGTAACTTGCCAATCTGGCAACTGTTTCTGAAACTTACTGATGGGCTCTGCAGGTAAACTGAAGGTTACTCATAACTGCTATAATAAATCTTTGAGGGTTCCTACTTCACACAGATGAAAGGGAGAGTGCTCAGGTTTAGAGATGATGGGATTCCTGTGGCGAGGCTCATTTTGCCGTTGCCATTTCAACTCGGCTTGTCTGTGGCGCTACAGATGACCTGTCTCTTTCCAGGGTCAGTCACATAAACAGTGGGAGACTTTTCCCCCAGATCAGGAGGTGGCCATGTACATGCCATAAATTTTATGGCACAATTTCAGCATTCTTTGCTTCCTAAAAAGGTAAGTGAGCAGTTCCGCTCACCTTTATGATTTTACTTTATGTCGAAAGAGACGAGAAGAACTAAAGGAGCAGGGGGGAAACTTTGGAGGCAACACTATAGGGAAATGTGAGCAAACATCCTTTCAGAAACAGTAGCTTTGTTAAGTGCACTAACAATTTAAATAAAGAAGATAATTTCATGTTTGTCTGCTATACGAATAGGCTTGTATGAAAGGGTTAGTGAAATGAAATGAAAGTATACTGGCTATAGGCAATTAGCTGAATAAATTGGCAGTTGTTTTGTGATTTCCTGCTGAGCAGCGAACTTCACAAAGAGACCAGCAGCAGCAGAGAGAGACCACATATAGCAGCATGCAAAGCTGATGTTTGTGTATTAGACTACATAACTTGTGGAACAGAAGAAAAACAAACCACAGCAGAAGCACCAAATGTTACATACATTCAATACAACATACAATGCAGCCCAATTTAAACTGTGTTGTAAGTGTGAAGAAGTGCAGTTGTCTATAGTCACAGCTTGGGAAAAAAACATGTCATGATAAATATTTCTTATCACTTCACACCTATGCATATGCAACAGAGAAAAAAATAACTGCACTTACAAGACTGTCTATTAACTCTCTTATAATTTGGCAGCAAGTATTGCAGTCGGAGGAAAACCACATGTCACACTTAGACTCTGGTAAAATAGAGCTCAGGCTGAAGGGAAGTGGATTTAATACACCACTATCTCTATCTTGGGGCAATTTTAAATAGCAACCAGGAAACATCTGTATATGTGGAGTAGCCCAAATTAAATTTTAAAACAAAGCCGTACAATAGCTTCAACCCCACCAATTAGCCCTGTTTGGCTCACATCAATTTATCTTAATACACCCCTTAGTCAAAAAAGTTTTCTTTCCTCCCCCAAGAGATTTAAATATGTTCTGAAGCTTTGACAGACTAATTCTAAGAAAGAGAGGAATTAATTAGATACACACAAAATGAGAGCAACGTGTAATGCAGCACAAACTAATTTCATAAAGGAGGACTTTGTTAAATCTCAACCTAATTGGAAAATTCTAATCCTATACCTAAATAATACTTTAAAATGAGGTGTTCTGCTTAGTCCTGCATTTCCATTCATGAGTTATGTTTTCCAATTTAACTAAGCAAACTGGTTTTTCTTTTACAGAATCAAAGAAGGCACTTCAAAGAGCATAATGGCACAGATGGACAATGGGTGGCTGATGTAACCAAACACTTACTTGAATGAGACCGTCCTCAGTTTTGTGACATCACTGCTCTGCACCTGAAACACGAGACAACAGTTGGATTTATTGCTTGATTTTATCGATTTCCTCGTTCAGCCTCGTTCCTATCTGAAAGCTCTGTGAAAATGAAATAAAAATGGTAATATAGACCCCAGAGGGAGATGAGGTATCCATTCTAAACATCAGCAGAAAATCAAACTCCTGCACTGGGAGACGACCACAGGGCAATGAGACATGACAAAAACACTTGGCAGAAATTGGATTATGGTCAAGTAAGTATAACAGGGGCAGCTACATTTTTTTGATTTTCCAGAAATCCAATGACCTTAGGAAACTGTATCAAATAAATGTATTCAATTTAAGTAGAAAAGAAAAGAAAGTTTTTCACTTCTGTGCACAGATAAAGCAATATTTATCCTTCAAGTTCATCCTCTGGGAAGGCTGCTGTCACGGTTAAGATATTTTATAACAAAACACACATATGTAAGGCGCCGCAAACATTTCTGACCAACCGCCACATGTATACTATGCATGCATTACCATCTGGCTTCATTTTGTTTGGAATGTAAAGGAAATGGAGCCTAAAGCAGCTTCAAACTTTGATTCAATCCTCAATCACTTAAATCCTTTCATGTTTTCATACATCATTTTAAGTCACTGACTCTAAAGCGCCTTCCACACGTGCAGTCCATCCCTGAAATGTTCAGGAACAGGAATGTTCATGCATGGGGTCATGTGTGAATGGAAGCTGGGATCGATATTTGGGCGGGAAATCATTACCCCTTATTTCCTACCTCAAGACCTATTAACATTTCAGGGAAAATTCAAGTACAGCTGTGTTGTGAATGGGGAAAAAAACATGTTTAATATGAAATACAAGACAGAAATGTTCCTGAATGTAGTATGAATTGTGAAAATATCTAGAGATGCCTTGAAGGTTATTCCAGCAATTTCTTTTGTTGTCTCTACAGCTATAAGTTTATTGGAGTCATGGTCCTGCTCCTGTACAGCCACTCTGAACAAAATCAAACCTAACCACTGAACATTCCATAAACCCACAACCTTTTTAAAGGTATATCAATAACAATCACCACCCTCCTTAAAAACTGTCCTCTTGGGGATAATACTAAAAAAAGATCATCCTCTTATGCTTCATTTATATGCTTCTGACCAGCTTACAGCTGTGATGCTCAGGTCACAGTCTAGTTTAAAAATGACAACTAATAGTATAGTGACCTTCCGTGTTAATGGGATACAATTAGAGGTTTTTATTAACATAGTAATGAAATAAAACTGCAGGTACTTGATTTTTACTTGGTAATAAACCTGTTCCGAATATCCAAAATGCTCCATTGAAATGGGCCATTTTATGACTTTGACCAGGTTACATAAATCCCGGAACAAGTTTGATGATCGAGGTATTTTTGATAAACCAATTGATGACAAACAAACAATGACTGGATAACACCAATACCCGTCACTGCGAAGCAAACCATTCTGTATCATTCCCCACCACCAGAAAGTAAGACACTAATTTAATTTAACTCAAATTAACTAACCTGAGTTTGTTCTTTTTAGATAATCTAGTCAGTTGTTGGTGTTGCCTTGTTCGGTTTCGTAATTCTAAACTGATTATTATTTAATTAAATAGTTAAAACATATCTGAGCACCTCTATGTATGGGTATCATTCATGATAATACTGGTATATTTTTTGTATGGTAAAAAAAAATGCATATCACGTTAATGGCAACATTCCTACTTCTTGACATAGTGACGTAAAAATAAAATTATAAAAATGTTTATTCACATTTTTACATAACACATACATACACAAAGTTACATAAATGGAAATACACAAGTTAAGTACACTTGAAAATTGTACTTAAGTACAGTACTTGAGTAAATGTACTTAGTCACATTCCACCACTGACATTTGCAGAATTATTTTGATTACTTTCTAATACTTCCATTTTGTACTGAAGAGTCAAGAGTACATTTTTTTGTATTTGGCAACTGCTGAGATTTGCTACAATTTAGATTTATGGTTGATTTTTATTTTGTTGTCCGATTTTTATTTATACAGACTTTATACAGACAATATTTTTTTAAAAATCACACTTTCTATATATATTTTTCAGTATTTTGTCATATCGTCAAGAATATCGTTATTGCAAAAAAAACAAAAAAAACTATTGTTATTACTAGCATTTATTGATGCACTAATAGCTCTTATTGCAGTATACCTTGATTGTTTGCTTTTACTCTTCCTGTAAGTCGCTTTGGATAAAAGCGTCTGCTAAATGACTAAATGTAAATGTAAATGTAAACTATTGTGATATTATTTCAGGGCCATATCGCCCACCCCTACCTCTATGCATGAAATATAACACTTTTAAGAAAGCCTAACAAGCACATTCATTTCGTTATGTTTTGAGGAGATATTTGATTTGATCACAGGTTAACACATCACTGACCCAGTCACATATCTTCAAAAATGAGTTGCGTTATGATCAAAACATCTACAGGTTTAACGGCTTTTACCAGAACAAAATCAATCATTCTAGAAAGTCCAAAAGTAAAAAGGTTCTTGATCGAACAGATGTTGCTGATGCTATAACCCTCCTTTTTTTCTATGTTTCTTAAATCAGCTCTATACAAACACTAAACACTTGATCTCTCATAAGTTACACAAGTATGCTCTCACATCAGTAGCAGCAACGCTTGTTGTGCGTCATCTACACGCGGGTCACCTTACAGTTCCATCTGTGTCATTTTGTAGTGTGAATACCAGTGTAAGAGAGATTACAGTCTTCTACACTTCCATGTTTCATTCAATATCAACAGGGAAAAGGTCACTCTCTAGTTTCAAATAATTGCTTGTTGCAACCAGCCTTTGAACTGTTACAAGGCTGAGCCTCCTCAGGTTACTCCGCTGTCCATCTATCTAACAGATAACGGCTCTGAAAGCTGTTTACTAAGTCATGAGTAATATCTTACAGGTAACCTGGGTCCCGAAAGCAGGAGCCTCCTCCATAGTCTCCTTGACAGTCCTTGTGTTACATGATTTGAGGGTTTCAGCTTGCTAGTGAGGCCAGGGTGTAGCATCATAATATCTCACCCTCACAGCTCTGACTACACTGGCTCCTACGAATGATGTTAATATGAAGCTTTTTTTACATCCGTAACATTGCATTCAATGGCAACACTAAGTGGCAACACTCAAAGCAGTGTGACATTCATACAGTGCAGAGAAAAGAAAAGGTGACTCGCTTGTCATACAGTACTGAATGAGTGCAATTGCATTCAATAGTGGTGTCCTTGTTTCGTGTCCCAAATCTTCAGTCTGATTGCATGGACAAAATATTCAGTTTGATGCTCTATTCAGACAAAAATATAATATTCCTAATAGGCTGTTAACATGGCTGATGAAAATGAACATTACACTAATATTCCTGTTTACATCCAGCTGTTCATACTCAGATTAACATAACATGTTGTTTATCACATCAAAATATGGTGAAAAAATAAAAAATAAATAAGTGTAACAGCTGGAGCTGCTTTGGCCATTTTGCTTCTTTGCATCAAAATAGTTTTTTTCCCCCGCATTTCAGCAAGTTTTCCATTGGTGGCAGACTTTTTGAACCAGCATCACCCTTTTATTCCTTTAACCACCTTCTTGAAAAGGTGGACATTGCAAAAAACCTGTTAACATCCAAGTCTTTCATCATTTTTTTAAAAATGTTTCCCCTTCTGAACAGAAATGTGGGCTTTTCTTTTGGGCATGCAGCTCCACACAATACCAAGCTTGCAAACTGTTGGTTAGCTGGTTTGTATACAACAACCAAAACAAGGCACAGAGCTGACTGCAAATGGGTTGCAAACTGTGTAAAAAAACTGTAATTTTGACATTTTAACATTTAAATGCATATTCAGAATGCACTGTATAAATGTGCAAATAATGCTCCTAAAACTGTAATAATAGACATATCCAACAACATTTATTTGGTCAATGCTACATCCAGAATAAAGCCTAATATGGAATATTCAAACAAGACTATGCTGTTCCCATGACCCCTATCAAATTTTGAATATTGTCATATTTGGATTTGAACAGCAGAATATAAGTGTGTATGTAAACATGATCACTGAGATAATTTCTCAATAATCCACTCCACACAACTGTGGATCATTTTGAACCACTCAGCTTAAACACTTCAGAGCATTTCCATTAAAATAGTTCGTTTAAAGTTGTACCTTGTGTAATTAGTGGTGGGTTTTAAGTGTGAGACAGGGAGTCAATACTTTCATGGCAGGCAAAGATGCATGCCTACTGTCTTATCATCATGATGAAAGAATTTCGTAAATTAGGTTAACTAAGCCTTAGAGTTTGGGCTTTGCTGAGCCAAACATTTTTAAGGGAAAAACATTTTCTCCCATCTCTTATCAGGCCAGACAATGTTGAGTAAAACATTTAATATTCAAAAATGTGGCTGCAGCAGCATGCCTAGCGCAGCTTAAGTGGGAAGTGTTTGTGGCAGCAGTGACCAGATTTTAAATGCATGAGGATCAATAAAAAAGGGGGCTGCTGAGGCAGTCTTTGTGCAAGAGTGCAATGGCTTACAACAAAAACTGAACAAAAGGCTCATATTAGTCCTGTAACAATCCTATGATGACTATGGAGTCCATCCATTCATTCTCAGCTGGCCTGCAATTCCAGCAGCAACGAAGGCAAATAAATACCAACAGTTAAACAAATAGACCACACCACTAGCATCTTAAACGTCAGCCCCATTTACACAGCAGGGAGACTTCAATCCCAGAAGCATCATTGGTTCAAATAAAGCACTACGAAAAGCATCTCCAGGCGGAGAGAAAATAGATCAGGAAGATGAGTGAAAAAGAGTAATCTCCCTGACATATTCCTAATAATCCACCTCCCTCGTGCCGCTCCCCCCAAGCTCACCCAATCATAAAGTGTCAACACTGACCTACAAAAAGGGACTCCCGTCAAGCCTTACATGTTTAAAAACATCAATCACAGCAGACAAAGAGGGTACATTGAATTATACAGTATTAACCTTCAGGGCTTGCATATAAAGACCATAGATTTATTTATGCTTGTGTGTTAAGAGCCCCTGCACTGTTCCTTACAGCAAGCTGGCTGCCAAATTGATGAACCTGCTCAGCCCTCAGCAGGAGGCCAGCATCTTTGATTAATGAGTGCAAACTTGTGGAAAGGGTAAGAATAGGAGAGACAGGGTGAAAATGGGAGAAAACACAATTATTAGCAGTCCTGTTTTTTTCCCCTTTGTCCCTTTCAAAAGGCCAAAGGAAAAAGGGGCACTTTAAAAAAAAAAAAAAAAAGGAGCATAAAAAGGGATCTTTTCATATTCTGCGAGAACAAGAGGGGCTACAGGATGTTTTAATGTGATAGCCACTTGAAATGGTGAGCACTAATTCAGCAAAACACAAATCTGGTTACACTCAACACAGCTTAGGAAACTAACCCATTTGCATTCACCACAGTCTCTGTAACAACCAATATCATAGCACTGCTTATTGAGAAATCTGTCTTGCATGAAGCTTTTGAGTGTACATCAAGTAAAAACAGATAGTGTCACAAAACATAAAATTACGATACTCTAGTGCAGGGATGGGCCACTTAAATGCTGGAGGGGGCCACAATCTTTCATCAACACTACCACAGGGCCACATATAGGACCGTGCACTTAACCAGATATGATGAAACTGCATTTTAAATATGTTTACAGTGCAGTAACTTAAAATATTTCATGCTCAAATGCATGTTTAACAGTATAAATAGCAATACAAAAGGTCTGAAGCAAATACAAATTAACCACCTACTGTGATTTCTTTTTTTTCAGTGCAAGAACAGCAGACCAACATTAATTGCAAGAAGTAATTTTGTGCATTTTTACACTGCACTTTTAAGATTTCATGCTCAAATGCATGTAGTTGTACTGAGGGACACTTCAAGTGAGGGCGCTGGCATTATTTTCTGACACCCAGAGTTTATATAGTAGTTTAGGTATAGAAATCATATAATAGATAGTTTCTAATCAAGTGACTACATCTCTAATAAGTAATTTAGGAACCATGAGCTACGTTTTGCCTGGAAGAGCAAAATCCTGCAACATTTTTTAACATCCAAATGTCGAGTTGCTGACTATTTTTATTTCTCAATGTAAAAGATTAGAATCCAGGTTTGCAGCACCTTAGCATTGTCATCTTGCAGAGGTTTTCAAGGACATGTACTCTGAATAAATATGAGGCAAATTTAGTGACCTTCTACCTGTGTTTTGATTCATTGGCAGTTACAGGATGCATGCATAACACATCAAGGCTGTGATCTGATTTATCTTGCTGCCTTGGCTACTGAAGCCATTTAAATGATGGACTTTACCAGGTATAATGTTTACTGCCATTTTACTAAGGACTGTGTGTGCAAAGGGCACACATGAGTTCATTACTATCAATTATATCTGTAAAGGCAAATCAGCTCTACTGTGCTGCAAACAAAAGATGCCTGCCAAAACAAACTAAATGACGCAAGTTAAATTTACACCATTAAAATAAGCTCTACATGCTGAATGAGCCCAATTGTTCACGAATCATCATGCGCCACACACTCCTGCACAAAATGCGTGGTTAATGCTGTCATGACAAAGTTTGAAAGGGACCATTACAAGCTCATATCCAGGTATTTACAATCTTCTGGCCTTTTTTGCAGATATTTTGACACACAGTCGCAGTGGGAAAAGCACAAGCGAAAATAATAAAATTAACAATAGCTGAATCCATGTAGTTTCTTCAGTTTCAGGGTTCTGGGATAACAACCCTGTCTAGTAAAAAGGACATATCCATACAATGAAAATGCATTCTGAATTACATTTTGAGGGAAATTAATTTTCTCCCGGATGGCGGTTGCAGTTTTAAACACATAGTTTATGTTGTGAATGAAACAAAACTACTTAGTTAGGTTCAGGAAATGGTTGGGTAAAAAAAGAACCTTCATTACAAGACTTCTGTATGTAAGTTTGTTCATTAAGTGACATAAGTTAAGTACATTACCTAAGTTAGCTTACATATATAAGTTAAAATAAGTTAATGTTAACTTTTGGTTTGGCACAGGACACGAAAAGTGATCTCAATGTTTGTTAAAACCATCTTTCCACCTAAAAACTCCTCCATAAGAAACATATATTTCCTCTTAAACATTAAGATGCAGTTTCATTGTATGGGAACATCATTTTTAGGAGACTCACTAACACACTGTCGTGGTTTACTTGGACATTTTTATACCACAAAGCCATCTGTATTGTTATTAGTAACACATGCTTTCTAAATACGACAATTCAAATGTCTACAGTAAAAATGGCCTATTAATGTTTACTAATCTTAGTTAATTTCAGGTGCAATAGGCTGTAACATACTACAGAACTTCCCTTAAATGTTGCGCTTTAAATTAAGTATAATATTGTCTAGTTGTGCTTCTGTGGCATGTGTGCATTCAGAATTGACCAAAAAGGGAAAGATATTTCATTAAAATATATATTTTTAAGGTGACTTACGTTTAGAGTAACCTATGTATGCACAATATAAAGAAAAAAACAATGTAAATTAAGAAATCAGGGTATTTAAAATGCTCCTGAGGAAACCAGGGCATTTTTTTATATACTGTGATTTCTGCATTGAACATGGCCTAATGTTTGTAGTAGATTACTACAGCCACTGCAAGGTTAAAAAAAAACAGATTTTCTAAGGCTATGCCAAATGTGTGACATGGCATCACAGGAAGAGGAAAGTGGTTGCATTGCAGTTTCATAACATAGGCTTCTCAATCAGTTTTGAAACCTAGTAGCATGAATCAAACTCCTCAGAAGTCCAAAACCCCTATTACAATTGTGTGATTAAAATACTGCTTTCAGTTTCAGCTCCACAGAAATCAAAGCTTGTATCATTCATTTTTCTCCTCCAAACTTTCATAACTTTGCAACAGATAAAACACCGTTTAAATAGACAGCGCTAATATACTTTAAATACCCCAAGATGGCGAATGCCTTGTTGTTAATATGAAAGCAGAAACATGGAGGGTATTGTCATAATCTCAAAGGGTAAATTTCAGCCCAGACCGCAGCTGCTGCATTAGCTGCGCTCTCCTTTAAGAGGAAGCAACAAAAAGAGAAGATAGAGGGGGAGAGCAGCGGGCAGACCCGGCTCCAACACTCATAACAAATCATATAATGTGGAGATAAAACATAACCAAAGCTCACCTGTTTTAAATCCAGCTGTTTGATCATTTCAAGACATGTTGTCACACGACGCTTAAAACCACAACAAGCATCACACACGCAGCCAGACACTACTTTTTTTTTTTCTTTTTCTTCAAGGTGTACTCCTACAAGAGGCGATCTGTTGGCTTATAACCGAATATGTCTGACAAGCTAACTTATGTTTTTTTTTTTATCTTCCTGTCCGTGAACGTTTCCGGACAAGCCGCAAGTGAACCCGCAGAGTGGACCGGTTAGCTGGCAACAAAGACAAGATCCACGCTGCAAGGTAATAATGACAAGAGCGATATCACAAGTACCGGTGTTATGCTGACGTCAGTTTCTCAACTCTGTGTCCGAACATTCTCCTTGTTACCGAGTTCTACACGACAACAGTTATCTCCTCAACAAAGTTTACTTTACAAACAGCCGAAATAACTACTTCGATATTAACTTTTTTTTAAATTTTCCTATCGCCGTGTTGAACTCACGGAGCGGATACTGCTTCAGTGAGGCAAGTGTAGGAAGAAGGGATGCACACACACACACACACACACACACACAAAAAACGTTACACGGCGACAGAAATCTGTGAAACACCACATTAGTGAACGTACGTTAGTGAGTAACACCGAGCGAGCTAAGGTTGCAAAACACAAGACATTTAAACTCACCTTGTCGTCGAAAATTGCTGTATTCCTTTAAAAAAACACTTTGTTAATTTACTTCCCAGTTTTGCGCAGTTTGAGGGATGTTAAAGGGAGAATGTGTTCAGTATAATGAGTCCGGATGGGAGTGTGACTGAATGTGTTGGTGTCTGGTCGCAGATTGAAGAGACTCTCCGCTGCTTCACTCACAGCAACTCAACAGAAGTGACGTCAGCTCAACGCTTCTACAATGCAAACTTTTGTTTCCACAAAAAAAAAAAAAAAACCTGCAACCAGCAAGTGCACAAACTGACTGTAAGCATGATAGTCCTCGAATCTGTATTATGAATGCAGCTGATGCTTTCCAAAATGTAAAATCCACCAATATAATAAAATAAAAAATAAACAAAAAAAGATACCATAAATTAAATAATGATGTGTGCATTGCCCAAAACGGTGTTGTTAACGGTAAACTCCTCCGCAAACAGGTGCATGAAACGCTTTCAATTTCCACCACATCCCTAGTTTGACTGTAAAAAAAAAACCAAAACTATTTCAGGAACAATTTTTGTGTACTGATCACCATTAAACTGCCCCAGTAGATTTTTTGACAAGTTTTTAAAAAATCTTGTGTTGTCTTATGTGTAAACATAAGACAACCAATGATGCAGTACCTTATGTTTCACCTTCATTTGCACTAATATATATATATATATATATATATATATATATATATATATATATATATATACTTGCACTACTGAGTTAGATCCAGTACAGTTAGATCTGCATTTTTTATTAATTCATACCTGTATATATACTGCATTTTTTATATAATTAATTCCTGTATATATTGCACTATGAATCACTTAATTACTGCTTAAGCACTTCTGGTTAGATGCTATCTGCATTTCGTTGCTTTGTACTTGTGACATGTGAAATGACAATAAAGTTTAATCTAATCTAATATGTGCTAATTTGCACAATTTGTATAAAGAAAGATTTTTCATTCTTGTCATTGTTTCAATATTGGATATGGATATCTTTTTTTATCACTCCATTAAATTATACAATACTGTCATAAAAATTATGATGATCTATAAATTCAGGCTCTGAATGATATATGTATGTGTATGTATGAACAAAAGTAAAGTCTGTAAAAAGCTTAATAATATATATAGTAATAACAGTCAGATGTTTTTAAGTGCCGCTGAAGGGAGAATTTCTGGAATATGAAAAAAAAAGTAAGACACTAAAGTTGAATGTGGTAGAAACATTTAACTAATATAATAGAGCTTACAGCTTACATTTAATTAAACTGTTTGCACTACTGCTATCTGCAGCTAAAAACAAAACAAAAGAACAAAACCCCAAACCCTATTGTATTTATTTATGTGACATTTACATGTATTACTGTAACTATGCACTTTACTGCCCTTTTGCACTTCTGTTTAGATGCTAACTGCATTTCGTTATATAAGTCTCTGTACTCTGTGCAATGACAATAAAGTTGAATCTAATCTATAGTGCATGAAAAATGCTGCAAACTTTCAAGGTTTATTTATAACCCTTTAAATTGATTTTAGATACTAAGCTATATGCTCTGATGTAACATTTGTGCAAAGTTATAATGCACACATTCTCATATTTTGATTTGTAATTAATAACCAAAGGAAGCTGACACAATAGGTGTTGCTGACAATGACAGGGAGCATTTTGAGTGTAGTATAACGTCTAAAAGTTAAATTGACAGACAGAATGAGTAATCTTATAATACGTATTTTCTTCTTCTTCTTTGACATATGAAAGTACTTTAGCAACAGTTTCGGTCAGTCTTGTTCCACAACCAAAATAAATAACCATAATAAACATAAAAAAAATTAAATAAAAAAAGAATAAAAAGTAACATGCAATAGCAGTTAAGAACAAAAGGTGGAAAGGTGATTGCAAAAATTCAATACAAGTTAAAACAGAAAAAAAATAAAATTAAGAAAGGAGACACATACCACCGTGCTGTAAATACAAAAGGAACAAATAAGACTGCAAATAATTGTATTCTGCCACATGCTTAAACATTAATGTTTGGCTCTATTGCACCTGCCACAGAGGATACATACATCTGTCTTAAAGAGAGCCAGTCAGACGTTATGTATCAGGGACGGTGCGTATCAATGTCTATTACATTTCCTTTTTCTTGGACAGTCTTGTTAAAAATGTGGTCTGCTCAATGCAAACGGATCACACGAAGCTCAAAATGCAACATAGAAGCTATAAACAAGGCATTACAGTGCATCCTGTTCTTCCAATAAAGTGACTCCAGTTGAACGAGTACAAACATCTGCCTTTTTTCCCCCTCATCATTAAGCAAGCGTACAGTCTGCAACATGAAATAGGTTTCATTTCATCATTAAATGGCAATAACAAACATTTACTAGACACAATGTAATTAACACAATGTAACAATATAAATCTGTATCGCTGATGTGGACTGATGTAGTTCTGTAGTGTTTAAGTATCACAAATTATATGAAGCCTTTGTAATGAATTGTTATATTAGATGAGTGTTTGCTTGTTCAACATTTCTGTGTTTAATTTCTGAATGGATAAAACAAAGAGTCGCTTGTAATTACAGCACGTTGCAGCATCTTTTCTGAAAGATGTGTTTGGTGGATGGATTTCATTTCGTGGCACCTTTTTCCAAAGCGCACTGTACATGTAGCTGAGCTAATTGGCTCCAGTATAAGACACAAAGGCATGTTTGAATTAAAGATGTGCAGGAAAAAAAAATCCTTTTACAAAGAAATGTATAATTTAAACTGCTTTTATTTGCTTGTTTACCATCCCTTTATGCTCATTGATTTTTCTCCCCTCCTAATTCAGTCTGAGTGAAACACACGCCTGACTGGATGAACACACATGGTGAGAGAGGGAAAAAATGATTTGATAAATTTGTCACCCGAGCCACAGGATACCTGGGTTTTTAATTGTATTGGACAATCTTCATTAGAGAGAATGAGCGATGGGAGAGATCAGGGCAGCGTCACTTTCAAAAGCCTTTGCCGGCCATGCTTTTCCACATTGCACAATCAAAATGTCAGCCTACCTTGGTCATTTGTAACATACCAAGTCGCAGTCGATGGCTGCAATGCAGCAGCATGCTGGGGGAAGGGCAAACAGTCTGTCTCCTTTAAAGGGATTTTTAAACAGTCTTGATTAGAAAGTATAATGAGATACCAAAGACACAGCAAAGATGATCTCTCTAGAGACTGATGGAAAACAAATTAAGATGGTGCTTTTGTTTTTAATTATTATTTTTCTATCAGTCCTCAGAAAGCTCAGTATACCCGTAAGGCACAAGAGTTGGACTCTCTGTCATTGATTTTTTCCCCCCCTGACATATTTGAATAATACAGATTTTAATCATGTCAGCACACAATGCTCTGATCCCTTTAACACCAAAGCCTTTCAGCACTGCACATGCATTTGATTTAGAAAATGGCACAGTGTCTGAGCTAAAAACTGGGTGCATTCACTTAAGTTTGCTTCTGTGTTCGTGTGTGTGTGTGTGTGTGTCTGTGTGTGACATGCAGTTTCAAATCTAGTACAGTGTTTTTGACAATTCTGAGCCAACAATTTCCCCTAAATCTGCCTCATCATGTGAGCTGTCAGATATGAAAACGTAAGCCTCTACCTCTTTTTTCCCATGTATTACTCATAGGACTGAGCAATTAATTAAAATTTGATTACAATCGCAATATGAATTAATGTAATATCCAAATAAAAGCAGGCGCAAAATACCATTCAAGCACTGTGGTGCTTTAGAGATGTCCTGTCCTATGAATTGTATTCTACAGAGTACATAAAAAAATCTTTGGTACAAATCCTTGCAAGAAAATCACCCCATAATCATTTTAATATGTTTTTCAATGAAAATGAGAAATCATATCTCAATTGTGCCGTAATGAAGATTACTCTATAATCCTGCAGTAGGGATGTACCTGAATCTGAATAGGTTATTCAGGAAAGCACAAACCATTTTATTATGCAAGGAAAAAAGCAATGATTAACATGAAAAGCCCAGTATGTGGATATGGAAATATAGCTTACAATTAATTATATGTCAATGTTAACTCAATCTGATGCTTTGAAGGCACAAAAATTGCAATCCTAATTGATACTAAAATAGAAAATACAACATTTTCCCTATTTAAGGTGACCTCCAGCAATCCGAATACAGACAGAGACAGATAATTTTGTTGCTTAGACGTCTACAGATACAGATAATGACGTCTGTATACTAGCCTGTAGGAGATAAAAGTGTAGAGTGCCATGTCTTGACATAAAATATTAGTATGCTGCTGTTTCTCTAGGTCAATGAGCAGTCATCTAAATAGTGGCATTTGTTTTCCTCTGTTAATTGGAGCATGTTCCAGGATAGTGAATGGGGGAGAAACACGAGACTTCCAGGACATGAGGAACAGATGCTCAACACTACTGTGGACAGACAGACACCTTTCCCAGGAAGAAGACAGGAACATGAATAGAGGATGAGCTGAGCAGCAATAACTGATCTATAGTCGAGTCCTTCTGAGAAAAAGAGACATGGGATTGTGTTGAAACCAGAAAGGCAGGAAAGACTTCTGACTGATTTGACTCTGGCTTTTTGTATTTACAGAATAGTGGTCGACCAATGTGGGTTTTTTAATGCCGATGCCAATTATTTTGACATCAGTCTTAACCGATCCCTGATATGTGCTGCCGATTTTTTGGGGGTGATTCTTGAAGCCGATATTGCATGATAAAAATGACACAATGATAACAAATGTTACACAAGTCTCAATTTAAACAAAAAAAAGAAACATTTATCAACAAAATAAATAAAACATATTAACAGTTGGATAGCAAACAATGTGTATGTTTAGGCCTCGAGGTGGTGGCGCCTCAGATGATCCACATATTTGATGTGTTTTTCTTTTTTCCGGTATCAGCAGCAGCTCACCAGAGAATGGCAGATGTTGCACCGAGCCTTGCCTGATGTTGGCTCAGTGAAATGGACTGTCTGATCGGAGAACGCACGCACATATCGGCCAATGCCGATACAAGTAAAAAACTCAAATATCGGCCGATATATATCAGTCTATCTCTATTACAGAAAGGCCAGAGTTGGTACTGTTTCTTATTTATTGACAAGTTTCAGGCATTATGAAGTCTATTGTATTTTATTGGCACAAATTGGTAATCCGCTGTCTTAATGAACGTATTCTCATTTTCATTCAATCTGTCGTGCTACTGCATGTCATATCTTATTCATGCATACCAATGTCCATTTTAATTAGTCATTCTGGGCCAATGTCGACCTCTTCCTGCTTCAAGCTGCGGTGTGGCAGATGTGTGAATGAAATTCATGTGCTATTATTTGAGTGAAAATAGGCCGTTAGAGCCATTGTGGTGAGACAAAAAAGGACCCCTGTACGGTAATATAATACATACATCCCAGTTAAATTGAAAGAATATAACAACATAAATCACTGCAGTTACAATCAGGCTGCAAAAATACATTGATTATGCCACGGGGGAAAAATGAAATGAGGCTTTTCGGTATATTAGTGTTACAATTAATTATCATAATTATAATTATCATAATTATGGCTGTGCAGGAAAACACATTAAAGAAAATCATCCCTTTGAATGTCAATAGATGTTTTTCTCTGGTGACAAACGCTTTTCTGTTGCATTACAACAAATTACAAATCCATTTATCCTACCTTATACAGTCTGACAATCACACTCAATTGCCATTGTTGCTTTCATGTCATTATTCATTCTTAATTCTATTTGGATTGCTTAAAAGATCTGAGATGAGGGCAACAATTCAGAGACCTGGGACAAAAGATTCTGTGTACATGTACACAAACGAAAAGCATGCTGACAGCAATCAACTGCAGCTTTAATAAATAACACTTTGTTTCATGTACATGAGGTCAGCATTGGTTTCGAAATTAATATCTGCCGACATCTAACCAATTATGTCATTTTAAAAGGGCAGATCCTTGGATTTGAGTTGCTGTGCATAATTAAACTAATGCATGGCAATCAGCATTTTCAGTTTATTTTCAATTAGCAGTTTTAATAATATAGGCTTATTTTAGTCCAGATCAGGGGCGGAGCAGGAGGGAGTGGCTTCTGGGGCTCCAGCTGTAAATGTTTCCCCCAAAAAAACACCTTCCAAATCTTTTAGGGTTTTTAAATACCTTTAATTGTGCAAATAACTGTAGTAAAAAAATATGTTATTGGGGAAATACCGCCATCTATAGGTACACCCTTACACTGTCATGGGGGGTTGTTCTATGCTACTAGTATCACTACTGCTAATCTAATATAAGTAAAAAGTAATAAAGTAAATGTATTCTTCTGTTGGCTTCATTGGTCCAGTTCAGAGTATTTAAGACCACGTTTACTTGTGATTTACCATTAGAGCAGCCCAGATATTTATGGTATTTATGCAAATATTGCATATTTGTCAGCTATACATTTATCCTGTATTCACTCTGCAGCATAATATAACAAAAATAGATGACAAGATTGCTTTTTACGCCAAATACCCTCCCTATATTATGTAACTTAAAACAGCAATGTCAGACATTTTTGCCTCTTTTTTTTGGTGGCAGGAGTGAAAATAAATCATCCTCAATATTTGTGTTGTTATGGTTTCAAAACAATGATGACAATTGGAGAACAATTAGATACAAAATAACATTTTCTCTACAGGATTATTATTTATTTATTTTTGCCAGATTTTAAAGCCATCTATTATCAAATGGTAAAAATTGAAATTTTCACATAAAGCTGCCGTAAGTGTGAAAAATACATCTAAGCAGCAGGGCCTGTCCTGGGCCCCCTTAGGTTTAAACTGAGCCCTGGATATTGAGAACAGCTCCGCTCCTGCTCCAGTGTTTATATTACAGTATAGTTTATATTGTCATACTGATGCACAGTGAACAGCCAGATCCGTCTTACAGCCACATATTGTTTACGTCTAATCACAAAGACCTGTCAATCACTTCTAGACTGATAGTAGGTTGTGTTTTGATATTGAGTGGTTGGGTGTTTGTTAATATTTAAATCGGGAAGTGAGCCTTTAAGCTCGGTTTACTCATTATTTTATAATTACATAAGTATCTAGTGATCGGAAGAGTAAATTCTAACTATAGCTTCAGAGAATCAACGGTTTAAAATCTCCAAACAGCCAACTGAAGCCCATACTGCAGCCATGGTCTTCTACTGCAGCTCAGTTTGGACATTCAGCATGTTAATTATTGTCTGCCACAGCAAGACAAGAGGACTCTCACCTCTGCTTGAAGACACAAAAGCATTCTGTGACTTCACATCTTCTTGATCTTGTATTTTATGTACTATATTTACATTGTGTCATCTTTTAAACCTCTGAAGTGCAGGAGATTTTGGTTCAAATTTGTCAACTTCCTATGCATTCATTTCTGTCTCTGTTTAGCATCTTTCAGTCTGTCCTTACATCACATGCATGGCTCCTTTTTCTCGACACAAACTTGACTATCAGTCAGATATCATTTTATTTTAATTAACAAAGTATAAAGCTGCAAGGAACCCAAAATACAAACAAAAGACACAGGTGTCTATGGAAATGTACCTTTTTTTAATTTATTTGTTACCATTTATACACACAAAAACAGCAGAAAAAATAAATAAATAATAAAACTGCAAAACAGCCTTTTTGCATACAATTTAAAAATAGTAATAGTTTTCATTGCAGAAAGAAAATTCACATTTTAAAAATGGTCTAGAAACATAAATGGCACACTGTGGAAGCTCCTATTATTGCACTTTCAACTGGCTTTCTCAGCTTGTCTACATATGTAAATAACGTTATTACTGTAAATTAAACGTGTTTTATCAATAAATAGATGGACTAAGATACTTGTTGCCTCTACAATGTAATCGGTGTGTCATTTTTTTGAAATCAGTATTCTTATAGATTATTGTTTGACTTCAAACACTCACACAACCACATCAAACTGATTATTTCACATGTTTTGGACCTCATTAATTAAAGTAGTAGAAGATAAATCCCTTCCCAGCAATGTCAAAGGCAAGAGACTTGACAGAAATGTGATTCACTGTCCCACCTTGTGGCCAAATCTTGAAATTACCCGAAACACCCAGAGGGAAGGTGGTTCTCTATTCGTGTGCTACTTCAATAAATGCTGGTCCACAAAATCCTTTGATCGTTCATAACTAGATATTAAAAACACAGAGAGAAAACAGTCAACAAAAAGAGGTATATGCAGCTGTGATTTAAAGGCAACTTGTTAGATCACAGACTTCTTGGAAGTGTAAAATTAGATGTGCAGGAATAGGAAGAAGAAAAAAGATTTCCTGCTGTCTTCTCTCTGTTCCTTTTCATCTCGGCTCATGCTGAGATGTCAACACAGACACTGGACATTTTGGAGTCCACTTCACTTTCCAGATGACAGTGATTCACATATCCTATCAGAACTAATTAGACTCTATCCTCATTTTTAGTGTCCTAATTCACCCTTCTTCGCCTCAATTATGCACTGACATATATATTTAGCAGAAATGTTCTATATCGATCACACAGAATAGAGGGTAGTCTTTTTTTTTTTCTCCCCTCAACTTCCAAATTTTTGACAACCAAAGGCAGGATAACTTCCTGTTACTGCTTTTTAGAACCTTATGACTCCTATCAATTAAACAAAAGCAAATCGTTCTTATTGTCAAATATATTTTATTATGAAAAACACACAGAGGCTCGAATCTCAAATATTGCACAAAAACATTCATGCTGTTAAAAGTGTACAACAGTATTAAGAGGGGTATTTTACACAATAAAGTCTCTATTCATTTTACTGCAGTATACCCATCACATAGTCAAATATGATTGTCTTTAATGTCTCACGATTAATTATTTCCAACACCAAAATCATGACCACTCTCCTAAAAAATAAAGCAATATAATGCCAAAATTGCATGGATCAGCAAGGAAACACAAAAATACATATTGTATCTTTTGACCAGTTAAACAATGCAGAAAAGGACGGAAGAAATGTAGATTTATTATCATGGAAGCCACTTAATCTGGAATAAATGAAGAGTTTCATCAATGTGATTTTTTTTTTTTAACAAAACTTTTTGGTTACAATAGAAACTGCAGGCCAGGACAGAATGCAAGGAAATGAGTCAGCACTTCTCTTGCACTACTGGTTCAGGAAGGCTTTCCATTTTAAAGTGAGATTTTACCTGGAAAATAATCCGTTTTACAGACTGTGCAAATCTACCTCACTATGATCAATCTATGATCCAGTACATGTGCCCTTGATAGCCTGTGATTGAGGATTCTGGTTTATTTTAATACTTCTTAAAAGGGGATACTTCGTTGGTTTGACAGATGAATGTTTAGCAGAGAGGGAATGTGCAATGGAAACACGTGACCGCTTCTGTGAAATGTACGATTCAGCATTTTTGAAGTTTATTACATACTAGGGACTAAACATCAGGCTGTCTCAGTCTCTCTTGCATTCAGTTACCCTTCTTATTTTAGTCCCCCTCTGGGTAGCCCCTTAAGTTTATGGTAATACAATACTATGTCGCTGAACATTTGTGTTGACAGCTTTGCTCTGGAACTAATCTTTAATCCTCTTTCCATGAGCAATAGTGAGTTACTTTAATATGCAAAAAAAGCAACAATTATCCCAAAAGTTATTCAAGAAAAGTGTAGCAACTGTTAATAAAGATGTTACACGACGTGCAGACCGGGCTGCAAAAAACTGACGCACCAATCTGAAAAATGTACAGATGATTCTTTGTTAGTGCGGACGATAATAAAGCAGAAGTAGTGAGATGTTTATGTGCCACAGTGAGATGTTAGTATTAGCCTGGCGTCAGATTTCTTACAATCACACTGCATTACTCTGAGTCATGACATTAACGTGCGTTAACCCAAAACTACTTCAATAACTGTTTTTAGAGTGGACTTCTCTATGCGTGAATAGACACCGAAGGTCTGGTTCCTTCCTGTTGTGGAAGACGGAGAAAGTTCTCCTACGGCACGCTGTCGGTCTCCTCGGCCTCCACCAGGCAGGACCGGTCTGTGTCCAGCACTCGGAACGGAGGGTGGTACTCGAATGCCGTGAGGATAGAGGAGCCAAGGTTGTGCTTCTGGTGCAGGAACCAAATAACTGCAGAGACTCCCATGATAGCAACCACGCTGAGAATGACCAGGGCGGACAGTAGCGCGCTGGGCTCTGAGGAGAACAAGTAACAATGCAAGGAAGGTCACTACTATTGTACACTAAATCACAGAGGAATAGGTATAGAAACAACAACAGCTCAAAGGTCCACTTACTCGGCTTGGCTTCCTCTGCTTCTGGTGAAAAATAAAACACATTGTGAGGCAAGTGGTAAACAATCTCAAACACAGAAGTCACATTAACCCATTTAGGCCTAAAACACCTGGAAAAAATGCCTGTAAAACCTCTGGGCAATTTTAAAATAACCCCCTAAAACCTGATTTTTTTCTGGAAATTCAACAGAAGTGTCAACGCTTCTACTAAATAATAGATTTTTCAGCCTCTGTAGCAGATAGAAATTAAATTCAAAACGGATTTGAGAGCTTATACCTGTGGCTTTCATGAGAAGTTGAGTTTATTTGTCCAAACCTTCAATAAAGTTTTTTTTTTTTTTTAAATCAACATGTTGCATTGCGACACTCCCACATGTATTCTGATGCATTTCATTGGCCAAGAGACCGAAAAAAGGTGGAAAAAACTACAAATACTTTCCCGGCTTTAATGGTAGAATAACGAAACAGCGCCCCCGGTTTTAATGGTAGAAATGCGGTAAAGCTTTCCCGGCTTAAATGGGTTAACTGAATGCCTCGTGCATGGTAAGGCTGCTATTAATTATGACAAAGAACATAATCACAATTATTTTGTGATTACTGAAATCATGATGGATCAGATAGTCATTGACTTTTAGAAATTAATCTGTGTACAGGTGCATCTCAATAAATTAGAATTTCATAGAAAAGTTTATTTATGTCAGTAATTAATTCAAAAAGGTGAAATAACACATTATATAGATCCATTACACACAGAATGAAACATTTGATCTCTTCATTTATTTAATTTCTTCTAATTATAATGATTATGGCTTATATTTAATTAAGACCTAAAGTTCAGTGTTTAAAATATATATATATTACAAAAGACAAATTTAAAAAAGTGTTTAATATGGAAATGTTGGCCTCTGAAAAGTATGTCCATCTATGCACTCAATACTTGGTTAAAATTGCACATCATCAAAACAACTTTAACGATATTATTGTAGATGATATATGAAATACAATTGATCAATAAATCGAGGATCATACTGTGTTACTATGGAAACATACTGTATATTAGGGCTGGGCGATATATTTTCAAATGTGATATGGAATTAGACCGCATATATTCACGTATATCATTTTTTTTCTTTCTTTATATATAAATGCTGCCCTCACTAGGGTTTATCGTATTAAGTTCTTCTGTAATGTTCGTTATTCTTTTCTCATATAAATATATTTATTTCAGAAAAAGATTGGCCTATTTTATTTCATAGGCTATTTTTATTTAAATGTATTTATTTATAAATGTGCACTTTACGGCGCTTTGATTTTAAAAAAAGAAAAGAAAAAGGTAGTCCTGTTGTTATACAGTATTTATGTTCACTTAAATAAACGTTTTCAATAAAACTACTTGTGACATGTCATATTTGACTTTGCTGAACATGAACATGACTGAACATTTGCTCTAACATTGCAATAAAAAAAAAATCAGCATATATATAGTATATCGCTATTCAGCCTAAATATATCAGGATATGACTTTTGGTCCATATCGCCCAGCCCTACTGTATATTCAGCATTTTGGTAACATTATTAAACAAATGCAGGGTAATGAATAAAGGGCTGCACAGGATTAATAACCCAAGATAAAACAGCATCATTGTGAAATGGAAAAATCATTTTATCTTCATTATCTTGTTTACATCATTGTTGGAGGCCAAAGTGTAATTGAAAAATAAAACTCGATTAATTGCCCGGCCCTATCAGGTGGACTCTGGAAGTTAAATAACATACCAACAGGAGCGGAAGACGTTTTGACCTGAATGTTGCATAAAATAAATGAGACTTACTCTGATTTGTCTCACAGACGACTCCATTCTCTGCTTTTTGCAGACAGCTGACATTTTCCCACTTTCCTGTGCTGGTGTGCAGAGCCACACAAATATCCAAGGGCACGAGGTCCGGTGGAAGCGGGGCGTCCTCCCAGTTGCTGAAGCCGACAGGTTTCTCATTGAACCATCTCATGTTGTCACCTAACAGGAAACACCAATCAGAGCTCCAGTGGCATTCACACATGGCACAAACTGAACTGAAAACACAAAATAATGTTCAATGTGAATATGTTTCCCTCCTCAGGATATACGTTCAATGATGATGCCTTCAATGACTGCTATTAAAAAACAGTTGTGCCAGGTTTTAAAGACAAGGATGAGTCAGTGTTGGAATCTGGCTGGCACTAGCAGAAGATAGGAGGCGAGGTAACAGGCAGTGCTTCATATTCTCTAAATCAAACATATTTCCAGGAAATAGATACAGATAGATACATAGATACACTAAAACAGATCCGACTGAAAAAATTAGATCATTTTTTGAGCTAAGATTATTTATATTTACTCTTGAGTTAGGATTTTTGTTAAGCTACTGACTCCAAAGCCAAGAATAAATGTTTGCCCTCAACTCTGAAGGCCAGGAAGTCAGAAAAAAAGCTCAGAAAATTCAGAAATAACAGTATATCCCCCCTCAGAATGAGACACTTGGTCACTTATGACCAACAGACTTTGAGACAAAACACTGTATAATTATTTCAAATATCTAAAACAATTATTTTCTCCTGCTGTTTGGAGGAACTTGGCATGAAAACATTTGGGAACCACTAAGCTAGAACACAATATTTAAGATTCAGTGTTGGTTTTCCACCTAGTTACCTCCAAACAATAGTGAAAAGTTGGAATGTTTTCCTTTTTGATTGTTAAAGAGAAAGAAGCAGAAGTAATCAGACTTTATCTTATAGTATTAGCAGCATGTTTTCACGTCCTCCGGTCACACGGTACTTACTGTTTGTGTCATAATACATTCCCAGCCACACGTTGACATTTCCTTTCCATACCTCTGGGCTATATTTAACGACAAAGCTATTCTCTTCAGTGCTCTCGACGGTCAGAAGCTCTGGAAAAAGCAAAGCAATGTATGGCACCTGAGTTACACACACATACATTGAAAATACATTAGGGCTGGGCGATATGTCGATATAAAAGATATATCGACAGATTTTTAAATGTGGTATGGAATTAGACCATATCGCATAAATCGACATAGTTAAAAAAAAATGTCTTTCTTTATACGAAAATACTGCCCTTACTAGGGTTTCTCATATTTAGTTATTTTGTAATGTTCGTTATTCTTTTGTCATATCAATATATTTATTTCGGAAAAATATTGGCCTATTTTATTTCATAGGCTATTTTTATAATATAAAAATATATTTTTTTAAATATATTATGAATAAAAGATAAAATATTATAAATAAATAAATAAGATAAATTATTATTATAATATATTTATAACATTAAAAAAAGGTACTCCTGTTGTTATACAGTATTTATGTTCACTTAAATAAACGGTTTCAATAAAACTACTTGTGACATGTCACATTTGACTTTGACTGAACATTTGCTCTCACTTTGCAATAAAAAATATCGGGATATGTATCGTATATCGATATTCAGCCTAAATATATCGGGATATGACTTTTGGTCCATATTGCCCAGCCCTAAAATAGATACAGTCCATTTGTCATTTTTAATCTTTGAAAGATAAAATGTGTCGTGCTAGCTACCAAATCCTTGGCAGAGGGTTTTTGCTCTCTCAAAAGTGTAGCTTTTGATTTTGTCCTCTTCTCCGTGGACAAAGTGGTAACATCTGTTTTCAAACGGCACCCACATGCGTCCATCTGCAGGGCAGTCTGATGAAAAAACATAGGACAACACAGTGAAGGAAAGATTTGGCACGTGGACCCATCTAGATTTCTTTTAGCTGTGTGCATCTGTGTAGGAGGACTCAGAAGCTACAGGAGGAGAATAAACAAACACATTATGAAATATACATGACGAACGAACAACTAACCAAATCACCAATTAAAATGCTGCTTTGCATCATGTTTTCAACCTCTAACAAACTGTAAATGTCTGTACAGTTGAAACTACTCTGCTGGTTGGTTTCAACTTGTGACCACTCTTCCTCTTTATCAGGAACAGTGTTCACTTTGGCCAAAAGCAGTTTGTAACTGTGCTTGGCCAGTTGTGTAATGTTTTTCTACACTGCTCCACTATTTTTTTTTCCCTTTTATACTGCTGCACCTGTTATTTGGGATCACATTGTTTTTACTGTCTATGCAGCTCTGTTGTTTGTCTCAAGCAGTGGGGGAAAAAAGTACTTAGATCGTTTACATAAATAAAAGTAGCAGCACCACACCAAGTATTTCACACTTGAATAACTAAGTAATCTAAACAATTTTACATACTGTTGGTTAGCTTCATCTATAAAGATACACCATCATTTATCAGCTGAATTATATTGTTTATATCTATGGAAATTAGTAATCTTTGTATCCATCTTTCAGGTGCTAATTAACCTCATTTTTATATTTAATATACCCATTCAAAAGGACAACATTGCCTGTCATTACTAAACATTAGTGTCCAAATTAGCACCATGTACATTCACTCAAGTAATGAACTGAAGTACAGAGTCAATATTGTACTTTTCAGGCTGTTTTACTACATTTATGTGACACCTTTAGTTACTAATACCTACCAGATACAGATAAGTAAAACAAAATATAACAAACAAATACATTCTGATGTCATACTATGAACCTTATTGGTCCCTTGGTGAAATGTAAAGGCTCCACTGCAGGATATATTGCATTAAAGTAATGTAGGCACATGAATGCACTAGGGCTGGGTGATATAAAAAATATATCAATATATTTATTAATGTGATGTGAAATTAGACCATATCGCATATATTGATATAGTTCCATTTTTCCCCTTCTTTATATACAAATGCTGCCCTTTCTATGGTTTGTCATATTCAGTTCTGCGATGTTCGTTATTCTTTTCTCATATAAATATATTTATTTCGGAAAAAGATTGGCCTATTTTATTTCATAGGCTATTTTTATTTAATATATCTTTTAATTTAAATGTGCACTTAATGGAGCTTTGATTTTAAGAAAAAGGTACTACTGTTGTTAGAAAGTATTTATATTCATTTAAATAAACGTTTTCAATAAAAAACTACTTGTGACATGTCATATTTGACTTTGACTGAACATTTGCTCTCACTTTGCGATAAAACTATCGGGATATATATCGTTTATTGATATACAGCCTAAATATATCGGGATTTGACTTTTGGTCCATATCGCCCAGCCCTAGAATGCACCAAAACTTATAAATCAATGACATAATATTCTGGATACTTTTTTGTACTCTAACTACATTTTGATGCTAGTATTTCTAGTCTTCTATTCTATCTATAGGACTTCTATTTGTAACTGAGTATGTCCACACTGTGGTATTGTTACTTTTACATAAGTAGGCTTCCTACTTCTCTGACCACTGACCAAGAGACACCTTGAGGCAAACTAAAAAAAATGCTGTCCTGCAATACACCCACCACTAAAACAAGCGAAACGAGTCCTATTATCGGTTTCATTTGCGTTACAAAGAAGCGTTTTGCAATAAAGGGAAGCACATAACTTTTAACTTAGTTACGTGCATGCTGACATTGATTGAAAACTTGTGTTGCCAATTCAATATGCAAAAAAAACAAGTGTCGACGTGCGAAAAAAATGGGTTTAGCCTACTAACAGTTACACATTTACATGTCCAACAGCTACTGACGTGCTTTTATCGACAGAAAGCAGACACTAAACAAACACAACTACAAAGAGCAAAGAGTTAAGGGCACTTAGTGTCACACACACACACACGCGCGCGCACACACACACAGGCCTACGCAATGCTAAATTCAACCATAGCTATGCGTGCAAAAACATACCAATTTAGCTTTAAGAGCGAAGATTGAGATTTATCAAAGTCTTACCTCCCGTCAGACTCAACTGCAGCTGCACACACAGCACAAAGGCGCCGCATATTAGTGACAGAGAACTGTGACTTTTCTTCAGTGACTCCATGACAGCGAAGACAAATAATCACGTAGCACCAGCAAACTAACAAACTGACTGTAGCTCCACTCTGAAGTGTCTGCAGCAGCAACGTGAGCTAGATCCCACCCACACAAACACACACACACAGTGAAACGGCTCACAAACATGGCCCCAACACTCCACTGCTCTGCACAGCTCTCCACCTACACTCATCACAGCAACTTAATGCTCATACTTTTCATTACTTTGATTTCAGATGACTGGCAACAACAACCAAGAGCAATATGGACACTGTTATCTAAGATTTTAATATGTAAAAAATCGAGCAAAGGGGCAATTCATGCAAATTTAGGCTAATGTTTGGAAAAGCCTCCTCTTAATTCAACCATTTGTGTTAGCATAATTAAAATAATCTACTGTGCTTGAGGCTCAGATTGTTTTTCACACAGCAACCTCTAGGTGGCGCTGTACACACACAGAGTTCATGATATACTGGAATTTGCCCTCAAAAAGATCAAGAACAAAAAAAAGCAGTTCACTATTTAGCACATAATACATTAAACATAGTATAAAACACATTATTATTATTATTATTATTATTATTATTATTATTATTACTATTATTATTATTATTATTATTATTAATAATAATAATAATAATAATAATGTGTTTTATACTATTATCAATTAATTAATTAATTATTATTATTAATAATTACTATTATTAATTAATTAATTAATTAATTTATTATTATTATTATTATTATTATTAATAATAATAATAATAATAATAATAATAATAATAATAACAATAATAATATCCACATGTATAAAGTAATCATAAAAGCATAAGCCAAATTGGTAAAATATAATTAATTACATAAGATAAAATGGTAACACTTTATATTAAGGTACATGTATTCAACATTAATTAGTTGCTTATTTGCATGCAAATTAGTGCCTTATTGGCTCTTAATTAGTCATTATTAAGTACTTATTAATGCCTTATTCTGCATGGCCTTATTATACAACCAGTAAGCCATTAACTAAGAATTTTCACTCTGTAACCTCAGAATTATTGCTTATTAGTAGTAAGTAAGGAAGTTGTTGTATATGAGTTACGATCTTAATATGCTTTGCTTTGTATGGACTTTATAAGGTGGTAGATATGAATAATTATTCTCCCTTAATAACACATGCATATGGTCTGTTTCTACGTAACTACCACCTTATAAAGTTCATATTATAAAGCATATTGAGATCATAACTCATATACAACAACTTCCTTACTTACTACTAATAAGCAATAATTCTGAGGTAACTGAGGTAAAACTCTTAACTCTTGCAGAATAAGGCATTAATAACTACTTAATAATGACTAATTAAGAGCCAGTAAGGTACTTATTTGCATGCTAATAAGCAACTAATTAATGTTGAATATGTGTACCTTAATATAAAGTGTTACCGAAATAACTATACTGTACTACTACACAATAGATAAAATGCTAGTACCTGGGACTAGATAAAGTCCTTGAAGTGCATTAAAAACATCTGTCCTATTAAGATTAAGATTTCCTTTACTAGTCTCACAACAGGGAAATTTCAAGAATTACAGCGTGGATACAAGCGGACAGCAAAAAATAACAGTCAACGAGAGGTATTAGCAAATTAAAAAAAAGTAAAAACTATAAAGTATTAACAATTTACAGTATAAACAACTAGAAATATAAAAAGTATTAACAATTTCAACAATAAAATAAAAACTTATGAACATTATATACAATGTAGACAGCGGTTGGATATGGACCATAGAATATTGCACATATAAATTAAAATATTTGTACAGTGTCTATAATATTTGTCAATGTGTGGTTGCACAATTATTTAACCGTTATTATTTATTTGATTAATTAACTATACAATGTTGTTGTCTTCTTTCAGCTTTTATATTTTCAGTGAATAAACATTTTCAAATTGATTCTGTTATAAGTGTATTTAACAGCTCTATTCAAAGGTTTGTGTATTTTAGACTTAATACTATAAAGTACTTTTTAGTTAAATTATTTTAGTCATAATATAATGTGATCTCACTTTTTTACTTAATCACTATCTAGATAATAATTTCCCTTGAATGTCTGATGAAGAATGTCTATTATTCTTGACTTCACTATTCAACACAATTAAGAAATACAACGCTCCACTGTATCAGACCGCGGTAAGTGAACTTACTGCAGTTTGCATTGGTTTTATCTATAAATTTGTATATTTATCCAAAGCAGTGCAATTACTGCAGTCTGCTTTGGTTTTGAGTTGGAGTTTGTAGCATCCTGAGTTCTTCCTGAACAGCTACATATGTTTTTTGTGAAGAAAAATGAAGAAATAGCTTTGTAAGAGCGATCTGAAAAACTGTTAAATATGCTTTTCTACAGAAATCTTCCTGCATCTTTAATATGGGAGTCAATGGGGCTGTTGGTGCGTGTTGGTGGCGCATCCGTGCGTCCTACGCCCAAACTATAACTCTGACAGCTTTACCAGAGGATTGTGAGTGAGAAGACAAATTTTCCTACGTTTCTATGTATAAATTATTTCTGTAGAGTGGAATTTGCGGCCTGGATCACAGATTTCAAATTTATTTTTTGACAATTTTTTCTCTCCCTCTACACTCTGAGCGATGATGTCACACACTGTGACACGAACATTCCGTGCAATACACACCCATTATAATCTCAGAATTTCTCCAAAAATGATCATGGTCATTGAACAGGGATTGATAAAAAGTTTTTTTTGTGTGTAGATTTTGTAGTTACTGCAATTGTTATGTTGTTATTTATCTGAAATAAAGCCAAAAAAATGAAATCTAAAACTAAAACAGACATCCAGGAGTTCATTTTTAGTTATAACTCAATTTCGACCAAAAAAAATGTAGTTACTGCAGTTAGGCTTTGTAGGGCAGAGTAAACAGGACATTATAAAGGACAGGTAACTTCCTACCTGAGCAGGTGAGGAGGCAGGGGGCAGCAGAGAGCCTCAGGGGCAGGGGGGATTGTTCCTCCAGGGGGGAGGGGGTTTCAACTCCATTGCTTATAGGCGCAGGTGGCACAAACACAGACAGCTGGAGCGTGAGTTTTGCTCCTCGTCTGGGGCTGGTGGCTTCCCGTAGGGTGGCACAACACCCTGCAGGAGACTGTGGGGACCCATCTGCCGTGGCAAGGCCTGCTCACAGTCGCCCCCATCCACCCACCCTACGCCATACCTCCTGATACCCAGAACTCCAGGCCACACATGTTGTCAAGAATACCATGTGACAGTGTTTATATAGACCATACAGGGTCTTTACCCTTTGGGTTGAAGGCATAGCAATTCATAAACACTCAACAGAGCTAAAGTGCAACTATATTAACATGCTCAGAGGGAAACATTCCCTTTATCAGCACTGAGACAAGACTGAAGCTCAGTTATTATAATTGATGGCAGAGCACTGTAACTGTCTGACAGCTTTATAATATGGCATAGGTGGAGTATATATATATCTTGTTATATATTTTATTATTTCGTGATGACAGTGTATTTTAGAGGAAATATCATGGTAACTTTTCAGTCCATGGCAGAATATTTCTTGCCGGCTGTCAGAGATACTAACGTCTCATTAATTCACTGAGGGAATATCTGAATTATTGGTTAATGTATGTAGGAGACGGCCACTGTCACATTAATGGAGGCTGCTATCTGGGAGAAAAATGGCAGCAAAGTGACCTCTGTCAGCTGCTGCACAGATGGGGGAGCTAAACAGATGTTGTTTCTTTTCTTCTTTCATTTTTGTGTTTTTGAACTTTTGTCAGTGGAAAACCAGACTCAAACTGTCTGAGGACAAAAACAAATAACGTACCGGCATGCAGATAGTTTTCTAGGGAGGCCTATATGGCACTGCATCGTGCTCTCCATTTTAAGAGCACACATTTATGCACTTAAAGGGCCCCCTAGAGGGCACCTAATCACATTTTGCTGATTCCTTTTTTTCCCAAACACAAGGGCACTCAAGTATCTTTAATCCATCCTATGTTTAAGCAGTTATTATTCAGAGGTCCCGCCGGCAAACTCACCAGGTTTTTTTTTCTGCCGGAGGACATAGCTGTCTCATTTTAGGAGTATACAAAAGATACTGACATTATATGAAACTAGAAGATCTAAGGAAACTACAGACCCAAAGTTAGGCTATTTTGGCGATTTTCAAAGCGGTCATGTGACCTCTGATGTCACGCTATCTAAATGAAAATATGCTCTCTGTGTTCCCAAATGTCTCCTCTTTACATACATTTATACTGATAACATGCAGTTTAATGCAAAAACAACATAGTTTCATGAATAAAATTGCATTATTCAGCACCAAATGTGTGAAACAAATGGTATCAACCCAAAAATTGCTGCAAAAACTTATGGGACATAGTTGAACATGGAAACAGACTTTAGTAAGCCAAAACTAATGTTATCACCTTTTATACACCCTAATAGGTTTCAATAAATAAATAATTAATTCATTAAGTCATTTTGTATTAGATATTTTTGACCAGAACAACTTGAGCTGCAAAAACTTATGGGACATAATTGAACATGGAAATGGACTTTAGAAAGCCAAAACTAATGTTATAACCTTTTATACACCCTGATAGGTTTAAATAAATAAGTCATTTTTTATTAGATATTTTTGACCAGAACAACTTGAGCTGCATCTCAAATTAATCATCAGGTTCTCAGCTTTCAGATGATGTCACCACCTCTATGTTGCATTTATTGTTGACATGCTAACCACAAATTCTAAAAAAAAAGACCCCAAATGGTAACTGGTTATACATAAGAATAAAGATGACAAGATGTGAACAACAGAGCTAGAAATTAACTTCTTCTTTATCCCTGATGTGTTATGACATTTCTGCATACATTTTCTGTTTGGCAATCTTCATGTTTTGTAAAGATAAATGGTGCAAGACATCATTTTCAAACCGTCTGGAGAAAGGTAATTCATTAACACGTGCACATTTTCCAAATTCTGACAAGGCCAGATTTCTTCATAAACATTAATCAAAATGTGAGAGACAAAGTGAGAGACGGTGCTTGGTTGGATTTCTGCCCTCCGAAGCTGCAGCCAAGCTCCAGTAATAACCATCATCATATTAAAATTATTTATTGTTCAACTATTAAAAAAACCCAAACATTTTACTGGCAGAATATGCAAATTATTTATTTACATAATTTTTTAATCATCAATCCAAGGTTAGCAACCAGCTGGAAAACAGGTGTACAGGTGCATCTCAATAAATTAGAATATCATAGAAAAGTTTATTAATGCCAGTAATTAAATTCAAAAAGTAGAAAATAACACATTATCTAGATCCATTACACACAGAATGACACATTTAATGTCTTAATTTATTAATTTCTTCTAATTATAATGATTATGGCTAACATTTAATGAAGACCTGCAATTCAGTGTCTCAAAAAAGTTTTTATATCACAAAAGACCAATTTTAAAAAGTATGTTGAGGCTCTTTGACTTGAACTACTGGAAATTGACTTTTCCGTCATATTCTAATTTATTGAGATTCACCTGTATGAAGGGTTCAGGATGGAGTGATTAGCACTTCTATAAATAAAGATTACAGTAACGACGGATTAAAAGTTGAAAAATTTGAAAATTTTATTCAAAAATGTCAAAGAAATGTAAAGAATAAACATTCTACTGAGAAAACAAAAGTCTTTGGCTTTAACAAACACTACAAAACAAAATACAGAGGAAAGATTCCTTAAACTGTACATACAAGTTACCACTGGCAATTTTGTGGCACAAGTAAAAAAAAAAAATTAAAAACAATAAACTTTCATATAGCTCTATGAAAATCTCTTATTTCCTCAAGCTGTCTGTACAACAATCTTCATAAATTAGAACTTTTTTCATATAACTTAATGACTGTTCAACATGGTGGTTATTTATATGGGTATTTTTTTTCTTATGTGCACCTCTGCAACTCTTGACCCAGATACTATGGCACTTGGTTCAGACACCACTAGCAGCTTTAACCTCACAAGACAGTATTACTTCTCAGTCTTAGGCATTACACAGAAATCTCAAGTATAATCACAGAGGCCCTTTACATGTGTTGCACACAGAGGAAATGCTGCTGTAAGTTTGTCTCGACCCTCGACAAAGCAACGAACACGTTTGTTTAAAGGAGCACAGATCCAGTGAACACCACGACACTTTGTTGTCATTGTTGGTCTTTAAATCTGGAATCTATTGCCGTGAAAGCAGCACCCCTTTAAAAAAAAAAAAACTAAATGTGTGAACATGAGTAGAAACATGTTGTCGCCCACCCTAATGATTACAATAACACATCATAAAAAAATAGGTCTAAAGGAAATCAGAAAATATTCAAAACAACCCATAAGGAAACAGCTGTATGTGGCCAGCTCCTGAGCGTGGCATTTGGTCTGGAAAGGCGGGCTGGACCTGCTAACCCGACCTAGTACAGAGGAGAACGAAAACTCTGAGGTAGATAACTGGTCTGACTGACCACCAGGTCGAATCACAGGCTCACTGGAGGATACCATAATCAAAAAGCCTGCTTTAATCCACTATAATCCAAAAATTATCTGCCTTTTTTTTGTTTTAAAAAAGCTCATAGCACTGTCTTTTCATATCTTACATTTATTTTCTTTTTAATCTTTTCTTTTATGTTGCATTTTCCTTTTTTTTTTAAGTATGAAATTAATCTGTGGCACTTGTTGGATCCAGGCCTTCCTTCATGTTTGTGTCCGTACTGTACTATTACCTATGAAAATTGAATGTAATTGTATAAAAAAGGCACACTGTCCAAACTGCAATCTAGTTTGCAGAGTCACTTGTGTCCTGGTTAAAGAGACAAATGATTTCCTCAGTGTACTAGCTCACAATCTTTGGTGAAGTAAACTACAATTGAAAGTGCCTAGTTTGTTTGTTTCCTATCAAAGAGCGAGGTGCAATAAAGTAAACATATTCATCTCATTTTACCCCCCCTGACTTACTGAACTTTTGCTCTATTACAAGGCTTTGATGATTTTTTTTTTTTGCACAATCATAAGTCTATGTTTTCCTGTTATTTTTTCAATTAAAAGTGAAAAAGACACCATCAAAATAACAATCTACATCACCCAAAAAGACAAAAACACAACCGACACACAACATTTGCCCCCTTCTCATTCCTCCACCCCACCAAGTTCAATTTCATCTATTCTACAACACCAAGTAATCAAAAAGGCAAGATTCAAAAGGTAAAACATTCCAACATCCAGAAACATGTAAGGTCTTCTTACTTAATAAATATTACATCCAATAAAATCATCAGATGTGGAGTCATTTAAAACGTTTTCTCTAAAAATGTCTTCTACTTTTCTATCAGTTTTGGAGGGGGAAAAGCAAAAACACATTGATTTCTTTAAAAAAAAAAAAAAAAAAAAAAAAAGCCCTACATAGCTAATTTCCAAGGCAATAGCGCTCAACTTTTTTTGCTTATTGCTGCTCTGTGGTGGTTTGTACAACTACTGTATCAAAACTATGAAGGCATTTTTTTTTAAAATCAGACAGCAAGATCAATCTAAAGTACTAAGAGAAATCACTTTACAAGATAACAACACGTAACACTTCACCATAGCAACACTCACACAGCAAGCACAAAAACATCATTTTCAAAAATGTCTGGCTGGAAAAAAAAAAGTCTTCAGAAAAAGAAAAGAAAAATCTGGAAATATTAACAAAAGACATATTTACTATCATGCACTTTGAGTCACAACTAGTCACATGATTCATCCTTGTATCCTGCGGCAATCCTAGGTAAAAAATAAACGTTTTCTAGTATGAAAATAAAACTTTTTCAAATCTTTTTTTCTTTTTCTTTTTAATATATATAATTCAAATCCTTTGATGAACTCAGATATTCTCTCTGAAAATGATACCAAAAATAGTCTCACTTAAACATTTGCAGAACCTGTGCAAAACAGTGAAAAGATCCTCAGCATCCGTTGCATTTGTAGACATGATTGTTTTAGCTGTTGTCCAAATGTTGCCTCAGCACTACTTTGTTTGTTGGTAGGAATATGGAGAATGATTGCCAGATGAGTCCACCTGTGACTGTGCGCCATTTTCCTGGAAAAGAGAGTAAAACAACAATGAGCTATTGTTTTAAATGATGATGATTCACACACACACACACACACACACACCAGGCTGCAATCGCGTTAATGCACGTACCTCTACGGGAACATTTGACGTCTGCATGTGTGCGTACTGCGGGATATATGCTCCTTGCATAGCTGTGTTGGCAGCCATAAACTGCACAATGAAGGAAAGAGAAATAGCATCAAAATGGAGCATCTTCATCATTGCATTTTACAGCTTAAAGGGACAGTTTGGATTTTTTTGGGGTTGTATGAGATACTTATCCATAGTGTACAACCTACAATCATTGAAAAAATTATTAGACCACACTAGGTTTTCTCCTTGATTTCTTGTTTATTTAATGCCTGGTACAACTAAAGGTACTTTTGTTTGGAGGAATACTGATAACAACAAAATTAGCTCAAAGGAGTTTAATTTAAGAGCTGATATCTAGACATTTTCCATGGTTTTCTTGATGATGATTTTGGTGATTATCAAGGGAACCATGGAAAATGGCTAGATATCAGCTCTTAAATTAAACTCATTTCAGCTAATTTTGTTGTTATCATTATATTTGTCCAATCAAATGTACCTGTAATTGTACCAGGAATGTAGTGTATAACCTACAGTAGATGGTGGAGACAGACAGGAGGACAAGTACACATTATATTTACAATATTTTCAGCGCTTAACCTTGCTGTCAACACAGTCCTCTCCAATGGGGAACTGAAACTGTGACTTACGCTCTCTTCAAACCCACCAGACTCCATTGACAAAAACAATAATTTTTGCCTTCAGTGTTTTCAAGGTGTTGGTTCAGATTCACCAATGTCTCACAATAACACAAACAAACTAACAGATTGAGGCAGTGGTAGATGAGCAACTCCTGTGATCTGTGAGGTAAAATTACTGTTTTTGTTAAAAGAGTCTGGATAGCATACTGTCATTGAAAAATATTAGACCACCCACTGTTTTCTTCAATACCTGGTACAACAATTATATTATATTTGTCCAAACAAATGTACCTCTTGTTGTACCAGGCATTAAAATGAACAAGACATTGAAGAAAATGTGGTCTGATCATTTTTTTTCCATTACTGTATATCAGAAAGGTAAGGTGGTGAAAATCTAAAGTCTAAATTTAGCATACACTGAAACTGATATTGATTTTTAGGTAGCTAAAATACATTTTGCTGCAGCCCCCTTCCACAACAGCACATTGCTTTGCTTCTGTAGGTAATACACTAACTTTGGATGAGTACCCCATGCAACCCCACTGAAAAAAATCTGAACAAACACCTAATTATCAAAGAGGTTGAATGTGTGAACTAGTCTCTGATGTCCTGCAGAGTTCTCTTACCGTCCCTGCACTGCCCAGAGAGAGGTGACTCATCTGCTGTGCTAGAGGGGTCATCATGGAAGTAGGCTGTAGTGACATAGAATGGTCCATAGAGGGCGATAGCACAGTACCCTAGGACAACAGTGTGAACAGATGAGAAGAATGTATGCATATTGTGCATACACAAAAGCCACTGAGGGAATATCCTTCTGTAAAACTGAAACATTCGTGCAGAATATCCAGGATGTTAACACATGATGAGCTCTGCAGGATTGGATTTTAGGCACTGAGTTACTCACTTCACATCTAATGCCCACGCCAGAAGGTGAACAGTCACAAATTGAGCGAATTGTCTATAAGCATCTTGGCCGGCCTGATTCATCTAGCAGTGTTTTCTCATCTACGCTGGCTCATTTTCAAAGCAAGAAAGGACTCTTCTCTCTCAATTCAAACCCATCTGTTATAAAAAATTCGGCATCTGTCACCAAATACGCAGCTTCACATAGCCTCTCCAAAGCAGTCGTTTTTTACATTCCTATACAAACACTTTAGTACTGTAAATCCTCCAGGATCAGCGTCACCTTATGTGTAACTACTACTCTCCCATATTGTGTCGGTCTGTTTTCAGAAAAATGTTTCAATTCTGTTACAACCACAGAGGGAAATGTTTTGATGAAATGGGAAAAAAAAGGAAGTGAAGAGTGGTGATGATGAGAGGATTGGGAGGTTTTTGTTCTTACCGGGTGCTGCATGATGTAGGGCTGATGAGACAACCAGGATGGGTTCTGCACCTGGAACATCACACAAACACACTGGCATTGAACAGCTGCTATTTCCAGTGATCACATGCTACTCAGACTGGCACTGCAGCGAGCATGAAAGGCCACAGTGGCCTTTGTCACAGATTTAACCCACACCACCAAAACCCCAGAGGTTTATAAACACCAATGCTGAGTTACAGCATGTAAAACCGACGAATGAAAGGTTTCGTCTTTGTTGTATCACTGTATCAAAGCTACATATTTCATCACTGAAGAGAAGGATTCCAACCTGGTACGTTGAAACCGGAGACATGTAAGGGGACATGGACGCTTGAGCGATCATCCTGTTTGAAATACTGTACGCTGGTGGGAAAAATCTGTGGACACGGAATAAAGTGTAATTTAATAAAATAACAAAGTAGGTTAATACAATGAAATATAAACTGATACCAACAATGCAATCTAAACTGTTGTTGCAGCTCACCCGTTTTGCATAGCAGCTGCACTGGGGTCATATGTGAGAGTCATTCCAGCCTGGGAACAAAAGAAGGCATAGGTTTGGCAACCGAACCAAAGCACGCAACACCAACACTTAACCAGCACAGCATCATCACATGACAGTCTATTGTGTATCTATCTCACTCAACCCTGAAAGAGGGCACCCTCGACTACAAAAGACTTTATATTTAACTGCAGGGAACATATATGGGAACTGATTTCCGACAGTAGAAGAAAAAAACAAGATGAAAACCTAGCCTTGTGATTAGAGAAAAAAAGATAAGTCATTATAATGAGATAGAGCTCAATTAGTGAGAAACTTTCTTGAAAAAGTAATGACCGAATAGTACAAAAAAGTCCTTTTGTTACATATATTCCATTAAAAACTGCCCAAAGACAACATATTTATTGTTCAAACTCATAAACTTTTGCATTCTGTTCTTATTTTACACAGCATCTTAACTTTTGGGAAATCAGGGTTGTAACTAAAAATTAATTGCTAGTATTTTTTGATAAGGTTTCTCATTATTCTGCCATAAAAAGTCATTATTTTGAAAGTCTCTCATTATAATGACTTATGAAACATGTGATTATTGACCCCAGTTGATGAAGTCACTCTAAAGTTCCTCTGCTTTTTTCCTAAGGTTGAAATATTTCTTCTTGATTTATTCCCATACAACACTTTAGTTGCACCTGAAAAGCTTCCTTTACTATTCCTATCGTGGATCTGGTTCCCATCTCCACTTACCAGCCTCGAGTCACTGTCTCTTCCCCATCCGCGACCATTCAGGGCAAATTTATTCTGACTTTGTCGCTTTTTCTGTCCACCATCGGCGAACTTGCACAGCAAAGGTTCAGGTGGTGCTAAACAGAGATAAGTGGGGAGAGAATACAATCAAAAGTTTGCCATAAACTAACATTATCACACAAATAACCCCACCACACACATCCACACTGCTGGCGGTTATTGCATGCTATACAGTCATTCAGTCCCTGAAGCCTGGGAGTGCACATTTACTAGCCAGCCTGGGAATGCAGACATCTAATTTGGCAGCTGTGGAGCTGTAATCCCCTCCCTCTCCTAAAGGAGGCAAGGCCGGCAGAGACTATTTCAGTCTAATAATCCAATTATAAAGCTTAGAGAGGGAGTGGAGGCCACACAGAGCAGCTCTCTCTCTCTCTCTCTCTCTCTCTCTCTCGTTTTCTTTGTCTGTGCTCTGCCACTTAGAGCTGAGTATATGAGCAGCAGACTTACTGACTCCTGTTGGAGGCACGATTCAGTCGGCTGACCACTTCATGCAGCGTATACAACACCACCCATTAACACTATACACATCATAGTCATTACAAGTCAAATCCTGTTATTTTCTTTCACGTCGCATTTTTAGCGCATGGCAGTTAAACTACATTACATTTCTGCAGCATGTACCTGCAAACACGACATGATTATACTGTGTCTCTTACCCGGAACACCTGCAGGCGTCTTAATAAACTTTCCGTTGAAGTGGGAAATGACGGCATCACATTTTTCAGTTGACTCCATCCTGAAGTTATATAAGAGACACAGAGCATCGTTATATCAATGCAGTAACAGAGGGCTTGCAGGTGCTTTCCAAGAACTGCTTCCTTTCTGGGTAAGTGGAAGGTTAATTATCAAAGATAGCAAACACAAAGTGCACACATTTTTTAATTAGCTTGTAAACTCAGTTTGCCCCACAGACCTATAAGTGCACACCCAAACACATCCTATGAAGCTTTATGATATTTGTGTTTTGTCATGCGTGACGTTGGCCTCGCCTGTCAGGTATTTCACTCATACGTCAGGTTGTGCAAGATCAACTGGTGGAAGCCACTATAATTAAATCACCACGTCATTATGAAACTATTTCTTTGAGGTGTTTCCATTAGTCTGTACATGAGCTGTTCTCTCCACCTTGTTCTCAACAACATAGCTATGTGTTTTTAGGTATTTATTTTAGAAATGAAACCTATTCTGAACTTAACTGCATGGGGATTTTTATAATGGGAAATCAGCAAAACCCAATGTTTTTAAAATGTCAAAATAGCAGCTTTATATATATCATATTATATATCATACATATATTATATATAATAATATTTTAATCATTGGTAGCTGTTTCTACTGATAGTCTGGATCTCCTTTGGAATCGATAGCACTGTTGTATCTCAAATTTTAAAGCTGAATTTCCCATTTTCCTTATGTTGTTAAGCGGATATTGCAACTTTTCCTATACCAACGATACCAAAACGTTGTATCCGGATACGGTACTCATTTTCAAAAGTATCGATACCCCCCCCGTGCACAGCATACAACCTCAAAATATTGTTATAATTGTTATTGTTTATTGTATTTATTTATTTATTGCACTACCTCAGACCTGAAGCTTGTTATCATAGTTGCAGTTTCTTTTTGCACAACAGTTTTTTATTAAACATATTTAACCTGTGGTTCTGTTAATTTTTACATGTTGCATTTTTCTTGTTAATACAAATATTTCTATTTCTGTTATTTCTTTGTTTTTATCCTTGTGGTATCGACAATGGTATCGAGTATCGAATATTTTCCTGAGTATCGGTATCGAGTTGAAAATTTTAGTATCGTGACAACCCTAGTCTCTTTATTTAGTTTAATCATTTCTATGTGTCACCAAGTTCAAGATAGCTGCAAACAGCCTTTTCCTAACAGTCTTATTGTGAACAGGCACTACAGTAGTTGATATTAAAATGCTATATGTGGCACAAGAAAAACAGTCTCTTAATATTGTTTCTGGACCATGAGTCAGAGACAATGAATCACACAAGGATCCGACCTTGCAAAGCCCACTCCTCTGCTGCCTCCACTGGAGTCCCTCAGGATGCGAGTGGATATGACCTGGCCGAAGTGCTTCAACATATTCTCCAACTCCTGCTCGTCCATAGACAGAGGCAAATTGGAGATGTACAGGTTTGTCGGGTCTTGTTCTTGTTGCTTTATCGGGAAAGAAGAAGCCAGAGGGAATGTAATTACACGACAGGAAATGCTTGAAAGACACCTGTAAAACAGAAGCATTCCTTAGTCGTATCAGATTCACATTGGGTTTAGTAACAAGGAGGAAGCGAGAGGGGGAGGAGACGTTTCCTTCCAATTCCATATAATTATCCCTGGAAATGGCTGAACATTTAATAGACTTCTAATAGAGATCAGTAATAGGGTTAACATTTCTCTGCTTATCTTCCTGACCGTCATTCTGTTGGGTTTTTTTTAGGTGAATAAAAGGTCACTATGAGCGGTGATAAATAGAGATTTGCATGCAGCTCGCAGTGGCTCAAGGCTCACATCAGCTGATTTCTTGCTGTATTTTAATAGCATCAGCAGAAACACAAGACACGGCTACGAGTCTCTTGGGAGTGGCCTCCTATCATTAATATTCATCAGTGTTGTGTTGTTCAGAGTCAGCTACAGGGACAGGTTGGATTACTTCTAGTCCTGTAAAACACTGACAGAAAATTCTACATTTTAATAAAATGTTTAACCTTCAACAAGAAAAAAACAAAACAGGGAAGGAGTCGAAGGAGTTGGTGGGATTATGTAGCTCTTATAACCCAAAAGAGAGCAAGAGACCTTCAGGGATACTCTAACCTTCTCTTCACTAGGGCTGGGTGATATATCAATAAATTGATATATTTTAAAATGTGATATGGAATTAGACCATATCTCATATATCGATATAGTTCTAATTTTTTTCTTTCTTTATATATAAATGCTGCCCTTACTAGGGTTTGTCATATTTAGTTCTTTTGTAATGTTTGCTATCTTTTCTCATATAAATATATTTATTTCAGAAAAAGATTGGCCAATTTTATTTTATAGGCTATTTTTATTTAAGATATTTTTTATTTAAATGTGCACTTTATGGAGCTTTGATTTCAAGAAAAAAGGTGCTCTTGTTGTTATTCAGTATTTATGTTCACTTAAATAAACTGTTTCAATAAAACTCCTTGATATTCAGCCTAAATATATCGGGATATGAATTTTGGTCCATATCGCCCAGCCCTACTTTTCACACATGGGTGTACAGACATTTGTGTATAAAAAAAGGCTGCTTTCTGCTTTACCTTTCAGGCCCTTGGTGTAAAAGCTGAGCATTTTTACTGCCGTGCGTCCTTTAAATGACCCCCCAGAGAGGCAATTTATAAATTCTTAATAACAGGAAGCTTCTTCGTCGGTATACATTACTTGTTCATTACTTCATGCAAGATGCATTTTGACCTGGTCTTCATTGTCACGTTCTTTCTATTCCGGAAGAAATCATTCTTGTGACTTAGTCAAAGAGGGTTTGAAGATGAAGTGAATGGCCACGTGTTTTATTGATGCAGTACGTGAACCATAGCAGCTCCTCCTTTATAGTTCTGACTATGATCTCTTTGGAGAAATTTGAAACAAAGAAAAACCAACAGTATGGGTTAAAATAAAAACTCAGTTTTTAACAAATTATTGTTCATTTTAATGCCTGGTACAACTAAAGGTAAATTTGTTTGGACAAATACAATGGTAAAAACAAAAAAGTTAATAAGAGTTTAATTTAAGAGCTGATATCTAGACATTTGCCATGGTTTTCTTAATAATAACCAAAATAATTATCAAGAAAATCATGGAAAATGGCGAGATATCAGCTCTTAAATTAAAATCTTATGAGCTATTTATATATATTAGCTAATATATTTGTCCAACAAATGCACCTTTAGTTGTACCAGGCTTCAAAATGAACAAGAAAGGGTGGTCTAATAGTTTTTTCCATGACTGTATATGGCAGCGAGAGAGTAGTTTGTCCTTGGAATGGCTCACCACCCATCAGTCAGTCATTAACTGTAATCTAGTGGAAGGAGCTGATGTGGCTAATGGAGGGATGTTACTCTTTACCTTGCTACAGAGACAGAGAGTATAGGATGTTGTATTATCCTTTTAGCTATCTCTTTAAACTGTTGCTAAATGGTTTCACACACATAACTGCAACATGTAGTTTCCCTGTGATGGGCTACAAGTGTCCCTGGTTTGGTATCTCTGTTCAACAGACACACTTTTTATTAAGCTAGGATGACTTTTAGGAACAAACTACTTCACATTCAGACCTGGTAGGTACCCAGTACAGCCTCAGCCTTATCTCTTGGCCCCTCAGCAGCTCCACTAAAGCATTCTTCTTCAAGGGCACTAACAACTGTGGTAGTAAGGGATGGATACGTGCCACTCTCACTTCCTCTCACCACATTTAGGCTGCTGATCTCAGAATTTGGACTGTGACTTTTCCGGTCACAAGAAGCATTGTAAAAATAATTCCTCTTAATAATACCCTTCACACAGCTTGCTAATATCCATCTTAAAGAACCCCATGATAAACAATGCTGGATATATGCATACAGATAAAATGAAGCCCACAATTAAGTATCACAAGACATTCCTTGAAATAACGTATGGTAGAAAGAAGGGAAACTCTTATCTGGCCACTTCCCATCACCTGCCTTTGAAATAATAATGAGAGAAAGCCCATTGAGAATGCCTGGCCAGATAAAAAACAGGAAAAGGGACCTTTGTCAGAGAGTCCATTAAGCCCAAACAAGCTTCAGCAATAGTGAGAATGGAGCTGGAGTGAAAGGCTCACACTTTATAATGGCATTTACCTTCCACAATACAAAGATTAAACTTCAGCATGCCCCTCGGAGCTGCTCTATTTTAATTAAAAAAGTAAAATGGGTGCACAGAGGCATGTCAAGAAGCTCTACAGATCCCCAGACAGGGAAATGAGGCCAAGGGTTCTTGCTCAGTACCGTATGGGAACTAATTTCCCCTGACTGGTTCCTGTTACCATAACAACACACAATTATTTACTTCCTTTTCTGATGTCAGAGAGTTTAGGTGCCAAGTCCTACTTAAAGCCTGACATCTGAAAATCTCCTGTTATGTACTGTGAACAAATAAAGATCTGTAGTGTATTAAAGACTGTCTGTCCACACAGCACTGGGCACCATTAAAATAATCATTTAAAGTATTACTTTAACAAAATCTACTGTAAGCTTTTAAGATTTTTAACCTAATTGCAGCATGAAGCCTCATTTGCTGCATGTTGAGAGGTTTAAGGGTCATAATCTCTCAGGGAGATACTAAATGTATGTGTAATGGTGCTTTGGAGGAGACAGAAAGACTAGTCTTCCTGTAGAAGTATGTCCACATGGTGGATAATTTCTCTGTTACATCATCCCACCAATCTCTACGCTCTATAGTCCAACTGTCGGCGCCGCTCATGTCTGAAACCTTTCTATCTCCTGGCTGACAGAATACCTTTGGGAACCTTCTCATATACATTATAAACCATATATAAACACATCAAATAATCATTTAATCATTTGGGGACCGAATGCACATTTGGGCTGCACAATTAATCCAAATTTTATTAAAACTGTAATATAGACTAGTGCAATATCCAAACTGTGGGAGGTGCAATATTTATTGAAGGGAAAAAATGTGTCAAAATACCATTTGCACTAATTTTTTGCACTGTTTAAGCACTCCTCCATATAAATATCTGCTCGTACAGAGTTTCTTCTTATCGCATATTATTTCCCTGTATTTATATTTTCTTTTATGTCGTTTGCATTCTGTAATTTTGCACATTTACACTTGTTTTTAACTTTTTTATTGGTGTTGTGCTGCTGCTGGAAGTGCAATTTCCTGAGGGATTAATAAAGTTCCTATCTATCTTTGACCCTTTTTATTTTTCAATGAAAAGGAGAATAACGGTGCAAAAATGATTATTTCCTCCAATATTGCGAATCATATCCTAATTGAATATCAGCCATACACACAACTATGCACATCACTGCTTTATATTATATTAAATTATTAGTGAATATATTAATATTAACTGCTCTCAGCATATGCTTCCTCCATGATTTAACTCTGAGAGTCACCACAGGCCAAGGGCTGGAGAGTTTACACCCTGCAGTCAGGGATTCCAGTTCTGCCATTTAATACCACAAAGATTAGGTTTAGGTTGCCTCACCAGCGAGACGGAGGAGAAACAGTATTACTGAGCGGCTTGGGTGTGACAGATTGTAATGAATCCTCACCTTTGCCATCTGAGCTTGGACACCAGTGGTTTTCAGGGCAGCCACGGCTTTCTGAGCTGCAGCAGGGCTGTCAAAGTCCACAAAGCCATATCCTTAAGGAGACAAGCAGCACAGTTAGGATGATATTGTCACTTAAGATTATTTATTTAGAAAAAAAACCCCAAACGTTTATCAGTTTAAATATAAAATATATTGTGTTTGTGCAGTTTTTCAGCTGAATATATGTCAAAAAAAGGATTAGCAAGTTATCACATTCTGTTTTATTTTTTATTTTTTTTATTCCAGTTTGTTTAGCTGCACAAATAAATGACTGAGCCTCTGTGCTGCATCGGCTGACCTTTGTCTCTCTTTGGTGGATGTGGATGGGATGTGTCCATTAGTAGAAAACATACAACTATTAAGCCTTACAGTAAACACAGTGTCCTAGCACAACACGCCAATTCTACTCTTTAAAAAATTGTAACTAGCAATTATTACTGCACTAATGGCTCTTATTGCACTATACCTTGAATGTTCCCCTTTCTTTCTGTAAGTCGCTTTGGATAAAAGCGTCTGCTTAATGACTAAATGTAAATGTATGTAAATGTGTTATGTATGTGTGTTTTTAGTTCTGCATTACAAAAGTCCATCTAACTGTGTGTATTTATGTGAGCTTCTATGTGTGTGTGTGTGTGTGTGTTAGAAGAGGTAGAAAAGCGCTGAGGATGCAGATACCGATGTGACGTTGGTGGCTCAGGTCAGCCCTTTGTCCTGGGGGGTACAAACAGGGTGAACCTATAGTCCCTAACCTCTGCTGCAGCTGCTATATTTAACCTATTCAAGCTAAGTTATGATGAGAACCACCATCATTTCAGCTGAGAAATGGCTCATTTTAAAAGTCAAATATGGATTCTTTTCTTAGCTATTAATACAAGTTCTTGATAATTCTTAAAATGAGTAAAAATAAAATTTTGGCAAAGTCAATGTTGCATGGAGTTATTTCTAAAGCCACGTCTGGCTTTTGTTCAGAATTGAGTCAGAGCTTCACACTGACTTTAACAGTGTTCCCTTTCACTGAGAGCCATCAATTAAGTGACATCTCTATAATCCAGACGAGAGTGACAAAGCATTTAATCCAGGCAGCACTAGACAGAATGAGTTAGTCCCTCTTTAGTCAAATGGGCAGTCTAGTAGAAATGGACAAAGACCAACACTGTCACTCAGCAGAAAGAGGAGGAGTCGGCCACTTCTTCCCAGGAAGCACTCACAGCAGTGACACACCAACAGACAAGGGCTGAGGCTTAAAATAACATGAGCGGGGAGGCAGCTTTAAGCAGCCTAGCTGTCTGTTTCCTGACTTGCCTGGATCATCTGACACAACTGCATAGCTGTTGAATGACTCCATGTGTTGATGGAATTCGCACATCCGATGTCTATTCATTTTTGAGAGTTTCTGTTTAGGTGTTGAAAATCCTGCACACGAGTTGTCTTGATACATACTTCTTTAGAGGAGGAATAAAACAGGGCGGTGTTGAAAGGAAAAAAACAACTTCACACACCTTTACATTTGTTTGTAGTCTTGTCCAGGATGGCCTTTGTTGACACAATTTTGCCATACCTAGGGGAGGAGCAGAAAGGCGAGGCATTGTTAGCTGGATTATGTACCAGACAGAGCCAGTTATAAAGCACACAGAGAGGGAGGGTTGAGCAACAATCTATGACATCATTGCAAAAATATGAGAAACAGGAAGCGGTTTCCATGTGGTTCTAAAAATCCCCACCATGTGAGTGTGAAGCCAAACAGTCCCTTTTTAACTAAAACCGCTGTATCTTTATACAGGGTCACCAAAGGCACTTTACAATTTTTATTGTGCACTTTTTTTTCCACTTACATATGCCCCGAATGTGCAAACCCCTGCCTCGCATAGCATGGAGATTATGACATTTAAAAATCTGGCCTGGTTCAAAAAACCCCCTCTGTTTTTTTATGTCTCTGTCTCTATAGCGATTATTATTATTATTATTTTACTTCTTTAACTGTGAATCATTGGCATCATTGAAAAAGTTTAGATTTGCATTTACAAAACTTTGGAAAGAATTGCCACTGCACATTAAACAGGCCACCTACCTTTCTCATTTTAAATCTCTTCTTAAAACCCACCTCTTCTCTTTGGCTTTTGAAACCACATAGAGATTGATTTTATGATTTTATGTTTTTATATGTATACATGCATATTTTAATTTGTGAGGGCAGTGCATTGCATTGTATTTTATTTTAATTTATTTTTATCTTATTGTATTTTATTGCTCTATTGTTTACTTCATCTTTTTTTATTGTGCTGTTGTAATGTTGTCTATTTATTGTTTATTGTTATCATTTTATTTTCAATAAATTAAATGCTTTTATATTTTGTTTTTTGTATATACTGTACATAAAAGCATACATAACTTTGAAAATAGAAGTGGATTCTATACTCAATGAGGTGAAAAAGAAAATCTTTAAAATCTGGAGTAAAGTAATGTATGTAGGATTCTTGTCAATTTTGTCAATGTACATTCTCCACATCTAAAACTGACCTATGTAATCTAGACTGACAGTGATAGATGCCATGACGTACCCTGTAGCAAGCCAGGAGGATACTTTAGAGAGGGATTAGGCTGAAAGAAATGGGTGAAAGTGCATGAACTTATGACCTGTTCTATATCTGAAATCTAATCGCAAATTATGTGAGGCAGCTTGCTGTGCAGTACTTCTATATTTATATAACCAGTGACAAACGATTGCATTTGCATTGTTCATTTAAATCTAAAGTCAGTCCATACTTTAAAAGTAAAAAAAAATGTTTTTTATTCATATGGATCTTCAACAAAATTAAATAAAGAAGAATACGGTGTCACTGTGCCAATTTCCCAATGTAATATATTTCAAAACAGGCAAAGAATAAATTAGCAGCTTTATAATACAAAGTCACTTTTGCAATGTGAAGACGGGGGTTTAGAAAAAAGCAAATAAAATCTCAGACGCACCAGGGTGGTCTCTCCGCTCAGCAAATATAAAACATTCAGCGCACAAAGAGAGCTGTGGATGAGCTCAGCGCTGACAGTATCTCTCCTTTATCCACACACATGATATATGAAGCCTCTGATGCCGTGCCCCACATGCTCATCCTATACGCTTTGTCCTTGTGTGGTTTTCAAGATACATTTTTCATGTCATATTAAAATGAAGACTACAAAACTGCTGCATTTGTATAAAATCTCAAATATGCACTTAAGTATCCATAGGTGACTCACAACGCTCGATAAAAAGATAATTAATTATGTCATCTTGTGAGAAAGGAAGAAATAGAGAACACTTTATACATTTTCTAATATTTCAACACAATTAGTGTGCAATTTAATTTTGTAAAATTGCATAATAACACAACTGCATTTACCTTTTCAACCTCTATTGTTGTCAAATGCATTATTTTCAGAGTTCGTACACCTTTTCCAAGGTGAAATTCAAGCACTTTTCAAACACTTTCAAGGTCCATTTTCAAGCTTTTCCATCATCTTACAGCTGTGGCAAATTACATATTTCTTCAAATACATACATACTGAAAATGATTATTTTACGTTTTCATTTCAGGTTCTCCAACTAATTATATTTCTGTTCTATAGGATTTTGTTGTTAAAGAAATGCAGATACAATTTTAAGCACTTTTCAAACCTTGAAAACACAACATTAAAATTCAAGCATTTTCAAGGGTTTCAGGTAGGGCTGGGCGATATGGCCCTAAAAGAATATCACGATATTTCGGGCTATTTTGCGATAACGATTATTCTTCACGATATTACGAAATACTTACGAAATACTTACGAAAAGATATAGAAAATATAATTTTTTTTAGTCTATTTGAATAAATACAAATCTAAAATGTAGTGTGAAGTGCAAATCTCAACAGTTGCCAAATACAAAAAAATTTACTCTTGACTCTTGAGTATGAGCAAATAATAAAAGTAACCATTTAGGGGTTTCGGGGGCATATTTTAATGACATTTTGTAAAGGAGAATAAAGGTTCTTGTATGTTTTATTTAAGGCATCTTATTTTGACAGTCTTCTAGTAAGTTCTGTGGTGGATTCTGTTAACACACTGTGCTCTTATTTTGAAAGCTGTATGTGTTTAGCTACAGAGACTAAGTAGCTTTTTGTGATTAAAACAACTTTAATTGTTAGCCTTACGCCACTGCATCAAGAAGTAGAAATGTTGCCAATATCATGATATACATTTTTTTTAACCATAAAAAAAATATACCAATATCGTGAACGATACGATACGGCACACCCCTAGTTTCAAGCACCTGTACGAACCATTTATTTTATAATCATCAAATATATGTGAAAAAGTGACTGCCGCTGAACATTTAAACCCTAAAACGAACCAAAAAATCAATGGCTGATCAATAGCAGATGCTGATGAGAGGAAGTGTGGTACTCACGGTTGACAGAGCTTGACCAGGTCATGGTCTGTGGTTGAGGGGGACAGGCCTCGGATGTACAGGTTCGTTTTGCTGAGCTGGTCCCAGCCTGCAGTGCTGCTGCTGCTGTTGCTGGGGCTGGGTGGAGCCATGGGCTGTGACGATGGGGCAACAGGTGGCTGGAATAGGCAGGGAAACACACAACGACTGGGTTGAATTCAAGTTCAGGCTGGGTTGTGATTAAATAATAACGTTTATCGTCATGGCACAATGTTCTCAAGTCTAAATGAATGATTCACCTCTAACCACAACTGGCAGCCCTAGAGAGCTTGTTTGGGTGTTGTCAGGAGAGATTTTTTTATGTCACAGTACACTGAAAAAGCCTGAAGTACACTTCTACATCACCACTGCAAGGTGAGGAGTGAAACCACTGGAGGTCAGCAGAAATAAGATTTCCATCTTAAAACCTGTAATGACTCATTTTGGGGCCACTGGGGACAATTAGAAATAAACTGTACACATACACAATATTTGCATATTATCACTTTCAAATGCTGATATGGCAGTTGTTATAAAACAATTGCCTTACACGTGACACATCCAGCAAATATGGACCAACAATAGCATTCATTTTAAGTCATGTTTCTGGCAACCTGATGAATAAAAACCAATAGTTCATCTCTTTTTGCTCTGCTTTGCACTCCACCATCGTGATTTAGCCTCAAAAGGCTCTACTAGGTACACTGGCTAGTTGCTAACTATGTCTGTCAGCTGCCTGGTGCTGGGCGGGTAGCATACAGTGGGTTTTTTAGAGCTGAAAAAAGCTGATTGTTGTGTCTGGAAATGACGCCGATGCGGTGAGAGCGAACCAAACCAGTAAAGTTGCAGGCAGTAAAACCAAATTGTTAAAAAAAAAAAGCTGGAATTGTCTGTAGAGCTGAGGGGAACTGCACAGTCTGGTGATAATTATCTGTGGGTGCGTCACTACAAGTGACCCCTTTCATATTCACATTGTCATTTGGCCCGCTGTTAATGTAAAAATATTGATTACAGCTGCTTTAATTAAGTCTAATCCTTGTCTGTGTCAGGACAAAACAACAAATTGCTTCAAAATGTCTGCACTTTTCTGAAACTATGGGCACTTGGAGAACGCTCCACCAAGGGTAAATGCCCTAACTCTCGATGTTAATGAAAGTGAAAACTAATCTGTGAATCCATTCTGTGATTCGAATCAGAATATAATCTATGTTTTTTTTTAAATCAGGTCTGTAGTTGCTCTTTACTCCTGCTAACAGACAACGAACTAACAAACCGAAACAAAAACATAACCAAGTGAAAGTAAAACAAGAGGTCGATACCAAAGAGATAAACATGATTAGATGTCTCTCGGTGTATGATTTTGCATATACAAAAACCAACAAATGCTCTCTGCTCTCACCAACTCCTATATGGTAAGAAAAGATGAAGTGTCTTGACACTCCATCATTAGTATCATGTGGATTTCTGTCCAGTGTGAAGATTAATGTTTAACAGAGCAGTGATCTATATCTGCACAACAATCTCCATCACACCTTCACAGTCAGCACAATCAGGGTCCACAGGGGCTTGTAGCTCTGACATCAGTGTCACACTGATGCCGCACTGGGGTGTCGAATAAGCTACCTGCAGGTCAACATAAACACTCATCTCTGGTGTAGCGCCAGTCCTCTTAACCTTAATGAGCAGCTTTATTTATATGCTCTGACTAATTTGAACGACAGAGTATCTTTTTCCTATAATTTCAGGAGAAAACAGAAGACAGTGAAACAACTGGTACTGGGATTTTCACATGCTTTTCAGTTCTGGTTCATTTTCTCAGTAATAGCTGCAGGGCCTGTCCTTTTGAGGGGGGAAAAGTGAAATTCATTCAGTGGTTGGGCAACTTTGTACTTTCTGTTTACAAGACACAGATGTCGTAGTCTGAGAGAGCGCTCCCCTCCAGGGATTTATCTTTCTTCTTCACTATCCGACAATGATTATCCCCCATCAACCCCCCTCTCTGAGGAATCACAAGCTGAGAGGAAGCTGATGGAATCCCAAGCATGAAGTGGTGACAGGATTGAGCAACCCAAGTCTGGACGAGCGGATCTTCCCTTGTGACCGAAGGGTCAACAGCCTCACATGCCTTTACAGAGAAACAAGTTTGACTTAATATTTACCAACTGATTGGAGGCACAAGGCTTCCTTTCTTCCACCATAAAAAACAATTATCTGCTGTCTGAAGCATGGTCCTTGTCACAAAGTTAAAATAATAAACATGCTTTCATTGTGTGGTGCAAACAAAATTAAATGGAATCGATTTGCTAGGGAGAACTGTTAAAACTGCTCAATTCAGTATTGGCCATTGAGACAACAACAATAATGTTGCCATTGTTGCTATGAATAGGTGACAGAAGAGTATTCTCGAAATCGGTTGCAATTCCAGGAAAAAGGAATAAAATCCTCATCAACAGATAAAACTATAATGAACGTAAAATATGTCACAGTTGCTCTCATGACTTGTGCTCATTACAAACAACATAACCATGGCTCAATCGACTTCCCTGGTTTTTGTGAGGCTATTTATTGCCAGGAAACATGGATCATAGATTAGGTTTAGGCCTCCAGACACATTTTAAAATATGTAAAGAAACACTCTGCAATGATTAATACAAAAATACAAACAAACAAAGAACTCGGAGAAGGGCCTGAGATCTAAACCTTCTCCTTCATTGAGAAATTCTGTGTTGCTTGCACTAGGTTGACCAGTAGCAGAGCAGTGCACACATAGATGTATTATAAGAATCGGATCCAAAGATGGAGCTTATTCAGTCCAATGAGAATTGCTCGTTTGGCAAATATCCCAAAAAACGTTTCTAGCTTCCAGGTATAGGCCTACTTGGGTGGTATGCGGCCCACTGAATATGTGCAGTAGTGTTTCTCCTGCTAGCCCCGCCCACAAGTTCCCACTCACCCATTAGACTTTATACTTCATGTCACAAGACTTTTTCAATCCCTTTTATCTGTTCAAGGGAAGTTTTAAAAATATAAAACCTTGACAGATCATTAATTTACAATACAAAGAGTCATAATAAATCTTGTTTGCAGCTCGAGGTATCCTCCTAACAATATTACAGATGTCTCTTTCATAATGGTTGTCTATGGGGAAAATGCTTTTTGGGCCACAGGGGGATCTTTTGCCTCACTTCCACGGGGCAAAATTGGCTGCAAAGCTAAGCGGCGGCACTGTATCCAGTTCTACAATACATCAAAGAATACACATCAAGATGGCTAACATCTGAGAGATTCATCCATTCACATTGAGTCAGATTCAGACTGAGATGAGGAGTCTGTTTGACCTCATACCAATATGTTTATGCTGGCAACTGGAACAAAAACAGTAATAACTTGAACTGTAGGGCAGGACATGAGAAAAACAAACACAAAAAAATGTGGAAACTGATAAACAAAGTTTTTAGATCTAAAAAAAACAAGTTGTATTTATTTACCTTTGCTAAAAATGTGACATGGATTACATAAACACGAGCAGAGTTTGTCTCCATTCTCAGCCTGGGCTTCAGGTGGGAGCAACTTCCCTTTTCTTTGGGACTGGAACTTTAACTTTTCATGTATGTGTCTTGCTACTCAGATGCAGGACTGTGAGAGCCAGTGATGGGGGAGAGGACTGCATCTTATCAGCCAGCTCCAGACCCGGCAGAGCCCGTCATATCCGAACTGGAAATACACAGGGCTTCCAGTAACAGGCCTCGCCCATGGAGCTCTTAGCCACAGGATAACAGCGTGAGCAAGGCAGAGTAAATATGCTTATTCAAATCTTTTGGCTAAAGGGAGTTTTAAAAAAATCTATATGTAAGTGGGACAAACTGAATGCATCGGTGGACAATTAGTCGTCCACAGTGTATAAATCTGAACCACACAGAGAAACCTTATACTGCAACAAATATGGTGGGTGATTACATTGAAGGTGACATATGTTTTATATCAGTGAAAGTGAGTTTGGCTAAATAGAAGCTGGTTACTGGTCCAAACTAAGCAATAATACACATCCTACAATGGAAATTGCTTACTTATGTGAGTTTCTGTGAAGTGATGTTAATTACCAGCTCATAGGCCTATATACTCCATTTATAATCCAAAGTATGTTGGGTTTTTTTAATGTGTTGCTGTTTGAAAAGGTTAGCTAGTGCTAAGTGGACTCTATAGCCATTAAATTAAGCATCAACTGAGGTCACAGGCCTGTATCTCTACAGCAGTGACCGACCTGGACAGCAGCCCGAGCAGCAGGTATTCTCATTATGCACAAGTGGCCTATCTGAATGTTTCATTACACACAGGAACACAACGCAGCCATTTGAAAGGACATAAGAAAGCCAAAGTAAGTTTTCTTTCTGTTTAAAGCTCTGAAGTCCAGGAGATTCTGGTTCAAATTTGTCAACTTCCCATGCATTCATTTCTGTCTCTGTTTAGCATCTTTCAGTCTGTCCTTACATCACATGCATGGCTCCTTTCTCTCCACAAACACTTAGCTATCAGTCTGATTTTTCATTTTTGTAAATTATCAAAGTATAAAGCTGCCAGGGACCCAAAATACCAACATAAGACACAGGTTTCTATGGAAAATGTACCATTTGTTTTTACTATGTATACACACAAAAACAGCAGAAGAAATAATAGACAAATAAAACTATAAAACAGTCTATTTGCATGTATATTGAAAATGGTAATAGTATTGTAGAAAGAAAATTCACATATTAAAAATGGTCTACAAGCATAATTGGCACACTGTGTGAAAGCCCCTATGATTGCACTTTAAACTGGCTTTCTCTGCTTGTCTGCTATATAAATGAAGTTATTACTGTAAAAAAAAAACATGCTCAATATATTTTTAATGAATACATGGACTCCAGAAGGTTAAGCGTCGACTATATACACGTTTAATGCTGTCAACTAGAGCTTTTTTAGCGACTTCCATGAAGTCAGCTTTTTTGTTTTGTCATGTCTGAAGCCTGTTTAGTTGGTTTTTTTTGCATAAATATTTACCTGTTTGCGATACGGAGTCCTTAGTGGGTTTCCAGTATTGGCAAAAATCATCCTCAGTTCAAATAGGGAGGGTAGTTTCTCAGTTAAGCTTCAATGTTCAAGCGAAATACATCAAACTCCTCGAATAAGTAGAAAATTATTTTACATGGATATCCTCCTTACTCCGCTAAAGGACACAAAAATAGCATGCAATGCATATTAGCTGTATACATATCGTTATTGTCGTCGACTATCCGGTAATAGAAACCTCCGTAAATTGTCCCAACTTCGATTGCCCAGCCCAGTTTGTTTGACTGGCTTCATTGATTTGCAGTCGGCGCTGCGCAGGACAGACGCTGCCACGGTGGGAGGAACCATTCGAGCATTTGGTGTAGGGGTGCTCTGTTGACAATGTTCCTAAAAAACACACCAGCTTGCATCTGCTTTCTCAAATTAAAACGTAAAAGTTATTATTTATTCTATGTTACATATATATACGCATTGTTGATGAGCTACACTAGCTTTTGTCATCTAAACAAATTACATACAGACACTGTTTCCACCTCTGTTGTTGTTCGTGTATTAAAAGATGCATACCAAACATTCCACCGTGTGGCTGTCCTGGATGTTATAGCGTCACACTGGTAAAATAATCGCCTAAGTCATTTTTTTGTCAAAATTGTTTTATTTTTTTGCCTAAATCATCTCCTCATGACGCCGGACACCTATGGTAAAATCACCTACATCCTCAGTTGATCAGATCATGTGATTTTACCCCTTTAAGATAATGGCCTATGTCAAGTGTAAGCGGATTTATTATGCCTAAATCAAAATAAAATGGGCCTTAGGCAATTTTTTGAACATGCGTGTGTGACTTAAGCAAGGTATGGTAACACTTTATTTCGAAGGTGTCTACGTAAGAGTGACATGGGCGTGTCATAAACATGACATGGGATGTGTCATGAACATTAATGACACTTTGAGGTAACATTAATGCTCATGATACTTGTCATGTCATGTTTCTGACAGGCTCGTGTGACTCTTATGTACAGTCATTTCTTTTTTCTTAAGTTACATAATTTACACACAGTGTTCTTACTATGCAAATAGTATCCTTTGTTACACCCTTTTTGAGTGAAATGATCAATACATGTCATATGTTACACTTTTGGTGAAGTTTTTTGTGTTTCCTGCAAAACTTGAAAAAAAAAAAAAAGACTTGGGTGATTATTTTAACAGGGTGACGATATTCTGACAAGTTTCACTGTATTTATGCGTTTACCTCGCAACACCTAAAGAAGAATAGCCTATAATTACAATAATGTGGAATTAAAACCAACCTCTATGTTTAGGTTTAATGAAAATTTTAAATGGCAGTGGAGATTTATAAGGCAGCAATTTAACGATGATCATTATAAGCTCCAATGTAAACAGCCAAGATAAATTGGTGTGGTTTTATAGAGGCCTGAGTAAAAAAATGATTGCTCGGTGTGTTTACGGGATGCTGTAGTACACACGCACCCAATTCCCGTAAAACAAGATTTGATTATTTATTTGTTTAAGGAACGCCCAGAATTAAACAAAACAAAACAAAACAAAACAAAACAAAACACAGTTGCTTAATCTGGACACACACGGTGTAAGCATTACTCTAAAACCAATAAAAGATAGACATTAACTTCACACAAAACATCCATAAAACATTTTGGAAATATGAAACAGGCTTTTCCTCAACATTAAAAAATGTTTTAACTGCTACATGAGTGAAACTGGAAAAATGTTTGCAATTGGAGTAAAGGATCAGTCCATCCACATTATTGAAAAAAACAAACAAATGTCTCAATGAAATTGATACTATGCACTTGTGTAAATGACTTGTAGGCTCCCCTGTAATTTATGCCAATACAGTGGAGAAGAATGCAATTTTACTTGTTGGACACTGAAGAAAGACTTGTTAAATCTGACAGCAGCAAGTCACACCTTTCATTGAGCTCAATCTGACAGAACAATTGGTTGTAAGTAATTCCATTATGTCAAACTACTTTGACTAATGGTTATGTTATGTTAACAATACTGACTTTGCCTAGCTTTTAATAATGACTGTGATTTTGCTGATTATCCAAAAGAGGTCTCATTAGTGGATAGGGCCTATTGCAAAACCTCTAAAAATAAAGCCGATGGAGGACATTTGAAAAAACATGCTTTAAATTACTGTGATGAACTAATCCTATAAGGGTTAGGTCTTGCAGTAGAGTACTCTTTTACTGAGAGAGATGGCTCAGATTGTGTGCAGTCAGACCCTCTTATTGTGATTGACAGGTGGTTGTGGGGGTTTGTGTGTGTGTTTGTGTGTGTATGTGAGGGGGAGGTCTTTATTGGAGCAGGTAAGAGGGGCAGGCTGGGCTATAAATCAAAAGCAATCTACCCACCACTGTCACCTGCTGATTGGAAAACCAACACTGGTGGCAGAAAATGTGAATTAATGGCGACCTTCAGCAAGGTACAAGCACCATGCTACAACCACTGTCTTGTTCTCGCTTTATAGTCTCTGTAAACATCTGAACCCTGTAGTCTGCCTGATTTTAGTTAGCAGAGCAAATTAGTTAGCAGATGCAAATAAAAGATTATCTGCACGGTGGTGATATCTAGAAAGAGCAAGTACACTGTAACACATTGCTGTGTATTTACAACAGAATCCTACTGTATTTTAAAATAATTGTAAAATACTGTTAAATATTCATCCCTCACATGTAAATTGACAGTTAAATCGGTCAATTAACAATAGATAACTGTAATTTAACAGCATTAAACTTTATTATACTGTTTGATAAATTACGATAAACGCCCTGTAAAATAAGCCCAACACCCACCAATACCCTAGGGTCATATACTGTAATCCAAAATACGATAATATAATAAATAACAGTTAAATACTGGCGTCCCTGCTGCCAGTATTTAACTGTTATTTTACAGTGAAATTCGTTACAGTGTAGCTCTGCTTTAGCTATAGAATAAAAAAGAGTGTCTATAAAGTTTAGTAATCACTGCAATTATTAAGAGCCCATTATAACATCAGTGTCCTTTTATTAAAGGCACAGTGTGTTTACATAGGTGTGATATGTGATACACCGTCCCTAAATGAAAGCAAAGGTCACCAACAGAGCATGTAGAGCAGCTCACTAGGCCAACGAGAGTCAAGGGGTCAGCATTAGAGGAAGGGGAGAGAGGTCTGATTCAGCACTCTGCTCAGGATGCTGAAGGGGAGGGGGAGGCAGAGAGGCAATTCAACCACCACCTTTTATCAAACAGAGAAAGGAAAGGTTATCTCTGATCTCTGTGTTTGTGTAGGGCTATAAAACACCTAAATAATCATGCACATGTACAGTCATGGAAAAAAAAATATTAGACCACCATTGTTTTCTCCTTGCTTTCCTGTTCATTTTAATGCCTGGTACAACTGAAGGTACATTTGTTTGGACAAATTGAATAATAACAACAAAAATAGCTCATAATAGTTTAATTTGAGAGCTGATTTCTAGACATTTTCCGTGGTTTTCTTGATAATGATTTTGGTTATTATCAAGGAAACCATGGAAAATGTATACAGTAGATGTAAGCTCTTAAATGAAACTCTTATGAGCTATTTGTGTTGTTATCATTATATTTGCCCAAACAATGTACCTTTAGTTGTACCAGGCATTAAATTGAACAATAAATTGAAGGAAACAAGTGTCTAATATTTTTTCCATGACTGTACAGTAGATGGTGGAGACAGACAGGAGGACAAGTAGACATTATATTTACAATATTTTACTCACTTAATAATGATGAGGTACTTACTAGAGGTGTGAATCAGCAGATTTTGATTATTATCAAGAAAACCATGAAAAAAGTCCAGATATCAGCAAATGCATCTCTAGTTATACCAGGCATTACAATGAAGAAGTGATTGAAGAATGGTCTAACATTTTTCCCCATGAATTTAATGTTGTTATCACAGGTAGAATAATTTTATCTGTAAATTAAAAAAAACCCAACTGCTTTCCGCATCACAAACCAGACTTGGAATGACTTAAATTTAAAGCCTTAATACAATAAAAATCACTGCAAGCAGGCAGTTTTGATTTGAAACGGGAGCCACTGCTAAATATCCAAAGAACATGCTGTTCCCCTGAAGGAGATCTCCTTTCATTATAGATGCAGGTTTTGTTTGATCGCCCATGTACAATCACTCAAACAGGCACCAACATGCATAGATGCAAAGATTATAAGATCACCAAGGCACAAACCCGTAGACACACAGATAGCTTGCATGCACACACACACACACACACACACACACACACACACACACACACACACACACACACACACACACTGGGTATTTCCAAGGGAAATAAGAGAGTGAGGTTATTTTAGGACACTGTGCTACTTGTTCTCACTCCTCCCTGAGCTAATGAAAACAGTCCAGTAAACAACTCTGAGGTATATGAAGAAAGTGTTGCTCTCTGCTTTGTCCTCGCAAATCATAACAGCAATTTCACAGCTCGTTCTGTGAAAGGCAAAGAGAAAGACGACTCTCCTCACTTCCTCTCTCTGTTAGATTCCTGAGAAGTGTTTCAGCAGCTCCAGGAAGCTTTTAGCAACAGTCTCTGTACCTTCCTGCCTGGATTGAGAGAAGTATTTGGGTTGGGGTGTGTAACCCCTCTTTGGAAGCAGCAGATTCATTTCCACTGACTCTTGACTGTAAATTACCCACAAAAGAGAGCTGTGAGTGCCTATGTGTGTGTGTCACAAAGAAAAAAAAGGCCACATTCACAACTCTGCTCTCTAATTGAGGTGCTGCTGTGGGGGTGGTGTTCATGACAGCGCTTCCAGTTATCCAGAAATGAATGAGTCACTTAAATGGTTCTGTGTAATACTGAACAATTGAGGATGAAATACATTATAGGTTGTAGTTAGATGTTTTAAATGAGACGGTCTTTCACAGTCTTTATTACAGGATTCTCTGGAATCCCTCATCACATGGTTCATGTGATTTACAGCAACAGAGAATTGGATGTCAGCATACTCGTGAAGGCAGCAATGACATCATTTGTCACTGTCACAGGCACATAGCAATCTCTTGGTTATTATTTTGCTTAGGTGAGTAAATCCCATTATATCATGGGGTTTATACTGAGTTAGAAAGACCAGAGAGAGTTTTAACATCATGTTAGATGTAATATTGTCAAAAACAACCTGTAGTGATGTCATCATTTCCCTTTTGAGCTCACAGGAGAAGGGTCCCTGTCAGCAACATTGTGGATTTTTAAACCAAACAGATTTTCAGGAAATGCATTTTTTTTTAAATAAAAATTATTTTTTTGCATAGCATCCATGTATTGTAGATGCCAATGTTTGACTTACGTGTAACATGTTCTCTAGTTTAATATGATGCTTTGCATTCAAACCTGCATGCTAAACAGTGAGCTTTCTAACATCTGTTTGGAGGGGGACACGTGTAACAGTTCATTATATGTGTATGTTGTCAGTTCTGGTTCGTCCACACTGGGCTAAATTTACAGTTTTAGAAGAGACATGCCACTTAAACATAAGCGCATTCAGGGTTGGGCTGGGAACTAAATTCAGCAATTTTCTGGCAATTTCCGTACGTTCGGATCTGTTCCGTTCCATTATTAACCCTCTGGAGTCCATGAAACTGCTTCACCGTGTCTTGACATAAAACCGAAGCAACATTGAGCTGTGCCGTCAAAAGTATCAGCTTGACACTCTATATATTTGATATAAAGATAAAGAACTAGATGTTATCCTCATTTTACTTCTTATATGTTACATGTGCAACGTGTTTTCAGATTTGCAACATTTCAAAATTCTTTACTGGGCATGATTGTGTTTTGTATGATGGTGTTTAAGGATACTGTGGTAGCCTTGTGCCCCAGTAGTTGGGCCGGCCCATTGTTTTTTGCCAGAATTGTCAGATTGCCAATCCAAGTCTTGGTACAGCTTATCAAAGATCGAGAGATCCCACACAAACAGCTGAGCTACTGGTAAACAAAAAGTGTTACTACATCCTCTGTGTTCCCTTTACGAAATAAAAGACAATGCAAGAACGTTATATATTATTATGCAGCATTAATTGCAGCTATAGGATAATGTTGGACATACTAATTTACTTTGGAACGACTTATATAATGTATCATGTTAACTTAATGTGCAAAACATGTGAGAAATCAAAAAACAGGAAACTAAAAATCACTGCATCTAATGTGAAAGGCCATGAAGTAATTTGTTTTGAAAAAAAAAGCTTTGATGACAAAATTCTTTTTTTTTTTTTATCCCTGTATAAAGTGATATAAAAACAGCAAACAACCTTTTAACTTTTAAAAGTGCCCTCCTTCAGAGCGGTTTGTGTGATAAGGCGGTTTTATGCGTTTGTATTCATATTTCTCACTGACATTTTTACACACACATTTGAAGCTTTTCTGGATTCTTTAAAATATATGAGAGGAAATACTTGACGGCAGCAGGAAAGGTTTTATTGTGGAGCCTGGCCCTCATTTAGCTCATGTCAAACGTCCCGAGAATGAGAGTCATATGTGTACAAAGGCAGTTCTTTCAGCCCTGACACTGACATAAAGAGCAGCGCCACTGGGCTGTTTCATTGTGTACATTCTGCTGCCAGGCAACTCTCCAAACTTTATTGTAAACATTGTATGGTGCTGTTCAGCCTCAGCATAATGCCATTGTCCACACTCTCACCATGGCAGTTAATGCATCCACCTTGACAATGATTTAAAGTTTACTTTGGTGGAGGCAGCCTGCCATCAACTATTGTATTAGCTCTGAACAATCTGTACCAAGAGTTTGCTTTAATTCAAAAATAGTCTTCAGAGAGAGCACTTCGATAAAATTAGCACAGTGCAGAAACAGCATTCAAATTATCTTTCAAGATAAATGTGTATTAATATTGATGAGAAAAACTGAGGAAGGTAAAGTGGGGTATCAGGGATGATGAGTGGGACTTTATGGGGTTACATTAGGACACTTCAATGACATTAAATTAGGACACAGTAAAACTTTACACTTCCATTTATATGTCACTATGGACATGGGTGGATTATGAGACAATGGGCCACTGGCCACAGACACGCAAAAGGCCCCACCGCCTACAGACTTTATTATTTGGCCTGTTTTTGTATTTTTTTGTATTTTTTTTTACATGGTTTTGTGTCTCTTTGTAATGATTTTATGCCTCTTTGTAACTGGTTTGGTCTTTTTTCAGTTATATTTTTATCAATAGTTGTTTTGGCCCTTTACATTTTCATTGTGAGTCTCTTTGTGTTTGTTTTGTAGTAATTTTGTATTTCTTTGTAGCCTTTTTGTGTCTCGTTGTATTTTTTTTGCATCTCTTTGTGGTCATTTTGAGTCTCTTTCTGGTTGCTATAGTCTCGTTGAGATACATGTTGTAGGTGAAGGCAAGGGGGCCCCTGACACTCTGGCCCCCCCAGCCTGTGCCCCGTAGGCTTGTTCAGTAATCCATTCATGACTATAGTGCTTTGTATCATTTCGCAAACTTCTGTTCTATAAAATCCTGCAAAACCCAAACTGATTTCATACTTCTTTTTTTCATTTTCACATTTTTCATAATAAGACTCTGTTTGGTTATCTGGTTACCACTTGAATAATCATCAGATAAAGCAGAGAGATGCCATGATGAATGACTCTATTTAATAAAGTCTAGTCACTGAGAACCCGTCAGGGGGAGTGTTTGCACGAATGCAGCAAATAGTATTATTTCCACGACTTGCATTGAAGGACAACGTGACTGCTTGCATTCGTATTTCCTGTCGCTGGTAGAAATAATCTATCTGGAGCCTTAAGTCTCTTGCTGATAAAATTTTCATGAGCTTGACTAATGAAGAGGGCTCTTTATGTGAGGTCGGCTGGGGACATTCTTCGAAACCTCATATACCCTATCACGTTAGTTCTGTAACATCTCCACTGACATTTTGTACTATTTTACTCTTCAAAGCAATATAACTGACTAGGTCTGCTCTATAGTTGGCCATGTTCTCATGTGGACACTTGCAAAATCAACAGTTTAGTCAGGACATGTTCTGATTAAATAGAGCATCTACACCACAACTGCTACAGCAAAAATCCATCTTTTTTTTTACATGCTGTGTTTGTGCAGCTTATAGAAATGAGATCTATATAAAGTTGGCCAATTGTCAATATCCCACATGCCTCATCAAGTCCAGCCAATCCCTTCAGAACAAACAGTAAATGCAACCCAACACACTGCTCCTTAATTTGCAGGAATTAGGAAAAGCAAGGGGATATTTGATGGCAACATTTCCCACGAAGACAGAAATAAAAGCGTTTAGTGGGAACTGCTATTCTTATATTCTCATCACATCCATATCTGGTGAACATCAGCCTCTGTGGGAAAGGCACACATCACTGTGACCCTCCCTTTCCACATGTCTATTGATTTTGGACGCCCAAAATGCCTTATCTTATACTGACAAATTAGAAATCAATGCACATGTTTGAGGCCAACCAGTAATATATTGCTGGCTCACTTTGGGGGCTTTTGGGCTGTTGACATTGGTCAAATGAGCATTTGGGTAAAGTTAAATAAGCTAAAAAAGTGTAGGTCACAACAGTTATGATTTGTATCTTACTGATACAAAACATAACTGTTGTGACCTTTACTTATCTTACTACTCATTGGTAGCAACAGGATATGCGATAAATCAACTCTTTAAAGGAAGCTTAGAGAGATAAAAAGGGATGGTTGGTGCTCAGTATCTGTGTAAACGACGTTTTGTTCAATGAGAGGTTTGCGGTTAACACATTTATGTAACAGGAACAAGGAGAGAACTTCCTCTCGCTATCATTCAGGAAATTCAAAAAGCTTGCAGGAAAGTCTTCTTGCAGAATTTCTGCATAGTATAATACAGATAAGAGCACTGTTTTATTTAGACCACCGTGGAAATAAGAGGTGCTTTAACATAGAAATGAATAGTCGTTGCTTCTCCCTGGGATTTAGCTATCAAAATATAAGAGAATAAGTCCAGCTGAAAATCATAAAATTCCCCGTCAAGATTTTAAATAAGTGACTAATTGTATAAAACTCTACTACAGAATCTTCTCACAGTTTCCCAAAATCCCCACCCCATCCTCTTCAAATAGCAGGAAGCCCCTGAGGCCAGAGCCTCAACCAAAACAATATTGTGTGCAGCTTTAAACCACAGTGGCTCTCTGGTCTGCTCTGACACACCTCACATATTCACGAAAAAAGCACAAATTTCCTCTTCCCAGTGAGATAAAACGCTTAGGAATGACAATTTCGGAAGAATAAATAACACAACAAGCATTTTTGTGAAGAGATTGTGTGAAAGAACAGAGAAGAAAGTGCATTTTCACTATTTTTTCCCCTTTAATTTATAGTTTCTCTTGTCAGCAAGGTTTCTTTTCATTCTCCTCCACCTCTCTCTGGGGCTCCTGAAATCTGATCTATGTGCCTCCCCCTCCCACCCCTCCTGCATTCCTCCTCCCTCCCCTCCTCCCCCGGCATGCCAGAGTCCTCAGCTCTGCCCTCTGTCTGATCTCGCGTTTCTGCAGACCCACAGCAGATTGTTTATTTTGCTAGACACGGAGGAAACATGGATGGACCCTTGCTTCGGCTCAAGATTTACAGCTAAGCTCCAGGCCGGCTCCAGTGTGATGTGTATCTAGAACAGGGCCCCCTATATCAGCAAGCTCAGTATCCTGTTCATCAGTGACACATCACAAAGGACAATGGGACTGCCTGCCTGGGGAATACAACGTTAGATGATCGGATCACTTGATACATGGTATTGTGCATGCAAATGCTGCACTCATCCTAAATGTGGATATTGAGGGCACAAGTCATTCAATAAACCACATACACCAGTGTCCTATAATGGACCAAGGGCAAAACCCTCCCATCTGACCCTTTTATGTGTCTTCTCCATGGATGATGCTGGAAAAAGGACACCGCATCTCCCCAGAGATCATTTCTGCAGAAATTTATGAGGCCTCCCTCCACCACTGATGTCCTCTTGTAAGTGGTGAGGTCAGGGTATTTGACAAAAATCGCTTTGGGAGATAGAAAACACATCTCTCTGCTCACTTTATTGTGTATATTGAGCATAAATATCTGTTTTAAGTGGCAGAATGTAGCGGAGATTGATTACAGGTCTGAAGGCAACAATGGTTTATAATGAATGTAAAGCACCCAATGGATTCCTCTTCTTCTTCGTCTTCGTCTTCTTAGTATGTATGGGTTATTTGAGTGTTATACTGTGGTCTCGCTGTGCAGGAAATGCACATATTGTTGTCGGAAATGCTACACCGCCTTTCAGTCTATGTGAGTGTTGTAGCTGATAGTAATGCATGGAGGAGCTTTGTGGAGGCAATTATGATTTATGAGTCACACAAGGGAGAGTGAAGTCACTTCACTCAGTACTTACTTTGGAGGAAAGAAAGAAAGAAAGAGAGAAAGGGAGAGAGAGAGAGAGCGAGAGAGAGAGAGAGAGAGAGAGAGAGAGAGAGAGAGAGAGAGAGAGAGAGAGAGCGATCAAACAGAGCAGATCGCCACATGAAAGGGAGCAGGGCATTCATAAATCTGTCTCATCATGTTTGCACTTTTCCCATCTTTAGTGTTGTTTACTCTCACCCAGGCATAGTAGCTTAAGTTCATAAAGAGCGAGTTGGAGAATTGTTACTGATTTTTCAGTAACATATTAATATCCTGTGCAGCCAGCTGGGTAATAGAATTTCCTTCTCAGGGAAGATGAACAAAGAGAGGATTGAAGACTGAACCGAAAGAGAAAATGGAACTTGAGGTGAATGATTGTGTGCTCATTGAAATGACTCACCCAATGGTCAATTATCAAATCATTGCTTATCAGTAAACCACAGTCTAAAATGACTTTCTTTAGCAGAACCACAAGACAGGAGTTATGTCCATAAATCAGTTCAAAGCAGCCATAAAAATGTGTGACATCCGTAGGATGGCCTGCTCTTCTCTTCCTTAAAGGCATTCTTGGAGTTCTTTATATGATTTGAGGTTGTTGGTGGCACTCTGGGAGTGTAAGTCATTCTCAGGAGGAGCACAGATTGAGGTCGAAATGTCAGTGAGGGTCACAGAAGACAACCTCTGTGGCAGGACTCCAGAAAATGATCCCTGGAGGAGCCAGGCCACTGGAGCCCCACTGTGCTGGACCGCTCAACAAAAATCTGCACTAATTCATATTCTCACTGATGATGGAGACAGGAAACACTCATCCACTTATCCTGCTCCGTCATTTGTAGACAGTCCTGGGTTAAAACATAACATACTTATACAGACTAAATAAATATAAACAGCTGAAGTACAAAATGACACTTTACATTGACAAAAATGACCTATTTCCCTTTTTTATAGCTCCAGTAGCTTTAGTTTCTGTTCAATTTAGTTTCAGATATGAAACTCTGGCACTACAATCCACAATTATTTAAGGTTTCACACAACAAACTGTTCAGAGGTTTAAAGAAATATACTGCATTTCAAATAAGTCACTCTAAGCTGCCACCTGCTGGTTATTTTTTTGGTGCTGCTGGTGTTTCTCAGGTTGCCTTTTGCTGGTGGAGAAAGTTCTCAGTGTGGCTCGTACTGCAGTTTGGGACATTGGGTCAGAATTATACATCTAAATCATCTGCAGACTTAACTCTACATGAAATGCTGAAGGTTTTATGAGAGGCAAAGTACACGTTGTATAGAAACCAAATGGGAAATACCAGTATTGCATCATTACTTACTTAAGGTATGTACAGCACATGGCGAAACATATTACTAATATACTCCTAAGGTATTGCGAAAGAGAGCAGGGAGACATTGAGCTGACTTTTGGATGTTAGATTTTTAAAAAGAAACAAAAAGATCAATGCCAAAGTAAAATTGCTGCTAAAGTATTTTATGGTTATGAAGCCCCCCCCCCCCCCCTCCCCTTTTTTTCCCCTCTCTCTCTCTTTCTTTCCCCAGTTATTTATTGATTCATTTTATTTTTTATCATAATTATTGCTATCATTATTGTTATTTTTCTTGTAAGTGCCTTCTTGTTCTATGTTGTTCACCGTTTGTAAATTAACAAAATGTGCAATAAACATATGTTTAAAAAAAAAAAGAAAAGAAATTGCTGCTAAAGAAGTGCAACCACTTTGCAATATTTACTGCCTCAGATGTTTATTTCCCTTGAATTATAAATTATAAATATTTATTAGGTTTAGGTTTTCTTTAATAGGTTTTTTCATTGTTTCTTGTATATTGTTATCATAGGGCTATTTTATTAGAAATGATCTGCCTTTTTATATTTACTTTTTGTCTTTAATGGAGACAATGCATATGTTGAATCTTGTTGTTCAGTGTCTTCATAAGGGGGTTTCATGGGTTTTTAGATAGATCGAGGTGGAGGGACCGTAATGAGGGCTTAACATCACATGATATTGAGTCTTAGTCACAACATAAGAACCTAATGTGGCGTAAATTGTGGCTACAAATGACTTTTTTTTTTTCAACCTTAAATATCACCAGAGGGCACCATAACTCAGGAAAGCACACCTCTCGTAATGTGGTGGTTTTAATGGATACATTTGAAACAGATGATTAAATAAAAAATGCAATCTTTTTATATACATATAGTCCGTGGGAGGGATTATTAATTATCACACCCTGTCATTCATGATTAGTTTCATTTGCTACTTATTAAAGGTGAATTGTTTTTGCTTGTAGTGATAATTCTCACCTTGCTGTATTGATGTAGAAGTGTACATTCAGTACACACTGTGGTTAATTTAACAATAATCATATTATCATATTAAGCTCGGTTCTTTTACAGGTTGTCAGCTATGTTACATCTGATCACATTGAAAACAGAAGAAAATAAAAGAAAATAAAGAAAAAAGAAAGTAAAGTTAAAAAAAATTAAGAAAACAGTCTGTTTGGATGATTAATATGAAATAAGAAGACAAATATCAATCAAGAAAAATAAAGAAATATTAAGGAGTCATTATGAGAAGGTTAAAAGATAAATATATTTTACAGCAGAAACTATCCATAGGGATTTTTCATTGAGTTTATTCACTATCTTGTTATTTCCAAACTCTCCTAACTTCCCTTTCCTTTTCAGGCTATAGTATAAAAAATAGAAAAGATTTAAAAGTTTGTTGTTAGGCTTCTGTTGCCTAGGCTACAGTTACATGTTACACTCTAGATGGCAGTTTTTATTGCCTCAGCGGCCCCAATATTTTCAGTAGGTCAGTGAGTTTGTGGTGATTTTTATGAAAAATAACTTTATTTAGGATTATTTGAGAAGTGAGCACAAGACATCACCACGAGATGATGTAATATAATAGAGGACACAGTTGATATTGTGTACTTGTGGTGCAAATCTGCAAACAAATTGAAAAATCCAATTACCAAAAATCAACTTACACACAGTAAACTGGGGCCTTGTGAGGCCCTTGGAGGTCTGCTGTTGAAGTAGCAGTTACCTCATTTGCCCTGTTGGTAAACCAGGTTGTGTGAGTGTGTGTGTGTGTGTGTGTGTGTGTGTGTGTGTGTGTTTAACATTGCCTTATGTAAAACACTCTGAATTGCCTTGTTCTTGAAGGTGTTCTACAAATAGAGTAAAGCAGACTCGAGTCACATGACTTGGACTCGAATCTGAAATGAATAACATAGTTGATGACTTTAGACTCGACTTGACAAAAGCAATAGAAGAAATGCAACTCAATTTGGACTTTAACACGAATGAGTCAGCTCTTGACTTATTTTGGATTTGTGCCCTTTGACTTAGAAATAACCCATGTTACATTCTGTGAAAGTGCAATGCATGTGTGCATTTGTTATGATAAAGTTAAATCGGTAGCTGTTTAAACAAATGTATATGCAACATTTTTAGATCATTCGTGATTTTTGTAAATTTTAAACTTTTCATACTTCAAGTAGATTTCAATGCTAACACTTTGAAGTCATGACCTTTACATGCAACAGAGTATTTCTACACTGTGGTTTTATCACGTCTCCCACCGCTGCAAATTCCTAAATAGATTGTTTAACAGAATTACCAAAGTAGAGTAACAGTCAATGTTTGAGAAGCTGACAGCTTCAAGTTACTTCATACTTGATGTAGTTGAACTTTAGTAGAGCTACACTAAAGAGGAATGTAGTCTGGTTAACTAAAGCTACATAAAAACATAGTTTAAATACATTGTAAATACATAAAATAATATAATACTGTACATGTGATACAAAATTATAACAAATTATAATACAAAAAAGTCACATGTCTGCAAAAAATGTCTAATTTATTTCAAAATGTTCCCCACTATTTCTCCATTAATTAAACAAAAACAGAATATGCCACTTAAAACATTCAACTTGCACCTTTTAGACTGTTTGACCAATGATCTAAAAAAAGAAAAACCGCCCGTTGTTTTAGGTCACTCACCATTTTTGCAACTTCTGACTTGTACAAGTTTAACTAACTTTTGTGTGGATGCACTACACAGGGGTGAAAGGTCAAGTGTGTGAAAGAGAAAGGAGTCAGGTAGTTTAATTGCAGTTGATAAGCAATGGTAAAACAAACATTAAAAATAATTATTTTCCTTTTGTCGACTGAAATAGTTACAGCAGTTAAAGGAGCAGTATGAGATGCAGGAGAAAGGTAGATGATTGAGTATCTTTTACAGGTTATGTAATAAGCTGCTGACACTTTGGGTTGGCAATATAACACGGGCCTAAAGTGTCACTATTTAACGACTTATGAATAAGACTGAAGACCTTAACCGTGTAGCCGGACTTGGGTTGTTGGGGGCTGAAACCGGTCTCAGCTGACACTGGGGTGAGAGGTGGGGAACACCCTGAACAGGCCGCCAGACTATCACAGGCCAGACACTCAGACAACTCTCTCATTCACACCTACGGGCAATTTCAGAGCCACCAATTAAACCTCAGCTGCAAGTTTTTGGACTGTGGGAGGAAGCCTGAGGACAAGAATGTAGTTAAACTATCTGCCAGCTGGTGTAAAATGTAGTTTAACAAGTATTTTCATTACATCAGTGGTGGAATATAACAAAGTACATTTATTCAAGTACTGTACTTAAGTACAATTTTGAGGCACTTGTACTTTACTTGAGTATTTCCATTATATGTAACTTTATACTCCGCTACATTTTGAGTTATGACATCATGAGCCCTAACTGCATCAATATAAGTAATCTAATAATACATTTTGAATAACTAGAACAATATGAGTGGGTCTATTCTGCACAGGTACTTTTACTTTTGATACTTTTGTACTTTTACTTAAGTAAGTTTTGAATTTTTGAATTTTTTTATTTATGCTTTATTTATTTCTCAAGGAATCATTGAGGGCAACCCCTAATTTACAATGGTGTTAAGAGTACAGAGAAAACACAATAAAGAACAAACAGCACAGATAAAACACTAAAATAGTTGCAGTGAAAGGCAGAGTTATTGCTTATCAAAGTTTTAAACTGGACTTTTACTTGTAGTGGAATAATTTCACAGTGTGCAATTAGTACTTTTACTTAAGTAACTTTTGAATGCAGGACTTTTACTTGTAATGGAGTAAATTCACCATGTGCAATTAGTACTTTTACCTAAGTAAATTCTGAATACAGGACTTTTGCATGTAGTGGAGTAATTTCACAGTGTGCTATTAGTAGCTACTTTTACTGCAGTAAATTTTGAATGCAAGACTTTTACTTGTATTGGAGTAATATCACAGTGTGATATAAGTACTTTTACTTAAGTAAAGGGATCTGAATGCTTTTTCCACCACTGGATTACTTACATGTAGGTCACTATTGCCATCACATGTTGCCTGCAGGCCCCCCAACAGAGACAGCTCGTAATGAACTGATCTCTGAATGTGTATGTGTATAAGTGTGATGATGTATGTTTAGGTGCATGCACTATGTACTTATACTGTGTATGCATGATGCATGTGAATGTTACTATTATTTGTCTTGCTTTTTAGGCACCCCAGGAAGAATAGTTGTCACCATGGTGACAACTAATTGCGATCCAATAAACAATAAACAAACAGGTCAATCTTGTTTGTGACAGCTTTATTTACATTATGGCATGCTTAAAAAACTTTCGCCAGCACTTGTTGAATAATAAATCATGTCAGACTTAAAAATGAGCACAGTGTAAGAGTAGTTTGGGGACAGTTTTCACATGCACAACAGTCGGTTTGCAGACGCGTAGGCTGGAAGAACCCTCAACCAGCTAACCACCGAGCGGCGCGCTGATTGGGCCGGCTCGGGTAAAGGCGGAAGTCTACAGAGCAGGGGGATTCCCCGAGGGAAGTTCCCAACTCAACTAGGCTATGTAAAACATACATTGCCATATCCTCTCCGGCGCTTCTTAACTTTGCATCTTGAAGATTAGGCGACGACGACGCTGCGGTGGTGTCAAAACAATATATTGGACTTTAAGAGTGACACGGATGAAGGTAAGAGGACACTGTCTCTGTGTGTCTCAGGCGGCGGGGAGCTGCTGCTGCTGCTGCTGCTGCTGCTCGGTCGCTTTATTCAATGAGCTATGGCCACCCGGTCACTTACAGTTTAAGGAATACGGAACTGTGTGGATCAGCTTTTGAATGACATTTTAAAATGCACTTCTTCCCCTGCTGTGCCTCGGTAAGCTCCTGTGAATGTAGTGTGGCTTCATCCAGGATCTGCTGCTGTTAACAGGTAGTCCAGTCCGTCTGCTGTTTATTATCTTTATAATGAATTATTGATCAGGAGGAGACTGACTGACACTCTTGTTTTGTCAGAGACAACAATTAAGCCTAAACTGCATGTTTTTGGACTGTGGGGCGAACACCGAGGACAAGACTGTAGTTAAACTATCTGCCAGCTGGTGTAAAATGTAGTTTAACAAGTATTTTAGTTACATCAGTGGTGGAATATAGCAAAGTACATTTACTCAAGTAATGTGCTTAAGTATACTTTTGAGGTACTGGTACTTTCCTCGAGTATTTTCATTTAATGTAACTTTAGCTACCAGCTTTAATTACTTTTCAGGTCAAGATTTAGCATTAAAAAACATGATAGATTTCAAGTGAAAAGGCTTTCTTTTTATTATTTAACTTCATGACAGTAGATGTTAAATGTTAAAATCTACTTTTAAGTAGATGCAATGAGCCATATTTTTATTTTTTTAATTTTTTACTGCTAACTGCATTTAGAATATATAAAACAATATGAGTTGTGCTATACAGGAGCAGCTCCTGTATAGTCCAGTCCGTCTGCTGTTTATTAACTTAATAATGAATTATTAATCAGGAGGAAACTGACACTCTTGCTTTGGCAGAGACACCAATTAAGCCTAAACTGCATGTTTTTGGACTGTGGGAGGAAGCCTGAGGACAAGAATGTAGTTAAACTATCTGCCAGCTGGTGTAAAATGTAGTTTAACAAGTATTTTAGTTAAGTACATTTATTCAAGTACTGTACTTAAGTGTAATTTTGAGGTACTTGTACTTTCCTTGAGTATTTCCATTTAATGTAACTTTAGCTACCAGCTTCAATTATTTTTCAGGTCAAGATTTACCATTAAAAAAACATGATAAATTTCACGTGATAAGACTTTCTTTTTATTATTCAACTTCATGACAGTAGAGGTTAAATCTTAAAATCTAGATAAAATGAGCCATATCTGATGCTAACTGCTAACATAAATGAATCAATACAATTAATCTTAATAATACATTTAGAATATATAAAACAATATGAGTTGTGCAGGAGCTGCTGCTGTTAACAGGTAGTCCAGTTTAGTGCTGTTTATTACCTTTACAATAAAGGGATGATCAATTATTATCTGCCAGCTGGTGTAAAATGTAGTTTAACAAGTATTTTAATCACATCAGTGGTGGAATATAAGAAAGTACATTTACTCAAGTACTGTACTTAAGTGTAATTTTGAGGTACTTGTACTTTACCTGATTATTTCCATTAAATATAACTTTATACCTCTACTTCACTACATGTTAAGCCACATATTGTAGTTTTTACTCCACTACATGAAGCTGCCAGCTTTAATTACTTTTCAGGTCAAGTTTTATCATTAAAAAAACATGATACATTTAAAGTGAAAAGGCTTTCTTTTTATTATTCAACCTTATGACAGTAGATATTAAATGTTAAAATCTACTTTTAAATAGATAAAATGAGCCATATATATATTTACAGGTAGTCCAGTCTGTCTGCTGTTTATTACTTTTATAATAAAGGGCTGATCAATTATTGATCAGGAGGAGACTGACACTCTTGTTTTGTCAGAGCCACCAATTAAGCCTAAACTGCATGTTTTTGGACTGTGGGGCGAACACCGAGGACAAGAATGTAGTTAAACTATCTGCCAGCTGGTGTAAAATGTAGTTTAACAAGTATTTTAATTACATCAGTGGTGGAATATAACAAAGTACATTTAGTCAAGTACTGTACTTAAGTACAATTTTGAGGTACTTGTACTTTACTTGAGTATTTCCATTATATGTAACTTTATACTCCGCTACATTTTGAGCCAAATGTTTTACTCCACTGCATGAAGCTGCCAGCTTTAATTACTTTTCAGGTCAAGATTTAGCATTAAAAAACATGATAAATTTCATGTGATAAGACTTTCTTTTTATTATTTAACCTCATAACAGTATATTAAGTAGATAAAATGAGCCCTAACTTCCACTGCTTACATAAATGCACCAATACAAGTAATCTAATAATACATTTGGAATATATAGAACAATATGAGTGGGTCTATTCTGCACGGGTAATTACTTTTGATATTTTTGTACTTTTACTTAAGTAAGTTTTGAATGCAGGACTTTTACTTGTAGTGGAGTAACTTCACAGTGTGCTATTAGTACTTTTACTTAAGTAAGTTTAGAATTTTTTTATTTCTTTTTTAATTTATCCATTATTTATTTATATTTATATACAGTGGTGGAGTTTAATTAAGTACATTTACTCAAGTACTGTACTTAAGTATAATTCTGAGGTACTTGTACTTTACTTGAGTATTTCCATTTAATGTAACTTTATACTTCTACTTCACTACATTTTGAGCCACATATTGTAGTTTTTACTCCACTATATGAAGCTGCCAGCTTTAATTACTTTTCAGGTCGAGATTTAGCATAAAAAAACATGATAAATTTCATGTGATAAGACTTTCTTTTTATTATTCAACCTCATGACAGTAGAGGTTAAATCTTAAAATCTAGATAAAATGAGCCATATCTTTCACTGCTAACATAAATGCATCAATACAATAAATCTTAATAATACATTTAGAATATATAAAACAATATGAGTTGTGCTGTGCAGGAGCTGCTGCTGTTAAAAGGTAGTCCAGTTTAGTGCTGTTTATTATTTTTATAATAAAGGGCTGATCAATTATTGATCAGGATGAGACTGACACTCTTGTTTTGTATCATCTCAACTCGTCCTCTGTTACAACAGTGTGGTGCTGCAGTTGCCCAAGAAAATGGCTGAAAACTTCTTTTAAAGTCAGTATTTACATTGGACAAGACATAAAACTGCAAGATTTAAAAATATAATAATAATAAAAAAATAAAGCGATTATTTTAATCAATAATGCACTTGCGATACGATTTATAATATCGGAAGGAATGATCACTTTAGCATCGTTATTCAAATTTATATTTTAAAATACAGTCATATTTTATAATACAGTCATCAACTGCTGCTGGTCCTCTATCTGCTTCTGAAGTTTTTGAGTGTATTGTTGATAATATTCGTTCTGTAAAAACAAGGTTTCTGGGTTTTTTTTAACAATAACTGTTATCTGGACTATGACGGTATGTCAGGGTGTGTTACATTTTCATATACATATATAAATAATAATCTACAGTCATGGAAAAAAAATATTAGACTTTTTGTTTTCTTCAATTACTTGTTCATTTTAATGCCTGGAACACCTAAAGGTACATTTGTTCGGACAAATATAATGATAATAGCTCATAAGAGTTTAATTTCAGAGCTGATTTCTAGACATTTTCCATGGTTTGCTTGAAAATAACCAAAAACATTATCAAGAAAACCATGGAAAATGGCTACATATCAGCTCTTAAATTAAACTCTTATGAGCTATTTTTTGTTGTTATCATTATATTTGTCCCAACAAATGTACCTTTAGTTGTACCAGGAATTGAAATGAACAAGAAATTAGAGAAAACAAGGGTGGTCTAATCATTTTTCCATGACCTATATATTAAAATGATCATGTGTGATTGTTTTTTAGGAGGGTCGCAACTAAAAAATATATTTTTTCTCAAGTCTGTCAACTCCAATTTATAGACCGGGAAATCTTGCAGCACCACAACACTTAATTTAGAATATTATTTTGCCTTAAACAAATATTGCACTAGTTCATGCTGCAGTTTCAATAAAACAAAATTAAAAAATTGTGTAGACTGAGACAAAAACAAACACAAATGTAAGCCCTGTTTAGGTCAGTGGTCTTATACTCTTAGTGCAAGTAATTGCAAATGCTCTGAGTAACTTTTTCTCATTACTTTTCAGTCGCTCTGAAGCTTGACATCATCATCTCTTACAGAGCTACAACGAGGCATCGATTTTTGAAATGTGAATATAGTATTTGCTTTTGCATGTAAGCTGATATCTAACGGGAACTGCCCATAGTCATCTATGGTAATAAACATAGATCAGGAAGTATGTTTACTCAGGTTTGTCATTTAGGGTTGGAACTATGGATTATTTTTTATTAATAATGAATCTGTTGATTGTTTTCCAAAATCAATTAGTCATTTGGTTTATAAAATGTCAGAAAGAAGTGAAAATGTCCCAGTTTCTAAAAGTCCAAGGTGATGTCTTCAAATATGTTGCTTTATCTTAAATCAGATATATTCCATTTAGTATAAAATCAGTTGTAAAACAGTGAAAAGAAGGAGATCATTTTTTTCATGTCTTTTCTGCTTTTTTTCATGAAAAATTACTTTACTTTAACCATTTTTATGCTGCTTTCTACTTCTGCTCCACTGCCTTTTGAAGACTGGTAGTCCGTAAAGTTCCCTTGCTTGCAGGAAATCCTTAAAAAAACACTTGAAAAAATGCTTGTATTTCAAATAACGTGCTTGAAACTACTTGAAAGTTTAGTAAATATAAAGTCTACTTACAAACCAGTGGCAGTTTAAAAAAAAAAAATTAAACGTTGAAATGTCTCCATTTTAATGTTGTTTACAGCACATCCATATCAAATTGAATGTGCTGCAGTGTAATAAGCTGAATACTGTTGATATTTTTATGAGGAAACTTAAGACATATCTTTTTAATTTGGCTTTTACTTGAACCATTTTTAGAGATTTTTCTGCTCATGCATCTTAGTGTTACATCATCTTCTCTTTTATTCATTTATTTATTTGCTACTGTTTATTAGTCTATTTTCTATATGTGTATATATATATATATATATATATATATATATATATATATATATATATATATTTTTATCATGCTCTACTTCTTAATTCTTTATTTGTTGTTTTTATCTTTATTTATCTTTTTTAAACTTTTTATTGTTATTATTATTTACTTTTGTATTTTATTTTATTTTATTTTATCTTACCTTACTTTATTTTTTTTAATGGGATGGAGGGTGTTTGCTTGTTTCTATGTTTTGTTGTTGTTATTATTATTATTATTACTATTACTTTCTCCTTTTTTATGTAAAGCACTTTGTGTTGTATCTCTCTTTTATGAAAAGTGCTATACAAATAAAGTCTGATTGATTGATTGGTACTGTATATAAAGTAAACATATGCAGTGTATTTACATTTAAAATTCTGTAAAAGCTTGAAAGCTTGATTATCACAATAATTGGTGATTACTTTGTGTCTTGCAGATCTTATAAAGATGGCATGAAGAGCCATTGACTCCATGCATCTTTCTCTCTGTGTGTGATTTCTCCCTCAGGGCTCATGTCTGCTGTGTCAGGGATGATTGTGGAGCACACGGCATGGAAAGGAACATCGGAGACCAGCTCAATAAAGCTTTTGAAGCTTATCGCCAGGTCTCCATTGAAAAGGACAATGCTAAAAAGGAGCTGCAACAAATGGTGAGGAGAGAAACTTTTCTCAAACTTTGTGTGGAATATGGCAAAAAATAATAAGTCACAGACAAGCTTGTTGAGTTTTTAGCTGTTTTAGTTTTGTCAAAAGTCACAACTTTTGTTTTGAAAATACAGTTATATAAGAAAAAAATAAATATATATATAGACCCTTGTTTAATGCCTAACACCTGGTACAACTAAAGGTACATTTGTTTGGACAAATCTAATGATATCAACAAAAATAACTCATAAGAGTTTAATTTAAGAGCTGATATCTAGACAGTTTCCATGGTTTTCTTTAAAAGATTTAGGTTATTATCAAAAAAAAACATGGAAAATGTCTAGATATCATCTATTAAATTAAACTCTTGTCAGCAGTTTTTGTTGTTATCATTATATTTGTCCAAACAAATGTACCTTTAGTTGTACCAGGCATTAAAACGAACAATACATTGAAGAAAACAAGGGTCTAATAATTTTTTCCATGACTGTAGATTATTATTTATATATGTAAATGAAAATGTAACATGGCATAGACCAGATAACAGATATTGTTAAAAAAAATAACACAAACTTTGTTTTTACAGAATGAATATTATCAACGATACACTCAAAAACTCCAGAAGCAGATAGAGGACCAGCAGCAGTTGATTTCAAAACTTGAAGCTAAGCTATCAGCTACAAGGCAACCATCAGGTTAGTGAGACGTGCCGGATGATCTCACTGTTAACAAGATCATTTAACCCCTTATTGCATTGTATTCTGGGCATTGATATTGGATTGTTATACATTTTACTGGATCTGTGTGATTCAGCATTTTGGCCTGTTCAAACTGTTCAAATTTTCCCTGTTTTGGATTCTCAGCAGAGATGATGTGTGAACCTTGCAATCATCTCCTTGATGGGGCCGCCGCTTATAAGAAGATACAGTACCCGGTATGTTTGCTGTGCTACACTCTGCTCTTTCTGTGTCTACACCAGTAGTGGGGAAAAATATTCAGATCTGTAAAAGTACAAAAGTATCAGCATCAAAATACACAAGACAAAACAAAACAAGAGCATAATAATGGATTGTATGCAGCACATTAATGGTTTAATCTCAGTAATCTTGTTTACAAAATAGTTTTCGTAATCGAAAAAAAAAAAAAAGAATCTCCCAGGCCTACTATATTATCAGTTATATTATCTTTTAGGTTTGTCAGTCTGCAAATAATTTATTTTTTCAGTGTTTCTAATATTTGTTTACTCAGCTCTAAAGTAGTTTGCATGATAATCACTTAATTCATTTACTCTAATCAGAAAGGAATGTCCCTATACTTTCATAGTTTTGTTATGCTTCCATTCATTTGGGGTTTTTTTATACTTGAAGTATCAAAAGTAAAAGTACTTATAATGCAGAATGGACCCACTCAGATTGTTATAAATATTCAAAATATATTATTATTGATGCATTTATATAATCAGCATTTACATTTTCTCAAGGTAAGGCTCATTTTAACTACTTAATAAACTGCTATGTACTTAAATAAACTTAAAAAAGTCATATTTTTATGTTAACTCTCGACCTGAAAAGTAGCTAAGCTGTCAGCTAAATGTAGTGGAGTAAAATGTTCAATATTTGCCTCAAAATGTAGTGAAGTAGAAGTATAACGTTCTATAAAATAGAAATACTCAAGTAAAGTACAAATACCTCAAAATGTACTTAAGTACAGTACTTTAGTAAATGTACTTAGTTACATTCCACCACTGGTCTACACGTTGTGAAAACTGCAGTATTAAGGTTCCAAAACTGGTTTTCCCTGCTTCTTACTCTTGAATATATGCGTGAGCATACAAACAGCTTCCTCTCACATGCAAACATACGTTGATCCTACTTCTGCTGGATGTTCTTTCACTTTTGCCAAAAAGGATGTTTAAAGATCACGAATGGGAAATGGATATAGCAGAAACTGTCAGGCTCAAATTACGGTCGATGCATTTATGATTCAAACTGTCTGACAAGTTTTAAACCTGTTTTTCTGACCGTACGAAGTGCTGGTCAATTATGATAAAAATCAAGATGAAGGTTGCTACAGTACGATAACTTTCTCTTAAAATTTTAAGGTTTCAAGCAGTCTCAGTATAACTTACTTATTTTTATTATTGGGTAGAATGATCCTGAAAGGAATGAAAAGAAAAGTTATTTTTGGTTAAACAAAAGCTTTATCATGATAAAAAATAAAAATATGTAATGGAAGTATGTGTGACATTATACCAAAATACCTGTTTATCGCTGCAACCATTATCATGATCATTTAGTTAGCATAGTTATAGTTTGCATGATAATCACATGATAGTTATGAGTTCCAGTCATTTACTCTGATCAGAAAGGAATGTCCCGATACTTTCATAGTTTTATTATGCTTCCATTCATTTGTTTGTTTTTTAGTAATTCAACTTTTTATAGTTTTCATGTAAAAAACAAAACAAAAAAACAATAGAGTAGACAGCATTGATATTATACAGTACAGTAATATGTCCCCAGATTGATCACAAGTGAGTTTCCAACCCAAAAATGAATTTAAAAAAGAAAAAGAAAACAAGGAAATACAAAACCAGAATAGAATAATATTTCAGGCACCACAGCGGCATATTTCCATCACGAAGTTCTCACGTTCAGTGGTGGAAATGAACTAAGTACATTTATTCAAGTACTCTACTTAAGTACAATTTTGATGAAGTTGTACTTTACTTGAGTATTCCCATTTTATGTAACTTTATACTTCTACTCCACTACATTTTGAGGTAAATATTGTACTTTTTACTCCACTACATTTAGCTAACAGCTTTAGTTACTTTTCAGGTCGAGATTTATCATGAAAAACATGATCAGTTTAAAGTGATTAGACATTTGTTGAAATTAAATATCATAACAGTATATTAAGAAGATAAAAGAATCCTACCTTGACAAAATTAAACTGCTGCTTACATAAATGCATCAATAATAACAATCCAATAATAAATTTAGAATATATAACAATTCTATTCTGCATAATGCATATTTTTACTTTTGATACCTTAAATACATTTTGATGCACAACATGGGTCTAAAGTGACCCCACTAAGTTTTTATATTCTTTATCTTTGCAATAAATTAATTCTATCATTCAGCATTCCAGGTTTTACTCAATTTACCAGTTTTTGATCATCATACGTCCTAATTTTTGTTTTAATTTCTTACTTTTTGAGTAAAAACCCTTTTTGTATCACTATGTTTCTAATGCACAAGGTCATTTTTTATCCATTTGTGTAAACTTGATGTAGTAATACAAAAACTATTCTTCATAAAGTATGAAAGGAAAATGGATATAATGATCTGATGTAATAATAAAAAAAAAGATATTCAAACACACAGCCAGCATGAAATAACATGGGACATGAATGTGGGTCATTTTTGACCCATGTTGTGCATTAGAAGGCGTTTATATGTCGTGCATCAAAGGGTTAACTACATTTTGATGCTCATACTTTTGTACTTTTACTTCAGTAAGTTTTGAATGCAGGACTTCTACTTGTTGTGGAGTCATTTCACAGAGTGGTATTAGTACTTTTACTTAAGTAAGGGATCTGGATACCTCCTCCACCTCTGCCCACTTTCATTATTAACTCTGGCTAAAATGCTCAAAAGACAGTTTCTCTCACATAAGGTCCAGCCACTGTTAACATTTTTTTTTTCCATAGCCTAAGAAATAATCATGCAGCTGTTATCACTCCGGTCATGCTTCCATTCATTTGTTATCCAAATCAGTCAGCTGCTGCAACAATATCCACATTGTTCTGTATTTTACTCCACACAAGGTGTATCCTGTTTTACCTCACCAGATGGTGCTAGAGGATAATATCGCTTGCACACTTCAGCAGCTTGGGCTTTTATTGTTCATTATTTAACAGGCCAGGAAACATTTCCCACTAATAAATGTAGAATTGTGATGTGTAAATCAAACTGCAGATGCATTAATAATATGCCCTTGGGTAATTATTGCTAATGATCACCATGAATGTAATGTGTCTTTTTACAGGAGAACATGGGCACTGTTGCTGTTGCTCCTAATATGCCAGTCAGCAGCGTTGAATAGTATGTGTCTCTCCTTATATAAAGACTTAAATAAATAAATAAAGATCATGGATATTACAGTTACAGAATTGATTTTTTCCCCTCACTCTTTATACATTTGTTTCAGTCAGGACATGCTGAGCGCATTTGAAGCAATTCAAGGGAAATTCCGGCAGATTCGAGTTCTCACCAGAAGACAGAAAGACCACCTGAAACGATTCCAAGGAGGAAATGATGTATCAAACGGTAATAACAATATTTACCAAATTATTAGACGTTTTTAAGAACCTGAAGCCAAATCCGCTCGTTTTCTTAATTCAATTACTTAAAAGAAAATGTGCTAAATTGAAATAGGTTTGTATATGTCATAACAACTGATGAGCTAACCTGCTTTTGCTTTGTTCTCTGAGATAATTAGATGGCAACACCTTAACTAGCACCAAGCAGGAGTGCCTTGTTGGCCTTTCAAACCATGGCTGGCCACCTCTGTTTAAAAAAGGGTCGGCAAACACTTTTAATAAATCCACTAAGAAAGGCTCTGGGTACAAGCTCTAAAATGAAAAATGTAACAATTATGCATACAATAATTAATATAAAGTGTGATGGAAATATTTGTCTGTGTATATATTAAGGACCAGGATTATATCTTAACGCACGCAGCTTCTTAAATCGTCTCCAAGCTCAAATGTGAGCGCGGGCTCACATTAAAGCCCGCGCTGGCGTTAAAATGTCGACCGAGACAGAAAAACTGTGTAAAAATCACTTATTTTTCCGCCGTCTGACAGATCAACGGTTCTCCATGCCCATCCAGTGCACAGACCGTACAGCAGAGGCAGAGAGACCCTTTTCCTCGGCGCTAAGGTCAGCAGTGGATATCCCACTCCCGCCTACGTCTCTGGCGTCCCGTGGCGCCAGCCCCGAGGACAGGGACTTAGTAGACTCTCTCACCAAACTCAGTGTCAAATTCCCACCCTCTGCGGACAGTGAATATGACTTCCTGAACAGTGCTCCGGAGAGACACATTGGTCTGACCATACCCACGAAGCGGCCTCTCAGTAGCGTCCCCTCCACGCTGACAGAAGAGGAGCCCGTGGTGGAACTGCCCATGCCTTTTGTCTACCCTCCATCCCCCTCCCACTCCACATCATCTTCGCTCTCCCAGGAGAGCGTGCGGGGACCCCAGCAGGTGAGAATCACAGGAGAAGGTCTGAGAAAACTAGTAGCAAATTATCAGTCTCTGATTGGTCTTTGCTAATGGAGGAGTGAAACAGTGTGAAGTCCAAAAAAAAAAAAAAAAAAAAAAAAATCCCTTTGGCTTAACATGAAACGTATTACTGTGTAATGTGTGCTGATTCTTTTTTTACTTAAGCATGGATGCTCTGGTTATATTTGGCATCTTTGCTGGAAAGTGTGAGCCAGATGGAAGCACATTACAGTGTCTGAATCTGATGAAACGAGTATGGTGGTTAAATGGGATTTATTTGCTGATGTGTATAAATGCCTAATAATAAAATTGTGAATGACATGCAGTAAGATCTTAAACTTGGTCTAGTTTTTCAAAAAAATATGCTCCTTTCCCTGGATTACATGAACACAGGCTTTTAGAACAGGCAAGGCTGGTTGAACACATAAATAGGAAGATAATTAAACACTTGAGAATAGCCTTTTGCCTTCACTGTTGTGCAGACTTTTGTGTTGTTGTGTTTTCGTAAAGCAGCCATACTTCTTGAAGGCCAAGTGTGCTTTAATAGAGTGAGTGTAAGGATTGTTAAGAGCATGAATAATATATTGTTTTCTTTGGTTCACCCTGCTCTGCAGCCTCTGTGGAGCCCCGAGCTGTGTGATGCAGCTGACGTGCGGACAGAGCTGGTGTCGCCTCAGAGCAGCAGTCCTGATAAATGTGCTTTCTGCCACGCTGTGGTTCCTCAGGACCGAATGAACAGCCACCTCTACTCGCATTTCTCTCCTAACAATGAAGCCGACAATTGACAGTGTAAGCAGAGACTGACGGGCCCAGGGCCACAACTACTCCAAGACTTACTGTACTCACGATGTAGTCACGCCTGCCATGACGAACATGCGCTGTACTGGATTTGAAATGACACTGCAATAAGACTTGAATCCATTTATTTAATATTGAAGATTTGAATGGTACACTTTCTCGCTCATTATATTTTTCTAATATCACACTGAGATTTTACTCTAGTACTAAGTGACGATGATACATACGTATATATGGTATATATGAGCAAATAAAGCCGACATTTACTCTTTACTTTTCTTATCATTTGAATCTTTTTAAACATGCAGATATAAAACTGGTTGTGGTGATCCATGCATAAGGTTTCTTCCTGCAACATGTATTAAAGCAATTTGCATTCATAACATGACGCAATTACCTTTTGGACAAAGTGAGATATGCAAATTTGCTATAATTTTTGTTGAAATATGAAAACTTTGTTTCCTTTTTTGTTGTTGTTGTCCGCAGCACGATTTCATATCTCACAGAACAACAATAAGTCACGTATTTTAAATCTCAACCATATGCACCAAATTACTCTCTTAATATTATTGCTAACCAATTTTCCAGAACGGTCACATTTTGATTAGCGCTTTTTCACGAGCACTATGATCCCATCACTTTCCATGTTGTGCACCTTAACTAGGATAATTTGAAGCAGCTGTGTGTCATTTTAAAAAGATAGTATGCCATGTATTCATTAAGTGTCTACACAGATGGCAACACAACATTAGGCACAAGTTCATTGTTAAATCAGACACCCAATTACTTTTTTATTATACTGTATTTATGTAGGCACATTTCATTTAATGGACAAATAAACATTATGTTGGGTTTTTATGCAAATAATGCTATACAGAGGGATAAAATTAGACATTACAGGTGTTTCAAATGACATCATAGGCTAATAATTAATTCCTGCTTCTAGGAAAAATACTACTGTTTCACAAAAGAGGCTGAACAGTGAAATGCAGTTAATTTGGAAATAGAACAGATGATGTTTCAGTCACTAGCATATTTTACAGTATGTGCACTACCATTCATTTGACTAAACCTGAGTCTGCTCTAAACAACAGCATCAGCTTTTGACTTTGGCACTATATTTATTCACACCTTTGCAAACAATTGCGGTGATTTTCACCGTTCAGCGTGATGATGTTTGAGGAAACGGGGACACCGTGTGTGTGTTGGAACACCGCGTTGTGCGGAGAGGACCTTGCAGCCCTTCAGCTATGGGCTGGTAACACTTGGGCTGGGTAGATGAGCTGGTGTGAAGACTGCAAACAACCTTTTTTTCCCTCTCTTTACAAGTGTTTGCTATTTACGGCTAAATATCCCTTACCATAATCAAATGCTGCTCAGTAGACTGATTGATTTGTTATCAACTATAACTGAGATCTGCACATTTCACTGAGTGGTGTAAAAAATGTCATGCAGTAATGCTTTCAACTGTTCTAGTGAGTCATAAGAAAGAAGAGCACTGCTTCAACACATCAGTGTCCACATCCTGCATACTGAAGGGAGAATTTATTCTGACTTTTTTTTTTTTTTTTTTGGCAAATACATATCCCTAATGATCTTCTCTGGTTAATCTGTGAAGAGTCGAACATTGTGCAGCCTGCATGCTTTTCTCTCTGGGATCATGAACAGCTGCTTGCTCATAATTATGTTGTCATTCATTGTTATTTGGAAGAAGAAACTCGTACTGACAGCTAGGATTTTTTTTGTGTGTGTGTATTTCCGTACACTATATATTTACACACTTGTGTATACAGTAGTGTGTGCTGTTTAAGAAAGGCATAATTTCCACTATAATATGAGCTATACGTGTCATATTTCTCCTTGGGACAGTGGCTACCTGGGGCAATACATTTGAAATGCATTTAAGAGCTGTAAAAAAAAAAAAAAAAAAACTGAAAGAGGACAAAAAAAGGAGAAGGATATGGATTGAGACGGAGACGGAGAAGTAGCAGGCTGATTACAAGGTGTCAAAATTGCCAGGAGCAAGAAGGTGAAAGCAATCAGGGGTGAGAAGAGTGCATCATTCGTGAGGGGCAACTAATTAGCCATCTCATTTGTGGAGAGAAGCATTTGAGGCAGCTCTAGTCCACTGAATGGTGACAGATTGGTGCGGAGGAGAGGGGAGGTGTTAGAACAATGGAGCCCAGCTCACCATCATTACTGCATGCTAATCAGCAGTGCTTCTGCACCGCCAGTCGGTGCTGCAGAGAGTTCGGGGAGACAGGGGAAGTCACCGGCTTCAGGGGACCACAGTCATTTTTGAAACGAGAGAGAGGAAACTAACACACAGTAAAGCTGTTGGCACTTATTTCAGCTTGTAGGTTATCCTATGCACAGCTCTGTGGCCTGCATCGCCACCATGGACGTTCAAGAAAGGCTAATGGTTCTGGGGTGTTTGAGAGGAACGATAGGTCACCATGGTGTAATACAGAATATAATACATGTGGTAATCATTAAAAGTTTACATCGATAAATTATAAATAAAAAGTGGTTTAAGTTTTGAGGTTTTAAACAGTGGATATGCAATTTAAATGCTATGGCACAACACTTTATAAATGCACATATTCGCTTAAGATGAAATTTAAAATGATAAAAATAACAATGACAGCAAAAGCATAATTATAGGAACATGGACAAGCTACATGAAATAGGAAAACAATATTTTACATTTTGTTTTTAAATAAACTTTTTAAAAGACGTGTTAAAAAAGGAATTGACTAGAAAAATAAAAAAATCAGATTCAGCATTATTATTTTATGAAATATAATGTGCATATAACAGAGTAGGGCTGGGCAATATATCATTATTATAACGATACTGTGATATGAGACTAGATATCGTCTTAGATTTTGGATATCATAATATGGCGCTTTTCTATTATTTAGTTTTATCCACTTATTCATTATTTTCACATTACTGATGATTATTTATACAAACCTTATTGTGTTATTATCTTATGAAAGCATATACTCAAATTTAAAATATCATCGCAATACCGATATCCAGGTACTTGATCAAAAATGGCGCGATATTTGATCTCCGTATCACACAGCCCTATAACGGAGCTAGTGTGTTTGCATGCAACACATCTCCCAGGGTGCCACTTCCTTTGTTAGTTATGTTATATAAAGCTGTCTCAGAGTTAAAGACTGATGTATATGGCTGCAAGCAGGGCTACTACAATACAGTTAATGCAGCTGTGTGTTTCTGCAATCAATAAATCAATCTTTATTTATATTGCACGTTTCATACAGATAAAATGTGACACAAAGTGCTTTGAACAATGCAACAATCCCCCACTCCCCTATGCACACTTAGCAGTAAATGACTTGTGATTTAATTATATAATAATAATTAAAAAAATAATACAGTAATAACAACAACAACAATAAGCATTAAATAAAGAATTTAAAAAAAATCTGAGGAAATCTCATCAATTTATAGTTATGCAACACTAGAGGCAGCAACATTGACCAAAAAGTAAAACAGACTAAACAGTAGATAAATAATAATACATAAATAAATAAAATAAAAACCACTTGGTCACAAAAATCAAACCTTGGAACCTGATAGTAAAACCAAACTGTGTGACAGGCCTGAAAAACAACTGCTATTGGTTCTTCCTCTGGTCTATTTCCATTCATAATGATAGTAGACACATCTGTAAACAGGCCAGAATGGTGAAAATGCTTAATTTAATTATTTTTTAAAAACTCTAATTCTGTGATTAAAAAACGTAATTAATTTGAATTCACTATATTAATCCCGAATTTCCCGCTTTTATTGTAAATTTGTGCCTAAAATGTTCCTTTTAAACAACAATAATATTTTGATTATCATCTCAATTAAACAAATTGACCCTTATTGGCCGGTAATTGTATTATAATTGCAGTAGACAATAGACAGATGAGGCGCCATTATACTAAGTCATTATTTTCGAACAATTACTCTTCTAAATATTTAAACAATGGTTATCAGATCGTGCCATTGCCAAAAAGATGTAACACAAGTGGAGGGGGAGGGGGATTGTTAAAGGGTTTAATCAAACCGTAAAACAAAACAGAGAGATAGCAAGTGGATTAAGGTCACCTGACTAGAATGCCCTCTTCACATCAATGTCATTTCGATAATTAACAACTTTGCAGAGAAGCATATTCAACTGTTTGTGCACTGGTCACCGTTGGCATGAGAGACTGCCAACTCTCATGGCGTCGCGAGCTGAGAGTATCACCTCACAGTTGTCTTGCCATGCGTTGGGCTCCTCGTGCTCTCTGTGCAGCAGTGGTGGAGCTGACTTTGTGTTCGATTAAATGTGTTGAAGCCATCGCTGCCTGTGCAAAGTCTCAGAACAGCCTCCCCGACTCCATTGTGTTTGTTTCAGTGCTGGTCTGAGAGCCCTGATTTCTGGAGCAGAGATTTGGCAGTCACAGCAAGTGATGACAGAGGCAGTGGTGAGATCGCACCCAGAACCCCAAAGGAGGCTCACATTTCAGGCGGGATGAGAGGCTCGTTCAATACACAAAAGCGCTGATCAGTGGAGCCTGATGATGCCATTGTTCTGCAAAATCACATTGTTCCACCACCGCCACGGCGGAGACTACTTTTATATGTTTACTTGTGCAGGGTGGGAGTGTTGGACATTTGTAAACTTCTGAACTTTTTGAAGACACTTGGCTGCCAATTTGAAATAACTGCACGAGTGAAAAGTCTGGCTCTCAAGATGTCATCCTCCTGTTATCTTATTGTCGCTGTAGAATCACTGTAGGTTGTTTTTTCTCCTTCTTTGACACATGGGGGTGGGATGGAGCGTAGTGATGTTTGTGGAATGGTAACTTGCAATTCAAGGGTTAAGGCAGCATGAAAGAATCCATTCTCGGTTTAATGACCTAGCCTCGCTGGGCGAGGACGACAGGGAACATGCTCTTGACTTGTACTGAATTTGCCAATTAACACCTCCGATAACAGGCTGCCTCTGAACATCACCAATGTAGAGAGAGGAGGAGCAACTCCCATGCACTTTGTTTTTCAGCCTCTGATCCTGTAATGATGAGGTCTGTGATTTCTTCAAGCACTGAAAATTATTTTGCCTTATAATAACACTGCTTGGTCAATTTTCTCTTGTAGTAGAATCACGATGAATCCTCCCTTCATGAGCTGTGTGTAGTCACTGACTGGCACTGATGTTGGAAATATTTTATTTTTCCACGTGCCGCTCGAATCCTTATGTAGTTGTTGGACATTCTATTTTTCGCACATGCCCATATGGCCATGTGCAGCTTCAATTAGACACATGGCTGGTATCTAAGATACACCGTGCTTGATTGGCTTTGTCCCTTCTTATTGTTATACATGAAAATACAAAAACAACAGCGCTGTCCTCGATGGATAGATAGATCTGTAAAAAAGATCTGTCCCCTCAAATAAGGCTCCCAATTCTAGTCACCCCTCTGGTTTCACACATGCTTATCAGACTCCCAAACAACACCTAGTACAGGTGTGAATATCAAAATCCCCAGTGAAAATCACAGTGGGTACTCGTGTGTTGTCCTCGGAGTCCTCTTATATGCAGCAGTGGCTTTGCATTGCTGGCTAACGGCAACTGCAGAAACACCTTTGGCTAAGTGTAAGGTGGACATCCTTACACCAAACGTGCTTAATGACTGAAAAAACCACCACCTAGATCTAATTGAAAAAGGCGCCTAAGTGTACAGTAGCTGCTTACTGCCCAGTATAATCACACCATAACACAGTAGTTTCACAATTCATTAGCAGGTACTTTAAGAATATACAATAATTGAAAGATGGCTGCATAATTGATAGCAGTTCACACAATAGGGAAGTGCAGCGATCCATCTAATGATAGTAATAAAGTGTAGTGGGTTACGACGGAGAAGTTAACACTCGAGGTGTGAGCTGTGTACACTTGTGACGACAAAGGCCTCGTCCTAACACTTTGTCAGACACAAACACATACAAACACTGCGAACATGTTAGTGACATTCACATCACGCAGATTCACCTCTTCTGGGTTCGAGGATCAGAGCTCTCCTGCTGACCACCTTTGTGTCACGCGTAGACGAATATGAACCTTAGTTAAAAATGTGCCATACAAATCAATTCATTTATTCAGTGTTAAGAAACCATCTGGCTTGATTAGAGCTGAAAGTCATCCTGGCAGGCCAGTTTCCTGACTGACACCTCATAGAATTAGTGGGAGGACGGCTTCATTTACCACTTCAGCTGAGAGGCTTATCATCTCACCGTAATCTAAACTCAGATTTGAACTGAAAAGTCCTCCTCGAGTCTCTTTGTTACGGTATTCAACAGATTCAGCATATCTGGGTTGTTGTTTATTAGTCTTAGATAGTGAGATATAACACTTTTTGTGTTCTCTTTGTGGAAGCTGTGAAAATGGCACGCCATATGTAATACACTTGCTTGCTGTTGGTCTTGCCAATTCCCCCAAGATCAGTCATTCCTGTGCCAACGCTCACACTCTCTCTTTGTCCTTGTGATTCGGTTGAGCTTTGTGGATTGGATGGCTTTCTTTTTCTGATGCTGTGTCGGCTGTTTAATTGTTGATTTGATGTCACTCAGTTAAAATAACCATTTGAACCGGAACATACGTGTTCACATATACCTCACAATTGCACACAAAGAGAGTTAAAGCACTTAAAAAAAGAAAAAAAAAAGAAAAAATGCACTTCAAGTTGTTAACAGGGATGCAAATGGTAGACAGGTATGGATAAACCAGAGAGCGCTTCTGCAATGTTTTTTTCCCTTCCAATTCTGCACAAAACAAATTGGCTGCATATTTTGTTCACACCTTTTGTAACCTGGGGATAGCGAGCGCAATTCTCCCTCGTCATACCTGTGACAACAACCTGCAAAGTGCTCCCAGTGCCCTAATCTGCGAGGCAGGGACCTGCTGCTGCTGCATGTAGATGTTTTCTTCTTCTTAAGCAGCTTGTCCCTGTGGTTTTTTACATTTACACACCCACCAGAATCACACAAGGTAAAAGAGAATATGTGAGTGTCTCACAAGCTACCAGTTTTTTTTCTCGAAAACATGGTAGCGCTCAGTAGAAGGCAATAAAGGCATACTGATGGTGTTTGATTTAGAAATGGCAGCCAGACCATGATTTTAGCATCAACAGATGGCCAGTAGATTGGTTTAAATGAGTAACACCACTGCCTGCTTTAGAGTTGGCTCAAGTAGTAGAGTAGTGTACTACTGTCTTATCATATCTCCTTGTGTGAATGATGATGTCACCATGATAGATGCTACTCAAGTGGGATCAGACCTACTCAGTGATGCCTGTAGAGACCAGCTCTGGGAGATCCCTGTCTGGCTGCATTATTCAACAATACTCCTTACCTCTCCCAGGGAAAAGGGACTGTTGAATATTTGAAAAAGATAGAATTTGATTTTTTATTTAAGTGTATAGATGTGGATGGGAGAGAGTGGGGGGAAAAAAATAGATAGATGGTGCCAGTCGGTGCAGCCTGGATGGTCACCAAGGCAACTTGCCGAGTTTTTCTAACTGATCTACGGGACTTCTTGGCCGTCTCACTTGGGGGACGATTTGGAAAAGTGGGCTTCTTCGAGCGCCTTTTGACTGCGACTACGAGTCGACGGGTCATTGATCATTTTAGTCTCCGAATTATGGCCACCAATTAGTTTAGAATTGGATCAAACCGTCTTGCGCAGAGCTCTTCAGTCACCTGGATGGCTGTTTTATGTCTGTGTACCAGCTGCTACTTCCACTACACATCGCAGAACATTTGTAGAGGGCAAGTGGAACTATGGTGCTATTAAAGGGACAGTTCACAAAAAAAAAATCTAAATTATAGATTTTTGCTCTTACCTGCGGTGCTATTTATAAATGTAGATTGATTTGGTGTTAGTTGCTGAGTGTTGGAGATATCGTCCGTACAGCTGTCTGCCTTGTCTTGAATGTAATAGAACTATATAGCACTTTGCTTGTGGTGCTCAAAGTGCCCCAAAATTACATTTAACTCAACAGCAATGTCTCTGTCCAAAATCCAAAGACCTACTTCTGAGCAGTTTAATGTGGTAACTATACTAGAAAGATTATAGGTCTGTTGGGCTGTGGATTATCTTGAACATCTTGTAGTTATTTACCATGAAATGTATTTTTTTTTTTACATTTTCTATTGCCAGGTTTTCACATACAAAGAATTTGCTGGGATGCATTGGTGCAAAAATAACAAACAAAGTACTAAAATATGAATATTGATTAAAGAAACAAGTAATTTGAGACAAAAAGCAGCAGCATAGTTATAAAATATGAAGAATATTTTAAAAAATATAAACAGTACAAATAATATGTACAAATATGGGGTTGTTTAATCCACTGAAGGTCACATTTTCCCACAAAATTGTGTCCTTTCATGAAGCACACTGACCATGGACTTATTGAGGGGAGAAGGCAATAACAAACCCAGGACTTGGACCCGGGAGGCGTGTTTGTGTGTTTTTTGGAATCTACTCATATTCTACGTCACTGATAAAACTGTGTCCAGTAGTTCTGTACGTAAGTACTTATTCTAAGTTAAACCTTGTACTTTCCCCCTACCTTTAAAGGCATACTATGCAGGAATTATCGCTTACTGTATGTAAACACAACATTCGTTCTTGGCCCCTCCTCCCTGGGTCAACAAAAGTGAATGCAAACCCCAGATTAGCTGTTTTTCAACAGTTTTTGTCCACTTGGCATTTCAGCTTGATATATTTTGTTTGATGTTTTTTTCGGCTATGTCCGCTACTTTGTAGCTTTGTGCCCAAAGGGTGATTTCCAAAAAGGCAAATACAGACCACACACTACTAGGGCCATAGGTGCTGATTAAGAAGGATAATTTATTATTCCTACATTGGTTTTTTTGTATTTTTTTCCGGAAAATTTGTCATATTTTTAAACAAATGTTTCTGTGGCCTAAATTCAATCAAATAGTTCTGCACACAATGTTAACATGTTTGATGCAAAAAAACATTATTTAATAGGAACTATACATAAGTCTTAGTAAGAATTTATACCAACCTGTTCATGAGAATACGTTGTCTTCAGTAACCAGATCTGGATTTCTGGAAGAGACGTTGCTGTTGAGTCTTTCAAATTTTTTTTTTTTTTTTGGCATTTTGAGCACACGAGCCAAGTGCCATCGAGGTCCAGTTTATTCCAGAGGAGGCAGACATCTCGACCACCGATATCTCCAACACTCGGCAACCCACGGCAAAACAATCCATAGTGATAAAAAGCACTATAGGTAAGAGGAAAAATATGCATTTATAATTTTGAGTCAAACTGTCCCTTAAAGGCTTTTATAAAATTAAAAAAAATAGCAAAAGGTTGCAAGTCTCCTCTGGACTCCTGGGCTGTTTTGATAAATTGAATGTATCAATATTTCAGTTGCAACATAAGAAAGGAAATCTGCTCATTGATAACGTACCAGACATTGTGCCAGACAGTGATAGCCTATTTTACAAAACGGCAGCGTAAAAAAAAAAACATGGCTGCAGAACCACTGCTCAGATCCTGACGAGCCAAGCTGAGTATCGATCCATCTGGCTCCGGAGACACTGTCATGTCACCTTTGCATTTAAGTGTTATCTTGTCAGCTTCAAATGATCTAGCTGTCAGATCTGGAAAAAGCTGGCCTGTGTGATGTTGCTTTGTGTCTAATGTCCAGCTGTTGCTGCAACAATCTGCACCAGCAAGATGTGAATCCAGTGTTTTGTCTGTATGTTTTGTTTATGTCAAGATCTACATCTGATATCTAATGATCTGGATATTTATGTTGTGATTTCACATGTTGTGTGTGTGTTCTTATAGTCCACATTATGCATGGCAGCTGATTCTTGAGTGCACGTCTTCAGTCGGCCTTGGTGTCACCAGCTCCCTCGGATAGTTAAAATGACAACTTAGGATGAATGTTATCAGGAGCCCAAACTGAGTGCAAATTGCTTCAAAATTGATTACTTCTTTTCTGCAGATTTAGCTGAGAGTTAAAGGTTGGGAATCCAGCTTTGTGGTGAAAGGGCACAAAGTCTTTCCACCAAGGTGTGGTAACAGGGTGAAAATTTGAAAGCAGATTCACTCCCTTGCTAATGTAACCCACATAGCCCCTAATGATAACACACCCACTGCATTGCACTCACAGCACTAATTTTCATGTTTTCACTCACATTCTCTGCAAACGTTTTTTTCGTAGTCGTTGCATGATTTATCTTCTTTTTTTTTTTTACTCTTCTTTTTGCGTCCAATGTCTAATTTAGTCCCATTGTAGCGGCTTCGTTTAAGGAGTGGATCACTTCCTAAAGGCTCTTGGAGACGCTGCAGGCCGGAGACCATATCGGGCTGCTATATGGGCAACAGTAGGACACCAGCCAGTAGTTCACACTTGTTGGAGCATACTGGAGAGGCTGTGGAGATGGATTCTTTCTTAAATTATACGGTACTGTCTGTATTTCTCATCTTTCTAATCAGTGTGAAACGCCGGCACTGTGTGATATATTCTTTCCTCCACGCCACTTCTCAAACATGAGCTGTCCTGTAGCACTTGTGCAGCTGTATAGATTAAACATTCATATTGTTAAATCGGGAAAAAAAAAAGAAAAGAAGCAAATGCATCACATTTATTACCACTGGTAAAGTTTTTCAAGAAGAATAAACAGTTTTTTTTATTTTTTTATCCACATGTTTGTTTGTGACAGCCGTGATGTGAGCGGTGGAGACATAAATCATGTCACATTTATTTTTCCTCTCAACTTGGAACATGGTTCTCTTCCCTGTAGAATTCAGAACTGATCATTAACCTTTCCTTTAGTTTCATCCCTTGCCTGGTCACATTTCCTCTCTATTTGGTTCCTGGCCCCATATGCCACTTTCCTATTTCCTGCCTGCAGACAGCAGGGAGTAGCTCTATTATCACCTTCCTAGAGCTGTCTTTGAATGTGAGAGGCAATTCCATTTCACTCAGCCATGGGGAGGAGGAGGAAGAGGAGGAGGAGGAGGAGGAGGAGGAGGAGGGAAAAACACACACCATAGAGCACACAGAGAATGGTTTAAGCTTACTTCTTATGGTCCAATGTAAGACTATGTTCCGCTCGGATTTAAAGATCGTACCATGCATGGCCTGTTGTGCAGCTGCAGGTTTTTCCAAATCAGAGCAGAGGTTAAGTGCCGTGTATCATGCCTGCTTGTTGTGTGAACACTTTATCGTCAGAAGTCATCTTTTGAAATATTAACAATCCTAAAGCAGCTATATTACGCTGCTGTGAAGCTGTGCTAAACATATTGAAGATGTCTCTAATGCCTCCACTCTCGAGTGTGTTCTCTCCATTTTACGACATTTTACTCGAAGCCTGTGTTATTTTTGGCTTTTCCCGAAGTCTTATTCCAGCTTTTATCAGCCTCTAGTTCTTTGGAATGGTAGGGCTCTTGACAATATTGCTCCTGGATAAATTAAACATGAGTTACGTAGAGTGATAATCTGTGGGCCTCTCTTTTCACACTGCATTCCCAATGAGCTGTGTGTTGGCCTGGTGTTGTTGCCTGTGATTTTAATGAAGATTATTCTTGTAACACGACAGTCGCCTGTTTGCTCCTTTTCTCCCCCAAAATATTTTCTCTTCAAACAGAGAATTTTGTGTTTTTCCGAAGGGGATCTGTGCAGCATTTGTGTTTTATTTAAATACTAAAAAACAGGATTTCTGTTACAGGTTAATCGTGGATATAATTAAAGATATTTAAGTATCAGATATGATGATTTATCAGAGAAAAGGTTTCTGAGTTGTTGTTTTTAGATTACACATTCATCATCGTGTCAGCCTAGTTATCGATTAAACAATACCAAGCATGCACAGCTGTGACAGGGTAATTAGTGGATATTTTTATCCTGTCTAAGCAATGCAGGCTCGCATCATGAAAAGGCAAAAGCTGCAGGATTGGAGCCTTCTGTTTCCTATTGTTCAGCTTTATAGGCTGATAGTGCTCGGGGAAAACCTCAGAGGATTCTCAAAGGAGTAAGTGCACACTTCATGGCACGGCTACTCCTTAAAATGGAACTGATGTTTTATAAATAATTTCAAAGTTACAAACATCAGCCTCACAATCACAGCGATTCAATGATATTCATTTGGCATAAGTCAGTTTCATTTCTGTGTGCTTTTCATCAGAAATGGCTTAAAAAGTAGAGTTAGTCTGAATTTTTCATGCCGTGGGCTTACTGGGGACAGTGGCCATGTTCTTCACTTGCAGACGTCTGACAGTGCATGGCAGCAGAAATAACAAAATGGTCACAAACCCCAACTGCACTTCCCGGGTCACACAGGCTCTTTAATATTTAACGAGACTAGCAACAAACCCAACAGTTGATAACGGGTCAGTAGCAGGTGATAAAAGAAGTTTTCGTAGGGACATTAGCCCTTCCACTAACTTTGTGATTCCTGACATTATATCCTCACCATTTGTTAAGCCAAATAATACACATCAGAGAGCATGAGGCAGCTGCAGGCATTACTCTCTGAGGGTGTATAGCACCCAGAGGATTACAACATTTCACAAGTGTTACTTTGCTACAGAATTGGTATGAGACAAAATTCACACATTTATAATTATGCATTAATTTTTTACATCTGTATTAACGTTATTCTATTTTTTTTAAGTGGAGAGCTCAGTTGAGCAGTGTGGCGAGCTTGTGGTGCATTCTCCCATAGATTTATACTATTATTTCCATAGAAGTGTGTTAATTGCCGCACTGTAATTGGCCTGTGATGTAGAAACAAGTGACAGGGACAGAAGGATAAAAATAACTAACGGCATCTGCTTTACCCTCTGCCTTATTCGAGAGATAAATAAATGTGGTGCAGGGATATTAAATGGCATATTGATGATGACCTTGCAACACACAACATGTTGAATAATAAAAAACAATGTAATGAATTTGAGTGGTATGTGATGAGATGACTGAAAACACAGAGACAAATTAAATTAATTAAAATAATACAGTTTTAAAATACTCTTTATTTTGTCATTTATATTTCTGCAAACTATAACAAAACAGTGTGACTTTTTTGACATTGGAGAATGTGTTTTAATGGGTAAATGCTTCAGGAATAGAGACAGACATTTTTGCCTTGATTGATTGATTTGCTCCACAAGTTTACAAGACACCAGAAATACAGTTACACTGGTCAAACATTTTGTCACAAATATACAGAACTACAGCTAATTTAAAGCTCTGATATTCATTCTTCTCTCCCAAGCTTGACTAGTTACATCAGTTACGTAAAAGGCTCCCATTTTAAGCATAAATGGAGTTTTATTTATTTATTTTTATTAAAAAGTATATCCCTTATGACAGAGCAAACAATGTGTGTTCTCCTCTGGAGTAACATTAAGTAAACCTGCCAGTCATTAGGGCTAACTGAGTATAACTGAACATAGGGATCTTTGTCTTTTGTCTAAATACTTTACATTAAGTCCTACACTATTACCAGATCACCAAGAAAACCGCCTAAAATTCTGAAAACTACCTTAAGTGTTGATTCTAGAGCTCGTTTTGGATCTCTGCTACATTTTTATAAAGAAAACTTTGGACCTTCAAAGACATCCAGTCCACCCCTGTGTCCATCCAGTGACGTGTTCATTGGATTCCTGTTTATTTGTCGTTAATACAATACAGTTATTACTTCATTCAATTATTAATGTAAACTCATATGCACAGATTTTTATAACCTTTATTCAGCCAGGAAAATCCCATTGAGATGAAGAACCTCTTATTCAAGGGAGACGTAGCCAATTTAGGCAGCAGCATTACAAAACACAGTTACTCCCTCATATGCACAGGTGCGTGTAACAATAAACCTAAATTGAGACTGACATGGACTGCATACATCAGCTTTAACATTTTAGATACTACAAATGTCTGTAGCATGACAGGGTGGCACGCGATAGCAAAGTAACACATTCTGTCATCTAATATCTGAGAAACATGCGGATTTCACTTCAGAAAAACCATATAAATTGTCCAATTTTTACCTGAATGCATTAGGTACTCACTCAAAATCCCACAAAAAGTCAAATGTTGCCTGTAAAGTTGGAATCATTTTGTTTTCAGACACAATCCTCTGTTAATTGTGGTTTCATTTTCATTGTGATATGTGGAAGAGATAAATAAATACAGTTTTGAGAAGATATACACTTAATCTGTCAATAATAAATCACATTGTCGCAATCATTTAATGGAATTAGGTTAAAAAAACCCTCATATGCTAAGATGCCTGTGTGCATGTAACAATAATCCTAAATTGTGGACTATTGAGATTGACATGGACTCAATACATCAGCTTTAATATTTTTAGATACTAAAAATGTCTGTAGCATGACAGGGTGATACGCAATAGCAAAGAAACACATTATGTCATCTAATATCTGAGAAACATGCTGATTTCACTTCAGAAAAATCATGTAAATTGTCCAATTTTTACCTGAATGCATACAAGGTCGCCCATAAAGTTGGAATAATTTTGTTTTCAGACACAATCCTCTGTTAATTGTGGTTTCATTTTTTATTGTGATATGTTTGGAAGTGATTGATTAATACAGTTTTAGAAGATATACACTTAATCTGTCAATATTAAATCACATTGTCGCAATCATTTAATGGAAAGAGGTGAAAAAGAACAACCCTCGTATGCACAGATGCATGTGTGCATGTAACAATAATCCTAAATTGTGAACTATTGAGGCTGACATGGACTCAATACATCAGCTTTAATATTTTTAGATACTACAAATGTCTGTAGCATGACAGGGTGGCACACAATAGCAAAGTAACACATTCTGTCATCTATTATCTGAGAAAAATGCTGATTTCACTTCAGAAAAACCATATAAATTGTCCTAAAATGCATTAGGTAGTCACTCAAAATCCCACAAAAAGTAAAATATATTATGAAAATACAAGGTCGCCCATTAAGTTGGAATCATTTTATTTTCAGACACAATCCTCTATTAATTGTGGTTTCATTTTTTATTGTGACATGTTTGGAAGAGATTGATTAATTACAGATACAGTTACAGTTTTGAGAAGATATACACTTAATCTGTCAATAATAAATCACTATGTCCAAAATCATTTCATGGAAATAGGTAAAAACTATATATTTCATTCCAATTTCATAGGCGACCATGTATTTTGATAATAGGTCAAACTGTTCATAACATCCTATTAAACCCTTATACTATTATATTATATTATTATACCTCATACTTTGCAAGTTCTTGGACCAGGGATGCTCTGAATCTTTACTCCACCAGTCTTAGTCATCTGAGACCAGTCAACCTTATCTGTCCATTCCATCTGATGTCCCACATTACCCCTCCCCCCTTTTTTATTCATTATGAGACAATAATTTAATATTTTTGTGTTTACAGCATGTATCAACAGACCATTTTTCTCTGTGCACGAGAAACATTTTGCCTCTGATTTCCTGAATAGCACAAAGTGACCTGTTCTGGTAGATGAATGACAAATGATTCAAATACAGTTTTAAGAATCAGCTCATTAGCCCACGGATGAGCATGAAAAATAACCAGACTAAATATCTTCTTATGAGTCTCTGATCAGACGACTTCACAAGTGGATTTCACAGCTGAAGCTCTTGGCATTTATGTCTGTTTCTGGCTTTTTAATGAGACAGAATCTGTAATGCTCCAGATAAAGACGCACATGCATAAGCATTTGTTTATAGGTGAATAATATCTGCAGGCTCAGGTATGGTTTGGTGTTAGCACAGCAGCCATGTCACTTGTATTTCCGCTGAACATCACGATCACCTGTCCTGAGCCTAATTTGCTGTGAGGTTTGTGGTAAGGAATCACGGTTGGGTCTGGACATCAATAATGAGCAGGTGTAGGAGTGCACTTCTGCGTAGACGCGTGTCTCTGTGTGTCCAGGGAGGATGTCTAATAAGGGTTTAAAAGCCACAACTGTCCACTCCCCCCCTTAGCAGGCCTCCAGCTGTCTTTCCTGTCAGAGAGCACCCTGATTCCCTTTGACAGAGCAGATCACTGATGGCAGCGGTCCCAGGAGAGGAAGAGTTATGTTAGCAAAGCGCAAAGCACCAACACACTTGACCAGATTAGTCATGCTAGTTAATTAAAGGATTAAGGTAAACACAGGTTTTGCCCTTTTGCTTTTTTTTCAAAATAAAAGAGCCTTGAAGAAAGGAAGAAATACTTCACTTTGATTTATTGATGGAAATTGCAATGTGACGTCTGGCAAACAACATATAAATAACTTAAAGGCCATCTTAAATGCATTCCCATGAAATTTTTAGTGCCGCTGTAATATAAGCCACTACCTGTCATGAATCCCAAATAACCTTGGCTCTATCCTCTTAGTTCAGCCCAGTGTGCCTCATTCCTTATTACTGGCCTGACAAGGAAATGTTTACCCATCCGACAAGAGACAAGCCATTTCATAGTCGGAAAAAGCAATTTCACCTGACTGGAGTAGCACACTATGTCCCCATATCCTTGCTGGCTATAATTTTGTTGTCATTTTGTGTGCTGTGATCATATCATTGAAGTGACAGTGCTGGGCATTAGGTAAAGTCCCTAAGCCGGTGCTCACTTTCAGGCTTTTTCTCTCCTTGTCATTCACATTGATTAGATTAGACCCAGGTGGCAAGCAGATTCCTTTGGCACAACAATAAAAAATGGTGATACAGCGGCTCGAAAAAAAAAAAAAGCATATAGTTTTATGCTCAACTGAATGCTGTTGACCAGAACTGGTTTTATGAGAAAAAACGTTTTAAAAATAAGTCTTTTTTTTTTTGTATTTTCACAGAAACTGTGGGTCATTGGGACCTTTCAAATAAATTCATTGCAATTTGTGTCTGTTTATCTATTTATACTATGCACAAAATGTAGTATATGTGCTTATAAGCATAGGTGTAGAAATGTCTATGACACGTCCCCCTCAATATTCAGCACATGTGCATTTAAACCATTCAAATAGCAGAATTGATGCATACAAATTCAGAAAAATGCAGGAAATTAAGTGTTGATGTTTTTTTTTCCGTATCCGTTTATTTCGGTCAATACATGTCATTAAAACAGAAGTAACAAACCAGAAAAAAACAAAGTAAACAATAAGTGAACAGAGAAATAAAATCGATAATAGACATTTGGACCGAAAAGGCATAGGCTGAATGTTAAAAAAAAATCCTAGCAGAGGACCCCCCCAGCTTCATATAAGCTCCCCTGTAATGTTGAAACAAAACCTGCGCCCTTGCTTATTACAATTCAAGCGAAATCAAATGTACAAACAGCCTAAATGCAGCTGATAGGGACCCAGTGCATTAAGCTCAGCTGGTCAATGGAGGGTGTGTTCAAGGCAGTAGGAAGAGATCCTTATCTGCACTGTGCTGTCTCCCTGGGGGACCGGGCCGGCCACAGGCATAACAAACCAGTCCCCCTCCTCTTTGGTTATGTCCACTTGCTGGCTGAGCCAATAGAAAGAGAGGATTTAGTGTAATAAATAGGTACTGGAGCACCTGGGGAAACAAAGTGAGTTGCTGCACGGGTGATTCAACAATTGGTTTGTTTGCTTATTAAAGATCAGTGATGGAAGTGAACCATAATCCTGTAATGAGGAGAGCACAGAGTGGTCTCTCTCGCTTGGGCACAGACAAGCCTGTGCTTGCATGTTTCACAGGAATAGATTGCTGGACCCTATAGCTCGACTGTAATGACCTCTCTTGTTAGCTTCAGAGATTCATGGCTGCTCCTTGGAGATACAAACTCACCGATGTACCAGTGAAATTCTTCTTGATTGGTCTTATCCTAACCTTGTCTGGTTCACGTTGTGCCGAGCCCACTTTCAGGTTAACGACTCTAAACTGAACCAAAAGTTGTTCAGTGGAGAGGAAGTGATCACTTTAACTCCGTAGCCACTGCTGCACTTCTTCATCTTGAAAGTTGATTCTTATATTTTGTTTGGTCACACACAACACATTCTAATATACTGCAATTTAATATATCTCCATGAAAATTATCACATAGTGTTGTGCTTTAGTTCCAGTATTGTTTAGGTGTACCTAATGAACCAGAAAGATGAATTCAGTGTAATTTAAAAAGGCCTCACAACAATAAACGATATCAAAACGCAGTGTGTGTTCACTTGGTAACAACCTTGTTAGTAAGTTGAGCAGGAAGGTGTTTATACTGGCTGCAGAAGCTTTCTGCCTTTGGGACTTTATCTTCCAGCCATTATATATAAAGTTTTATCATGTTGTGAATAAACATCATCCTGTGAAGACATCCCAGAGTTTGGGAATGATCTGGCGGTAAAAAACTATGAATTCTATTATAGTTTTATATGCTCTTTTCTATTTTAACTTGTTTTTACTGAAACATAACTTAAGTCTCAAACTTGTGATGTCATCAAGTCATAGACATTGAATGGGAGGCTGATTTTATAGAGCCACAGAATTTTTGTTTTCTTTTTTATACACAAATGAGCTTTGTACTACTTTTTTATTTTTTTATTTTCACATGCTATTGTAGTGTTTTCAGTTGTGAAACAGGAAATGCAGCCATTTACTCAGATCCTGTGGGTGCTCTCAGTGTTATCTATTACAGAGATTTTCAACCTTTTTTAGTCACAACCCCCCGAAATAATCAGGTTGGTGTTCACAATGATTGTGTTTTGCGATATTGAGTGACTATTATTAATGGTCAGATGACAGAAATGTAAATAAATTGATGACAGTTTTGTTTAGTTTTACAGCTCACACCTAGTGGCTGTCCAATAAAAAAGGCACTGTGATTTTTAAAGCGTTCTGTGACTTTTTCTCTCCCCCTGACCCGCCTGAAGAGCTCCCTCTGTGCTGCAGGATCTCCTGATTTACACATAAAGGGCTGAATATAACACATGAAAGCTACCAAACTCACACGGTTAAAAAAAAAAAAAAGAAGCCCCATTCCTCACTCTCAAATATGTTATTTCATTTTTTAAATCATATTTTTCTTCTTCACAACCACCTGGGGTCCCCGAGAAATGTTCTCACGACCCCCTTTGGGGACCCGACCCCTAGGTTGAGAACCATTGATCTGTAACATCTTTCCCAATTAATTGTCTATGAAGCAGTTCCACTTTATACTTAATGGCATCACGCATGTGAGTTATTCATGTTTAATAATATTTTAAACCATAGGAATAATGTTTAGGAATTAATGTAGGAAAATAGGTGTAACTCCCCTTTAATTAAACAAAATTATTTCAGGAACCTGCATCCTCCTGACATAAAATAATCTTATTTTAACATCATTTTGTGAGATAAAAATGTTTTTATTATGTATAACCAGTCAGAATTATAATAATATATAAAAGGCCTCTCTCACAATAACTGTTCCTAAAAAGACAAAACACATATATTTTATAAAATGCTATCAAAATAATTCTGCCATATTTAATGTCTCCCCTCACTTCCTGTGTGATGCATTTGCCACAGCAGCCCTGTTATCAGCCCACTGCTTCATAACTTTAGGGCATGAAATATTAATCAGCACTGGGACTCATAAACACATCTTCAGTGGGACGCCATGATTTCACGCTATACCACAAACATTTTAAGGCATCAGATGCGCTGCCTGTCATGGACTGTCATTTTTGGCGTGTTAATAATATATCTTGGTTTCTTCGGAGAGACATACTTTGGCACTCATGGCGCATAAATAGGTAAATAACGCGGATAAATAGGTAAATAAAAAAACATTCTTTATTCCTCTTTCTCACATGATAACAAAGTCCATATATTTTAATGCAATATAGGCCCGTGTCACACTACAAACAAATCACTTTGCTCACAGCGCTCCGCAGATTGTTCTAATTAAGAGCTGTCTAATTAAATTACAGCCTTGAGTTAACCAATGGCAGCACTTGTTTCATTAGCAGAGCAGCCAGAGTGATGGAAAGAAAATCCTTCCTGATTGCAGGATGGCGTCAATTGGCTAATTTGCTGTCTTTGGTTGCACAAGTCATAGCAAGGCGTTTTCATAGTGTTAGATTAGGCAGGGCGCGTGCAAAAGCTTGTGATATAGGTTGAGCTAATAGTGGCTTCCTATTGAGCTATGCAGGTCGAGAATTGCATCTCGCCAGCGAGTGATCTCTCCAAGAAATTTATGAATGTGGGCAGTGGCTTTGCGAGCTCCGATGGATCTGAGCTTCCGTTGCAGGACCATCCTATTATATCTGCAAGTGACAACCTGGAGAGAAGTTCACCTCTGAAAAAAAACTCTAGGGAGATGACGAATCAGTCAGAGGCAGACAATTTTCCCGACTCCAAGGACGCATCAGGGGACGTCCAGAGGGGCAAACTCTCTCCTGGTCTTCACGGAGTCTCTGACATCCGTCATAATTTCGATGGATCTGCAGGAGAAAGGTGCATCTTTTCTCCATCCACCCAGCCGCAGCCAGTCTCAGCAGCTCCCAGTGCCATGTTCCCGTACCCGACCCAGCATGGACCAGCGCACCCGGCTTTTTCTATTGGAAGTCCCAGCCGCTATATGGCCCATCACCCGGTCATAACTAATGGAGCTTACAACAGCCTTCTGACCAACACTTCTCCTCAAGGCTACCCGGCCGCGGGCTACCCTTACGCGCAACAGTATGGACACACGTACCAAGGAGGGGCTTTTTACCAGTTCTCCACGGCGCAGGCAGGACTGGTTCCCGGGAAAGCGCAGGTGTATCTGTGCAACAGGGCCCTGTGGCTCAAGTTCCACAGACACCAGACAGAAATGATCATCACAAAGCAGGGACGGTGAGTGCGCACATATCTCACATACACCTGTGGAATTACGCGGGTTTTCGCTTTTATTTCCTAAGCTAAAAAAAAATACTGTGCATTAACATCGAATGGTTATTTCCCCAGATAAAAAGAATAACACACTCAAGGCAAAATGAAGCACAGACCAACCTGATTTGTGTGCTTTTCTTTGTTATGAGAGGCGTTTCTTTTCTAAATGTGTGCTCCTTTATTTTCCACAGACGAATGTTCCCATTTTTAAGCTTCAATATTTCTGGCCTCGACCCAACTGCTCACTACAATATATTTGTGGATGTAATACTCGCTGATCCAAATCACTGGCGCTTTCAAGGAGGCAAGTGGGTGCCATGTGGGAAAGCAGACACAAATGTAATAGGTATAATTCATTTATTCCTACATTTATTATCATTATTAATTCCATAGTAAAATGATGTTATTATTATTATTATTATTATTATTATTATTATTACTACTACTACTACTGCTACTTCTACTTCTACTACCATACTACTATTATTTTTATACATTTTGACGACCAGAGAAAGTGGATTAAAAAATATATACTTTTTACGTAATGTTTTTATTTATTTATAATAAACTATATAGTTTTATTTAACTCTGTATTTGTGCGTATTATTTTAGGAAACAGGGTTTATATGCACCCGGACTCTCCAAACACCGGAGCGCACTGGATGCGTCAGGAAATATCATTTGGAAAGCTAAAGCTGACAAACAACAAAGGTGCCTCCAATAACACAGGGCAGGTAATGAAACACCACACACAATGCTTCAATTACAAATACATGAATATATTATATTTTTTAAATATATAATAGCAGATAGGAAAACGCAGTGATTTTTCCCCCATCCTTTTTTCTTTCCATACTGTATTACTGGTGTAATTTACAGTACTATTGGTACGCATTTTTAATAGAGTAATAATACATTAAATATTAATATGAGCTAAATCCGTTTCCAATTCTGCTTTAATCGTCTCTCCAAAGTTTGCAGTGAGTTTCAGACGTGCGTGTTTTAATTGCATCTCCAGATGGTGGTCCTCCAGTCCCTCCACAAGTACCAGCCCAGGCTCCATGTGGTGGAAGTAAACGAGGATGGGACAGAGGACACCAGCCAGCCAGGAAGAGTCCAGACTTTCACCTTCACAGAAACGCAGTTCATCGCCGTCACAGCTTACCAGAACACCGACGTACGACCAAACAAGTCTCTTATTCATTTTAACAAATTTGATTTTTCTTTCTACATTTTGATTTTTTTGGGTCACAAATTAAAACGATGCGGATTTAGCAGAAATTAATAAAATAACTGACAAATATTATTTTTCAGATAGACGCTGCACTCTGCTGATTTTCTAATAAATGTTTTATATTTTCCCCCACAGATTACGCAACTAAAAATCGACCACAATCCGTTTGCCAAAGGATTTCGGGACAACTATGACACGTAAGAATTACGTCTTTTTTATTTTTTATTTTTAGATTGTTATTTTATTGCATGCAGCCTGTTGAATAAAATATGAATGAATAAAACTTTTAAACAACAATTGATTCCAATTAAAAGACTAAAATGCACTTATATAATTTATCTGAATAGTTTGTGTCTCACTATTCAAATTAGAGAGGGGTTGAAATATCTTTTAAAAATCGAATACAAAAAGTGTGTATTTGTACTTTTCAATTAACTACATCTGAAGTGGTGAATTTTTCATTCTACCAGAAATATAATCTAAATAACTGACACACACAAAAAATAAATATCTAAATATTCGTTAGAATGGTTGTTTTTTCGTGTATTGTTGACATCATTTGTGTACGTGAGTTAGGCTTCTCCTGAGCTGAAATTAAGTGCATGTAGTAATAAAATAAAATGTGAAATATCTGGACGAAGAGAGAACTTTTTGGCAATGCAACTCTGAATGCATTTTTTTTATTTATTTGTATAAAGCAGTAGGCCTGTTTGGAAACACACGTGCGTAAAATAGATTTGATGCCATACGTGTTATTAAAATCATGCAGCTCTCTCTAAAAAAAAAAGGCTGATTTTTAATTTCTACTTAACACAGACTTGGTGAAATAATTATTGACCTACATTTCTCTCATTTCTACAGCAGCAGCCATAGCGCGTGCTTTAGTCACTGAATTGTTTCTCTGTTTTTCTCTCCATCTTTTCAGTGTCTACACAGGCTGCGACATCGACCGCCTAACTCCATCACCGGGTGACTCTCCGCGTTCACAGATCGTGCCGGGTGCGAGATATGCCATGCCTAGCTCTTTCCTGCAGGACCAATTTGTCAGCACTTATGCCAAATCTCGCTTTCACCCTGGCGTGGGGACTGGTCCTGGCACGGAGCGCAGCGTCCCACTCGGCAACAGCTTGCTGTCCCCGCAGCAAAGCGACGAGCCCACTGTTGCCACCCCCCCGCAGCGATGGTTTGTCACCCCTGCCAACAACCGACTGGACTTTGCTGCCTCGGCATACGACGCCGCTGATTTCGCCGGTAACGCGGCCACCTTGCTGTCCTACGCAGCGGCCGGAGTGAAGGCTCTTCCCCTGCCGACTGCAGGCTGCTCCAACCGGCCTCTTGGCTATTACGCAGACCCGTCGGGCTGGGGAGGACGCACGCCGCCGCAGTACTGTGGCGTAAACAGCAAATCCAGCTCGGTCTTTTCCTGCTGGCCCGCTAACTCTCTGGGTAGCAGAGCGAGCACCAACTACCTGGCTGAGGAGGGGGACTCCATCCCGACGGAGAGGTCCCCCATCGGAGGCTCAGAGGAGACCAAACCCAAAGACATGACTTCAGAGTCGAGCTGGATAGAGACGCCTTCCTCCATTAAGTCCATCGACTCGAGTGATTCTGGGATCTTTGAACAGGCCAAGAGGAGGAGAATCTCACCTTCTGCCACGCCGGTTTCAGAGACAGTGTCCCCGTTAAAATCTGAGCTGTTGGCACCCAGGGAGTGTGAGAAAAACTGCACAAAGGACATTGGTTATTACAGTTTCTATCCTCACAGTTAAAACAACAAAAATCCATCTATCTATCCATCTATCTATCCATCTATCTATCTATCTATCTATCTATCTATCTATCTATCTATCTATCTATCTATCTATCTATCTATCTATCTATCTATCTATCTATCTATCTATCTATCTATCTATCTATCTATCTATCAACAGCTTAATCAATAAAAACTAAAAGATGAAAAGGACTGTCACCTCCACAGTTAAAGGCCAAAGTGTAAATTCTTCCATGGCTCGGGCGCCTTGTCTCCAGAAAACACTGTAATTGTGAATATACTGTATATAATAATATTTGGTGATAGTGATTGGATGTACACAGAATAGATTAAATCATAAGTAGTGTTTTAAAAAAATAAGAAGAAGCTCTTCTGTTGAGTAGCCTAGTAAAGAAAGATATGGAGAATCTTGTACATGAAATGTTCTTGTGTAGCATATGCTGGCATATTAATCCCTGTCAGTGAAAAAAATGATGTATTTTGTACTTTATCAAAGCTGTAGGCTACCCAAAAGTTTATCACCGCTACATTCATGATACATGTGCTTAAAGAAGTTATAAATGTTGGTAATGTAGACTTAGAGTCTTTTTTATTATCATTTCAGCCGGTTATTTTTTATAGCCTGTATGCTATGCTGTTGTGGAAATCTCTGTATCTGCTGTAATGTGATTGAAACATAATAAATGATGTTATCATCAAATCAAAAAAATAAGTAATCTTTATTTATTTATTGATTTTGTGTAAATACCGGTTAAAATGGTTTGCATTTAAACAGAAACCGATTTACTTTTTGCCTATTTTTCATGAACGCATCATCAAATTTCAAGTCATTCAAAGCGGATATATCAGACCCAATAATGTGAAGAAATATTCTAATATTACTGTGATCAATTAGAAATGATCCCAATTAGATGATGCGTTCAAGTTTTATTTTTTTAATTGGAGACCTTGGCCTCTTGTGCGTCGCCTGATTGGTCCAGAATATGAACAGATTTAATGAGACCTGCACGTGGAAAAAACGACACAGCAACAAAAAAAGAAAGAAAATAAATTATATGGCACTTTAAATGTGAATGGAGCTACACTGTTATATATCAGTGTGTATTTATATATGTGTGTGTGTGTGTGTGTGTGTGTGTGTGTGTGTGTGTGTGCTGCAGGTGCTTAGTGATGATTATGAAAGCACCTGATATGTTTCTGACTCAACAATAAGGATTGTTGCAACAACATTTGGTTAAAATGACTTTGTTTGCCAGTCTGAGAGGGTGAAAACTTCATAGTTACACTGAAAAAAAAACTGTGAAGTTGACAAGTTTTCTGTTCGGCTGCCAAAGGAAGTGACACATGAAAAGAAAGTCCTGCCTGCAGTGTGGAAATGTGCAAAGGAGCAGAACAGGACAGGGGTAAGCAGAAACATAATTTTATTAAATTGTGTTTTTTTATTTTTATTTATTGACTGCAGATTGATTGGCAGGTTATTTGCTGATTGAATGATTCAAATCTGTTTTTTTCTCTCTCTCTGCATTTCTCATTAAATTTTTAATGTCGTCATTTGAGAAAAAAACACACGAAACACTTGTTATCACATTAATTAAGTTAATAAATATAATTAAAACCGATGCATAATAAATCAAATATGCACTTAATTGGAAATTCGGTGTGAAGGAGATGCTCACAGCTGTCAATAAGACGTGTGGCATTTAGCTTGTCATAGATAATGTGTGTGTGTGTGTGTGTGTGTGTGTGTGTGTGTGTGCTTGTGTGTGTGTGTGTGTGTGTGTGTGCTCATTCTGGCAGTCAGCTACAGGCCTTTTCCAGAAATAAACAGTAGATGGCGATAGCTGAATGCATCAAACAGCTGTCTCATTATGTGATGCTCTGCACAGGTCAGTCCAGACCAGTCCAGTCCAGCTATGATATATTTAATATATATGTATGTAAATTATTTTGTAAATAAACATCTTTAGGGCTTAATTAAATGCTGTGCTGTGGTTTGCCTCTGGATTGAGCTCCACGTGGATTGTGATCTACAGCAGATGGCGATACTTTACTATTATTATATGAGCTTTGAGCTAAAGGAATCCCTGCTGTTAGCTGCAGAGCCAAATATGGATTCAGCTGCAGCCCACAAGCTCTGATGAACACACAGGGAAGTAAACATTCTCCCTGACAACATCACAAGCTAGAAATCATAATTAATTTAATGTAAAAAACAAAACAAAAACAAATAAAGCCTATTCTTCTAACTTTCAGTTCAGTTAAATACAAACATTGTAAAACTTCCTCACCATGATGTTTTTTTTAGCAATATTTTTAATTTCTTTGGAGTAAAATATTATGACAAGCATTAAGCAATAATTTAATAGATCTTAATTCGGGGGTAGAGCAGCACCTGTGGATGTGGGAGAAAAACCATGAAAAAGCATTCTTATGTCCTCTATAACATTGTGTGACAATATTTAGGTGGAGGCAATAAATAAATAAATAAATAAATAAATAAATAAATAAATAAATAAATAAATAAATAATTTCATCACTGTCTTTGCAAAATGGGATTAGAGGTGATCATTTTAGGGGCATAAAGTTGGAGGGGACCCTCATAATCTAGAAGGCAGGCAGAGCAATGTGTAGCATGTTCCTGTTACTGTAATAATACACACTAAACCCAAACCCATTTTAATGACTTTTATTTGAGAATTCTTCTTCTTATGTGAGAGAAAAACTATGTCCTGTGTCTAGGTATTTTTTGTGGTTTATAAATCCTGGCTGCAAATTAAGGGACAATAAAAATACTTTGAATGTGATCAGTTTCTGCTTTTTGCTCTCAGTGATATTGTATGATCAAGTAGCAGTCTAATACATCTTTTAAGCATTTTCATCTCACTGTGAGTTCCTTTTAAGGTCACAGGATACCTCAGAAGACACAGAAAAGCAACTCTCTCACATGTCAAAACTTTACTTCTGACACAGTCATTAATTAATAAACTTGAAATTTATCTCCAGAGAATGGAAAAAAAACATGCAATTGTCTGACACATGATTCTATGTCTATATAGGCTTCTTATTGTACAATAGTAATTTCCATAAACTATGAGTGACATATTGTAAGGAAGATTTGGAGAAAAACTTTAGGGAATTCTGCCAAAAATAGTCATCGTGCGCACCGAGTAAGACTCTAATAAAAACATGACTAAATTGCACACCTCGTAGAGCATTTAACCCAGAAACCCCCGGTCTCTTTCCTCACCTCAGCGTCTGAAACAAAAGCTTTAATCGTTTAAGAGTGACGCGTGTGCGTCAGCTGGCAGAGATGCGCATGTTTCTGTGAACGAGGAGGACAGCACGAGAGGCGCAAATCAGCACCGAGCTGCTGACTGACGATGATATTATAAACATGTGACCGCTGTGTGCTCGCTCACTTACTGCTACACCTGCCCGGATTATACCCAGCGGAGGTCCGTGATACTGCTGAGACACGAGGATGGACGCGGAGCAAGGTGCTCAGATAGAGCCGCTGCTGCCCACGGTAGGGACCCTGAGGACTCATATTTATTCACAGATTAATATTTCAGGACGCCTTTTATATCCAGCCTGTCAAGATTAACCTGTGTGCTATGTACTGTCAGTTTGAGAACATTTAAGAGATGTTATTACAAAGAAAACAATGTCTTCATGAAGCAAAGATAAGTCATTGTTTCCACAGGTGATAAAATCACCAGGTGGAGCTCACCTGCTGGGAGCTCCACTCACTCTCTCTAATCACGAGGATATTACATCATCACGCTGATGGAAAAAAAAATCAATCTATTTGGTCAAAAATGTGACTTAATCTGGATGTGAAAGTTACTTTAATAATGGAAACAGGCAGCAGGAGGCTTTATATGATGCTGTTTGACAGTATAACATTTAGCCTGTAGGAGTGATTAAATTATGTCTCATTACTTTGTGCTATATCATTTTTCATATGCCAGATGTCCCATTAATATAAATTCAGGGATAAGTGACCCCAGTGACATCTTATGTTTTAGCACAATTGTGATGTAGATTGAGGTTTAAAATGCAGGAAATGTATGGAGGGTGATGCTGTTCTGACGTAGCTACAGGCTGCAAATGCAGGCAGCTAGGTCTCACACATACACAAGGACAAACTTTGTTTTATATCTTTGGTGGAAATGGTTAATCCTACTGGTGTAAAGAAGAAGTCTCTCAGGAGATGTTCTCAGAGATGCGTGGGCCCATCCCCATTGGTGTTTGCTGATCACTTTGGAGGAGATTTCTTGTCATTATCCATATGCTGTTTACATCAAAACAGATTTTTCCTTTTAGCTGAAGGTTTTAAAATGACAGGCTTTGGGCTGAGAGTTCCTGTTTTCGTGGTTCTTTTAGAGCCATGTGGCTTAAATGTAAGGTCACAACCTGGCCTTAAAAGTTACTGAACATTTAAGAATCTAAAAATAACATTTAAACATTTGAGTTAATCTTTATCTGATTTGGAGCAACAGATGTCTGGATGTGAAAGTGTTTTGACGGGCTGAAGGAATCCCCTGAATGCACCCTTGCTTTCCTTTAACAGGAGTTAGATTTCAGATTTCAATTCAACATTGGTGGGGACCAGCCCAGTCACCAGAAAATGTTTTGGTATGTTACCTTTCTGCCAAAAAGACACCAGACTTTCACCTGGGAGACTTTAGTTCATATCTTATGTGAAAGTGAAACTACCTGAGGTAACAAACACAAGACTTTGAACCAGAAAATAGGTGTTCATGTCCTGTGTGAAACAAAACCTCAACATTATTATTTGTCAGTTATGTAACTTAACGTAGCTAAGTCACAGTTTGAGTCACATTTTACATCTCCAACCTACCTCACTTATAGCAGTTACATTTATTTAACTTTTTAACCAACTTTTTCCTAAACCTAACCTTAAAGAAGTAGTTTTGTTGCCTTAAACGAACAAAATTGCATTTCAAAAAATTAATGATGTGTTAAATACTATATTATACTATACTATACTATACTATACTACTATATTATTTATATGTGGTCTATGGTTAAATAGTAGTAGAGGATGTGTTTTTCTCCTGCCAGTGGTAGGTGCACAGATGTAGGAAACATTCCTTTGGGTTGTATTTGAGGTATTTGAGGGTAAGAACAAATGACAAAAACGTCATTCCGTTTGCAGGACTTGTTCATAGGTGACATGTAGAGTGATTCATAAGCAGATATTCAATGTGGTTTGCAGAAATGAGTGGGTTGGGGGACATTAAGTGAGGGTCTGTGTGTCCTTCCTCAGAAAATTCTGAGCCTCAAACACTTACTATACTATAACACCATTTGCACTCACTCATTCATTCATTCTCTTTAACTGCTTATCTGATCCTTGTCTGGATCCAGTCCCAGCTGACTTTGGACAGGTCGCCAGACCATCACAGGGCTGACACATAGAGACAGACAACCATTCATGCTCTCATTCTCACCTACAGACAAGTTAGAGTGTCAGGTGGCACATAACATTTAGAAAAAAATAAAAATAATAATGTATATGAAGTTCTTATTGGGGACAAGTATTTTTTATCTTTATCTTTCAGGCAGATTCTTCCTTTGGATCACCACTTGGCTGCAGAAGTTTGGTGAGTTAGATATCCTGGACTTTATAGCTTTAAGGATCAAAGCTGAAATGAAAAAAATAAAATATTTTTTATTGTTGCAAGGAGGTAATCATTCTTTTCTTAGATCAAATTCTTAAGAGTATAAGTAGAAGAAAAACTCTGGTGGAGCTGCAGAAAGACTCATGGCACTCAACATGAAAAGCTTATCTATAGCTGGAGAGAGGAGGGACGGTGGAATCAAGCTTGGTCTTTGATGAGATGCTGCTGGGCAGCGGCAATGATGTCACCGTTATAATCTCATGATGAGAGACTGGTGGCTCGGTCGATAGATGCTCATTCACAAATTACAGTTGTTTGGCACATCAGTGGGGCATCAGTGTCTGTCAGGCATGGTGTAAAGCAGGGCAGCAGGAGTTTGCACTGCGGAGGTCAGCGTTTGGACTGCTGTGAACTCGGTTAAACTGATTCCAAACGTGAGCGAGGACACTGAGGCAGAGCTCATGCATTCTGAACACTTAGGGGTTCCTTGGATCTCCAAAAGTCAGGTAGGACGAGCACCTCTTCCATTGAGGAAATATTCAAATTGTTATGCGTTTAACAGGGGGCAAGGTGTGTTTCACAGGACAGACATTTGGGCTGTTTTGTAGAAAGGGACCCCTCTCCCCAAGTGTCCAAAATGAGCGTAAATTCTTGGCAAAATAATACAAAGTGGAAAACAGCTTTCCCCTGCTGACTGCAACTGATCCATCTTGCAGCTTGGAGATGGATGCAGACACGAAGTCTGCCAAAAAGAGGGCTCAAAGCTGGAAAATACCTTAAATAGCATCTTTGAAAAAAAAAGAGTACTAATGTGTCCTCTTACAGGATGTTAACGTTCATAGCAGAAACATTTAAGGATTACAGTGTATTTTGTGCCACATGAAAGCCTGTGCAGTTAATGATATTGCTGCCACTGATGGTTCCAAAATTGCCACAGCCATCTGTAGGGATCAGATCCAAGTATGTGCCACATCCTGTGATATCACTTCAGCTGTGTGGTTTGCCAGCTCTGTAACATGATTTTGCTGGAGAGTAGATGATTATTAGTCTAAAAAGCATTAGTGGGGTGTAGTTTTGCTCTGGGGATAATTGGATCCCTATACTTGAACTCTTTGTTGGATTCCTGCTTTTCTTCGGAAGAAAGTTCATTGATCTGATCTTGTTCTGATCACCACATCTGAATTATTAGATCGATCTGTAGTGGTAATGTCTTAATCTGTGCTTTTCTTCGTCGAATCACCCTATTTAACATTTAATCTAACATCTAGTACAGACCGTCCTTCCCCCAAATGGCCCCATAGGTCATTAGTATAAGCAGCTTATTACGACCATAGACTATGATAATAGTGGACATAGTCGTCATGACGTCAGCCATTGGTTTGTGGACTTTGGTTTTTGGAAGCAAATGGGAGAAGTGATGCTACATCTTCAGCAAACGCTAGAGCTAGCTCAGCAAGCAAAGGGACTCCTTAGAGTATTAAAATGACCAAAAAAAGACACAAAATTACAAAAAAAGACACAAAATTATTTAAAAAAAAAGACACATAATTATTAAAAAAAGACACAAAATTATTTAAAAAAGACACCAAAAAAAGTAATTAAAGGGACCTTCCACACAATACGGTAAAGTGCCATTCATATAAAACTCGCATTAAACTTTCATATCAAGTTGAGGGCCACAAAATATCGTTACGAGGGCCGCAATTGGCCTGCGGGTCGCAAGTTTGAGAGCCATGCCTTAGAGTGTGTTTTAGTCCAATTGAATACTGAACAAGACGTTTTTTAAGTGACCAAAATGTTACAGGTAACCTTGATAGAGTGAAATCACACTGTGAAAGGGCAAAAGACGAAAACATGCAGTGCTCTGTTAGTGACCAGTCAATCATATGGCAGCCACCCCCTAAAGCAAACCCTGCTTTATTGTTTGATTTACTCTTTTTTATTTTTGACGTGATTGGAAATTTTAAAAAGTAAAACCACTTTAGCCTAGTTCTGTGTGAACCAAAAAGTGAAAGTTTAGTTATTTTAACTCAACTACTTAATTTAAGAAATTATTGACTAGTTCTTCTTACCTTCGTTGGTTGAGTTGGGTTTGGTTACATGAAGTATGAGGAATGAGTATCGTTACCATTAGGGTGGAAAATATCAGGGTAAGCCAATTAGAGGCAGAATAGAGCAGAGTAGGATGGATTAATCCTTTGAAATCCTAGAAAATAAACCACTTTAGAAATTGCTGGTGTGGGTTATATTGGAGGTTAGAAACAAAAGACCTATGTGGTGTATGGGTTGGACTTGTTGGATCATACACATGATTACTTGTACATAAACACTGACAACATGTGTCTCCCAACAGTAACAACAGGTTCACATCATTGTCTTTGAAGTATCTCTTATTAATCTAGTCAACAAAAAAGCATGTCTCAGTCACTTGGATTGTAGTGTGTTGTATATGACACAGAAAAGAATCAGAAACGCTGCAGTATGCTCCAACAGGCTTTTTATTTGCCATTTTTGAAACTAAAGTAATGCGCTACAAAACTATACATATTAACTATATATACCTGTATTGGACAGCCACAAACGTACAGTAGAAATAAACCATTGCAACACCATATTGTGCCATACAATTACAAAAATTGCCCGTTTCCTCACTTTGCAAAAATTGTCAAAGTAATCAAGCAATCAATTCCAATGAGGACTTTTTCCTTTTAATTTATTTTTCGATGTAGCAGAATGAAGCCAGTTGCAGTCCAGGTAACCAAAGAAAATTTTACACTCCATTTAGCACATGTTAAGATATTGTTGTTAGAACGGTTACATTTGCTTGAGCATAACACTAAATTGCTATAAACTGGGAGCTTTGGCTTTGGTTGGGTTTTAGTGAGAAAACAGTTCATGACTTTTGAAAGATGTGGCCATTTAATTTGTGTTGTGCCAGATCAACTGAAAGTGATTGATAGTTTGGTCCACATTGACATTTACAGTGGGTTAACATAATCCTTAATACTCTCACACAGTCGACACAGCAAAAATCAATGTGTGTCAACAGTAATACCGTTTTTGGAAATGTCACACATACAATGAGCATGGTGCCATTTAATATGAGCAAATGTGTCTAGTGTGTTAGTAACAAATACTGCTGGTTTAATCTGAGCAGGGATGTTGATCCATGCCCTGTGTATTTGTAGACAGATTATCAACATCAGCCTTGTGGCCAGCCAACCCATGTGGCACCACAGCTGTGAACAGCAGTGCCCTTCATTATCATAATGCCTTGATGGTCAACTTGTGGTCAAGATGGTTCTGGGAGCTGATGCAAAGCAAGCTTTCAAGATAAAAATATCTACTGTTTAAGTGCTTTAAATCTGTTGGCAATAATCTGTGGAGACATGATTGATTCTGCAGAGCTCTGGTGTTGCATGTTAGGTTTGTTTCCTCAATCCCAGCTGTTGCTGCATAGATTGACAGGAAATGACCGTGTCAAATTAGTTTTTCTCTTAAATCCATACCACTGGTGCACTTATCAACACCGCCAGCAGTTAGAGACACATTTCCCATATTGTATATAAGCAAAAAATATGTAGCAAGTTTGTTGTTTGATGAATGTTTGCAGTAATAATTGAAGGTGTTTTTCTTTAATATTTTATTTAGGCATGCATTTTGTATCAGCCATGTGCTGAAAGTGTAAAATCTGTTTTTAAACTACCTGCATTGCCCGTAGTGGCAGTTGTCTAGTCGGTCAGTCCAACACTTTGATCCAAGATAAAAAAAAAAAATATGACAACCACTTGATCCTCATGACAAAACATTAATGGTCCATAAAGGAGCCGTTGTAATAGATTTAATGATCCCTGACTTAATCGACCACCACCAATATATCATGGTTTCATGTAGGGGTGTAAGAAAACATCAATACACTTGAGTGTTGCCATATTATGTTGACTGTATAAATACAAGCATGTATATGTTGGTGCGTTCTTTGTACAATGACCTTCCTAAAGGTAAAAATATATATATATATATATATATATATATATATATATATATATATTGCCTTGCTTGCAGTACTATATGTATATATTTTTCCACTGCATATTATTGCGTCGACATATTTATGTTGGTTTGGAAACGTTTTGCAAACAAGTAATATTTACAGAAAATGCAGAGCATAAAGCAAATAAATTTTGTCAACCACTTGATGCTTTCGTTTACATGTTTCGAAAAGGAGTAAAAGTAGGAACTCGGAAAGATCCGAGTTGGAAATTCCGACTGCCGAGGTAAATACGTTTCATTGCTCAACCTTGGAAAACATGGCCGGCCACAGCAAATTGATGTTTGTTTGGATGTCTTTCAAGCATTTAAAAGTTATTCTGGGGAAGTACATCAGCTACATGTAACACAAATGCTAAATTAAACGACACATAACAGACTAAATGTTGAAGATAAAGTGACTGTTTACCTCTCATGGTGTGTGGCGCCATTTTTGCTTTGACGTTTTCCACGTATTTCCGACCTACTCGGGCTGCTTGGATCCTACCCGAATTCCCGAGTCGGAATCCCGAGTTCAAGGGCCGTTCTATTGCACTTTTCCGACTATGAGGTCGGATCATTCCGAGTTCCGAGTGCAATCGAACGCAGCATTAAAAAGGAGTTCAGGGAAGCAGCTTTGCGCTATTCTTTGATAGAGGTGGTGCGGTCTGCAGGAGTTAGCACACTGAAAACACTTTTAAGAAATTTGATGTTTAAGTTCATGCAACGTCTGGATGAGACCACCAACAGTATCAAAGTATCAGTGATACTGTATCACTCTCAAATCCCTTTGTGAGCTGCTCCAGGTAGCTACACATCCATACTGAGAGTACATTGTAAGTATTTTAATTCTTGTATTTTTCTTGCTTGTTTGCTTGTCTTGTTTTGTTTGTTTTTATCTGTACTCTCCTTCGTGGCTTTTGGACATGAGTCTGGCAAATAAACTGAACTGAATTGAATTCATAGCTGCCCCTTGTGGCTCTAGAGAGAAAAGCTCCCGCTACAAATTGTGGTCTTTTTATACCTTCCAGGCCGGCGGGTGTTTTCCGCTCTCTGGCCTCAGGGGGCAGTAATGAGCCCACTGCGACTCGGTGCAACACAACAAGACGAAAAAGAAAAATAGAACACTTTAATGCATAAATGAAGCAAAGGTAATACTTCAGGTTTATCAGACGTTTTTTCAAATAGTATATTTCAGTTTTACAAGACAAAAGACTTCACATATGAAGACTAACGGTTTGTTTTTGCAGTTATTCGCTTGGTTAGCCGCCCCACTTCGGTTCAAGGGCAGGGCACAGCTGCTTCCCTGAGTTTTTTCTATGTAAAATACTGCTAACGCTTTATTTATACAGTCAATTGCCAAGATGTTTGTCAAAACCATTGTAGCTAACAGGTAGGTTAGCTCTTAACCCTTTGAATCCAAACCCTCAGCTTTGAAAGTGAATTTTCTTTAAAAGATCGCCCAAAATACACCTTTATTGTATTAAAAAAGAAACTGGTAAAACATTATCGTCATAAGTTTGAACTTTCCGACGGTCCTTGAACGGATCACAAGTTGCGAAAGTTTCCGTTAGAAACAGTAACTAAAGCGAAGCTATAAATTGTGACATTTCTGTCAAAATCACTTTTATAACGTTGCCAAAAATAACCCGGTTAGAATAACTAGACTCTGTTAAGAAACATTAAATTATGCACAACTAGGAGGCCATGATTGATATTTTTTTGAATATTCCCAAATACCCAATATTTTATTTTTCAATATTCATGACACTTGGAAATGTTTTGTATATATAAATTCAATTTCATTCAATCAAAAGACGTGAGGAAAAAAATCTTCTTTTTTTATGGTTTAGGGCATTACAATTGTGTTATGCTGCACAAAATACATTTTTGAGTTGTTCCCACCAGCCATGATTATGCTGATCTCATAGAGGTGTAGGACTTATATCCTGCCGGAAAATACAAGGCCAAAAACTCCCTGAAATGGCTTGAGGTATGTGTTTCTAAGGTATATTAAGGTATATAATGTAATTTTATTTGTTGCTAACTTTTCTTGTTTTGCCTTGTTTACCCTCCTCTGCACCATGACACAGTGTTTATTTGACAGGTAGTGAGTGGGCTGTTGGTTTTGTTTCTATACAGACAGTAGAAGTACAGTGGTCACTGTGTTGGTGTTCAGACTCAGGATTCATCTGTGTAATGTTGAGAAGCTCCAAAACTTAAATGAATAACAAATTGTTTTTCCATAACACAGGTAAAAGCAGATGTGGAGTTTTTATACTTGTATGCACTATTAAATGATAAATAAGGATTTCTGTTGGTTTTACAATTCCCTCTTGCCACCTACTCCCACTCATCTTCTTCCACTAGTATTACATAAGCAGGCTGATATTCACACCACAGAATGCTGGTTCTCTCAGTGATCTGAGTCTAATCAAGTAGATACATGTGCTCTGAGCCATCTCCTGCTATGGCAATGACTGCATATCTCTTTTAAGCTGTAAAAAGATGTAACTGGTTGTTCTTAACTGATTATTAACTTTCAACACATGTGCACAGGGTGTCTGCCTGGCGGTTATTTAGATAGGTCATTCAGAGGCAAATCTCTTCTGCTCTAACAACAGCCATGCAGTATTTTCTCTTATAATCTGACAAAAGCTCTGCACTGAGGATTATAGTGCTTGTTTGCTGTCACTTTTGTATCCGAATGTTTGTGTGGCCTGTTAAAAAAACAAAAAAAAAACAAGGAATTTGGATAACCTCCAAGTGCACCAGTCTTATAACTTGCTCGCCTGTTGCAATGAGAATTAGCAGCATAATATCAAAACAGATCCTCATAAAACTTTTATTTGGAAAGCAGCCTGAGTTTTGTCTCTCTTGTCTAATTAAGAAAAAGTGTAAAGCATTGTTATAACTAGATAACTGTGGGTGGTGGAAGAAGACAGATAAATCAGTGATCAAAATGAAAATAAAACAGCCACTAAAGGACAATATAAACTTACTTACCTAACTTTTTTTGTAAATTAAGTCAAGCAGTGATTCACCTCTTGAGCTCAAGTCCCACGAACAAAATAATACAGGTCATGTCTAAGAAACCTTCAAAGACCTCAAAAAGAAGTACAAGTTTAATTATAGGCGGGTAGTTTATTGTTCCCATTATAAAAAGCTTTTTGTTTGGACTAAGACGATACTCTTCCCTAAGACGAGACATGCAATTAGTTGCCGTGGCAGCCGCGCCAGTCGTTTGGATAATGTGTTTGTTCATAATGCCCTCGACTGTGAGGAAACACCAAGTCAACAAACATTTAGTTTCATGCTTTATGGTCAGAGTACACTGGAAGATATGTTTTACATATTCCACTTCAAGCTAAGATAAGATCCTGTATGACTCTTGAATAATGTTATTTCAAATATATTTTGTTGTTTTTTTGTAATTTACTTTTTATTGCTTTTTAACAGTACAACAAAAAGACCAACATACACTACTGGTCAAAAGTTTTAGAACACACCAACTTTTCCAGAATTTAATTGAAAATGATGCAGTTTAATGTCTCAGTGTACTCTGAAATTAATGCACATTTGCAACATTTAAAATTCTTTACTGAGCATGATAGTGTTTTGAAAGTAAAAAAAGATTCAAAATCACATTTTATGTTGGACTAAAGGACTAAAAAAAGACACAAAATAACCAAAAAAAGACACAAAATGACACAAAATGACTAAAAAAAAGACACAAAATGACTTACAAAGACATGAAAAGAATTAAAAAATGGACAAAATAGCCCAAGACTCCATAGAGTTAAGTTGTTAACCCACTTCTTGTTCCCTGTAAAAAGGCCTACTTGTATAATTCTGAAATGTACATTATTTTTCAGTTTTGGTTAACCTTACCTTTTTTTATTTACCTCTGGCAGTTCACCACTTACCTTCGTACCCTTTCAAGCTGTTCATTTGACTTGAACTGCTTGAATTTCAATAAAAAACTGGAAAAATTGGGGTGTTCTAAAACTTTTGACCGGTAGTGTACATGAATGTGAATAATAACAGGAACGTAACAACATAACATGAGATAAAACATAAAAAGACAGAAATCACACCCATAGAAAACAATTCTCAAAAATGTTTTTTTTTGTCATTATGTGTCCAACAGAGGAATGATGATGAGGCTGTGGTGGACCGAGGAGGAACACGGTCCCAACAGGGAACCAACTTTGAGCAGGAGGATCTTGAAGGTACTTTGACTGCACTGGATGCATCTGGAATGCAAAAAGCTTCAAGCAGTGAAACTCTGCTGTAGCTGAGCGCGCCCACTCTGTCCTTAAAACGGCTGCTTTCCTCTTGACAGCTTTTCCATAGTTTAAAAGACAAGAGCAGAGTGGGAGGTAGAAACTGTGGGCTGACTTTGCATCAGCAATTTTATAAGCGCTGAAAAATATGGACAATCAAAACAAGATACAAACAGAATGATTGAGTAACTTTAGTACAAAAGGTCAGCAGCCTTATCCATCTGCATCTGCACACACATACCAATACATATACAGTCATTGAAAAAGTTATTATACCATTGTTTTCTTCAATTGATTGTTCATTTTAATGCCTGGTACAACTGAAGGTATATTGTTTGGACAAATCTAATGATAACAACAAAAATAGCTCATAAGAGTTTAATTTATTTAGCTGATATCGAGACATTTTCCATGGTTTTCTTGAAACCAAAATCATCAAGAAAACCATGGAAAATCAGCTCTTAGATTAAACTCTTATGAGCTATTGTTGTTGTCATCATTATATTTGTCCAAACAAATGTACCTTCAGTTGTACCAGCCATGAAAATTAACAAGAAACGTGACCATGACTATATTTGCAGTTTTAGTTAAATTAAAAGACTTAATTTTCTTGTATGAAGTTGTTAAAAAGATTTTGTGTTACCTTTACCTTTATTGGAATCAGAGCACTACAGTAATTTATGTCATAATGCAGGTAGCCTGAGTAGTATGACCCTGTTGGTGTGTGTTACTGTGCTAATCACATCGCTTCAGTAAATCTGGAAACAACTTGTCTGAGAATATTAGATGAAGCTCCACTGAACTGAACTTAACAACCTAACAGACATAATTACAGAGTAAACGGATCATTGTTAGGCTTTGAGATATGGAGATGCTGCAGGATGCATGATAGTTGTTTTGAGATGTGAAAGCAAGTTTAATAGCAAACCCCCACAGCTACATATCTTTAATATAATATATATATATATATATATATATATATATATATATATATATATGCACTAATAGCTGCACTAATGTGATGGTGATGATGCACTAATAGCTCTTATTGCAGTATACCTTGATTGTTTGCTTTTACTCTTCCTGTAAGTCGCTTTGGATAAAAGCGTCTGCTAAATGACTAAATGTATATATATATATATATATATATATATATATATATATAATATTAAAGATCCAAGAACAAACTGACAAAAGAGCAGGACTCTTGCAGTTGCAATTATAAATACAATCCTTTTGCTAATTCAGCACCACAGAAAGTGACAAGGATTTATCAAAAACACAGCACCAGTACAGACTTGTGTCATGCATATATCCAGAATTTTGACATAGCTGTACTAATCATTCTGGAGAGCAATGTTTGTGGTTGTCTGAATCTTCATGTCATATTGCAGTGAGCTGAGTGGGCTGACTAACGAGTGCAAACACAGACATGCTCCCTCTCTCTTTTTTTCCCTCTGACTCTCTTTCTCTCTCACCCACACTGTCTCATACCTGCATAAGCACAAACATACTCACACATACTGTACACAGTTATGCCAGGCTTTGAGCAGTTAAAAAAACACAGTGGATGCATGAATTAAAACCTGGCAACACAAATTTACACAGCTGCAGGCCATACCTATATATGCACAGAAACATACATACAAACAAGAGTAGTAGATACAAACACAATCCCTCATTATTGGATAATTGCAACATCATATTTGACACATCATGCAGTTGAACTGTATTAACACTTTCCTTGTCAAAGCCATATGCTTACTGTATCCATATGCTCTCACTTCATGCAATATGC